>NW_028238309.1:30658345-31258345 GCF_041429995.1 Eschscholzia californica | reverse complement strand
ACTACTCCTTATACAATCGCCGCTATAAATATATCTATATAGTCTGAATTACTAACTCGATACATTTTTTTTTTTTGCATTGATGAGCTAGGTTTAAAGGGCCATACCCTGAACAGCAAAAACAAAGCTAAAAAGCAACAAAGGAACTAAAACAAGAAACAAGAAACTATTAAGTCCAAGACTTTCTCATTCTGATTCTACCCTCTCTATCTTCTTTGATAATCTTCCCTAACTCAGGAGGCATGCTATTAGCATCCAAAATTATCTTAGCAGCAGGCTTCAACTTAGCTAGGAAGTCAGCACTCTGATTCACTTCCCTAACTACATGCTTCACATGACATTCCTTGAACCCAACCCTCAACTTCTTAATGCTCATCCACACAGACCAAGCTACCCAAGGAGGCAACTTCTCAAAATCAGAAAGCAAATAGACCACAGCCATAGAATCAGTTGCCACCCACACATAATCACTATGCACTTGCTTAGCCAACCCAAGCCCCAACTCAACTCCTTAAAGCTCATGAACTAGGATGGTAGCAGGGACAGCAGTAGCAACTCCCATGAGGCGAGCAACACCCAAGTCATTCCTCACAATGGCACCAAACCCAGCAGAACTAGCATCAAGAGACCCATCTGAACTAACAAGAATCCAGCCAAGGGGAGGAGGAGACCATTTATAACCCCTGACCTTAGGTTTAGATAAGCTAACATTCAAATTCAACCTCTCAATAGCAACAAAATTCTGCATATTGTCCTCTAGCCTCCCCTTCCAAGCAGTAGTTCTAACTTCATCCCAAATAATATTAGCTAAGTCAGCAGGACAGAGAGACTTCTGCCTGAACACTCTATTGTTCCTTTCTTGCCAAATGTGGTAAATGACTGCATTAAATACCAGCCGACCAACTCTAGCCAGGACAGACTCACCATGAAAATGTCTACTGCACCAATGAACTGCATCCTTAAGAGAATTAAACCCAGTCCAAACAAAACCAAGATCAGCAAGAAGCCTGTGCCAGAGGTCTCGAGAAAAGTTGCAGCTGGAAAAAAGATGGCTTTCTGTCTCAATGCTAAGGCCACATATACCACAAGAAACATCAATCTGCATTCCCCAAGAGCTCAATCTGCCCCTAGTTTTCAACCCATTGTTGAGAGCAAGCCAAGAAATGAAGCTATGCTTAGGCACATATTGAGAATACCAAACAAGAGAATGCCAAACTACAGCCTGGCTCTTAGGCCTAATAGCTTCATAGGTATACCCCATGAGAGCTCACTCTACAAACCTTCCTGTCCTGATTCATGCTTTGCACAACCACCTCATGAAGTCTTGAGAATACTACATTAGGAATAGGCTGAAGGAATCTAGGCACATACCAAGCTCCATCCCTAATAAACCCTGCTACTTTAGTATTAATGCTGAGGAAGGAACTATATCTGTGGTGCTCTTCAAAAAGCTCATATAACACCCCAAGAGGATGTCAGTGATCAGTCTAGAACAAAGTGTCTTCACCAATCCCAATAATATGGAGTCAAAATTCCTAAGCCTTAGCCCTACCAGCAAGAATTTTCCTCCAGCACCAAGAACAGTCTTTAGGTGCATCCATGATCCAAAAGACTTTATCTCTAATAAGATGCTTTTGGACCCACTTAACCCAAAGAGTGTTCTTGCTGGTCACAACCTCCCAAATATGTCTCATGTTCATGGCCTGATTAAGAACTTCAATATTCCTCAACCCAAAACCACCTTCAACCTTAGGCAGACAGACCAACTTCCAATTAACATTGGCTCTTTTAGAGCCTAAGTCAATCCCAGTCCAAAGGAATTTACTAAAATTTTTATTAATCTCATTGTAAACCCTTTTAGGTAAGACAAACACAGAGAGCCAGAATATCAGCACACTATTCAAAACCACATTCACCAAAAGAAGCCTATCAGCAAAGGTTAAAAACCTAGCTTTCCAGGAGTGTACCCTTCTTAATATTTTCTGAATCAAGGGTAAGCAATCAGAGAAAGACAACCTTGTGGACAGAAGAGGCAAGCCAAGATACCTGATAAGCAGAACCCCTTCCTGGAACCCTAAAATCCCCAGCAAATCCAACTTCAGCTGCTCCCCTAATCCAGCCAAAAACACAGCTTTTATTACAGTTGGCAGCCAACCCAGTGCCCAAGAGCAAGCCATCCAGAACTCTTTTAAGAGCAACAGCAGAAGCAACATCTCCCTTCATGAAAATCATAAGGTCGTCTGCAAAACAAAGATGAGTAACAACAGGATTTTTACATTTAGGATGCAATTGAAAGTCACCAACCACCCTCTCTTTATGAATAAGACCAGCAAACACTTCCATCACCATCACAAACAAGTAAGGTGAGAGAGGACAACCTTAACTCGATACATATTACCCAGTACAATCACCAAAAGCTTCGATTTAAATTCATTGTAACACACCTAAACACACAAATGTCATTCATACAAAAGACCATTTGTCTTGTTCAAAACAATAGCTAAAAAAATATTGATTCAATTCAGTAATCAAATAGTAAAGCACTACAAAAACGAAAAGGCAAACATAACCTAGACAATAGAAACGAAGCACAGCAAAAACCATGGATTTCACCAACCTACATAAAAATAAGACACACCAAAATAGTAACTCAATTTATAAACAACTCAACCAATCACATAAACACGAAAGACAAAAAAGGATTATCTTGCAAGCTCATCTAATAACGCAAATATTTCAGTTCAGTAAACGAAATGATTCAGTTCGTACTTATATCTATTGAGGATGTCTTGCTCAAAATAATAGCTAGAAAACAAATGATTCAGTTCAGTAAACAAAATTAAATCAAACACGACTACAAATGGAAGAGCAAAATAATACCTCGACAGTATATGCAGACCAAAAACACAACCACCCAAGAAAAACACCAATTGATATAAGTACGAAGCACACTCAATTAATAATTTAATTTATATACAACTCAAACAATCAAATAAATACACAAGACACCTAAAGATTATTATTATGAACTCTTCTAATAACACAAATACACCAGAACACTCCGACACATTACACATAATTCGTGTGCACGTACAGAAGCATACAAACACAAATGGAGATCATTAACCAATGCCCAATGCCTATTTCAGTTAGACTCCTATCGAAAACTGCTAGGATGAAATACGACAAATAGTATACAATCAAAACCATCAATGCTTTATATACAACAAGGGATTGGTTTAATGAACTCCAACGTTCTAGCTCTACGTATCACTGTATCCGCATTATGGGAAGATAAAAGAGAAACATGGTAATGACACACAACTATGGTGGATGATGGGCCTAGAAAGTTTCCTAAATAGGTCACCACCCGCAAGTATACGGGCGTCAAGTGATAATTCCGGTAAGTCCGGTTCGTTCCTCAGAGACTAAGTTAATCTATTCTAAATCCTATGACTAATAAGGTTTTCTTTGAAATTGGTTTTTTTATTTTGTGATAGAATACTAAAATACTAAAATAACGAGGGCAATTAATAACGATGAGAGTAAATCAGTGGGATGGAAGTCTAGGGTTTGAATCCATTATAACTAGGCATAAATATCGACCTAAATCTTATATCGTGTATGGCTCACTATGATTGATTTTCTACGACTCTAACTATTGCCTATCAACTATCAAGTATTCTCCATTAAAGGACTTAACCTAAATATGACGAATCAAGACTTATGAAGCATAGGTAATGAAAGATTTACACACGTTTTCAACATTCACCTATTAACTAAGGAGTATTGGCCATTAAAGAGATTATCTAAATATGACTAATCAACTCGAAAACATAAATGAAGAAGAAATCATGAGAATTTATAGAAAATCAATGCATGAGTTGCTTATCAAAGTACTAAGATATTAAGTGAAAATTTACACAAAATCATAATTTCATCGAAACCCTAGATTAGATAAATTAGCTACTCATCACTAAAGAGATCATAATCATGGTGGGAGAGATAAAAATTAATAACATTAAAGAAAGAAAAAGATTCGGAGAAGAAAACACCTTTTTTCGCTTTTTTTTCGCTTCTGCGCAGCCAAACAGAACCTTAGGGAAAATCATTTTCTCATAATCCCGGAAACGATTTTCAGGTGAGAAAATAATTTTCCTTCTCTGGTTTTTCTCTCTCTCTACTGTTTTCTCCTTCTTTCTCACTCTAAAACTTCTCTTTATCTCTCTAATACAATAATATAACTCTCTCTTTCTCTCTCTAACAGGATCAGTAAAGAAAGAAGAAGAAAATATGAGTTTTAATGGAGTTATATAAAATTAATTCAATTTCTCTCTCTCTACAAATCAGCAGCTCTCTCTCTCTAACTCTTTCAATATAAACCCCTCTTTCTTACAAAGAGAAGGATTAAAGAAGAAGAAGAAAAGAAAAGAAAAGCTTTAAACTCTCACTTTCTCTCTCTAGCTCTCGGTCTTCCTCTTTCAATGGCCGTGAGCTGTTCTTTTTCTTCCTGTTTCTCTCACTACTCTCTGTTTATCTTATAGTCGACTCTCTCCCTCTCTGAAAATCCTTCTTAGTCGTGGAGAAGAGATGATTAATGCTCCTCTGGTTTCAGCCGTGAGAGATAGTCCTCAAAACCGAGGTGAGCTTCCCCTCTTTAAACCGTGATCCCCCTTCCTGTTTTCTTCTCTATTTTTGGTTTCTATCTTCTTTCCATCTTCATCCTTTTCTTTCTGTTTTAAAGAGAAATACATATCTCTCTCTTTCCATTGATTTCCAGCTTTTTTGATTCAGCAAAATCCTCTTTCCATAAGCTCTCAATCGAGTCCATGTTCAGCTCCTTTCCCTTCTCGGTTTCCTTTTTATTTGGAAAGAATCCTTACCTTCACGTTCTCCATCTCTACTGTTGAGATTGAGAAGTAAGGAAGGATATATGAAACGGCCAAGTCAGCGTGTCTCTGCTGGAAATACGGATGATTCAGTGCTTCGGGCAGTATTTTAAGTAAGCTGCAACAACACTTAAGATGGATCCATGTGTTCGGGAATAGCTACAACCGTTGATCTGTCTAGTGCGTCTAAAAAGAGCCCGAAACACACCCTTTACGCCCGAGAGTATCCCGAGACTTATTGGCACCATTAGATCTGATTCCATCTCTTGCGCCACATGTCTCGAGAGGGATTCGGGTTGACCTTTGGTCAACAGATTAAGACCCACACTTGATTAGCTATAATTTTCGCATCTGGACTCCGATTCCACTTCCGCTTTCGCCGATGGATTCGTCTTGGACTCTACTTTCATCCGAGCATCAAAATTGGCCTAATCACCAGACTACAATAATCTCCAAATTACCAAAATGCCCTTTGTATGCCTTTCTCCCAGTTTTATCCGTCTTTCAGATTAAACTCCGTAAGAAACCCCTGAGAAAGAGAAACAAGCAATTCATCAAAGTAATTGCTCGAAACGAACTAACTAGCCCAAATTAAGAGATTCTGATGAGGCATTTTCATGACTCATCAAACATCCCCAAACTTAGATTTTGCTAGTCCTCGAGCAAAACAGAAAAATAAAACTACACCCATTTCGCCACTTTCGTAGGGACTCACGATTGCACTTAGCACGTGCAACAAGCCGTTAAACCTCTAGGTTACCCAAGAGGACGAGTTTTGTCTCGTGAGGGTTTGCAGTGAATATACCCACAAAATTCAAAAATTTCAAAAATGCAGAAGGGTCTAAATATAGTATGGACTAAAAATGTTCATCCGGTAAGTTTCCGAAAGTTAATGGAAATGAAATCAAAGTTGACCAAACCGTACAAATGCTAAAAATCCCTTCACTAGTAATCAAGACCTAAAGTGCACATGACCCGCCAATACGAGTATCATTTCGGTTCCAAACAGACAAGACCTCGATTACCTTGTCAATACATTTCGCCTCGACTACTGCCTCACGGTCATACACTCAAAAATTCAAGTCACTCAGAAATGTTTCACTCAATGTGCGAGTATGAGCATGAAAAAAACTCAACACATTACAAAAGACGGACTAAATTTTTGGTAAACGACGGATCTCATAGAAAGGAAACAACCACTAATACGGAATGGGGAAGCTAACCAACTCTTCTCACCTGATCAACTATCTAACAATGCTTCCTAGAGGTCGATAGACACTAATGATGATGTGACTAGAACTCCTGAGAACTCGACATCTTCAAATCTTCAGGAACTACTTCAAGGGATGAATACTCAAACACAACTAAACAAACACTTTTCCTTTTTCTCTTTTTTTTTTTTTTTTTTTGAATACGCTTCTGGTAATAAAACTCAAAATACACAAAGTACTTTCTTAACACTTTCCTTGGGTATAATTCTCTCTACTTTGCTTCATGCCTTATTCTCAGGGTTCTAAATGATGAGGTTCCTATCTTCCTCTAGTTGACACTGTTTTCAAGTTTCCAGACTACAAGAGAAAGGTTTATTTCCTGATGACATCCCTAGTGGTTGTAAAATTTGAACTCAAGAGATCAACTGAGCTCTAATGAATGTTGCGAGGTTGAGTAGCTCTTCACTCTACTCGGAGTTAACGCAGAAGAGGTCACTCAAAGCAAAAAGAAAGGTTCAGAATCTCACATAGGTTAAGTCTCCACTAATGATCGATTAAGTTCTCTTAGAAAAGTCTACTCTTCACCTATCTAACACTCACATGGCTAGTGCACAGACAACTTCAAGACTCGAAATTCGTGGAAAAACCTTTAGCAAAAGTGTAGTACAACCAACTAAACTCTAGAACTATTAACAAGCAAAAACAACTAGACTCACATTTTCAATCCAAAAACATAAAATTTTGAAAAATTTTGAACCCTTTTGAATTTTTGAAATAAGGACTAAAAATTCAATCCCCTATCCCCAAACTTAAACCGAACATTGTCCTCAATGTTCTGAAGACTATGTAAAAAATGATAGGATGAGGGAAGGATATTACCTGATTCGGAAGTCCTAAGCGTGGGTTGCCTCCCAGAAAGCGCTAAGTTTAACGTCTTCAGCCAGACGAAACAGATGATTCAACAACCTTAAGAAACAGCTCCATAAACCAATAGGCGAAACATCTGAGGATCTACCCAAGACACGAAGTGATTAGTGAATGATAGTCCCACTCTTGTGTAAATATGTTGCAGTACCTGTGAGACTATCGTGATGAGGTAAGAATCCCCAAACTTAGACGACAATAAAGTCGTTAAGTTTGGCAATGGACTAGCAGAACTATAGTCCTGATAGAAAGGATCTCTGTAGGGAGGAGAAACCAAGTGAGAGATTGCACAAACTTCCCAACATGCTCCCGATGGACACAATGCAAGAGGATCTTGAGGACTATCAAAGACGTCTATACTTAGACTAGCGGTTTCCAAAACAGGTATGTTGGGTAGTTCCAAAGGAATAACCCGGCCATCCGACTCTAAGTCCTCAAAAGTCGGTTTAGATAAACCTTCTATGCTCTCTCTTATCCCAATGTAATCAGGGTCCTTAAAGGCATCTAGATCTTCACCTAAGTCAAGTGAGCTAATGGTCTCATTCAACAAGTCAAGTAGCCATGACTCATCATCTTTGGTTGTGGAATGACTCTCAAGTTTATCCACATGAAAATGGGATGAAGGTGTTGACGTCGGAGATAACACAACCTCGACTTTTTGCTCCTCCAAAAGGGGCACAAAAGTCTCCTCAGAATTAACAATGGGTTCACACGGTGGGAATTGTGTCTCCATGATTGACAACGTAATTGGTTCAGACACCAACCATGAGCTAGATTCCAACATGTTATCCATCTCATTAATAATACTCTCCTCATCTAAGCTCAAAAGGGCTAATAGAGTTTCTAAGGGATCTCTCGACTGAGTCGTTGGTAATCCATCTTGAACTAATAACTCTACCAAGTTCAACCCACTAAACTCATCTATGTCATCCGGATGGAGTCCAGCATTAAAAATATTCATTTCCACCGTCATATTCCCAAATGACAATCTTAAAAGACCACTTCTACAGTATATGACAGCATTTGATGTAGCTAAAAATGGTCGACCTAAAATGACAGGGATTTGACTCTGAGTATCATGAACTGGTTCAGTATCTAAGATGATGAAATCTATAGGAAAGATGAACTCACCAACTTTTATCAGAACATCCTCTACTATGCCACGTGGTCGCCTGACAGACCGATCTGCCAACTGAAGAACTACAGAAGTAGGTTTTATTTCTCCTAAACCTAACTGTAAGTACACAGAGTAAGGGAGAAGGTTGACACTAGCACCTAGATCTAACAAAGCTCGTTCGATCTTATGGTCCCCTATAGTGCAAGGTAATGTAGGGCTTCCTGGATCTTTGTACTTAGGTGGAAGGTTTTGTTGGATGATAGAACTCACTTGTTGAGTTAAGAAAACCTTCTTATGCACATTCATCTTACGCTTTCTAGTACATAGGTCTTTAAGGAACTTAGCATAAGCTGGGATCTGTTTAATTGCATTTAGTAATGGAATATTAATGTTGACTTGTTTAAATATTTCCATTATCTCCTCGAACTGAGACTTTTTCTTTGGCTCTACGAAACGCTGAGGATACGGGGCTCTAGGAATGTAAGGCTCAGGCACTACAGGTGGTTCCTCAGACTCAGGAGCCTTCTCAGGTTCTTTACGAGGGACACTAGTTGGTAAGGTGGGTTGCTCAGAGTTTAGTTCACTATCTTCGGGAACTCCTACCTTATTGTCAATTACCCTACCACTTCTAAGGGTGGTTACTGCATTGGCCTGATCCATTGGTTGTTTACCTAGTGTACCTTTTGGGTTTTGCTCAGTTTGACTAGGAAACATACCCTTTTCCCTCTGGCTAAGGGCTTCTGAAAGTTGACCTACCTGGATTTTCAGACTATTCAAGGATTGGTTGGTCTCTACTTGGCTATTAGCTAGTTTTATGAAGGCCTCCTCTAGAGAGTTCTTGTTCTCCGGAGGATATTGTGCACTAGGCTGAGTATAGGGATTCCTAGAGGCATTAAACTCAGGAGGGTTTATTGAACTGCTAGGTTGACTCTGGTTTTGACCTTTGTACCAAGAGAAATTGGGATGATTTCTCCAACCTGGATTGTACGTGTTGGAATAAGGATCATACTTCTGACGATTGTCTGGCCTAGAGGTTTGATAAAGAAAATTGGCCTGTTCTTTTTTTTTTTTTTTTGCATTAGTAAGCAGGATTAACGGGCCTGACCCTTACAAGGAAAAACTAACAAAGAAAAACAACAAAACACAATTACACGACATATTTCTTTCTAAGTCTAACATAACCATCTTTATCCTGCTTAAGAATTAAAGCAAACTCATTTGGTAACCAGGAGGGGTCTAGCTCGAGAATATCAGGACCCGGTTTCAACTTCGAGAGCCAGTCAGCTGCTTGATTCATTTCTCGAACCACATGGACAATCTCACAAACCTCAAAGCGACTCCAAAGAGCCTTAATTCTGTTGAAGAGCCACCAAGTAGTCCAAGGAGGGTCTTTACTGCCAATCGAAAACAACCCACAAGCATACAATGAATCAGTAGCAATGGTCACTTTCCTTAGGTTTAGCTTTGCTGCTAACTTCAGACCAAGTTCCACCCCTTGGAGTTCATGAACAATGACAGAATCTCTAGTAGCTGAGCCAGCAGCTGCAGCCAGAACCTCTCCCTTACTGTCCCTTATCACTGCTCCAAACCCAGCAGAATCCAAGTCCAGGGCACCGTCTGAGTTAATGAGAAACCAGCCCTCTCGAGGAGGTTTCCAAACATGTTTCTGGTAAGAAACAGCAATCATAGGCATCTCAATATTCCATCTGCTCAAGAGTTCAGCATTTGCTGAGTTGCATTCCACTTTCCCCTTCCAAGCTGACAGAGCAATCTTCACTTCATTAATAATCAACCTAAGAACTGTTGTTGCTGGTCTGCTCTCATGCTGGAAAAACCTTCTATTTCTTTCCCTCCAAATCTGAGAAATGAAGGTAGTGAAAACCAAACCCCCTAACCTCCTTTTTAGGAAACTTCCCTCCAAGGTACCAATAAACCAGGTCAGTTCATCCTCCCAGGAGACATTGACTCTTCTCTGAATGCCCATAAGATCGGCCTGTTCTTTTTCATCATAACCAAATAACAAGGTACACTTGTTCCCTGTATGAGAAGGGTCTCCACAGACGGAGCACGGATAAGAGGTGGATTCATTTACAACACTCATGATGTGAGTGGGATCCTCCCTGAATGCTTTAGGCTGACCAAGCTCTAGGGCTTCTATTCTTCTAGCCATGGCGGCGAGTTTAAGTTCTGACTCATCAACTCTATAGATACCACCTGGAGTAATATTTGTCCTAGTAGGAGGTCCTCTAGAAGTTTCCCATTGGTGGGATTTCTCAGCTAATTCTTCTAAAAAGGCCATGCAATCATCAGCACTCTTACCGATAAACCCGCCATTACAGAATGACTCTACCATGGATGTAGTTGAATAATTTAGTCCATCATAAAGAATCTGGACTAGTCTCATTTTTTCAAAACCATGATGTGGACACTGCAGTTCAAGTTCTTTGAACCTCTCAAGATAGTTATAGAGAGACTCTCCTTCTTGTTGCACAAAACTGTTAAGACTTTGCCTTAAAGTGATAGTTTTGTGTTTAGGGAAGAATTTCAGAAGGAACAAATTGCTTAATTCTTCCCATTTAGTAATGGAATGAGGTTGTAAGGCATACAACCAAGATTTTGCTTTCTCTTTTAAAGAGAAAGGGAACAACCTAAGTCTCAAAATTTCATCAGGCATATTGGGGAGATTCATAGTCCCACAGATTTCTTCAAAATCCCTAACATGGTGGTAGGGGTTCTCGTTCTCAACCCCACGGAAGGTAGGGAGCATTTGAATAATGCTCGGCTTCAACTGGAAGTGAGTCGTGGAGTGGGGTAACCTTATGCTTGATGGTTGACTTTTTCTAGTAGGATTCATGTAATCCCTGAGTGTCATAGGTGGGTTTCCGCCCCTGGCTTGGTCTGGATTTTCACCCATAGTGTCACTCAAAGAGAGATTCGCTAAAAGATTACTTAAATGTGTTTCTCTACTGATGAAACGACCTCTCTTATCACGATATCTATCGGGCATAAACTAGAGCCCAATGACCAAGGATATTCTCAACAAAACTTTTTTTTTCTTTTTTTTTTTAAATCGAAAACCGAGGAATCACTACGAAGACCCTAGAGGAAAGCAAACACAATCAGTCTGACTCCACCAAGCAACCTAAACAAAATCTAGACGAATGACAAGTTGGTCAGATTTCCCTTAAAAATCTAGACAGCTCCTACTTCGTTACAAAGCTTGAACTATAATTGTTATGAGGGTTACTCCGTCCAAGTACTACGATCAAACAACTCTTGGAGACGACCAACGATAAACGTTGTGATAGCCGTCCAACCTGGTAACGTTTCCTCTTCTCGAGGCGACCTTATAAAGAGTTGAGTGAACTTTCCCTTTAGGAATGCCCAAATAAAAATCAAGTCCCTGAATTGTTCCAAAGATCCTATGAGCTCGTCACCTTAGGGGCTGATGTCTAAATCAAATTTTAGTTTGTAGGTGAGGTTTAGGATCGTGAATGTTGTTACCTATTTGGGCAAGAGAACGGTGATGAAATCTGTCTCCTTTATAACTCAAGGAAGAAAGTTTCCTAAATAGGTCACCACCCGCAAGTATACGGGCGTCAAGTGATAATTCCGGTAAGTCCGGTTCGTTCCTCAGAGACTAAGTTAATCTATTCTAAATCCTATGACTAATAAGGTTTTCTTTGAAATTGGTTTTTTTATTTTGTGATAGAATACTAAAATACTAAAATAACGAGGGCAATTAATAACGATGAGAGTAAATCAGTGGGATGGAAGTCTAGGGTTTGAATCCATTATAACTAGGCATAAATATCGACCTAAATCTTATATCGTGTATGGCTCACTATGATTGATTTTCTACGACTCTAACTATTGCCTATCAACTATCAAGTATTCTCCATTAAAGGACTTAACCTAAATATGACGAATCAAGACTTATGAAGCATAGGTAATGAAAGATTTACACACGTTTTCAACATTCACCTATTAACTAAGGAGTATTGGCCATTAAAGAGATTATCTAAATATGACTAATCAACTCGGAAACATAAATGAAGAAGAAATCATGAGAATTTATAGAAAATCAATGCATGAGTTGCTTATCAAAGTACTAAGATATTAAGTGAAAATTTACACAAAATCATAATTTCATCGAAACCCTAGATTAGATAAATTAGCTACTCATCACTAAAGAGATCATAATCATGGTGGGAGAGATAAAAATTAATAACATTAAAGAAAGAAAAAGATTCGGAGAAGAAAACACCTTTTTTCGCTTCTGCGCAGCCAAACAGAACCTTAGGGAAAATTATTTTCTCATCTTCCCGGAAACGATTTCCAGGTGAGAAAATAATTTTCCTTCTCTGGTTTTTCTCTCTCTCTACTGTTTTCTCCTTCTTTCTCACTCTAAAACTTCTCTTTATCTCTCTAATACAATAATATAACTCTCTCTTTCTCTCTCTAACAGGAACAGTAAAGAAAGAAGAAGAAAATATGAGTTTTAATGGAGTTATAAAATTAATTCAATTTATCTCTCTCTACAAATCAGCAGCTCTCTCTCTCTAACTCTTTCAATATAAACCCCTCTTTCTTACAAAGAGAAGGATTAAAGAAGAAGAAGAAAAGAAAAGAAAAGCTTTAAACTCTCACTTTCTCTCTCTAGCTCTCGGTCTTCCTCTTTCAATGGCCGTGAGCTGTTCTTTTTCTTCCTGTTTCTCTCACTACTCTCTGTTTATCTTATAGTCGACTCTCTCCCTCTCTGAAAATCCTTCTTAGTCGTGGAGAAGAGATGATTAATGCTCCTCTGGTTTCAGCCGTGAGAGATAGTCCTCAAAACCGAGGTGAGCTTCCCCTCTTTAAACCGTGATCCCCCTTCCTGTTTTCTTCTCTATTTTTGGTTTCTATCTTCTTTCCATCTTCATCCTTTTCTTTCTGTTTTAAAGAGAAATACATATCTCTCTCTTTCCATTGATTTCCAGCTTTCTTGATTCAGCAAAATCCTCTTTCCATAAGCTCTCAATCGAGTCCATGTTCAGCTCCTTTCCCTTCTCGGTTTCCTTTTTATTTGGAAAGAATCCTTACCTTCACGTTCTCCATCTCTACTGTTGAGATTGAGAAGAAAGGAAGGATATATGAAACGGCCAAGTTAGCGTGTCTCTGCTGGAAATACGGATGATTCAGTGCTTCGGGCAGTATTTTAAGTAAGCTGCAACAACACTTAAGATGGATCCATGTGTTCGGGAATAGCTACAACCGTCGATCTGTCTAGTGCGTCTAAAAAGAGCCCGAAACACACCCTTTACGCCCGAGAGTATCCCGAGACTTATTGGCACCATTAGATCTGATTCCATCTCTTGCGCCACGTGTCTCGAGAGGGATTCGGGTTGACCTTTGGTCAACAGATTAAGACCCACACTTGACTAGCTATAATTTTCGCATCTAGACTCCGATTCCACTTCCGCTTTCGCCGATGGATTCGTCTTGGACTCTACTTTCATCCGAGCATCAAAATTGGCCTAATCACCAGACTACAATAATCTCCAAATTACCAAAATGCCCTTTGTATGCCTTTCTCCCAGTTTTATCCGTCTTTCAGATTAAACTCCGTAAGAAACCCCTGAGAAAGAGAAACAAGCAATTCATCAAAGTAATTGCTCGAAACGGACTAACTAGCCCAAATTAAGAGATTCTGATGAGGCATTTTCATGACTCATCAGTGGAGCTATATAAAAGGATAACAAACTAACAGGGTGAAAACTCAACAAATAGCCTAAATTATATTTTCTTGGTTAAAAATAATTATGGATTTTCAGAATAATGACCCAATAATAAGTATAATCGTTTGTATGTCTCAAACAATGGGGGGGTAATTTTCCAGCTTGCATAGTTACCACAACATGCTGACTGCAACAAGATGAAATTAAGACAGAGACCTTTCAAAAAATAATTAAAACAAGACGATATTTAAGGTTCTTAAAGTATCTAAAGTCTCATATAAAAGTGTGTTTCAACCAGCTAAGTTAGTAAAACTCCGCCTCCTCGTTTGTGAAACAAATTTGTCCCCTAACCTAGCTGAATATATGCCTAAACTAATGGAGCTCACTTAATATCGTGTTTATAACACTGAAACAATCGCAACAATTTCAACACATCCTAATACTAATCTTGGATAAACTACTCAACCGATTACAAAAATACAGAATGTCTAATTGTACAATATAAACAAAATACTATTTCATACAGTTACCCCGATAATTAATATTAAAATCAATTCAAGATTATTTCTAAAATACAAAACAGACCAACTCCATACTTACAACTCAAGTCTACAATCAATGACTAAACACTCGGGACAATAAAAAAAATCCAAAATACTAATACTAATATCACACACAAAGCAGTATGAAATACTAATACTACTATTTATACAATCACCGCTATAAATATATCTTATATAGTCTGAAATACTAACTCGATACATGTTACCCAGTACAATCACCAAAAGCTTCGATTTGAATTCATTGTAACACACCTAAACACACAAATGTCATTCATACAAAAGACCATTTGTCTTGTTCAAAACAATAGCTAAAAAATATTGATTCAATTCAGTAATCAAACAGTAAATCACTACAAAAACGAAAAGGCAAACAAAACCTACACAATAGAAACGAAGCACACCAAAAACCTTGGATTTCACCAACCTATATAAAAATAGAACACACCAAAATAGTAACTCAATTTATAAACAGCTCAACGAATCACATAAACACGAAAGAGAGAAAAGGATTATCTTGCAAGCTCATCTAATAACACAAATATTTCAGTTCAGTAAACGAAACGATTTAGTTCAGTAAACTAAATGATTCAGTTCGTACTTATATCTATTGAGGACGTCTTGCTCAAAGTAATAGCTAGAAAAGAAATGATTCAGTTCAGTAAACAAAATTGAATCAAACATCACTAAAAATGAAAGAGCAAAATATTACCTCGACAGTATATGTATACCAAAAACACAACCACCCAAGAAAAACACCAATTGATATAAGGACGAAGCACACTCAAATAATAATTTAATTTATACAACTCAAACAATCAAATAAATACACAAGACACCAAATGATTATTATTATGAACTCATCTAATAACACAAATACACCAGAACACTCCGACACATTACACATAATTCTTGTGCACGTACAGAAGCATACAAACATAACACTAATTTTGTGAATACTGCACTCATTCAATACAAGCACATCAAATATTAATTTTTAGAAGTACACATCATAGTAGCACATCAAATACTCATCCATCCAGACAAGTTACACATCGTAACTCAGACAACTTCTAAAAAAACTAATTCGGTAAACTAAAAGAAACTTTTAACAATCACTAAACAAAATCATTCTGATAAGAAAACATAACACGAATTTTGTAGATACTACTCTAATTCAATACGAACACACATGGTGATATTCTAATTTTGTGTATGATTTGTATAAACTACTTAACCAATAAGAAAAATACATAAAAGTACACCAAAATACAAATTTATTACATACTAATTGTACTATGTAATAATATTATTCTAATACAAACAAATTTAATTCATACAAAAAGACCATTTGTCTTGTTCAGTAAATTGAATTGAATCTACGGTAAAGGGCTACAAAATTAAAAGGCAAAACATTACCTAGACATGCCAATTCAGCAAGTACTAGCCCAAAAACATAACCACCCAACAAATACACCAACATATATTTAAAGGAAGCACACCAAAGATTATGTTTGTAAACTCATGCAATAACACATATTCGAAACGAAAAAGACATAGAAAGAATATTAATCCCGTACATGCTTTTACAAAGGTAATCGACTAACAAAGAAACATTGAAGAGCTATAAATACTACTACAAAATCCAATAATAAAAATATAATTTACGCCCACAAGAAACTAATTGTAAAATAAGTAACACACCAAATAACTCGATACGTATACTTAACTCAACAAACAAAACACCACTTACACGATAAAACAGTCAAAAATGTTAATACCATACACAAACAATCCAAATTATAAATTTCATATACAAAGCAATTCAAAATACAAATAGTACATACTACTATCAGCACAATAATATATGTAAGTACGCGTATAAAGAAAAGTCTGAAATACTAAGTCTGATCCACATTACTCGGTACAATCACCAAAAGTTACAATTTGAATTTGGACATGCTACACAGGTAATCATACTAAATTTGCACGTGAATACCAAGTAGATATACTAAAACTTTATTTGCGGAATACCAAACCAACAATTACGTGTACTACTCGGCGTGCTAAAAAACATCATCCAACTGTAATGAGCATCAGAAATACTAATCTTGTATAGTATTCAAGTAATCAATGTTTAAAAAGGCGCATAAGATGTGCATCGAGGCGTACGCCTCGAGGCAAAATATAGGTGGGCCGCATCGAAGCTTACGCCTCGGTGTTGTAGTAACTTTCTTTGTTGTTCTTTAACATCTAGAAGAAGTCAAATGGGTAGAAGTGACCGAAAGCATTCATAAATTTTAACTCAACTATAAAAAAAAATTAGTTTTCTATAATACTGCAAACAAATTCAATAAAATATATTATTAATAGAATAACATACTATAACTATATTAAAATATATAATATTGAAGCTACGCCTCTTTACCGCCTTGAGGCACCGCCTCACATTGTCAAAGAAAACCGCATCGAGGCCTAAAAACGCTTTTTTAAACATTGCAAGTAAATATATAAGAGCCACATAAAAATACAGGTAGCGAAAGTTTAGAAATTAGCTTTAGACAAGATACACCCAAAAAAATTTAACATCAAAAGATTTGATTATCTATACCTGCTTGAAGTTTAAAAAAGTCAGAAGATGTACCCAATGGTCTGAAACTACCAACATAAAACATCAGAATCACTACAACATAATTGGTCATGACATAAACATAAAAACATCTGAAATAATATAAGTTGTTTTACTTGTTTAGCAGAACAACAAAAGCTAAGAATGAGAGTATTTTCTAGGACGATGCATAAAACTATAGTGTAATTTAGGAGCCTCGGGTTTTTATATGCTGCTCTAGATGATAGTTTGGATTTATCAGTTTAATTCATATAAATAGAACAGTAACTTGCAAGTTAGCTTTTAAGCAAACCACAAATGAAGTTACTACTTCGATAAAACTAGAAAACTGGGTTAATTTAGCATCAAGGAAATAAAAATATTTATTGATAACTGTAAGAATATCATAAAGCAGTATAAGCTAATGAATGAAGTACCTCAATATATTCCTTTTCAACCGTTCCACCACGTTCCCGTCCCAAACCTTGCATTACGGGTTCTAGCCTTCAGTCTTAAAGCAGTTCCTGCATGTCCACGTATCCATTGGTAATGAGTGTATGCGTTTAAGTCGATAACAAGAGGATCTTTAGAATTTAAATCTGTTTCATAGATATATTGAGCTAGCATTGTGAGACATTCAGTTAACTTCTTACAGGTCTTGTTATTAACGAATTTGTGGATGCATAATGGGATACAAAACCCTTTCTCTTACAGTAAAAAAGTTAGGTGAAAAGACAACTCCAAATATTTTAAGACCACAGTATGCTCAAGCAAGAAAATGAAACAACATTATCGTTTTACAATGAGCATGTTGTGAGTATCTTTTATAATCTCTATTTAGAGAAATAGAAGTTGTTGAGAATGACAACTTTCTCTTGGCAAAGTTATTCTTATATGAATTCAGTAATCTTTCCTCTAGTCAGCATTTATGGTATAACTCTTTGAAATACCAGCACCCCCCCCCCCCTTAAAAGTCAAGCTATTCATCTAAAAGTTGAATTGTCCCCTGCTACTTAATCAACCAAGCCACTCTTACGTGCAACGACGAGTTGTATGTCCTAGACATCAACCACTTTCACGCAAATAACCACTTCGATCCAGCAAATTATCAAATAAATAATGAATGTATCGCTTCGACATAGGGGCAAAGTTCTTGAGCTACTATTTCTTTTTCTTCCAAAAGTAACCACAACCACTAAATTCAGCAAAGAACAATTCCCTTCACCACCCTGACATTATAGATTCTTAAATATAATCACTGCAGACGATAAACTCAACAATGGCACTAGCTTGACTGAGTTGGTCTATATACTACTACTAGGCATGTGTGCCCTATTTCTTAACATACATCAAGAATAGTAATCTTTTATTCTGTTAGATATGTTAAATGTCCTCAAAATTGTTTAATTTATCAAATATAAGTAATTCCTCAAAAACTTGACGAAGTCAAATTACTTTTCCGACCCTTAAAAAGGTATAAAACCTAATTGAATTTGCAAGGAGTAGTTAATTAGCTTTAAGTTCAACAGGGGAAAAGGTCTATAAAATCATTAAAAAAATTACATAACAAGCACTGATAGCATTACCGAGTGCAAGAAGAAGACAAATTTCAGAAAGAAAATATTAATATAAATACAAATACTTGTGTTTCTGAGATGTTGGAACCCACCTGACGACCGACCCTTCATAAGGTATGTTATGTACGTCTTTCCATCAAATTATGTATCCGACCACATGTTCGCCTACCATATACATTGAAACAGTTAGGGGAGGTCTACTGCAAGAAGCAGGTTCCTCAATAAATCGGGATAGAGGAAGCCCAATAAATGAATGAAAGATAAAACGAATCCTGAAATTCAGAATTATGTCAACAGAATTACATAAAAAGTCAAGAAAAAACTTCCAAATTTTTACTGAGTTCACCGCTTGCTCTTTTCAGAGTTGTTCATCTAAAAATGTTCAAGTCCCCCGACTATTACATTTGGTTTTGGGGTTAGATATCCACCAACAAGTCAATCTTTCATGCAACAACTAGGTCCGAGATAAGCAAACATATAACTATTGGTTGCCATTTTCAGTATGTCTGCTGTTTGCTAAATATGGCTGCTACGTTGAATCCTAAATCAGGTAACATGCTCCATGTTAAATCATCTCTACTGAAACGGTCCATAAAGCTCATTAACTGAAACATACATAATTTTAAGAAAGTATCCTCGTAGTATAACATAATCAAGCAAGAATTAAGGTATAGTAAGCGTTCTATCTATTTCGAGGTGAATTTGAATACGTTCTATCTATAGATGATAATTCAGGTTTATTATTTTGATTCGTATAAATAGAACACCACCTAGAAACTCACCTTTCAAGTACACCACGCGCGAAGTAACTGCTTCAACCAAACTAAATAACTGGATTTAGGTTTGTATCAGGGTAATAAATATATTTCATGATAGAAGTTTAAGAATATCGTAAAACGGTAAAAGTGAAAGAGTAATGAAGTTAATATCCAAAAACAAAGATCCAACAATAACCCACATGACTGTAAAGCTAGACGCAATGAAGTTAATATCCACAAGATAAAAAGAGATCCTAACACTCCCGTAAAATACTTCAACCACACAGTTCTTTGCCCTCTTTTGCCTGTCTAGTTTACCTTTGGTATTTTCCTACGGAAGTAACAGAAACAACCATCATTTAATTTAACAAAGAACGACACTGTAACCATCTTCACATCATCAAAAAATAATCACCGCAGAAGATAAAGGCAGCAATAACATTCTTTTGATCGAGTTAACATTTAACTAGTTGGATATCTGGCCTTTTAGCCTAATGGCAAATTGCATATAAAATTATTCTTTGATTTCACAAGAATTAAATGTGCTCAGAGCTGCTTAAGCAATAAGAATGAAATGTATCCTTCTCGAGAAACTGAAGAAGTCAGCTTATCTGGCCTTGTATTCAATCAGTTCTATTTCCGAGAATTTAGGACCCACCTGAAAGACGATAATTAATCCACACCCTCTAGAGGGCCTCGTATTTGTTTCCATCAGCAACTTACCTAACCACACATGCACCTGTAATAGGCATTCCAACAATTAAGGGCAGGTCTTAATGTAAGAAGCAGATTCCGCTATACAACATCAGCAAAAAGCCGGGGAAAAGAAGAAAGAATACTGAACTCCATAATCATATCTGCAGAACAGTTCATGCCAAAACTCGTGTGTTCTTACAATGAGCATGTACTAAGATATTTAGCAGGGTCTTCAGTTTGTCAGGGAGAAATAGAAGATCATAGCTTTCTATTGTCGAAGTTATTCTTCTAAATTTTGAAATATCGACACTCCTGAAATCCTAACAGTATCAAGCTATTCATTTGTCGGGTTAACTAATCCACCTAACCAGTCCTTCAAGCAACAACCTATTATTATCAATGATACAAGTCGGATCCTAAATGTAGAAATATAAGAAGGGGGACCCCCTTCTCCATCGAAACAAATAAGATTGTCTATTTATGAGACAACTAAACCTAATATATCATGCATGCCCATTTCTAATGTATCCGTCTCTGGTTGGCTAAACATGGAAGCATTCTCCTTTAAAAAATATAACAACCTAAACGAGAATAGGTCGGCATTCTTTGAATCTTGGCCTCTTTCAAATGAGTAGATAAATATTATTACCCGGAGCATGTATTATCATAACGACGGTTTTCTTAATTTATATCTCAAATACTCCAACCACTACTACAAAATGTTGAAAATTTATATTGGAATATATAACATAATGAATAACTTGAAATGCTTAATGAAAAAGAACCAAGAACATAGTGTCGAATGGGTTAGGATTTAAACTTCACCTGCAAAGCTTTTCCACAACAATTTGCCGAACCATCCCTAACTTCGTCCACATTATAACATAACATAATAAAGCAAGGAGTCAAGGACATGCTTGATGAAAAAGAACCACGAAACTGTATTTATAGTATAAAAAAGTTAAAATTTCTAATTTGCCACTTCTTGTAACTCTAGATGTTAAAAGGCTTCAACAAATTTCTCATTTCAACAAAATATTCGAAACCAGTGAGTTGCTATAGGACATGCTTATAATTAGGTGCTTCCAATATTTGAATGATAATCCCACAACGTTCTTCTACGTTTATATCAATAACTTACCATAATACCATCTGGAACAAAGCAATATAGTTTAGGCCAAGCTTATGATTATGTTTCTTTTTCTTATTTGCTGGATAATTTCGGGGATCGAAAATTAAAACCGATATATAGATCTGTCAATAAAGTATATGGGGCGATTAAACAAGTATGTGGTACTAGAAGATTTAATGGTGTTGTCTGAATTCCTTCGCAAACAAATAACCAGAAAACATAATCCCAGTAGTAATCCAACATATTCCTTCCTCAATGGGAAGAACATGAGTCTCTGAGCTTGGCTTATATCTTCAGAGTTCGATTAATTATGGGTGCTTCCAACTCTAATTATTAAATATGCATCTCCGAGTCATTATGACAAAGTATTACATGATCAGCTCGGAATATATTACACATCAACGCACATTACTTGGCAACTTGCAGTTATGTAAGCATTAGCTTATTAAATTGCACAACCACAAATATCAAATTCTTGAGAAACTTTGAACGGGACTTACAGTACTAAACATTTAAAATATTAGTAGCATAGAAAAGAAGAGCAAAGTTCAATTTCTCCATACACCGTAAGTGTATAAGTATAACGACAAAAGTATACCAACTGCCATCCATTACTTATATTAGAAAAGAATCGATATTATTTGGTTCCATACCTTGACGTAAGGAGATACTTCCAAAAATATCCGGGTACATGTTATCTACTTCTTTCAATCAATTTTGTATTCGACCACATATTCGCCTACAATAGACTTTCAAATAGTTACGGGAGGTCTAATGCAAGAAGCAGATTCCTCAATACAGATACGTCGAAGAGAGAAGAAGCCAAGTAAATGAACAGAAAAGAAAAGGAAGACTGCTGAAATTCAGAATTATATTTACAGTAAGTCATGAAAGATTTTCACGTTTTTACTATGAGGTGTAAGATACCTTGCAGGGTCCCCCGTTGGTCAGCACAACTACAAGTTCACCGCTTGCTCTTCCCTAAAGTTATTCATCTAGAAATGTTCAAGTCCCGCGACTATTATTGATCCATCAAGTCAATCCTTCATGCAATAACTAGTTTTGACTTTTGAGACAACCAAACCTATAACTCTTCTTTGGTTTACTAAACATGGAAGCATTCTCATCTCAAAAATAGACCGCCAACCTAAATCAAAGAACATGGGCCCTGTTGAATCCTCTCTGTTAAAGGAGTATATAAAGATTAGTAAAAACATGCATAACTTTCAAAAAGCATCAACTTAGTAAAGCATAATCAAGTAATAACTAAGCGTCAATTTCGTAAAGCATAATCTTAGTGTCAAATGTGTAAAGATTTAATCAAGTGGAGTAGACAGTTAGGCTGTGCAAAAATGTATTCTTATGCTGATTTTGTGTCGAATTGGGGGGTATCTTTGGGTGAGCTGTACCCGAGGACCCCCCCTATTTCTTCCTTTCTGCTTGTAAATTCTTTTCCCCCTTCTTAATTCAATCAACTTTTCAAAAAAAAAAATCAAGTTAGTAAAGCATAGTCAACTTAGTTATGTACCTGAAAGATTTTTCCGCCTTAATATGCTTTACACTGGGCCAGTACTGTTGACGCTTTTGCTACCACTTCTTCCAAGAAAAGTGAACATTACCATTATCCTGTAATTCGGCGTTCAACAACTCTCATAACCACCCTAACTTTGTCCACGTTATAACATAACTATTGCAAAAGATAAACTCACCAATTAACCTGGTTTGATTGGTATATCCATCTTCGAACAAAATAACTATACGGCTTAAAGCATCCAGAACCATTTCTTGAATCTTGAGGTTGTTTTATTATTTCTATATGATGATGTGATTGTTTTATCAGATTCAATATCTCATTGACATCACTCAGCTATTAGAATACATTCAAATATAGCTTTGCAGCGCATAGGCGTCACACAGTAATGCTAAATTTAAAATATGCACCTAAAGAGGATTGCCCCGTGATCATTTATATACACGTCTGAATCTTTGGGCGTTGTTCAAAACCTGAGACTTCCGATCACATTTTCACGGGAATGTTTGAGAGCCTCAATAACATTAAAGACTTTAGAGCCTTCGAAAATGCATCTTGGAAGTATACAATGGCCTATTCAACAAAGTAGTCTTGATTCGTTTGGTTAGCCAACTCAGCATCAAAAACAAATTTTGTGGCTTTTAGCACCGGAACTAATTATTCCTTCAAATGTACCCGAAGGCATCAAGTAAGTTTTAACCCGGATCAATTAGTTAAAATGGTTCCTAAAATGTCTTGAGGAGGCAAAAAGTTAAATGGTTTTGACATTATCACGTAGCTTCCAAGACTCAAAAGCTTCATGAGCCTTCAAGCCACCAAGTGATTCCAATTTAGCAGATTTGTTGTCTCTAAATTGTTAGCTCGACTAAGGCCCTCGAATATTATATTGTCAGCAATCATATCGCTCATTTTTTGTTCAAATTCTTTCTCGCGCAAAATCAGGAATAAGAATCAGCCGCAATATATTTTCCTCTCATTGTTTTTTAAACTGTTATCTAATCAAAATCATATGTTCTATAATAAAACAAGTTATTATTTCTCTTTTGCCACTTCATGTAACTCGTGATGGTAGAAGTTATGTTTCAACAAACTCGTCGTCTAATCAAAATATTTGACACCTGTCAGCTGCTACAGAACTTGCTTCAAACAGAGTTCTTCCAATATTTGGTGTCACTAAAATGATAATTTGACCGAGATATATAACTTGTGATCGATTGCGTTTCTTTTTCCTTATTAGCAGGATAATTTGAGAGATTTAAAACCACGAAAAACATGAAGACATTTCAAGAAAGCATACAGGAAAATTAAACAAGTACCTGGTAATAAAAGAATAGTGATGCCCACACTCCTTGGCAAATAGAAAACCAGAAAGCTGAATGCCAGTAGAATTAGTGGAAAGAAAAGGAGTCCCTCGGATTAAATCCTTAGAGCTTGATTGGACGACGGTTTCTCCCAACCTTAGTTATTAAACAAGCATCTTCAAACATCACATGTATCAAGTTCTGCTACTCATTAAAACAACGAATTGCCTGATCAGTTCATAGTGAATGGCACATTAGCTGTTTAATTACAACGTGACATCATCGCATATTCATAAGCTCCAATAGAAAAAAGTCCAGGTAACTAAGTTTGTATACACCGTTAAGTGATGAACGTGACTTACACTAAAATATCATCAACAACTTGGGAAAAAAGGAGCACAACTAAATAAAGAACCTCCATACACCATAAGTGTTAAAGTACAATCACAAAAGTAACCCAACTGCCAACCGTTACTTGTATTTAGTTTCTAGTCTGTTTGACTCCATCTCAAAACCCCGTCTCTTCGTATCATACCTTGACTTGACGTATGGAGATACCCACAAAAATTACAAAAATATTGTAAATTACTACTTCAAAGGAAATAAGCATCTTCGAACATCACAGATAACCAAAAAACGTAAGCCAAATGCCAATCATTATTTGCAATAAACCAGTGCCAACCTTATTCTCGAGTAAACCCACAAATGTTAGTAATAGGTGATGTCAAATGAAACTTACACTAAATACTTTTGGATACACTGTTCGTACGATCTCGAAAAAATCCCATGTATCATCATGGTTGGATACACTGTACAGTGACATATGGAGAGACTTACACTAAATACTTTTGGAACGTTGTCAAAAACAAATATCATAAAAATAAACATCTCCTTACATCGCAGTTATAAGTGTATAACCGCAACGAAGATATACCAACTGTCAGCCATTATTTGTAATATAAGCAATACTTATACCTCTTTGTCAAACAGAAACATTTTAGGTATCAAACCGTGTTGTATGAAGTTGCTTGCAAGAATTAGAACTAGTATATATAACATTAACACCTGAAACAAAATAATTAATCAAAAGATAAGTATGCCACCATCCATCTGTTACAAAATAATTAATCATAAGATAAGTATGCCTCCATCCATCTGTTACAAAATGGAGAAGAATTCACTCATTTTGTCTCCCCAACTATCCCATGTTTACATACACCATAAATATTAACACCTGAAACAAATATGAAGCTATTACAAAATAAGACAAGTATCTTCTGACATCACAGGTATAAGTTATGACCAAATTTAAAGACCAATTGCCAACCATTCTTTGTAAACAAGCCAATGCCAACCCGAATCTCGATTGCAGAATTTTGGTGATAAAATGTGATGTCAAAAGGCACTCAAATCACGCGATTTTAAGTATTCCCCGAAAAAGAAGCTGATAAGTTTGACATGTAACTCCCTCTGCACCGTAAATGGTGTACGGACTTACACTAGACGTCTCAAATGTCATTAACGTAGGAAAAGAAAAACAGAAATAGAATAAGCATCTCCATACGCAATAGGTGTGAAAATATAGCCACAAACTTCAACTTGCCAACCATTACTTGTATCTTATTTAGAGTCAACATTCCAAATCCATCCTGAATGAACCGACATTATTTGGTATCATACCTTATCATATGGAGATACTTACAGAAATTACAAAACTATCACCAAAAATGTAAACCAACTGCCAATCATTATTTGCAATAAACCAACGCCAACCTTAATCTCGGATAGTTGGTAAGTAAACAATGTGATGCCCAAAGGAACTTACTCAAATCACAAAAGAAAAGAAAATAAATATTAAGTACGTCTCCCGCACACAATACAAAATCAGTGTCATTATCCTCACAGCCATCCCTACTATTATATCAATGATCACCAGCATTACCAATTATATTCCAAAAAAACAATCTCAGGTATCATGGTTGTAACACTGTACTGTGACTAATGCAGAGACTTACACAATATTTAAAATATCATAAAATTGAAAAAGGAGAACAAGATAAAGTAAGTATCTCGATACGCCACTAGGTATAAAAGTAAACCAACTGCCAGCCATTACTTTGATAGTCTGTCCCAACTCCTTCTCGAATGAACCCACGTAATTTGGTATGATACCTTGACATATGGAGATACTTACAAAAATTAGAAAACATTTATAAAATATTTTTAAAATAAAATAAGAATCTTTGACCATCACATGTAAACCGAATAAGCCAACTGCCAAAACTCAAGTGAAACCCACAATTGTTTGTAGAAAGTTGTGATGTCAAAAGAAAAGAGAAAAAAAATCAAAGATAAGTTTAACAAATAGGTAAGTCTCTGCATACAACACACAAAATCAGTGTCACATTCCCCGCTGCCTTCATTTATCCCAACTGTATATCAATACGTCCACAGCACTATAGATCGTATTCCCCAAAAAACCATGTATCATGGTTGTATACACTGTACGGCGACATATGCAGAGACTTACACTAAAAACTTTTGTAAACTTGTAAAAGAAAATGATAAAAGAGCAAGAATAAGATAATCATAAAATTGAAAAAGGAGAATAAGATATAGTAAGCATCTCCATACGTCGTAGGTGTAAAAGTAAACCAACTGCCAGCCATTACTTTGATACTCTGCCTCAAATCCTTCTCGAATGAACCCACATAATAGGTATGATACCTTGACGTATGGAGATACTTCCAAAAACTAGAAAACATTTATAAAATATTTTTGAATATAAAATAAGCATCTTCGAACATCACATGTAAACCGAATAAGCTAACTGCCAAACCTCAGAGAAACCCACAATTGTTTGTAGAAAGTTGTGATGTCAAAAGAAAAGAGAAAAAAATATAAGATATGTTTAACAAATATGTAAGTCTCTGCATACAACACACAAAATCAGTGCCACATTCCCCACTGCCAGCATGTATCCCAACTGTTATATCAATGTCCACAACACTATAGATCAGTGTCACATTCCCCACTGCCATCGTTTATCCCAACTGTTATATCAACGTCCACAACACTATAGATAGTATTCCCAAAAAAAAACATGTATCATGGTTGCATACACTGTACGGCAACATATGCAGGGACTTAAAACTTTTATAAACTTGTTATAATACTAAAAAATAAGTAAATATAGAAAAATGTTGTTCGTTCCCGCCTTTTCAGTTTCCGCCAACAGTTTTTTTCCTATCTCTTTGAATTTAGTTTTGGTGGGTATAAAGACACTGCCATCCATACTGTTGAATAAAGCATATTTTTGTAAAAGTTATCGTATTGAGAACTAGGAGTTCTTGAAAGATATACACTTGCTCCATCATAAGAGAAGTTCGATCCATAATATAAAGTGTCATCATTTGTTATTTGTTGTTTCGAATGTGACCTATTGCCAACCTTATTTTAGTCTGAAACAGATTTAGGGTTTATGTTTAATGCCAATGGTTTATGTTTAATGGCAATATACACCAACAAATAACCCATCTGACTATCAGGTTCAATACTGGGTCGATTTCCTCACACTGATGTACAAGATTAAGATCGTTGGATCGAGTACGAAGAAAGTGAAATCAGAGTTCCTCAAAGTCGAGTCATCTAGACTTGAAGATTGGGAATCGTTTGTTTGAACCGTAAAATTTAGGGTTTCGCGTATCATAAAATATTGCGAGCAAAAGAGTAGATCAAGTAGTAAATACCTTTAAGTGACGAATTTGTATCCCCATCCACCAAACCATGGTTGCCCATAAGCTACTCCATAAAGAAGACGAAGATGCATTGATCTCTTCCTTGATACGCCTTCAACTATAATTCTCCGTTTCCTGAGACAAATAAACATACCTAGAAATTAAACTCCTTTAAGTGATAGCAGAAAGGTTGAAGACACCATTTGACCGAAACAGATAAGCATACCTAGAATTTAATCTCGTTTGAGTGATAGCAGAAAAGTTTAAGAACACACCATTTTCACCCGCTGAGTTTTACTTGCTTAAGGGTACCAGTTCTGGTTTAAAAATTAGACTTTGAAAACGTTTCCGGTGAAAAAGGCTCCTCCCTTTCGCATGCCGACAGTTTGACGTCGTTAGGTCAAGTTCTGATTTAGGCATTGCCTCTTGCACACACATTGCCTTTAACCAAAATACAGATTGCCTTTCGCGAGATTGCCTATAACAACTTCGAGCACTGCCTTTAAAATCTCCGAAATTAATACAATCATAATAACTAAAGGTTGATGTTTTAGGGAAACAAAAAAAGTTTCCGAAAAAGACGGTGAAAAACCAAAAATATTTCACCAAACGCCCCTTACTAGTAACCGGCCAGATATAAAATTGAGAGTAGAAATAGGGGAAGAGAGAGTAGGGTTAATCATTTTCATTATTAGTTGAAGAATAATTGAATGTTTTGTTTATATCTTTCCATGCTTAAGCTATACTTGATGAAACATTCCAAATCTCAGAATCAACAAGCTCTATTTTAAAATCATCTTCTTTAAAACTTTTTTCGAGATAAAGGGAGAAAGTTGATTTTCGATTGAACTAATTGTTGATGGGTTTGATTTTTTGTCCTTGTCAAGAATCCGGGATGGGTTTGAGCAAAAGTTACATGTTGTTTAAGAAATCGGAGACTTGGGTATAAATAATGGGAGGATGATTCTTCCTCTAAAAATGAATCCAGCCATGGAATTACAATATTAGCAGAAAATTTCAGTTAGGCAAAACGTCGAACAGTTCATGTCCAAAAAATTTTCTCTTTGTTTTACACTAAAACTTCATCACTGAATATCTGCGCTGAGACTTGGAAAAGATGATAGATGAACAAAAGAAGAAGAACAACCAGATAAATCCATTGAAGAACTACCCGATGAAATTTCAGGAGAAAGGGCTTGTTTGGTACATCAACTTCATCTCAATTGCCTATTACATATATGCTAGTAGGGAAGGACAGAGAAGAGAGAGAAGAGAAGAGAGAAAAGAGAAAGAAGAAGAGTTAATGGTCGCCGGAGTTAGTGTTGGTGGTGTCGTCGAAGTTAATGGTTGCCTGAGTTATGGTGGTGGAAGGGGAAGATGGAGAAAGAAGAAAAAAGAATACAATAAAAGTGGATAGTGGTTGGAGGAAATAGAAAAAAATTGTTTCCACCCAAAACTTTGTACCCCGGATAATTTTTTTATTTCCCCAAATCACCCGCCTAACTAAAAAAACCTGTATTTTTTCTATTAATCAGAAGTTGCCACAATTTTCTAAGTAAGGCCAGCAGCGCCTTGGGGAAATCAATATAGTTTCCGGGGAAATAGGTGAAAATCCAAAAGAACATAAACCAAACACACCCTAAGCGTTGCCGGCAAAATGTCGCCGACCGGAAGTGTCTGACGACTGTCGGCGACTTCTTATCTCTTTTCTCTTACCTCTATCTTCTCTTCTCCCTTCTCTCTCTATCTCCCTTCTTTCTCTCTCTTTTTGCTCGCTCTCTTCTGTCCCTCTCTAAATCCGGCGAAGGAGAGGAACTCCTTCGTCGGATTTCTGGTTTCCAGACGAAACCAATCTGGTCTCGCCGGAATTATAGAGAGATGAGAGAGAGAGAGCTGAGAGAGAAGAGAGAGGAGAGAGAAGAGAGAGGAGAGGGAGAAGAGAGAGGAGAGAGAGAAGAGATGGAGAAGTGAGAGGCTCGCATGTCTTTGGGAGTCTCGCCGGAATTTACGATGAAGGTCGTCGGAATTCATGGTGAAAGTGGGAGAGGAAGAAAAGGGAAGAAGCTGTAAATAATAAGTGTTTGGAGGAAACACGAACTTTTTGTTTCCACCCAAAACTTATTGCCCCGGAAACTTCGCTTATTTCCCCAAAACACTGACCCTAAGTAATGATACATAAAGTTTGAAATAATACGAGTAATTACTAATAAGGTTATTTTCAAATTTTCTCTAAAAAACGTTAGAAATTTTAGGTTTTCTTATTCTCGATTCTTGTTCTTCCAATCTTCAAGTCTTCGAGTCTTCCACTTCTTCAAGGATTAGAAATAGAGAGAGAAATCTTGAGACAAATGATCTTCGTGAGTAATCAAAAGCTTTGGATCAAGAACATCGTATAATGCAAATTCTAGAGAGAAAGTAAAGAGAGAGAAGAAGAAGAAGAAGAAGAAGGTGAGAGTCTTAATGGAAGCAAGTCATTAGTCATGTTGTGTTTTGTCTTTAATGAATCCCCAAATCTATTCAGCTATCATCCATGTCTTAACTAGAGCTAAATTATATATACAAGCTAGGTGTTTGATGAAAGACTGCATCCAAAATCTCCAGAAGAATTAAAAAATCTTGCCAGATTACTTCATTGACTTCTAATACAGTTAACTGATGAGTCCTTTAGAACTAAATTATTTGTCTTCAAATTTCATGTGTTAGTCGCTAAGTAAGGTTCGTTTTGCAATCAAGCAATTTATCAGGGGAAAGAAGAAGATAACCAAATTTACAAGGACTTGATGTGTAAATAGCTTACCCACTTGGTGACTACAGTTAATGAATAGGGAGATTTTAGAGCCCCCCTCGTTCTTGTTAAAAGGCCCCTGCATGGCTCCATTGACTTAGTAAAATGCCTTTGACTTAGCTTGGTTAAAGGGCCCCAATTGAATGGGTGAAACAAACCCCCTTTAAAGCTGTATTTCACTCACGTTAGGAATTTAGTTGTGAAAATTATAAATCTTCCCAAAACCCAAATCCCTAGACATTCCTCTTCTTCTTCTTTTTCCACCAGAATTGTCATAACGTCACCGGTGACCATTATCAATGGGGAAAGTTCATCGAAATTGTGCAGCAATCTCACATTGTTGTTGCACTCATATATGAAGTATACTCATTGTTGAATACCACTAACTGTTGGGTTTTACACCCTTATACTAATGTCAATGGCGGAAATAAGACATCTAATGTCTACATTAGTATTCCTAGGATCACATGCATAAGCCCATAATAATACTAAACAAAACTAGAAGATGAATACCTTATTCGCTAGTTTTTTCCTCGAACCTTTCCAATTGCTTTTGAGAAGACCAAGAGCTTCAAACGTAGCACCTCTACTTGGGACACGAGCAATCAACTTGATCTCCCACCTTGTTGTTAGCTAGCACACCAATGGTGGTTGGAAGAAAAACACCTTTCTTCTTTGACTAGATAGATAGTAATGGGAATTAGCTCACTTTCTCCTCTCTACTTGATGTGGTAGAGTAAGAAAGCTTAGAGAAAAATTCCACACCTTATTCTCTGCCCTAAGAGTATTTATATAGAACCCTAATGAGAATACACCTCCTCAAAGGTTTCCGAAAACACCCTTTAGAATAAGATTTAGGGAAATTGTCAAAAATAGCAACTATTGATATTTTCTCAATTACCTAACTAAGGAGGGGGTGTCCAAACACCACGAAATTTTTTCATACATATTGCTGTATATATCAGAAATCTCCCCTCAAAAATTCAGCCCAATCCGAGCCCTAGAAGTGCCCGAATCGGCCTAGGCCTAAAAACCCTGTTTTTGGTCTTTTTGTACTATCTTTACCTAATTCCTTTAGGCCTATGAGCTATGTTTATGGGACACTCCCATGATTATATCTCACTCCCACTAGTCATATCCTTGATCAAAATTGTCACTCTTATGTGTAACCCGTTGTAGGATCCGATCGAAGTTAGCCGAATTACTTCGTAATTCGACGATCGTAGTTGGTCTCTAGCTTAAACTCTACGATCTCTAAATCAATCGGACTTGATGACCTTCTACATCAATTGTCCTATCCGACAAATTGTTCACATTGTCACCTTGGTTGAAGGACATCTTCTTCAACTCCTTCAGACTCCCACTTGCACTTAAAACAAGTGTAATGCTCGATTTCCGTGTCAATTAGTATCCCATCTGATACGTCACGCCATTCAGACTTTCTTGATATCTGAGTACAACTGTAAAAAATAAACGATTAACTCCTAATCCGTTTGAGCGTGACCACGCACTTTCAGTTGCTAATCATCAAGTGGCCTTGAGACACTTTGTTCCTAATGTGATTAGGATGACACAATCCATTCTTGCGCTCCCACTTAACTTCATGTCTATCCTGTCCTTTCTAGTATCCGCCTTTATAACCTCCTTTTACGACGCAGCATTTAACGGAACCAAAGTCGGACATTCCTTACATAAGATGAGTGGAGCACTCATGTTTTTACGAATCTCTCTAATTGTCTTTTATGAGAAGTATTTTGACGTTTCATCACGAGTGATGTACTTCTCATATCGAGGGTTATCCAGTGTATAACCTTTTACACACCCACGTAGTCGAATTGAATACTCCTATTCTATAGCCCATGAAACTGCGCTATCTCATCGACATCCCGTGCTAGTCTTCTTTAATTGTTGTTGTCCATGCAACGACCTGGACTGGGGAAATGATAATAAATATCCCAAGTTCACTTAATAGGGTTTCATTCATCAGATCACGTATCCGACAAACCTATTCGGAATGCTTTATTATCTGTGGACTGTCGTTTAAGTACTAAACCAAACTTAGACGACTGTGAAATAATTAACTTTATTTCCGATAACGAGAGTTTGTAAATTTGAGCCTCTTCCGTAAAACTCATTTTTACCCGCTCAATTTACTTGTCAAGGTCTATTCTAAATGTACCCCATGCCTTTAGACTTGTGTATGAGTCTCATACTTTGTCTTAGGTGACAGTTTAGTTTGACTATCGATGTAGTCAGTTTTAAACTTTGCTAATTATCAATTAAATTGAAGATTGCTATCTCCAACCTTGATAATTTCTAGTAACCTTTACTAGAGTTAAGGCTTTTAACTCTCATGTAGTATTTGCAACAGTTCCCGGCCTAAACACTTTTAACCTACTTTCCTTCTATGTCTGGAAGTTTGCTACGATGACTTGTTTCAACTCTTGTACTACTTCATCCTTTAGCCTTCTAGGATGTTTTAAGTAGTGTTTCGGTTTTCCAATCCGAATTTGGATGTCTAAATGCTAATCATGTCCAACATGATTGACTTTATGTTTTCAAACATAAGTGTCTCTCTCATGCGTGCTTGCTCATCGGTGTCTTTTCAGACTCCGGGTTTTGCAAGGCTCTTTGTCATGAGTTTTTGGGTCGAAATTCTTTTAAACTTTTCGAGTCTTAGATTTTCTGTTTTGGATCTCAAGCGTCTCAGCGTACTGAGTCTTTCTAATGTTATCATCTTTTATGATCTACGCTTATAGACCCTTTAGATGCCCAAAATGACATTTTATCCTTGTGTGTGGTCCTTTTATTGAGTCAGTACGTTTACTGTTACACAACATCTTATGTCGTACTCAATCTTTTGTATGTACTTTGCATACGGACCCGGAAGGTGTATTTGGTTGCAAGATTCCTAAGTAGGATTCCTATCAAAAGTGGGATTTGGTAGGAATCATGAATCCTTGTTTTATTTGGCTACCAAGAATCCTAGGACTCTTGAATCCTAGGGATTCCTAATTCTAGAATCTGTATTGGACCAAAATCCCACCCTACCCCTAAGATTTGCTAGGATTTTGGATTAATTTATCTAAATTTCAAACTTAAAATCAACAAAAAAAATATTTTCTTCGACAAAATAATTATTTTAAAATATTTTTCTTTTTTCCAAAATCATTATTTTTTTTTTCAAAAAATAGTTTCTTCTCCGAAAATCATTTTTTTTCCCGGAAATCATTTCTTTCCCAAAAATCAATTTATTCTCCGAAAATCATTTTTTCTTCAAAAATCATTTTTTCTTCAAAAATCAGTTTTTCCCGAAAATAGTTTTTTCCCAAAAATTGTTTTTCTCCAAAATTCGTTTTTTCCCAAAATCTGATATTTCCTCGAATGAAACGATATTTGAAAAAACGAGTTTCGAGAACAAGGTTTACTCAATATTTTTTCTAAAGAACCGTTTAAAACTACTCAAATAATAATAAATCATAGGATTCTTATTAGTTGCCAAACAAACCAAAAGTATTACTTGGATTCATGAATCAGTGGAATCATGAATTCCAAGGACTCATGAATCTGCGGACTCATGATTCCGTCATCCAAACACACCATTAGGTCTTTCTTCTTCTTCTTCTTCTTCTTCCTGAATCTTCTTGTGCTTCCTGAATCTTCTTCTGCTTCGTAACAACAAATTCAAAACCTTAACCGCCACCGCATCAGGCTGAGACAACATGCAACTGCGATTTTCTTCAATAGTTGTTGATCTCTCGCCATTGTTATTCATCTCTCAAAGGATGATACTTTCTCTCTCTAACTTTACTTTCAATACAATAGAGAACCCGTTTTGGGAGTACTGCACTTGAAAAAAAATCGAGAAAAAGAGAGAGAGATGAGAGATCAGATATGTAGTTAGATTTTCTCATCAACCAAGGTTGTGGTTTAATCTTTTTCAGAGAGAAGATTAGGATCATCAAATGTCTAGGTTGGAAATGGTGAGCCACCCGACTTTCTCTCTTTTTAATTGCCTTCTTCAAGTCAGACACAATAACATTATCATCATCCTTCTACAGCATCTCTTCTGGAGTGACACTAATATTAACGTTATAAAACACACCAAGAACTTTCATCATTCTCTGATCCGAAAAATATAAATTTATACTACCGTGATTTTTTTTTTAACATCTTGAATCATGTTAACAAAATTAGTTTGGGAAAGATAAGCTTTTGAGTTTGTAATATTACAAATGTATGGGAAATGAAAGTTTATTCAAGGTGCATAGAAGGTGTTTGATGAATTTCCTATTAGAGTCGTGATTTCGTGGACTTTCATTTTGGCTTGTTATATTAACTGTGGGTATCCAAGAGAAGCACTTATGATTTTTTGTCAAATGTGTTTGAAGGATCACACTCATCCAGTGAAGGCGGTGGCAGTGGTGGTGGTGGAGTACCACTACTCCAGATTGAGGAAGAAAGAATGAAATTGTTGTCCAGATGTGTAGCATTACCATAGTCTTTGTTTTTTAGTTACAGGTGGGGTTAGTGGGTATGACAATGGTCGAGGGAGTGAGCAACAAGGGTCATCGGTCAATTCCATCTCAAAAGGTATATCAGGATCTTCTTCGACATTTAACTTAAGACTAGAGTCATCCTTAAAGGCATCGGGACCCTCAAAGTTGGTTGCAACACCTTCACAGAAACATAACTCATCCAAGTGATCACAAGTGCTAAAAATTGGAAAGTTCAATAACGTTTGATCTCCAAACTTGCTCATAGAGCTATCATCCTGAACATTACAATCTAATGTAGTCTGATCATGGTGAGATGACAATGGTCGAGGGAGTGAGCAACAAGGGTCATCGGTCAATTCCATCTCAAAAGGTCTATCAGGATCTTCTTCGACATTTAACTTAAGACTAGAGTCAGGTGTATTACCCTCACCATCATTCATAGTCTCCTCTTGAGTTTGGGGTGCGCAAACCCCTTCCTCGTCGATGATAGGCTCTGACTCAATTCTATCGACAATATTGAGAATCCATTCCCTGATCTCTTTTATATCTCGATTGAATCTAGTTTGGTACTCTAAAATTGCTTAGAGAGTGTCTTCAGACATCTCCTCGTAATAAGGCACATGAGTATAACTAGACGAAGACTCTCGCGGAACACGGATCATGGGACAATACTCGGTCAATGGTCTAAGCTCGCACAAATAGCACAAACCGGGCTAATGGTCTCCATGGTCCTTTCTCCACTACCTTCATGTAGATACCTAGACTCGACTCTTTGAGTGGAATCATCGAGTCGGGAATTGTCATCACTAAATGAACCGTTCATATATGCTTGTCGATAGTCACGAAGACTTCGACGTGGTCGATCAATACTAATAGAACTACGGTCCTCATCAAATGACAAATTCATACATGAAGGTGTTGTCATGCCAAATTCTTGTCGATAGTCTCGAAGACTCTTACGGGGTTGATTACCCTCATGCTCATAATCCCTAAAACCATGTTAATGACGAGTCTGACTGACTCCATACATCCGTCGATATTCACCCATGGTCATCCTAGGTCGGTCAGACTCAACTCGCCGATTCCTATCACTAGTCGTAACATTCCTATATAAATTTGAGTAGTCCTGATGACTTGTAGATGGTCGACTAGTGTTGGAAAGGGTTCGCATAAGGTCATTCTCATCAAATGACCAACTTGCCATGATCTCACGATGTTCAAGGATACTGACCCACAATCACAAAATGAGAGCTAACACTTAAAGAACTAAACAATCACACACAAGTAAAAAAGGATGAGATAGAAAGCGATACTATCGAGTGCTCCTCTCGTTTCGTTCGCCTTTCTTCTTAACTTCTCGAATCCTTCCTTTTCCTTCGCTTTTATGTCTCTTTTGGCTCTTTTCTTAAAATTGGTACCTAAAAAGATAAAAAGATAAGAAACTACAGAAACATATAAAGAAAAAAACGTCTAAGTAAGCAAACAACACTAAACTAATGAACAAAACAACAAACGATATCCTAACTACTAAACCTATCCCCGACAGCGGCGCCAAAAACTTGATGCACCCGAAAAGGTTGCACACCCAAGCGGAGGTATCAAGTAGTAGTCCGGCAAAGCCGGGATCGATCCAAGGATAGGAAGGTAGTTTGGATATCGAAGGGTCTTATCCCTCGGTCTAGATATTTCAAGCTAACTTAGACTAAAAAGGAAAGGAAACAAAGATAAATGGAGGGGTTTAGATTGAATGAGTAACAAAACAAGAAAACAAGCAAAACTAACTAAACAAAATATGTAAACGGGCGAGAGAGACCCGAGAGAAGTGTCGGAGGAACAAGAGTCGGGAGGCAACAAGAGTCGGGAGATAAATAAGTGAGAGAGGTGTCGAACCGATAATCCATAATGATAAATCTACAACTATGTATAGTCCGATCTAATGTTCCTAAGTATAATCGATGTTCGACTCCTAAGGTGATGTCCATAAGCACTACGTATATCCGGGGATCATACTTAGTCAATCAAACGTCATAATCGGTTAATCTCGAGTCAACGAAAGTGTTGTCTAGTCGCCTAACTATGTGAAGTGCATGACAAGACACATGAAATTATGACTTAGACTACGATCGATATCGAGTACTTCGTTTCGTCTATTAACTATGCGAAGTGCTTGACAAGACACATGAAAATACGATCAAAACGATAATCGAAATAAATGAACATCAATTTATAATCAAAACATCAAATCATATTAAACATAATCACAAATTCATCACATATAATCGACATACTAAAGTTAGCTAAATATGGTGATTGAATAAGAAATGAAAAGAAAATGATGAGAGAATCCCCCTTTTTCAATGTGGTTCGAGGCTAAGATCGTCGGAAAATATGAGTTTTTAGTTGCAGCCGATCTCCCCTTAGCAATTTTCTGGGTTCCCTATAGCGACCACCATCATCTTCTCCATTTAGAACACAACCTCCATTAAAGCTAAACCCTAACTTTCTCTCTTTAGAAATTTTAGCTCAAAATCAAATCAAACCATATGGGAAGCAAGCCAAGATGGGGACTAAAAGCCCTATGGTTTCGGATAAAGAAGGTTGCTGGAACACCATGAAAAGTCCGACCAAAGAAGCAAGAAATCCGGCCAAGCTCCTGCAGATGCGCCGGAGCAGCAGCTTGCGTCCCGCGACTCGAGCTGCTCCTATCTCCTTGGCCCGAGCCGGCCAAGCTTTGGCCGGCCTTAATGATGGCTGGCCTAGCTTGGCCGGCACCTCTTCTCTCTTTCTCTTCTCCTCCTTCAAGCCTTCTAACTCAAGAACACCAAAACCCTAAAGTTCTAGCCTCTTTTTTTCTCTCTAACTTCCTTGCCTCCTTTCCAAGGTAGAAGATGATGAATAGTAAACTCTAACTTGTGTTTACTACTCAAACCCTATGGTCCCTTGACTTAGTCAACTTCTTTAGACTATGTTGACTTGGATCCATAAAGAGAGGGTGCCCATATAATTCTTCTTGTCATTCTTCCTTGGGCTCTTGGGCTTTGATTTAGGAACCAAGAGAGTGCCTACATCCTTGTCTCTACATCTTCAAATTCTCACAAAGGACTAGAATACCCTCGGACTTCTTTCTTTCATATCTTCCCCGTCCGAACTCCGAATTGAATACCGTTTTGACCGTCGGACTCATCATTGACTATACTTGTCATTTGATTTGCTTGAAGTCTTTTTCTCTCATTTTTGGCACATGAAGTGATAGTGATAATTCGCTCCTTTTATTCCGAATCACACGCTTAACTCCAAAATAAGTACCTAACATGAAAAACACATAAAATATTATTGATAACACTCGAAAAGGACTAATTAGTCTAAGTTAGGCTCTCCAAATGTGACATTTTCGTGTCACATCAATATTTTGACCAAGTTTGACTTGGGTCTTTTGGTTTAGACTCATGCTCTTAATGGGCCTCGACTCGAGTGAAGGACGTGGCCAATATCCCGTATGAAAGTGAACGCCCCCGAAAAAGTGAACGGGAGGAAGTCAGGCCACCAAGGGACCGAGAGCGAGGCAGGAGACCCAGGCCCGACTTCACAACCTACACCCCCCTAATGAAAGGAAGGGAGGAAATACTGCAGGTATTAATAGCGAAAGGAAAGGCTGAACTGCCCAAACCCAATGACGACCGAGGAGAGTTCAGATCCAAAGATATGACTGCGTGGTATGCCTTCCACAGAGGCTACGGCCACAAGACCGACGACTGTCGGCACCTCAAGAATCTGATTGAGGAGAGTAAGAAAAGGAAAACTGGATAAATACATCCATAAAAAACAGCGACCCTACGAATGCCGAAACAAAAAGCCAGTAAACAGGGCAGGAATCGGATCGGGATCTGAAACCAACGAGCAGGTCTCTACTTTTAGAAAAGTAAACAAAGGCCCGAAGGAGTCCACCGGAGTAATATGGAATATCGATACCATAACAGGAGGACCTACCCTCAGAGGAGCAACCAAAGGCGAGCAGCGTAGGTATGCCAACGAAGCAAAAGAACCGACCAGTCTTTCTAATCAAGCCTGCCGTGGAAACTCCACCCATTGTCTTTACAGACAACGATCTGGTCGGGGTAATAACTCCACACGCGGATCCACTGGTAATAACAGCCGTAGTTGCCAATTGGAGGATAGGACGCATTCTGGTCGATACGGGGAGCTCCACAGAGGTCATGAGTCGAACGTGCTTCCAAAAACTTGGGGTAAGTGAACGCCATCTAATCTTGCTTGACAGGATTCGGATACAATCAGGTCGAAACAGATAGAATAGCAACCCTGCCAGTACTGATCGGCGAAGGAGAATAAGCAAAGGCGATAATGCTAAACTTCGCAATCGTCAATAAGATGTTCGCTTATAACATCATATTGGGCAGAAACTTCCTGAGGGAGTCAGGAGCAATAGTTTCCATGAACCACCTTATGATGAAATTCCCAATTCCGGGAACAAATCTCATCGGGACGGTCAGGGGAGACCAGAAAATAGCCCGGGAATGCTATCTCGTCTCCGCCCAGGGTTGCGAGCAAGAAGAAATTAATCCAGTCACCGTTGGAAGAGACAAAGTGTTCTACGATGACCCGACGGCAGATATGCAGAGCTGAAAAACTAAGGTCATCACTGCCCCTACTATCTTTCCTTTTTGAATAAAGCCATTAGGCAAAAGAAGTAGCATTACTAGCATGAAACGCTATAAAATGAGGAGTCCTAGCTAAAACTTATCTCGCTCTGAATCGAGCAGGTAGCCTTGATAGCGAAAGCCACGACCAAGGGACCTAAAGACAGCCTTGGTAGGTGAAAGCAATGTCCAAGGGCCCTAATTTAAAACAACCCTGCTAGCGAAAGCCACGACCAGGGACAGGATAGCCTCTGTAGCTACGACCACAACTGAGGGCCCTATGGAGCAGTCCTAATTAAACTGAACTTTGCTTGAGTAAAAATCGCCCCCTCACCAAGGTCCCAAGGAGAAGTCCTAGTTACACTGATCGGCTCAAGCCGGCAAAGGAGGTAGCTCCGGTAGCTACAGCTGCAACCCGAGGCCTCACAAGGAGAATTTCTAGCTAAACTTAACCCTTTACTCGAGTAAAACGTGGTCCCTGAGGATCCCCAAGGAGAAGTCCTAGTTAAAACTACCGCCCCGATGAAGGTGACCGGGGGTATAAAGACAAGTCCTTACGAAACTATTCATGCTTGAGATGAGGAAGACAACCCTGGTAGCTAAGGCAACGACCGGGGGAACGGGAGGAGTCCCGGCGAAAACTAGTCGAGCTCAAGCCGACGACAACAACCCTGCTAGCGAAAGGCACGACTAGGGATAGGACAGCCTCGGTAGCTATGGCGACAACCGAGGCCCCTAAGGAGAAGTCCTAGTAAACCTAGTCGAGCTCAAGTTGACGAAACCAACTCTGGTAGCGAAAGCCACGACCAAAGGCCTAAGGAGAAGTCCTAGCGAAACTAGTCGAGCTCAAGCCGACGAAACCAGCTCTGGTAGCGGAAGCCACGACCAGAGGCCTAAGGACAAGTCCTGGCGAAACTAGTCGAGCTCAAGCCGACGAAACCAGCTCTGGTAGCGAAAGCCATGACCAGAGGACCAAGGAGAAGTCCTAGTTAAACTAATCGAGCTCAAGTTGGCGATATCAGCTCTGGTAGCGAAAGCCATGACCAGAGGTCTAAGGAGGAGTCCTGGTGAAACTAGTTATGCAAAGACAGCTCTGGTATAGACGACCAGGGGCAGAGCTAAAAACTCTAATACTACTCAAAACTATTTACGCAGGGCTAATTCGGGTTCTATTTTGCAGAGGGAAATAATAAGCTTAGGGCATGCTAGACTAGGTCTAAAATTATTTCTTTTGCAGGAGCGATCATTCGGAGCATGCGTAGTAAGCCTAAGAAAAAATGCATTAGTAAGTATAGGGCTAATTACATTAACTTCTTTATTACATATTTAAGAAAACAGGAAAATACAGTCTGCCGGCAAACCAGAAACCCTAATCATGACGGCCAGAAGGCGACCACCCCCACGGTGACGAACCAGAAAACCCACAGTAGAAAAGAGAGCAGGTTCGGAAGTGCTGGTAGTACCAGTCAAAGAATAAACCAAAGGATAAAGTGACCTGGAGGAACTGAGGGTAGAAAGGTGATCGTCGTCCAGAAGATCATGCGAACGAAGGACGTCAACAAGACCCTTGCCAGCCACTTCCATGCAGAAGTGCCCGATGAAAAATCATCATAGTTCAGAACCATGTAAAAGGCGACTCTAACATCAACGAAGAGTCGCGGCGAGCAGTCATGGAGAACCAACAGACCTAAACGTGGGAAATAAAGAGAAGCACAAAAGTAGAGAGGAAAAAAGTAATTCTTTATTAATTCATAAGAAGGAACTATTACAGAAGAAATTACAGAAAAGGACGCCAAAACCACCACTGGCGTTTGGATCTATTACAGAAGAAATTACAAAAAGCCCAATAGTTGAAGGGCAAAGAAAAAAAAACAGGAAACATGAGGCACGAAATGAATCACGTATCTCGGCTGAAGAGGAAGTTACAAGAATACCCCCAATTGTTGAGGAAAAAGAAAACAAACCAAAAAGCGTGAACGGCTAGAGGAGCCGTCACAAAATTTGGAAAGAGAAAAGAGAGCAAAGACCCTCAGGTATCCCTCTCTGCGTGAGCAGTCAAGACCAGTGCATGACAAAGGACGAAGAGGCCCTATGGTCATCACCTTAAACTAAACACCTAAGCTGGAGGAAGTACTGATGATCCTTACCCCCCGACGAGCTCAAACACAACGATCTGTAAGGTTATCATGACCATTATGAAGAAACCCATCCTTTATCACAATCATTATGAAGAAACATTCCTCAAAGCAAACACTTGGTATGAACTCGAACAGAGGCCTCATCTCGAATCTTTGGAAGTAAACAGGAAGAAATAATGAAGCAACAACAGAAGGAAAGAAATCTCAACATTGGGAGCCCAAAGCAGGCTATTTATAGTAAGAGGGGATAACCAATAGACCTCTCGGAAATAGATAAGAAGCATTAAAGGCAATAGACCAGACGCGCCTCGAAAACACTCAACGGAATAATGACTAGGAAGAATGAACGGCTCAAGAACTGCGGTTACCAAGGAGGCTTCAACGGGTTTCAACGAGACGTGCTTCGTTCACCGATCACGACGCTCCACGCGTCTACGAATGACAGAGCAGGTTGCCGTGTGAAATGATCCAAAAGATCAGCGTCGGAAGCACATATTCAGAGAATCAAATCTATGACGTCATAAAATCACGCATGGAAAAGAACCAATTACTTGCGCAGGAGACGAAAAGTGTCTTGGAATAACAAACCACGCGTCAAAACAAGAACACAGCTGGGTCGGCTCTGATAAAAATAAATACTCAACTGAAGAAAGACCTCCAATTCATGAATATCAATTAGCTCTCGAATATCGAAAGAAGGACAGAGCTCTACAAAACAACCCTGGTCTAGGTAAGGCCCAGAGAGCTTCACGATACAGCTCTGGGATAGGTAATACTTTCAACTTCTGGCCTTCAAAGTAAAACACACGAGTTACTTCTACTCCTTAGTCTCTCTACTTTCAACTAAGGAGTAGCGAGACTCATGATGATGCATAAAATGTCCAGATGTTGACTAACGTCTGAAGAGTAAAAGGTCAGACCAGAAGTCTCTCGGAACAACTCGGCTAAAGGCAGCAGGACAGGTAAAACCCCTGATGGTCCACCACACATTCCCCTAATTGGGAGGTCGGCCAGAAGAAACCAGCTCTACACAAAACGCCCTCGGCATGGACAGATCAACCCTGGGATCTCTAAAGGAATAAGAAGGGTCTCCACAGGTTCGACCCATATCTTACGCCCAGAACCGGGGAGATATCAGCGCTGCGCGACCTAATGACTTAATCCCGGACTTTCCAGAAAGATCTCAGTCGGCCACACATCTTGAAGTGTTTAAGCTCGATTGGACTCCACGTAGCAAGGAGCCGGAGCAAGGAGTTGGAGCAAAGGAACAAAGCAGAGCAGAGAAGCAGATCAGGGAAGCAGAGCTGAACAGAGGAATCCCTCTTCTCCAAACAGAATATACCATCATAACGAAGGTTGTCGTGCATCAACTCCCTTTTTCATGCTGATTTAACCGGGAGCCAATTTTCAACATCAGCAGTCTCAACAGTGGTAATCAAGACAGTGGAAGGAGTGATGCATCCGGTATATTTCGTCAGCAAGGTATTAAGTGGGGCAGAACTGGATTATCTAACCGTAGAGAAACTGGCCTATGCAATCATCTTAATGGCCACAAAGCTACGTCCCTATTTCCAAGCTCACACGGTGGTCGTACAGACTGACCAGCCACTCAGGAATGTACTTCAGAAAATGGATTTGTCAGGACGACTAACCAAATAGACAGTAAAGCTAAGCAAATTCAACATCAGATACGTGCCCCGGACTGCGCTAAAGGGACATGCATTAGCAGATTTTGTAACAGAATGCTCTGTCTCAGCATCAAACATCGGACCAGAGCAGGTGTGGACTCTATTCGTAGATGGAGCATCGAGCAAAGCAACAAAAGGGGCCGAAGCTGTTCTGATTAGTCCTGAGGAGGATAAAACTTTCCAAACAACTACATTCAAGTTCGCTGTAACGAATAATGAGGCCGAATACGAAGCACTACTAGCAAGACTGAGACTGGCTCTAAAAGCCAGAGCTACCAATGTTCAAGTATACAACGATTCTCAACTCGTCGTCAATCAGGTTAACGGGGAATACGAGGTAAAAGGGACCGACATAATAAAGTATGTAGAGAAAGTCAGAAACCTAATCCAACACTTCACAAAAGTCATCATAACCAGGATCCCCCGACAAGAGAACACCCTGGTCGATGCCCTGTCCAAGATGATCAAAGGTCAAGCCACCATCCCCGGTGTAATCTTCCGAATGTTGGAAGAGAGAAGCATTGAGAGGGCAATGGAGGTAATGGCTATCAGAGTAACACAAGGAGGTATGTGGATGAAACTGATGATGCATAAAATGTCCAGACGTTGACTATATCCGCTCGGAAAACGTAGATATCGCCGCAAGCACCTTTGACTCAGTAGATCCATATTATGTAGTCTCTGCCTTTTAAGCTTAAGCTTGAACTAAATCAACTGGATCAATTGGCTCGTATGCTTTCTTTGTTGTTGATAAACCTGTTTATGGCTATGGATTTTTCTCGTATATAACTAGATCGGCATATGGATCTGTATTTGCAAGTGCAGAAACCAACATTAACACCCTATCCCACACATCTGAAAGTCAAGATCAGACCTGAAGTCTCTTGGAACGACTCGGCTTAATGCAGCAGGACAGCTAAATACCTGATGGTCCACCGTACGTTCCCCTACCTGGGAGGTCGGTCTGAAGGAATCAGCTCTGCACTAAACGCCCTTGGTATGGATAGATCAGCCCTGGGATCTTAAAAGGAATAAGGGGGGTCTCCACGGGTTCGACCCATATCTTACGCCTAGAACTGGGGAGATATCAGCGCTGCGCGACCTAATGACTTAATCCCGGACTTTCTAGAAAGATCTCAGTCGGTCTCACATCTTGAAGTGTTTAAGCCCGATCGGACTTCACGTATCTAGAAGAGAAAACTTCTCCTTTAAAGTCTATCACTCCGGCAAGATATATACAAAGTATCCTTGAACTTAGGAACTTTCACTTATCAAAGATCTGGGATAGACTCGAAGAGAAACCCAAGATACGGAAAAGAGGTAACTTCCCTTACGGTTTGACTGCACCGCTTCACCACCGCCACTAATCATAGTCGGTCTAACTTTGCCTATAAAAGGCCCCCCACTTCGTCCTTCACAGGACAACATATCATAAAGGAAAATGTAGATATGTGGACAACACTCGTATCTCAGATACAAAGTCTAACAGTGGATTTGAAAAATCACTAAGAGTTATGATATCACAAAATCCTCAAGGCAGACGTGCATAGCTGCATCAACAATGTAATCCTATAGGCCTTGATGGATACATTACTCTGGAGAAAGCAAAGGAAGTAGGTGAACTTCCTGGAGGATATTTGTTTGTGATTGAAGCCAGTGCACGCAATAAACCTAAGTAATTGTTGCATAGGCACTAATACGGTAAGTCTAGAAGATTAACAACAAATAGACAAACACCGTAAAGAAAAATGGCTCTCAAGGAGTGCATAAATTAAAATTATGTTCAATCCTAAGTTACCTGGCGAATCCATATAGAACAAGGGTGAACAAGAGAGTTAAAATTGGATCATCAAGGGGAATGTGGCAAAAACGCCTAAAGTAAATGAGTAAAGGCATGGTGAAACCCTACCTAGATGACTGAAGATCCCACAATCTAGGTTCAAAGGGAAACTGAAGCTATATCCTAACTCGACAGTAACACTATAAGAGGTTTCTATCTCTTACCCATTCCTAGGATGACCATAGTGTTGCCTGCAGTGAGAGGCTAAGCATTAAGCTTTTAATGAATCCGAAAACTTAGAACTTGATTCTAACGTGAGGTATAACAGGATACCTTATTACGGATAACCTATATGTGTGTGAATTGATGTCGGTTCTGTGGGAAGGTCATCTAGGCCGACTTTTCTAAATCACACATGAATTCGATTTGTTCAGGGCCGAAATGAACACAACCGAGAACCTAAGTAAGGGATTAGCTGTGTGATAGTTATGTTGGTTTACAATTTCCATGACTCAGTTCAAGACGAAATGTTCTCTATCGTCCTTGTAGACCTTGTAGTTATTCACTAGGAAAGGTTCAAAGTCAAAAGACTACCTTCTTCCGATGCAGCGAAGTTCCGCATATGAGCTCTTCTAGTGTCAGTATGTCAGTCAGTATGTCAGTACAGTATGTTTGTTTATATAATGGTGAACCTCGAATTTTCATTCATGTGGGGGATTGTTAGAATCGGAGCCGATTATGGCTCAAGCCGATTCGTTAAACTCAGAAACGGAATGCGCCATTGCGTTCGTCTCGTCGAGCTCTTCAAATTAGAACCTAGAATCACTCGAATCCGATTCCAGATGAATGAGAAATTCAAGTTTAAAGTTTGGACATCCAATACGTGTTTTGTATAAAAGAGGAGAGAGAAACTCTAGGGTGGGCGATTTCTTGGGATTGGTGGCGCCGCCTCTTTCCTTCTTTCTTCTCCGATTTTCTTGGGTGTCTTGCTGTTTGGATTTTTTATTTTGTGCTTGTTTTCTGCGCCGATTATCTCCTTCATGCCGGCAGCTCCTATTTTGTAGGATGTTGGTGGATAGGGAGATGAAAACCCTTCTCCCTCCTCCTGGTGAGGGAAGCTCTGGTTCTTTTAGAATTGAGCTACCTTCGAAACAGGAAGGTTTTTGTGAGAAGGGATCGGGTTCTTCTAATCCAAATGGTCACTCCTATTCTCGCTAGAATTGGGCTTCTATCTTTCAGAAGAATGAGCGAGTTGTTAGAGAGAAATTGGAGTTTATACCGCCTAAGGTAGTGAATGATGAGAAAGTTCAGGTGATATCAACTGCGGATTTTACAGAGGATATTAGAGATTGTGAGAGTTGGCTGGTGGGTTATTTTTTGGTAGACGACCTGTTTTTATACTGATTCGTAATATTTTGAGAAGATTATGGAGGCCGAAGGGAAAGATGCATATCACTACTCAAGGTGAGTTTGCTCTCATTATTCGTTTTGATCTTGAGGAGGATACAAGTAGAGTTTTGGATATGGAACCGATCTATATAGCCAATAGATTGTTTGTGGTTCGTCCATAGAAATTGTTTATTGAAGAGGAAATTGAGGAGATTGAAACTCTTCCTATTTGGGTATGTTTACGAAACGTCCCTGGTTTTCTATGGAACAGTAGAGGTCTAGCACAAATAGCCAGTCACATTGGAGCTCCTATAATGTTGGATGGCCCAACTAAGAGTAAGTCTCGAATGTCTTTTGCTAGGGTGTTAGTAGAGGTGGGTAAGGAGTGTTTGTTTCCTCTGATTATTCCTTTGTTGGTGGATGGTGTGAGGAGGATAGAGGTTAAGGTGGAGTATGCTTGGAAGCCATTGAAGTGCTCGAGTTGTGGCTCATTTGGACATTCAGTTGGAAGATGCAGACACAGTGTTCGACAAAATGTCATTAAGAGTGGGAAGATGGACCAGTTGGTAAGTCTGAGACCACCAAGGAATGGGTTATTAGGACTAATTTGAATAATAATAAGGGGGCTCAGCCCGAGGCTATGCATTTTACTGTTCTGTACCCTTCCTCTTCTGCTCCTACTTGTGCTCAGGATGGTAGTTCTTTTGAATTGCTTCCTGCAAAAAGTTTGGTAGCTGCTCGAGTCCAGCCTCAGTCATTTAATATGTCTGAATAGGCAAAGAGTAAGAAGGGTCCTGTTTTGCCTTCAGGTCTTGGGTCTCTTGATGAGGTTATGGAGGAGAATGTGGGTTGGTCTGTTGTTACTAATAAGAGGAATAAGAAGTTTGGGAGTTCTATGGGGTTGGCTGCTGCTGCTTCTTTTGAAGACAGTGAGGTCACTCAAGCCAAGAGGCAGAGTGTACTTGAGAGTCATTCTAAGGAACAGCTCTCTTGTAGTACTATGAAGGTGGAGGCCAGGATGGAATACACTGAGGATACTATCACAGGGAAGGCTGTTAGGGAGGAGGTGTTAGGTGAAGGGGAGGATGTGGATGGGGTGGCCACTAAGGTGGCTTTATTTTCTCAGAAAGGGACTGGTAGGGGTTCCAAGGCAAGTTTGAGAGGGAGGGTACCCTCTAGAGTGTTATCCTCATGAATTTGGGTAGTTGGAATGTTAGGGGATTGAACAATCCCTCAAGAATAAGAGATGTTAAGGATCTCATTAGTTCTAAGCAATTAAGTTTGTTGGGTTTGGTTGAGACTAGAGTACAAGAGAAGAATAAAGTGAAGGTGCAGAGAAGTATAAATCCTTTTTGGTCTTTTTTAGATAACTATGAGAATGATGAGGGTGGGAGAATTTGGGTGGGTTGGGATCCTAGGTTACTGGATGTCCAATTGTTGTTTACATCTGATCAAATTCTTGCTGTCTATGTGACTTTTGTGGATGGTGCTGAATGTTTAGTGGCTGTGGTTTATGGTAGGAATTCCAGGGACTTGAGGAAGACCTTATGGAGGGACATGAGGGATTTATGTGCTTCCTATGAGGTTCCTTGGATGTTCGTGGGGGATTTTAACTCCATTTTGAAGAGTGAGGAGAAGATGGGAGGGAAGCCTGTGAGGTTGTCTCAGTGTGAGGACATGAGGGATTGCTTCCAGGATGCTGGGTTGTTTGACTGTTCTTCTGTTGGGGCTCTTTTTACTTGGTTCAATGGCCAGGAGGGGGAGGAGGCTATTTGGGCTAAGGTGCTGTTTGTTTTTTTATTTTTTCAGATCTGAAATCTGAATTGGGACCAATTCAGATTTCAGATGTTTGTTTTCTTAATTTAAGACAATCTGAACATTTGGCTGAATTTTATACATGTCTGAATGGGCTGAAAAAGACCCCATAAATTTCAGACTTCAAAACAAGTCTGAAATAAAAGTTCAATTTCTGAAATGTGTCAAATGTCACTTATGCCCCCATGAATAAATTTTTTTTCTCTCTGGTTAGAAAGTTCACAGCCAAAACAACCACCACCTGCACCACACTGCCACAACCTGCTCCACCACTGCCACCACCTGCACCACCACCACCAGCACCACCAGTGCCACCACAACACCACCACAATGAGCACCACCACAACACCACCACCACCAGCACAACCACAACACCACCAACAGAATACAAACCACCACTATCCACAACACCACCAGCACAGACAACAAACCACCATCGGAAACCCAAGGCAAACCACCATGGGAAACCCAAGGTAAACCACCACTATCCACAACACCACCAGCACAGACAACAAACCACCATCGGAAACCCAAGGCAAACCACCATGGGAAACCCAAGGTAAACCACCACCAACACCAAGTTCTGGTTTTAAAAAATAGAAAGAGGGGTAGATGAAACAGTTAGAAAACAATAGTTACCTTACCCACATAAAACCCCAACTACAGTTCACCTCGTCTTCATCAATGGGCATCCAAACCCCGATACCATCAAGTGATAGATAGAGAGGGAGAAAGAGGAAGAGTGAAATTTTTAGAGTGAGATGAAAAAATGATGGAACCATCAACTTTGACAACATTAGCCGATTCTGATTAAGATGATCGGAGATCTGATTGTTGAAGCTTGTGAAGATTAGGGTTTTTCCAGTGGGCGATCATGCTATTGATATGACTGTTAGCGTAGAGAGAAATCGTTTTGCAAGAGATAGAGCTCAGATTTTCAGACATAAAAAAAAAACAAACAACACCTAAGTTAGACAGAGTGGCTATTAACATTGAATGGATTGAGTTGTTTCCTGGCTCCATGGTGGTGTTTGATATTTCAAGAACTTCTGATCACTCTCCTGTTATTGTTAGCCTTGAGATGCTGGTGGTAAGGGGCAGGAGACCTTTTAAATTCTTCAATTGTCGGGGAGGAACCTGGTTTTTTGGACATGGTGGAGGAAGTGTGGAAGAACCAAGTTAAAGGCAATGCTATGTATAGGCTGGTGTCAAAACTTAAGGCTGTGAAGGGGGGTATAGCCAAGTGGAAGAAGGGCAAATTCAATCATTTTAATGAGCAGGTGGTGGAGGCAAAGGTTGAGATGGAAAGGGCCCAAGAAGATTTGAAGTTGAATCCTGCTGATCCTGTTATGAGACAGGTTAAAAGGAGGGTTGTGGAGAGTTATACTCATAAGGTTTGTGCTGAAACATCTATGTTGAGGCAGCAATCTAGAGTTAAGTGGCTCACTTTAGATGATGGTAATAATAAGTTCTTCCATAGCATTATTAAGGAGAGAAAGGCTAGGAACTCTGTTAGGCAGGTGATGGGAGAAGATGGGGTTATGGTTGAGGAGCAGGTTATTGAAGAGTGTGTAAAGTTCTATGAGAGAATGCTTGGGACTGCAGAGGGGCATGAAGAGGAAGATGCTATCTTAGACTCCTTTCATTTTCAGCATCCTTTGGGCAATGAGGAATGCTCTGCTTTAATCCAACCAGTTGGTAGAGACGAGATTGTTGCCTTGTCTACTATAGGGTCTGAGAAAGCTCCAGGGCCTGATGGTTTCTCTTCCTTCTTCTTTAAGAGCTGTTGGAGCATAGTTGGAGATGATTTTGTGGCAGCCATCCAAAACTTTTTCAAGTCAGGAAGAATGCTTAGGGAGGTAAACTCTACTCTTGTTTCACATGTTCCTAAGGTTCCTAATGCTTTTATTAGGGGATTTTAGGCCAATCTCTTGCTGTAATGTTGTTTAATGCATTTCTAAGATCCTGACAGAGAGGTTGAAGATGGTGATTTTTTCTTCGGTGAGTGAGAACCAATCAGCCTTTATTTCTGGTAGAAGGATTCAGGATAACATCATGATGGCTCATGAAATAGTTAGAAACTATAATTATAAGTCTGGTTTGGCTAGATGTGCAGTGAAGATTGATCTGAGGAAAGCTTATGACATTGTGAGATACTCTATAGTGGTGAATGGGGGTGCTTATGGGTACTTCAAAGGTGGCAGGGTTTGAGACAAGGGGATCCAATATCTCCTTACCTCTTTGTTATGGTGATGGAGGTTTTTTCTGCTTTGATTCTCAAGGAGGAGGGAGAGGGTCATTTTCACTTACACCCTAGATGCAAGAAGCCTAAGGTCACACATTTGTGTTTTGCTGATGATCTTATGGTTTTCTTTAGAGGGGATGAAGCCTCTGCCTATGTATGCTCTGAACAGGGTTTTGACTTGCTTAAAGAAGGGTACTGGATTGGGGGTCAATTGTGAGAAGAGCTCTATGTTTTGGGCTGGTCCAGAGAATGAAGATATGGCTTAAATTCAGCAAGTATTGGGGTTTGCTTGGGATTCTCTTCCTATTAGATACCTTGGGCTTCCTCTTGTGTCTACTAGGTTATCTTATAATGATTGTGCTCCTCTCATTGAGCAAATTCAAGGGAGAGTGCAGTCTTGAAAAGCAAGGTATCTTTCTTTTGCTGGTTGATTAAGGCTGTGTTATGTGGGGTAATGGTGTATTGGACCACTGTCTTTGTTTTGCCAAAGAGGGTGTTTAAAGAGGTCAATTCTATCTTTTTTAGATTCCTATGGTGTGGGGTGGATATGGGTGTTAAGAGGCCTGCTGCTAAGAGGGACATTGACATTCATTCCCCAAGAATGTAACTTCTCCCTGGTCTTAAATCTTTGGAAAAGTAACAAATTATAATTGGAGCAGTGTGCTCTGGGCGATTTTTTTAGGGTTTTTCTTGCTTGCACGTTTTTCAAAGTTCTGATCTGGTTTCTGTGTTTTTTAATCCGAAATCTCCAACAAGTTTGGAGATCCTTCTCGGTTAATGGTGTTAATGAAGGATGTTGGTGCGGTGGGAGAAGGAAAATACCTCTCGGCTGCACCATTACCAAGTAGTGAAGATGAAATGGAGGCAGAAACAACAGGTCAGTCGGTCTTAGGGGAAGTTCTTGAGAAGAATGATGAAAACCTTTCCACGAAAATAGATGGTATCATCTTCAAAGCAATGACAAAGGATCCAATGAATGGTTCTGATTCTCATGTTCAAAAGAACACAATACCTATTCGGCCAGCAGCAAGGTTCAACAAAGGCAATTCAAATTTAGCTGAAAACATCCGAAACAACTTGTTATCGGGTTCTCTTCGCAATCAAATGAGAAGTGATGATCAGCAGGTTAACCCCAGCCCTCTCCATGTTCCATTGACGAGCACCAACAGGAATAATGAAGCTCCGGCAAGGCAGCAACAACCTGCAACCATGATCCCACGTGAATCAGAAATTAGGGTTTCGGTTGAAACCTCAAATGCTGCTGGGCCGGTCCTTCACGCTGGGCCAACTTGGGGTGCCTCTAACAACTCAAATTGGACAGCATTATTCAACTCGCAACCAGATTCTAACATCGCTGATTTGAGGTACATTCCACCTATAGAAAGAGATGGCCGTGTGATAGGAAAAGTTAAAGTTTCTGATTTTGCAAATGAAATTAAGTCGTTTGACAACATCCTCATGGGTAGTTTTGTTGGAGAAAGACTAGCTTATGGACTGGTTTATAGTGTACTAACGAAAAAATGGAATTCGAAAGGTAACATGAAACTCACGGTGCACGGAAACTCAGCTTATGTCATTCACTTCTCATCTTCCGAAGATAGAAGACGAGCGATGGAATTTGAGCCAATCTTTATTGCTGGTCGGTTATTTGTAGTACGACCATGGCGTCTCAATGTAGAAAAGGAGCTTCAAGAAATGAGGACCATACCAATCTGGATTACTTTGCGAAACATTCCCGTCTTTCTCTTTAATTCTAGTGGTATTTCACATATTGCAAGTGTGTTGGGTGTACCCTTGATGCAGGAAAGCTTAACTAAAACAAGGGAGCGGATGACGTTTGCTCGTGTTTGTGTGGAAGTAAGGGCAGATAAAGAGTTACCAGATGAAATAAATATGTGTGTTGAAGATGGAGATTCCGAACATATGGTTACGATCCAAGTTGAGTATTCTTGGAAGCCGGCTAAGTGTGGAGTGTGTACAGTGTTTGGGCACGATGAGAAAACATGTCCCAAGCAACTGAAATGTAGTGTTGACACAAACACAAAAGTTAATGAGAATAGGCAATCTGTTAGTGCTCGAAAGGTGGATAATAATGTGAATTCTCGTCTAGGCACGAAAAAGCAAGATTTGAATCATCAAAGCACTAATGCTACTGGGAGGAACACCAACAACCAATCTGGTCGAAATCATGGTGCTGGTCGACAAGAAGGGGGCAGAAAACGTCCAGCCATGGTTAACACTCGGGACATAAATAAACAAAGCTCGGAGGAGGGACAAGAGAGGGACGGTGGCTGGTTAGTGGTTCAGTCGAAAGCGAGTAACTTTGCGGTTGGAGTAGGCCATTTTGATAAACCAGACCACCAACGTCGTAAGATAGCAAAAAGAAATGTCTCACCACATAGTCAACCTAAGCAACCCAATCCCCATTCAGGTAACTCTTTCTCGATTTTGTCTAACTCAGGTGATCTTCTTTAGGAGGGTCCTAGCCGAGTGTCAGAGGGGGAGGCATCGGGAAAGGACCATAATTACCATGAGGAAGAAAGCCATTTGATGCATGACACTCAAACAGAATCAGCCCTTACTTTGAGTGATACGAGATTAGAGAGTAATTTGAAGACCTCCACGGAGGTCGAAACAGCCCCCTCCACAGTTTAATGATTAATCTCGCATGTTGGAATGTGAGAGGTCTTAATGACCCTCTCCGTACGAAGAGTGTTAGAGATTTTGTGAGATTGAACCGTATTGGGTTGTGTGGTTTTTTGGAAACTCATGTCCAAGAAAGGAATAAGACTCGTATTCAGCGTAGTCTTAATTCTAACTGGACCTTTATTGATAATTACGTGGCTGTTCCGAATGGACGGATTTGGATTGGATGGGACCCGAGTAGGGTTGATTTCACTGTGTCTCATGTTGGAGGACAAGTAATTTCAGGTGGAGTTCGGTTTCCAGATGGTTCGGGTTTTCTTTTGGCAGTGGTGTTGTTCCTCGCCGGGAACTCTGGAGGGACCTTGAGTTTCTTATGATGGGTTCTGAGGCCCCGTGGCTAGTGCTAGGTGACTTTAACACCACGATGCTGGCCAATGAGAAGAGAGGCGGTAATAACTCACCATCTCAGGGCTCCAATGAGATGTTTGACTGTGTTACCGACTTGGGCCTGTTCGATTGCCCGTTTACAGGCTGTTTCTATACATGGTCCAATAGGCAGATGGGGGTTGCTAACGTTAGTTCCAAGATTATCGGGCTCTCATTAATAGTGGTTGGTTGTCCTGCTTCCCTCTAGCTAAAGCAGACTTCCCACCGCCTGGGGATTCAGATCACTCTCCGATCATTATACCACTTGCTGCACCCAACATACACCGGCGTACTCCATTTAGGTTTTTTAATGCCTGGACGGAGGACCCCACATTTCGAGCCCTAGTTGCTGATGTATGGAAGGTGTCAGTACGGGGTAACCCGATGTTTCGTATGGTGACTAAACTCAAAGCTTTGAAGGCTCGATTGAATGAATGGAAGAAAGATCGGTTCAATGGGGTGACGAACCAGGTAACCATTAACCGGAATTTTTTACATTCAGTGCAGGTCCGATTGCAGGGAGATCCAGCAAACCCGGTATTACGGAGGCAAGAGAGAGTAGCTACTGAAAACTATAGTAATGTTGTTCGGGCAGAAACAGCAATGCTCCGTCAACGTGCTAAAGTTGAATGGCTCACTCTCGATGACAACAATACAGCTTATTTCCATAACTCTATTAAGGAGCGGAAGTCTCGGAACACTATCACTCGACTCAGTAGAGAGGATGGTTCGGTGGCTGAGGATCAAGTGGAAATAGCTAATATGTGTGTGGATTTCTATCGGGACTTATTCGGGCGAGATGAGGAGGATAATGAAGCATCAGAGCACATATCCAATATGGAGTTCTCACGACCGCTGACGGAAGCTGAAGGAGCTCTTCTTATCATGAGGGTGACTAGAGATGAAATATATGCTGCTCTGCAAACTATTGGTTCTGATCGATCGCCGGGGCCGGACGGGTTCTCTTCCCATTTTTTTAAGGCGTGTTGGTCGATTGTGGGAGACGATTTTGTGGAGGCCATTCAGAATTTCTTCAGCTCTGGAAAACTTCTCAAAGAGGTAAATTCTACTTTCGTGACTCTTATTCCTAAGATCGATAATGCTTCTTCAGTTTCAGACTTTAGACCTATATCTTGTTGTAATGTGTTGTATAAATGAATTACCAAGATACTGACTATTAGACTGAAAGGATTAATTTATTCGATGATTAGTCCGAACCAGTCAGCCTTTATCTCTGGCCGTACCATTCAGGACAATATCATGCTAGCCCATGAGATTGTCCGGAACTATCATCGACCTGATGGTCCAGCTCGGTGTACGGTCAAGATTGACCTTAAGAAGGCGTATGATACAGTCCGTTGGTCTTCACTATTCTCAGTCCTTGGAAAGTTCCATTTCCCAAGGATATTTATAGAATGGATACGGGCTTGTGTCACTACGTCTAAGTTCTCTATTTTGGTCAATGGTGAAGCCCATGGTTATTTTGATGGGAAACGGGGTTTACGGCAAGGCTGTCCGATATCTCCATATCTGTTTGTTTTAATGATGGAGGTATTCGCGGTTCTGATTGATCGAGAGGAAAGGGCAGGTCGGTTTTTGCTACACCCTAAGTGTCTAGTCCCGAAGGTTACTCACCTCTGTTTTGCAGACGATCTCATGGTCTTTTTTCGAGGAGACATGGGTTCGGCCCAATCCCTAAAAGGTGTGCTAACTGGCTTTCATCGGGCGACGGGGTTGCAGGCCAACGTGCCTAAGAGTACTATCTTCTTTGCTGGTCTTTCGGCTCAAGGTCAGAGTGATATCACCACCATCCTGGAATTCGGTACTGGTTCTCTGCCTATTCGATACTTGGGACTACCCCTCATATCATCTCGTCTTACCTATAGTCATTGCATACCGCTGATAGATAAAATCAAGGGACGAATCCAATCTTGGAAGAGTCGCTTTTTATCGTTTGCGGGGCGTGTTCTTCTCATTAAGGTGGTTTTGAACAGTATGTTACTATATTGGGCAGCGGTGTTTGTTATTCCCAAAAGGGTCATGAACGGCATCAACTCCATCTTTAGTAAGTTCCTTTGGTCAGGTGCTGATATGGGGTGTAAGAGAGCTCCTATTGGCTGGGAAAGCCTTTGTTACCCGATTGATGAAGGGGGCCTCGGATTTCGTAATATCGAGGTGTTGTTTGAGGCGTCTAACCTTCGCCATATATGGGATCTGGTTAGTGGTAAGACTTTGTGGGCTGATTGGGTGAGAAATAATCTCATCAAAGATCAACACTTCTGGACTTTATCGGCTTCGAGTAGAAGTTCTTGGTGTTGGCGTCGGATTCTAGCCAGCAGACCGATGGCCCTTCGACTCATTTGCACTTCTTTGGGAGATGGTCATGATACCAAATTCTGGACTGATGTATGGCATCCTCGTGGTCTTCTGTTTGATGCTTTTGAGGAGACACATAGATACGACTCTTACCTTCATTTAGATGCCCGGGTTTCTCAAGTTATCGGGTTTTCAGGCTGGGTTTTCCCTATACATGTGGCAGCTATGTTAGGGAATATTGAGGTCGAGGCTAGAGAGGTGGTGGTAGATAGTACTCTTAGAGATGAGGTGATCTGGACGCCTAGCCAGAATGGAGAGTTTACTCTCAAAGAGACGTATGAAGCTATTCGACCTAGGGGAACTCGATTGAGCTGGATTTCATTAGTATGGTCACCGGGTGGTATACCAAAACATTGCTTCATCACGTGGCTTGCCTTCCGACAACGCCTCAAAACCAGATCGCTCCTGGCTAGTTGGGGTATGGCTATAGACACTTCTTGTGTATTCTGTGGGGGAGACGAAGAAACGGTTTTCCACTTATTCTTTGGTTGTCCGGTTACAAAGATTATATGGGAATCGTTATTACTCAAGATGGGATATCAGAGAGTATGTGCTGCAGATTGGGAAGGGGAGCTACAGTGGTGTATTAATCACTTTGGTGGGCTTTCTATTGCTGCCCGAGTGGGCCGTATGCTTCTAAATGCCTATGTTTATCATATTTGGAAGGAGCGGAATAATAGGGTATTTAGAAGTAATGTCATGTCACCGGAGCTGATTATCCACACTATTTGTGATGAAGTGAGGATCAAGCTGAATACTGTTACCAAACGGTTTGAAGATACGGAGGAGAATCGGAGAACCATCGAGCCTGGAATCTTACTATCTCTCTCCAGAAGCCGGTTTACACTTTATGCAAATGGACTCGGCCGATGGCTGGGAGATATATGATTAATACAGATGGTGCACTTAACGAGGTGGATGCTGGGTATGGAGCTATTATTCAAGACTCAGAGGGGACTGTTGTGAGAGCAGCTACAGGTCAGGTTGATGGACAGACTATTTTCATACACGAGCTACAGGGTGTTGAGTTGATATTGGAGTTAGCACTTAGTGCCGGATTGCAGGAAGTTGAACTTGGTCTTGACTCGATGAATATCAAGTTACTTCTTGCAAAACCACATCAGAAATTACCATGGAGGGCGAGGCGTTTGTGGAGGAGGGTTCAAAGGCTCCGGAGTCAATTTCGGAGTTTTCGTGTCTTTCATGTCTATAGAGAAGCCAATCAGGCTGCAGATTTCCTGTCGAAGATGAAGCTTGGACCGGGGGTGACTCACTTGAATATTAGTCAACTTCCGGTGGAATTAGTCAATATCATTAATGCGGACTCTAGAGGTACAGTGAGAATGAGGAAAGGGTGGGGCTAATGAGATGATGTAATTTGACTTCCTTGCTGTTTTTTGATTTTTTTTTTATTTCTTATTTCTTTGTACTCGTTTCGGGCTTCTCCCGCTTATCAAAAAAAAAAAAAAAAGCAGTATGGACTGTTAGCAAGAATGGTGACTTTAATTTGAAGGACACTTATGAGTTTGTTAGACATAAGGGTGATAAGGTGGATTGGCATAACTTAGTGTGGTCTAGCATGGCTATTCCTAAACATTCCTTTATTACTTGGGTTGCTATGCAAAGGGGTTTGAAGACCACCATGAAGCTCAACTCCTGGGGTTTCTATGTTCCTAAAAGATGTTTTCTGTGTGGGTTAGTAGATGAAACTAATTTCCACTTACTCTTTGAGTGTTCTTATTCAGTTGAGGTGTGGAGAGACCTGTTGGGGTTGTTGGGGCTGAGGCCTAGCTTATTTCTTGATTGGGACAGTGCCATGAGATGGTGTTTAACTCATTTTAGGGGTGATAAATTTGTGCATAAAGTGAGTTGTATGGGTTTTACCTCTTTTATATACCATGTGTGGAGGGAAAGAAATTTGAGAGCCTTCCAACAGGTTAGTAGGGGTGCAGATACTATCTTTGCTATTATCAGGTAGGAGATTGTGATTAAAGTGCAGGCATGGTGTGGGATAATTGAAGCTATACCAGAAAACACTAATCTCTTACTTAGATTGAACATTACTAAGCATATGGTGTCTAAATGTGTGAAGGGGTTGAAATGGAAGGCTCCTACTGCAGGTTCAGTATTGATTGTCATCCAATCTGAGGGGTCGAAATTAAGGTAAACCCCTAAAACAACATATGGAATGACGTTTTAAGACATATGAAACATAGTGGATGACAAAACTCACAATTCGTGCGAAAAAGTTCGTGTCACAGTTTGGTGCAGTTTTTTTTTTTTTGCAAAGAAGTTTGGTGCAGTTTCTTGTTACTTGCGTTTCGTTTCCAATCTGAGGGGTCGAAATTAAGGTAAAACCCAAAAAAATCATATAGAATTGAGTTTTAAGACATATGAGGGATGGAGTTTTTTTTTAATAATGATAAGCGGGAGAAGCCCGAACCGAATACAAAGAAATAGGAAGTCACATAACAGCAAAGAAATCAAAATTACATCATTTCATTAGCCCCACCCTTTCATTAGCCCCACCCTTTCCTCATTCTCCAAATTACATCATTTCATTAGCCCCACAAAGAAATAATTACTTTTTGACCTCCAGTTTAACTTTTCTAAAAGTCAAATAGTCCATCCTTTAACCTTAGTCTTTTATTTCTCTTGCTGAAAACATAGGATGTTACAATCCTCCCCCCTTAAAGAAATTTCGTCCCGAAATTTGGATCAACTCGCTTTGTTTTGCCCTGTCCCTTCGACCAACTCTGAATTTGAGAGAACCTGTCCCATTTCGAAAATCATATACTCACTGTATCTAACAAAAATCAATCTGGCTAAACTCTATAAACAAACTAGATCCAATCCATCATATCCCAAACTCTTCTACATAACCACACTAACTTAAGAATATCCAATAACAATAACTATCCTTCATATGTAGAGATAAAGAAAAATGAAGACCTCTATAATCTATATATAAGAATAAGTTCTCGTTGATCCCATATCCTCAAAGAAAATACCATTCTCGATAATATAAGAAAATACCGTTGTCCATAGTACAAGAAAATAAAGAATGAAGACCTCCATAATCTATCTATAAGTATAAGTTGTCGTTGATCTCACATCCTCAGAAAATATCGTTCTCAATAATATAAGAAATACCGTTGATTCGATAAAATAAGAAAATAAAGACATCTATAATAAATTCAAGTCGACGTTGGCGTTGACACTATAATCTCAAGAAAAATATAGTTGTTGTCGATAAGATGATAAAATGAAAATAGAAGACCGCTATAATATCTATACAAGTCTTAGATAAACCAATCCTCGAAAAAATTCTACAATAACTTAAGAACCCCCGATACTACTAATACCCAACACTAACTCGATCCATATAACCTCTAATATCGAATCATTCCGTCAACCCGATAAAATTCAGACCCATATTTATCTGTAATCAAACTGAAACATTACACGTACGAAACAACCTGATCAAAGTCAATCTTAACTGTCTCTGAATGATCTCATCGAAGCTCATAATTGAAGGAATGTGTATAACTACCATGAGATCTACAATACCAAGTCTGACTCATGTCCTCATCTACTATTTGTCTTAGATACTTCCACAACATCGATATGTCGACTTACCAAAAATTTATCTCTGAAACCTCTTAACCCTTGACTGTCCTCCCATAACATCTTGTACAACATTGCAAGAAATCTACAACAATCTTAAACCATCCGTCGAGTCTTCCTTTAGCGAGTAAAACGAATTAAGAAACGAAAACCAAAAGAAACAATTACATATATAGCGTCTTTTATTCTTAGTCAATGATCTAAACTATACACGACTCTATCGGGTACCATAACTAACTGCTCTGATATAGGTCACCAGAACTAACTGCTCTGATACCAACTGTGACGCCCCGTGTCCCAAAATAGACACGACCACGCCCCGGCAATTCACAGACGAGACATAAATCCGGCATAGTCTCCTCTGTAAATCGAACCGGTCGCACCTGTAAAACCTGTCATGCAAACCATACATTCGCATACACAAAGAGATAAACTATCGAGCGGAAGCTAAACAAACTCAACTCAGTTTCGGGTCGAAACCCGAACCACAAACATACAAACGCCTCATACAACACCGATACAACTTATAAACAACTCTAAGTTTTACGTATATACATATTAGAGTTTGGTTTCTGCGATAAATACATAACTTGAAAATAACGAAAAATCATATAAAACGACATAACCCTGCTAGCCTCGTCAGACAAGATCACCGGCTAGAATACACACTCCGCCTCGACGTTACAACCAGTTCCCATATATACTATATACAAAAGCATTTTCCTTAATCTAGCAAGCAATAGCAGTGATTAGCTGCCCACCCATGGTGCGCTCCCAATAAGAGGAGAGTTCCTCAGGGGAGCCTAGAGTGCATTAGATAATACCAGCCCATTTAGGCACTAGCTAATGCACTACGTCTTCTCGAGAAAGAGACTTACCCCTAGCCGGTAAGTCCCTCTCCCACTAAGGGACTCCGCAATCATTGAAGAGTTTACCTCATGATACATATATACCTTAAGTATCTAAATACGTTTTTTTGATCACCGAGTTCGAATAAGAGAGCCGTCCCCCAATTACCATGGAAGGACCTGAACCTCATTCTCTTCGGTACCCTGTCATGCATCTAATGCGATCTTTCAAAATCAGTTTCATTCATATATCAAAACCAATATTCTCATTCGATTCATTATCTTATCAAACACGGAAGTGGAACAACCAAGAGTCATATCGCCACAAAGCAGAGGGATTCCCAATCAATGTCACCTCCCAGACGAGCGGTCAGGTGTACGTCCCTGAGCCTCGAACTGGAGGCACGAGCACCAATGGCCAGCAAGTGAAGCACTCTACTCCCACAGGTCTCATGACTAGTGTCGCCCACCTCACCGGTCTCACACGGTTCACACCCGTGTCCACATGTCATCCTACCCTCAATGGCTACGTGCCCGTAGGTTGACATAATCCGCAGTCGGGTACATACAAGAAAATCCCAAGTAGTTCGCAATCACAGTAAAAACAGTTCGAACGCATTTCTCATATCTCAGTAAAAATATTCAACCATATTCCAGTTCATCATTTAAAATCGAGTTTCATGCTCCCTAAACTCTAGTTATAATGGCGCGTATACAACTATAGAATCTAGCATATTCGTTATCTATAAAACCATGCTGGATAAAGGATTTAGAACCCCTACCTCAGTCCTTGCATCACCAAACCTCCCGCCTACCAGACGACCAAATTCCTCCTCATTCGCACACTCTGGGATAAGGAAGAATAACCAAAACCGAAAGAAACATTAGGTTCTTATACTAAGAACCTTCGTAAATAAAAAGAATCATTAAAACAAAATCATGAAAACTTAAAAGCAAAGTCGCTAACTTCGGAAGACTTCAAGTATCTATAGAATCGATCTCTAACTTCGCACCTATGTCTCCTCAATATCGGAAATGCCTACGAACCAATCAACCAACTTCCCATAAATTTTATTTCTCATTTTAGAGTATCCATAAGCTGACAAATCATATAATGAACCCCATAGTATAAATCTATAACTGAAATTGTCCATTTATATGAAATAGGACAAAATTCGGGTAACTATTTCTATTCCAATTCATTTCCAAACTATTCCAAATCTGAAATTCGAGTCGTAAAATAATTTGACAGCACCTCGTCTATATATGGTCACCCCAAAATAGTCCATAACATTCTAAACATGATCCTGAACATAAATCATTAGAAGAAATCGAATAATAACTGTCTAAATAGCTCCATATTTCGATCCCAAATGAAATTAGTACAACTATATAGTTATCGAAATAACCATCAAATTTGGACGAAATTGAAAATTCCAAACCGCTACATATGTAGAACAAGTCGAATAGGATTACCTGGAACAAGTTTCGTTGAATTCCGACGAACCACCGCGAAAGAATCGACCAAAGAAGTCAGAACCACTAAATTTTCTAAACACCTCACGGCCAATTTATTTTGGTCTCATCCTTCTCTGGTTTTGGTGGGTTTAAAAGGGGTAAAGGAATGCTTTCAAGTGGGGTTTAAAATGGGGATAAGGAAAGGCTTTTCAAGTGGGGTCAGGTGCTAGGGACGTGGGGGTGTAAATGGGTTTGGTGAACATGTGTCAAAATTTTAAGTGGCCATGTGACAAAACTTACGTTTCAGTCCCTAGGTTTTTACATACCATAACAATATCCCCTCCACATTTATATCTTACTAATTCCACCCATAATAATTACTTTTTGACCCTCAGTTTAACTTTTCTAAAAGTCAAATAGTCCATCCTTTAACCTTAGTCTTTTATTTCTCTTGCTGAAAACATGGGATGTTACAATAAGCAAGTCTCTCACCCACACAACTGCCAATGAGAATGTTGTCGAAAGATTTGATCTCATTTGTGAAGTCCGAGACCTTAACTTCAGCAACCAAACGACCATTCACTTCAGTAGGTGCAATATAACTAAGAGCAGCTCCCGTGGGTGCTTTTTGTGAACTAAATACGTCTGTCCACTTCGTCTTTTTGGAGGCACCCACCCTCTCTGAGCCAGCAATTGGAACCGGCCCGGCAGTAGTAGTTGTGTTGCCTTCCGGAACTCTAATACCGGTTTCATGCAGTGGTACTGTTGCCATCGATTGCTGCTGCCTTACCGGAGTGTCTTTGTTCATGGTAATCTCAGCGTTAGGGTTTCGAAGAACGCTAGCGAACATGTTGTTTTTTATTAAATCTGCTAAACGATTGTTTCCCATGACCAAACGATTCCCAACAGCACCACTAGTTCGTCCCTCAAGAACACTAACAGCAGCTTGATCATTAGTATTATTAACTCGTGTAGAAGGTTTCGAACTAACCAGATTAGTTTTAGCTGTTGCTGTAAATCGAAGACCAACAGGGTCTGATTTTTCTTGTTCCGTGTTTGAATGTTTATCATTTGAAACTGGTTCAGCCTCTTCTTCCATCTCGTCTTCTTCATCTTCTCTAGGTAAACGATTCCCAGCCAGCAAATAACGTCCATCCCCTATCTCCCTTCCATCACGCAGATTAGGTTCACTCATAGCCGGAGATTAAACCAAACCGGAAGCAAGCTTTCCGGTCAGAAAAACCCTAGAAGACACCACTTTCTCTCTCCTCACGTCACTTTCTCTCTCCATGAAGGGATGGAGTTTTTTTTTTGCATTAATCAGCAGGCATTAAGGGGAGCCAGACCCACAAAAACAAAGAACAATACAAGCAACCTAGCCAATACCCTTAGGAGCACCAACCCCACAAGCAAGCAGCAGAACAAAATACAGACCACAGCCAACCATGCTATACTTTTTCTTTGCATTAATCAGCAGGCGAAGGGAGCCTGACCCACAAAAAAGAACTACAAGAACAAATCAACCAATCCCACTAGGGGGGAATACATCACTCCAGCAAGAAAGAAAAACAAAAGGGGTCCAACAGGCCCAATAACGAAAAACAACTAAAAAGATCATACACATCATTTTTTCCTGACTCTTATAACTCCCAGCCTATCTTCCTCAATGATATACCTCAGCTCCATGTGCAGCTCATCAGGACTAAGAAATACTTCACCATTACAAGGCACATGTTTTGAAAGCCAATCAGCAGCATAGTTCGCCTCTCGAAACACATGCTGAATCGAGCAGCTCTCAAAATTCCCCATAAGAGCTTTAATCTTCTTATACAAAGTAATAAGCCTCCAAGGAGGTTTAGCTGCCTCAGAAACCAGCAAAGAACAGGCAGACTTGGAGTCTGTAGCAAGCAGAACTTTAGGTAAAGAGAGATTTTTGGCCAATCTCAAACCCAATTCAATAGCCTGTAGCTCATGGAACATAACAGCCCTAGGCACAGCCTTACCATGAGCAGCACCAATGACCACTCCAGCAGCATTCCTTACTATACAACCATACCCAGCACCATTTGAAGAGAAAGCTCCATCAGTATTTATGAGCACAGACCCCAAATTAGGACCATGCCACTTACACTCCTCAACTCTACGTTTAGTAAAAACCTAATCAACACTCCATGTTGCAGCTAGCTCTCTGTTCCTAGGATTGTCATTCAATTTGCACTTGGCTACAACCATCTTCACCCTGACCTCCATAATAATCTGCTGAAACACAATTTCCTTGCTCACAGAACTGTTGCTATGAAACCTTTTGTTCCTCTCCCACCAAATGTGGTAAACAAAGGAGCAAAAAGCAAGCTTCCCAAGCAAGGATAGCCCATCCTTCCCTTTAAACATTTTGATACACCAGGCCACTTCAGCCTCCCAATCACCCCTGCCAACTCTGCTAAGCCCAAGTAAATTCAATAATCTCCTCCAAATGAATTTAGAATAACTGCAATGGAAGAATAAATGAGCTTCATCCTCACTGCCCTGGCCACACAAAAGACATGAACGGTCTACCTCAATCCCCCAAAACAGCAGCTTACACTTGGTCTTAAGACCACCTTTGAGAGCCAGCCAAGCAATATAGCTATGCCTAGGAATGTTATGGGAAAACCAAACCAAACATACCAAGGAACCACATTATCCACATGTCTAAGAGCTTCATAAGTCTCTTTAAAGAAAATTCACCTGAGTCACCAGCCTTCCAAATCAGCATGTCAGCACTGTCCTCATCAAAAGGGATGTCACTAAGCATTTCCACAAAAGACTCAATAAACTCAGTCAAATGCCAAGGTACCATCCACTGCCCATTAACAATGCAAGAGCTAACCTTTGCCTCATCATGAACTTTGCTATCATATCTAAACATGTCAGAGAAAAAATTATGAAGAATTCCCAAAGGGTGCCAATTATCCTTCCACAGCCTAGTAGAATTACCATTCCCAATGATATGAACAGCAAACCTCAAGCCATAGGATCTATACTGTAGTAACCTCCTCCACACCCATGAAGATGAAGCAGGAATGTCCATGAGCCAAAATTCCTTCTTCTTAATAAGATTGGACTTCACCCATTCCACCCACAAGGTATTTTTAGAACTAAAAATGCCCCACATATGCCTAAGACAACAAGCAATGTTGAGGACTTTTAAATTCCTTATACCCAAACCACCCTCCTGAACAGGAAAACAAAGCTTACCCCATCCAATGACAACCCTTTTCATTTCTACTCCAAAGCCGTTCCACAAGAACTTACTTAGCATAGCATCCAGGTCCTTCACAACCCTTTTTGGTAGATCAAACACACTAAACCAGAAAAGCACCATACTCTGGAGAACAGTCTTGATAACCACCACTCTACCAGCATAAGAAAGAAACTTGGTTTTCCAAGATTTAATTCTATTCCTGACTCTATCCAATAAGGGCAGACAGTCAGCATATTTCAGTCTAGAGGATACCAAAGGTACACCAAGATACCTAACAGGCAAAGAACCACACTCAAATCCCAAACAGTTGACAATTTGGCTCAAATCAGCATCATGGAGGCCAACAGCAAAGAGAGAGCTTTTACCAATATTAACTTTAAGACCAGTACAGATATGACACTCATGTAAGACATCATGTAAAGCCACCACAGAGCCCATGTCACCCTTAGAGAACACCAGCAGATCATCTACAAAGGCTAAGTGAGTGAGCACATGCCTAGAGCACTTAGGATGCAAATTTAAGCTGCCCTCTGTCAACAGGACATTGAACACCTCCATAACAAGCACAAACAAATATGGGGACATTGGGCAACCCTGTCTCAGCCCCCTCTTGCCCCCAATGTAACCAAAGGAACTACCATTGACCATAATAGAAAACCTAGGAGAAGAAACACAAACTAACACCCAATCTCTGAATTTAGAGGGAAATCCCATTTTCTCCATGACTTTAAGCAAGGCAGGCCATTCAACAGTATCATAAGCCTTTTGAAGGTCAATTTTGTAAGCACATCTAGGAGGCCCAAAGGACTTATGATAGTCCTTAGTCAGCTCATGGGCAAGAAGGATATTGTCTTGGATATTTCTACCAGAAATAAATGCAGATTGACAAGGACTAACAAGATTGAAGATACAATCTTTCATTCTCAAAGTTAAAATCTTAGTGATGCACTTATAGACCACATTGCAGCAAGAAATATGCCTGAAATCACTAACTTTAGAGGCATTAGAAGACTTAGGAACTAAAGTAACATGAGTAGAATTAACCTCCTTCAGGAGCTTGCCTGAAGTGAAAAATCTGAGCACAACCTCTGTGAAGTCATCTCCAACAATATCCCAGTAACACCTGAAATAATAAGAAGTAAACCCATCTGGGCCAGGAGCTTTCTCAGAAGCAATAGAAGCAAGGGCTTGGACCACCTCTTCTCTTGTCACCTTTCTAATAAGCATATCTGCTTCAAAATCTGAAACAGTATCTACAAACTCCATTCCTTCCAACAGCTCAGGCATCTCCTTAGGATACTCAGTCACCCCAAACATTTGCTGAAAGAATCTAACACATTCCTCAGCTACCAAAGCAGAATTCACCACCTTCTGGTTCAAATTATTATAAACAAAAGAAATATTGTTCTTAGACCTTCTTTCTTTCAAAGAAGCATGAAAAAACTTGGTATTACTATCCCCCAATTCAATCTTCTGAACTCTGGACTTTTGCCTAAGCATGGATTCTTCCATCCTTGCCTTCTTGGAAAAATCAGCCACAGCTGACCTCTCCTCAACCCTTAACTCCTCTAAAGTAGGGTGCAATTGCAAATGGGACTGGCACTCATCCATCTTCCTCCTAGCCTTCACCACCTGATCAGAAATCCCAGAAAACCTCTCCTTCTGCCAGCTTTTAAGAGCAGCTTTAACCCTCTTGATCTTACAAACCAACCTAAACATAGGATTCCCAGTAATCTCAATTGTCCAAGCCTTCTTAACCACCTCCATGAAATCAGCTTCCTCAGTCCAACAATTGAAGAACTTAAAGGGTCTAGGCCTAACATAGTTCCCCTCAGACAAAAAAATCACACAAGGGGAATGATCAGAGACCCCAGAGTTCAAAAAATCAGCCTTAGCATTAGTGAACTCCTAGCTCCATTCAATATTCACTAAGGCTCTGTCCAACTTTTCAGAAATACACCTATCCCCTAGTTGAGAATTGGTCCAAGTGAAAAATTACCTGAGAAGGGACAATCAAACAAATTAGTATCCTCCACACATTCACCAAACTCCTTCAATCCTCCTTGTTGAAGCACAGCACCCCCAACATTCTCCTCCACCTTCAACACACAATTAAAATCCCCCATCACCAACCAAGGACCATTGCAAACACCAGCAACCCTCCTCAGCTCACTCCATAACTCTCTCCTTTCCAAAGCCACATTCCTTGCATACACACAGGACAACAAAAAGGACCTTCCATCCTTCAACAACACTAAAGAAGTCACCACCTGATCAGTCTTAGCACAAATATTTAAGGAAACCTGACTAGAGTCCCACAAAAGCCAGACTCTACCCAAATTATCACAACAATAGTTGTTCTCCCACTCCCAAGTAGGCAAGAAACCTTGCTTAACCTTCTCCTTATTAGCAACATCCACTCTAGTCTCCAAAACAGCACATAAACTCAACTCATTACTCCTAATAAATCTAACAACCTCCTTCCTCCTGAGGCATTAAGACCCCTCACATTCCAAAATCCCACATTAATCATTTAAAATTCTGGCTGGTCCCCTTCCCTTCCACCCAGGAACCCCTTGAGACCTAACAATACTCTTACCAAACAATGCAACCTTGGTAGCCACACCAGTGGAACCTACATTCTCACCTTCTTCCATAGCTACCACTCCTTTATCATTTTTTTTTTTTTTTGAAAAAGTCAACAGGGATTAAAGGGACCCTGACCCTTTTATTGAAATAAACCAACCAATACAAAATCCCACATTATAGCAAGCTATAATGGTCCATAAAGAAAACACAAAACAACATTAACTCTCATTAGGCCAAAATCTCCTAATCCTAACCATTCCTTTCCTATCCTGATCCACAATTGAAGCAAGCATACTAGGAAGCTGCTCCACATCCAAATAGACAACTCCATTGCTGCTCAGCCGAGACAAAAAATCAGCTGCTTGATTAAGTTCTCTATAGGTATGGTGTACAACACAACTCTCAAACTCCTGCATCATCTTTCTGATTTCCATCCAGGTGCTCCACACAGTCCAAGGTGGCTTTCCACCCTTATCATTAAGAACAGACACCACATTGGTCGAGTCAGAAGCAAGGACCACCCTGTTCAGCCCTTTCTCCTTAGCCAACCTCAGGCCTAATAAGACTCCCTGCATTTCATGCAACAAAACACTACCAGGTACAGCCCTACCAGCCCCAGCTGCCAGCACAGTACCATATTCATCTCTGATAATGGCTCCAAATCCTGCATAGTCCCTATCAAAAGCACCATCAGTATTGATCAAGACAGAACCTGCACTTGGAGCCCTCCATCTTAAGCCCTTAACACACTGAAAAACCACAGGCTTAACAATGTTCAGATTAAGCAACAATTCAGAATTTTCTATGCTGGCTTCAATTCTGCCAGTCCAAGCTTCAACCTTAACCATCACCTCCTGTTTCATAATGGTAAGGATAGAATCTGCACTCCTACTGGTTTGCTGGAAGGCTCTCAAATTTCTCTCCCTCCAAACATGATAAATATAAGAAGAGAAAAGCATACACCTAACTTTATGAGCAAACTTTCCACCCTTAAAGTGCAATAAACACCAGCCAATAGCACTGTCCCAATCACAGAATAGGCTAGGACTAAGCCCTAACAGCTCCAGCAGCCCCTTCCAAATTCCTCCTGAAAAAGAACACTCAAATAGCAGGTGAAAATCAGTCTCATCAACTAAGCCACAGAGAAAGCACCTCTTAGGCACAAGAAAGCCCCAAGAATTGAGTTTCATGGTAGTCTTCAATCCCCTCTGCAAAGCAACCCAGGCAATAAAGGAGTGTCTAGGAATAGCTAGACTAGACCACACCAAACTATACCAATCCACCTTAGCACACTTCTGTCTAACAAACTCATAGGTTGATTTTAGGTTGAATTCCCCATTCTTACTCACAGTCCAAACTACAGTATCCTCTTCCACTTTTCCAATCTCAATACCCTCCAGGTTACCCAAGATAGGATCCAAGACAGGCTTAAGATGGTTTGGCACATTCCAAGACCCATCCTTAATAATAGCAGAAACACACATATGAAGAGGCAAATTAGAAGTAAATCTTAAGGATTCCTTATAAGCAGTATAAAGGACTCCATGAGGATGCCAAGCATCTATCCACATCTGAATACTGTCACCCTTTCCTATCAAGTGAAAGATAAGAGATTTAGCTGTCTCCCTACTACCAAGAATCCTCCTCCAACACCAGGAGCAATCATGAGGAACATCCATGAGCCAAAAACACTTCCCTCTAACCAGATTCTGCTGCACCCACCTGACCCAAAGAGACTTCTTACCACTCACTAAGTCCCAGACATGTCTAAGGTTCATAGCCTCATTGAGATTCTCAATACTCCTAATACCCAAACCCCCTTCTTCTTTAGGAAGAAAAACAATATCCCTCTTAACAGTAGGCCTCTTTTTCCCCATGTCCACCCCACACCATAGGAACCTAAAGAAAATAGTATTTATCTCCTTAAACACCCTTTTAGGCAAGACAAAAACAGAAGTCCAATACACCATAACCCCACAAAGCACAGCCTTTATCAACAAACACCTCCCAGCAAAAGATAGGTACCTGGCCTTCCAAGAATGCACCCTTCCTTGAATTTGCTCAATCAGGGGCAGGCAGTCATTATAAGACAACCTAGTAGAAATCAAAGGTAAACCAAGATACCTAATAGGTAAGGAACCCCAATTAAAGCCCAAAACCTGTTGAATTTCTACCTTAACCTCAGTCTCCATACCAGCCCAATACATAGAACTCTTCTCACAGTTAACCCCTAGACCAGTACCCTTATGCAAACAGCTGAGAGCCCTATTCAAAGCACAAGCTGAATCCACATCACCTTTAAAAAACACCATAAGATCATCAGCAAAACAAAGATGTGTGATCTTTGGTTTCTTGCACCTAGGATGTAAGTGAAAATTACCCTCAACCTCCTCCTTCAAGAGTAAAGCTGAAAACACTTCCATCACCATAACAAAGAGGTAAGGTGAAATAGGGTCCCCCTGTCTCAAGCCCCTCCTACCATGAAAATAGCCATGAGCACCCCCATTCACCACTATAGAATATCTAGGAGTAGAAACACACTCATAGATCCACTTCACAAAAATCTCAGGCAAATGAAACTTTCTAAGTATCTTAAGCAAGGCAGACCATCTAACAGTATCATATGCCTTCCTAAGATCAATTTTCACAGTGCACCTGGCTACCCCACTCTTATAATTATAGTTCCTAACAATCTCATGGGCCATCATGATGTTGTCCTGGATACATCTACCAGAGATAAAGGCTGACTGGTTCTCACTCACCATAGAGAACACCACCAACTTCAGCCTTTCTGTAAGAATCTTAGTAATGCACTTATATACTACATTACAACAAGAAATAGGCCTAAAATCCCCCAAAGAAGAAGCATTAGAGACCTTAGGGACAAGAGAAACAAGGGTAGAATTTACCTCCTTAAGCATCCTTCCTGACTTAAAGAAGTTCTGGATGGCTGCAACAAAATCATCCCCAACTATTAGCCAACATTTCTTGAAGAAAAAAGAAGAAAACCCATCTGGACCAGGAGCCTTCTCTGAACCTATAGTAGAAAGAGCATAAACAACCTCTTCCCTACTTACAGGCTTAATCAAATCAGAACATTCCCCAACCCCTAGAGGATGTAGAAAATCAAAGGAGTCTAACACATCATCTTCATCTCCACTCACCTCTTCAGTCCCTAGCATCTTCTCATAAAACCTTACACACTCTTCAACCACCTTCTCCTGGTCTTCCACAACCACCCCATCTTCCCCCACCACCTGCCTAATAGTATTCCTAGCCTTTCTCTCCTTAATGGTGCTATAGAAGAATTTATTATTACCATCATCCAAAGTGAGCCACTTTACTCTAGCCTGTTGTTTCAACATAGAAGTTTCAGCACAAGCCTTATGAGTAAAGTCCTCCACAGCCCTCCTCTCCAACTGCCTCATCTCAAAATTTGAAGGATCCAACCTTAACTCCTCCTGAATCCTCTCCATATTCACCCTAGCTTCAGCTACCTGTTCTGGAAAATGCTTAAACTTATCCTTCTTCCATTTTGCTATTCCTCCTTTAACAGCCTTCAACTTAGAAACCAACCTATACATAGGGTTACCCTCCACTTGATTCTGCCACACCTGTTCCACCATCTCCATGAACCCAGGCTCCTTCACCCAACAGTTGAAAAATTTAAATGGTCTCCTACCCCTAACCACTGTCATATCAAGAGTAACAATTGCAGGAGAGTGGTCAGATGTTCTATGCACATCAAACAGAACTTTAGACCCAGAAAAAAGCTCAAGCCACTCTATGTTTATAACTACTCTATCCAACTTAGCCCAAATGGCCTCATCCCCCTCCTGGCCATTGGACCAAGTGAAAAGAGCCCCAACAAAAGAGCAATCAAATAACCCAGCATCCTGGAGACAGTCTCTCAAGTCCTCACATTGAGAGACCTTAACAGCCTTCCCTCCCATCTTCTCCTCACTCTTCAAGATGGAGTTAAAGTCACCCAGGAACATCCAAGGAGCCCCAAAAGACTCAGTGAGATCCCTCATCTCCTTCCACAAACTCTTCCTCAAACCTCTAGAGTTCTTACCATAAACCACAGCCAATAAACATTCAGTACCATCCATAAAGATCACATGAACAGCAAGAATTTGGTCTGACTTAAACAACAATTGGACATCCATCATCCTAGGATCCCAACCCACCCATATTCTCCCACCCTCATCTTCCTCATAATTATCAAAAAATGACCAAAAAGGATTGATCTTCCTCTGCACTGTAACCTTATTCACCTGTTGCACTCTAGTTTCAACCAGACCCAACAAACACAACTGTTTAGTACTAATGAGATCCCTAACATCTCTTATTCTTGGAGGATTATTCAATCCCCTAACATTCCAACTTCCTAGATTCATCAAGTAACACTCTAGAAGGCCCCCTTCCCCTCAAACTAACCACAGAACCCCTCCCATCTCCTCCTTTAGTAAATAAAGCCACCTTATTAGCCACACCTTCCATCTCCACCCTACCATCCCCTCCTGACATTTCCTCATCCACACTCTCCTGTCCAGATAATAGAGCCTCTGCACAAGCCACTCTACTATCCACCTTCAAAGTAGCCCTATCCTGAACCTCTATAAGGTGATTATCCAGTACACACTGTCTCTTAGCCTTATTCACCTCATTATCATCTAGAGAAGTAGCAGCAGCTAACCCCTTAGTAGCTCCAAACTTCTTATTCCTTTTGTTAGTAACAACTGCCCAGCCAACATTGTCTTCCATTACTTCATCAAGAGATCCAAAACCTGAAGTCTGAGGATGTCCCTTCTTACTCTTTGCCACTTCAGTCATACTAGATGACTGAGAATGGACTCGAGTGGCTACCTCACTCTTTGCAAGAGGGATCCCAGAGGGGTTCCCATCCTGAGCACGAGCAGGAGCATTAGCAGAAGCATTGGCAGAAGCATTAGCAGAAGAAGCCTTACTAAGAGTCACCCCTTCCGAGCTATCAACCTTCTTAACACTAAAATTACTCCTAAGAACCCACTCTTTAGTAGTTTCTGATTTACCCTCTACTGCATCCTTCTTCTGTTTTCTCTCATCCTTCTTCTCATTCTCTGGGACATTCTGTCGAACATTAAGTCTGCATCTACCAACAGAATGACCAAATGAACCACAACACGAGCACTTCAATGGTTTCCAGGCATATTCCACCTTAACTTCCACTCTCCTAACACCATCTATTAACAAAGGAATGATAGGTGGAAATGAACACTCCTTTCCAACCTCCACCAATACTCTCGCAAAAGACATCCTAGATTTACTCTCTGTAAGACCATCCAACATTATAGGAGTACCAATATTGCTGACAATCTGTGCTAATCCTCTCCTATTCCATAAGAAACCAGGAACATTTCGCAAACATACCCAAACAGGAAGAGAATCTATTTCTTCAATCTCTTCTTCGATAAATAACCTCCATGGTCGAACCACAAATAACCTATTAGCAATATAAACAGGTTCCATCTCCAACACTCTACATCTATCTTCCTCAAGATCAAAACGAATGATAAAAGCAGACTCCCCCTGAGTTGTAATATGCATCTCACCCTTAGGTCTCCATAGTCGTCTCAGGGTATTTCGAACAAGGAGAAAATCCAGCCTCCTCCCAATGAAAAAACCTACCAACCAGTTCTCACACTCCCTAATGTCTTCTTGAAAATCCATAGTTGAAATAACCTGAACTTTCTCCTCATTCACCACCTCAGGGAGAACAAACTCCATCTTCTCACGAATCACTCTCTCATTTCTATTAAACAGTGAAGCCCAATTAGAACGAAAAGTAGAGCTCCCACCTGCTCCAGAGAACCCCGATCCCTTCTCACTAAAAACCCCCTGTTTCGAAGGTAGCTCAGTTCCAAAGGAACCAGAGCCTCCCTCACCAGGAGGAGGAAGAAGAGCTTTCATCTCCCTACCAGCCAACATATCCTAGAAAATAGGAGATGTCGGCATGAAGAAGACAATCGGCAAAATAAAAACAAAGAACAGAAACCAAGAGCTCCGACCAGCAGCCGCCGCTCCAAGCTTATCGGAAAGAGACCAAAATACAAACCCTAGAAAATCGCGCCTCCTCACTCCTTCTCTCTCCTCTTTTCGGTACCACTCCTTTATCATTAGAATGCACATTCTCCTTACCACAAGCTCTTGTTCCACTATTATCAACCACACACTGTCTTTTGGTGGCTTTCACTTTCCCTCCTTCTTCCAAAAGAGTAGGATCAACAGCTCTTCTAGCACCCTCAAACTTATTATGCTTTTTAGATCAAACCTCAGTCCAGCCACCCTCTTCTATCATCTTCTCTGGCAAGGCAGAAGAAGAAGAAGAGGCCTCTGCAATAACACTTTTTGCAGGAAAAACCCCCATAGGAGATTCCTCCTGAGCACAAGCATTATTATTGAGAGAAGGGCTCTTTGCAGGGGAGACCCCAAGAAGTTTCTTACCCTGAGCTCGAGCTACAGCTTGGCCTGGACCCTGCCTATTCTGTACCATATCAGCACCATCCATCTTAACATTCGAGGTCTCAGCAACATTTCCTCGAGCAGGTTCCTTGCAACTTCCATGAAAATGTCCAAATGAGCCACAATTTGAACATTTAAGAGGCCTCCATGAGTACTCTACCTTAACCTCAATCTTCCTCTCCCTCTTCACCATAAAATATAGAACCTCAGGCATAGAACACTCCTTAGAGATTTCAATACACACTCGAGCATATCCAGTACGAGTTCTTTTTTCAGTAGGCTCATCAAGCATTATTGGTCGCCCAATCTGACTAGCAATTCGAGCAAGACCCTTAGGGTTCCATAGGAACATAGGGACTCCTCTCAAGCACACCCAGACAGGAAGAGTGTTCATTGAAGCAATATCATCTTCAATAAACAGCTCCCAAGGACGAACAATAAACAATCTATTAGCAATGAAGAAAGGCTCCATTTCAAGCACTCTCTGTCTATCCTCCTCCAAAGAAAACCTAATCAAATAAGCAGAAGCTCCATGAACAGTAAGAATCATATTACCTTTCGGTTTCCAACGTGCAAAGAGAATACGCCTAACCACAGGAAAAGATAGACGTGAGCCAACAAACGATCCAATCAAAAGATTTTCACATTCCTGAATCTCTTCTGCATCCTCAAGACAAATCTCAGGAACACCATCCTTATTCAGTTGAGAAGGAGAAAATTCCAACTTAGAACGAGAATTCCTATCACCCTTATGAAAAAGGGAAGCCCAAGTAGAGCTACCACCATCAGCAAAATCATCCATCTTCTCCTCACCATAATCCTTCTGTTTCGGTGAAGTATCCAATCCTAAAGAACTAGGAACTCCACCACCAGAGGAAGGAAGGAGAAATTTCGCCTCCCTCTCAGCCAACATGAACCCCAAGAGAGATCGTGTCGGAGAGAAGGAAACAATGGACACAGAAACTCAAGGCCAACAACAGATTCAGATCCCGGTCAACCACCGAATTTCCAAGAAAATCAGAGAAGAAAGATAAAAAACCGGCGGCGCCACCAAACCCCAGAAAAATCGCCCACCCTAGAGTTTCTCTCTCCTCCTCTAATATTATTAGGATACTTTGCCGAGTTAACCATGCTATACTTAGTCACTACAAAATAAACAAAACCAAAACAAGAAAGAAAACACAACATACTGCATCATTGCTTCCTTTTCCGCACCACTCCAAGTCTGTCAGCTTCAACTAAAGCAACAAGCTCAGGGTCCAAATCTCCTGGCCAAAGAACTTCTTCACCATCATGGGGTCTATGCTTAGAAAGCCAGTCTGCAACTTGGTTCAGCTCACGAAAGACATGCTTCACCATACTTAAAACACAAGCAGCTCTAAGCTTCTGAATGCTACTGAACAAGTCAACAACTTCCCAAGGAGGCTCCATGTCTGCAGAGGATAAAATTGAATATGCTCTCATAGAATCAGTAGCAATCATCACTCTTGACAATTGCAACCTAGTTTCCAATCTAAGCCCAGCCTCAATACCTTGAAACTCATGGAAAAGGACTGATCTAGGCCTAGACTTCCCTCTTAAAGCAACCAGAACCTTACCAAAATGGTCTCTCAAAATACAACCATACCCAGCACCCCCTTCAGAATAAGATCCATCTGAATTGAGCATAACTACACCCTCATCTGGGCCCTTCCACTTGAGGGACAGGAGCTCTGGGCTGACACACTGCACATCCAAGTTCCACTCATCAGCAGCCATCCTGCTCCTCGAGGAATCATTAAACTTAAGAGAGACAGACTGAGCTTTCATTCTAACATCATCCACAATCATATTCAGCACCTCCTGGCTGTTTCTAGGAGGCTCCAAGTGCACTCTTCTATTCCTTTCCCACCATATGTGATAAAGAAACCCATTAAAAGCCAGCCTACCCAAGAGAGCCAACCCATCCTTTTCATGAAACATAGCTGAACACCAGCCCACTTCACCCCTCCCAGTCCCTGCTAGAAACCTTAATAAGACCCAGCATCTGAAGGAGTCTTTTCCAAACTGAAACAGAAAAAACACACTGAAAAAATAGATGATGCTCCTCACTCTCACATCCACATAACACACAGGAAGGATCCACCTCAATCCCCCAGAAAAGAAGCTTACACTTGGTGATAAGCCCACCCCTCAAGACCACCCAAGCTATGAAGCTGTGTCTAGGGATATTATGAGAAAACCAAATAAGACTATGCCAAGGAACCACTGGTTTGGACTGCCTCAAGGCATCATAAGTGCTCGTAAGAGTAAAAACTCCCTTCTCATTAATCTTCCATATCTTCCTGTCCTTCCTCTCCATCACAACAGGGACTTCCACCAATTCTGCAACAATAGTGTTCAAATGAACAGTTAAGTGTCTAGGGACAGACCAGATTCCATCTGCAATACAATTACTCACAGGGGCCTGAGCATACAAGGTACTGTCAAACTTAAAGTTATCATCACAGAACCTAGACAGGACTCCCAATGGGTGTCAATGATCAAACCAAAAGCTAGTATTCTTCCCATTTCCTACCACATGAAAGGCAAACTCTAAACCATAACTTCTATAATGCAACAACCTTCTCCACACCCAAGAAGCACTACTAGGGATAGCCAAAGAGTGTCCTTTTCAATAAAAATATCCCATATGTGCCTTTAGCAAAAAAAAAGCACTACTAGGGATAGCCATCAACCAAAAATTCTTCTTTTTGATGAGATTTGACTTCACCCAATCCACCCAAAGAGTGTCGTTTTCAATAAAGTATCCCATATGTGCCTCAAGCAGCAAGCCATATTCAGGGTCACTAGGCTCCTAAAGCCAAGCCCACCCTCAGCACAAGGATAACAAATATTCCCCCACCCAATAGTAGCCTTCTTCACAGCCATATTAGGTCCAGACCATAGAAATTTACTAAAAAGGAGCTCCAGCTCCCTAAGCACCCTTTTAGGGAGATCAAACACACTAAGCCAAAACAGAACCATGCTTTGCAAGATAGATTTAATAATAACCACCCTACCAGCATAAGAAAGGAATCTGGTCTTCCAAGATTGGATTCTAGCAAGAACTTTGTCTATGAGAGGCAAGCAGTCAGCATACTTCAACCTAGAAGAAATAAGTGGTACACCAAGGTACCTAACAGGAAGAGAAGCCAATTCAAAGCACAACACATCATGTAACAAGAGAACATCATCATCAGAGATACCAATAACAAACAAAGAACTTCTGCTCTGATTCACTCTTAAGCCAGTGCAGTCAAACAAGGAATCAAGAACCTCAGCCAAAGCCATGGCAGAACCAAAATCTCCCTTAGAGAACACCAAAACATCATCAGCAAAGGCCAAGTGAGTAACTAAAGGTTTAAAACATTTGGGATGAAGCTGGAATCTCTTCACTTTAACCATATCAAGAAGCAGAACATTAAACACCTCCATCACTATAACAACACAAGTAAGGAGACATAGGGCAACCTTGCTCACACCTCTCTGCCCCTTGATGTATCCATATGAACTCCCATTCACCATCACAGAAAACCTAGAAGAGGAAATACAAGCATAAACCCACTGCCTGAATTTGCAAGGGAACCTCATCCTCTCCATAACCTTCATAAGAACATCCCACTCAATTGTGTCATAAGCCTTCTGTAAATCAATCTTCATAGCACACCTAGGAGGACCCAAAGTCTTATGGTAATCCCTAGTGAGTTCATGGCTAGTAGAATATTATCTTGAATGCATCTACCTGAGATAAAGCCTGACTGACAAAGACTCACCAATTTAGAGATAACCTCCTTCATTCTCACAGTCAAGATTTTAGTAATACATTTATAAACAATATTGCAACATGAAATAGGTCTAAAATCAGTGACCCTAGAAGCATTCTTAGACTTAGGGATCAAAGTAACAAGGGTAGAGCTTACCTCACCCAGCAACTTACCTGAGGAAAAGAATCTCAGCACAGCTTTAGTAAAATCATCACCCACAATGTCCCAACATGTCTTAAAGAAATGAGCAGTGAACCCATCAGGTCCAGGGGACTTGTCTGAACCAATAGAGGAAAGGGCAAAAACCACTTCATCTCTAGTGACCTCCCTGACTAACATGGCAGCCTCATAATCCTCCAAAACTTGGCCAAACTCCATACTATTCAGCACCTCAGGAACACCTCTCTGATAGTGAGAAACCCCAAACATACTCTGATAATAGGCCACACACTCCTGAGCCACTAAATCAGCCCTAACTACTTTTTCATGCTCATCATTATAAAGAAAGGGAATGTTATTCCTAGATCTCCTTTCTTTTAGTGAAGCATGAAAAAACTTAGTATTGTTGTCCCCCAAATGAATTTTTTGAACTCTGGATTTCTGTCTCAACATGCTCTCCTCCTTCTTAGCCAAAGTAAAGAACTCAGCTACAGCCTTCCTTTCAGCCACCCTAGTTTGCTCACAAGCAGGATTGACCTGAAGATGAGCCTGAAGAAACTCCACCTCCCTCCTAGCCACCTGAACTTGAGAAGAAAAGTCCCTAAACTTCTCTTTTTTCCACAACAACAAGGCTGCCTTCACCTTCTTAAGCTTACTCACCAACCTATACATAGGATTGCTAGTGACCTTAACCTTTCAAGCATTGGACACCACTTCCATAAATCCCTCATCTTCTACCCAGCAATTGAAGAACTTGAAAGGCCTAGGCCCTACTCCAGTCCCTTCAAACAAACTCAGAACACAAGGAGAGTGATCAGACACCCCAGGAGTCAAGAATTCAGCCTTAGCCTGAGAAAACTCTTGAACCCAATCAATATTAACCAAGGCCCTATCCAACTTTTCAGCCACATTGGAGACTCCCTTTTGAGCATTAGCCAAGTAAAAGAACAGCCTGAAAAGGGGCAATCAAATAATTGTGTGTCCCTGACACATTCCTGAAAATCAACAAGGTCCATTGCCTTAACTACAGCTCCGCCAAGCTTCTCCTCCACACTCAAAATGGTATTAAAATCCCCCATCACCACCCAAGGCCCGGCATAACTCTGAGAAATCCTCCTCATCTCAGACCACAATCTTCTTCGGGCGACGGGGTTGCAGGCCAACGTGCTTAAGAGTACTATCTTATTTGTTGGTCTTTCGGCTCAAGGTCAGAGTGATATCACCACCATCCTGGAATTCGGTACTGGTTCTCTGCCTATTCGATACCTGGGATTACCTCTCATATCATCTCGTCTTACCTATAGTCATTGCATACCGCTGATCGATAAAATCAAGGGACGAATCCAATCTTGGAAGAGTCGCTTTTTATCGTTTGCGGGGCGTGTTCTTCTCATAAAGGTGGTTTTGAATAGTATGTTACTATATTGGGCAGTGGTGTTTGTTATTCCCAAAAGGGTTATGAACGACATCAACTCCATCTTTAGTAAGTTCCTTTGGTCAGGTGCTGATATGGGGTGTAAGAGAGCTCCTATTGGCTGGGAAAGCCTTTGTTACCCAACTGATGAAGGGGGCCTCGGATTTCGTAATATCGAGGTGTTGTTTGAGGCGTCTAACCTTCGCCATATATGGGATCTGGTTAGTGGTAAGACGACTTTGTGGGCTGATTGGGTGAGAAATAATCTCATCAAAGATCAACACTTCTGGACTTTATCGGCTTCGAGTAGAAGTTCTTGGTGTTGGCGTCGGATTCTAGCCAGCAGACCGACAGCTCATCGACTCATTTGCACTTCTTTGGGGGATGGTCATGATACCAAATTCTGGACTGATTTATGGCATCCTCGTGGTCTTCTATTTCATGCTTTTGAGGAGACACATAGATACGACGACTCTTACCTTCATTTAGATGCCCGGGTTTCTCAGTTTATCGAGCATTCAGGCTGGGTTTTCCCTACGCATGTGGCAGCTATGTTAGGGACTATTGAGGTCGAGGCTAAAAAGGTGGTGGTAGACAGTACTCTTAGAGATGAGGTGATCTGGACGCCTAGCCAGAATGGAGAGTTTACTCTAAAAGAGACGTATGAAGCTATTCGACCTAGGGGAACTCGATTGAGCTGGATTTCATTAGTATGGTCACCGGGTGGTATACCCAAACATTGCTTCATCATGTGGCTTGCCTTCCGACAACGCCTCAAAACCATACCGCTTCTGGCTAGTTGGGGTATGGCTATAGACACTACTTGTGTATTCTGTGGGGGAGATGAAGAAACGGTTTTCCACTTATTCTTGGGCTGTTCGGTTACAAAGATTATATGGGAATCGCTATTACTCAAGATGGGACATCAGAGAGTATGTGCTGCAGATTGGGAAGGGGAGCTACAGTGGTGTATTAATCACTTTGGTGGGCTTTCTATTGCTGCCCGAGTGGGCCGTCTGCTTCTAAATGCCTATGTTTATCATATTTGGAAAGAGCGGAATAATAGGGTATTGTGAGTAATGTCATGTCACCGGAGCTGATTATACACACTATTTGTGATGAAGTGAGGATCAAGCTGAATACTGTTACCAAACGGTTTGAAGATACAGAGGAGAATCGGAGAACCATCGAGCACTGGAATCTTACTATCTCTCTCCAAAAGCCGGTTTACACTTTATGCAAATGGACTCGGCCAATGGCAGGGAGATATATGATTAATACGGATGGTGCACTAAACGAGGTGGATGCTGGGTATGGAGCCATTATTCGAGACTCGGAGGGGACTGTTGTGAGAACAGCCACAGGTCAGGTTGATGGACAGACTATTTTCATACACGAGCTACAGGGTGTTGAGTTGGGATTGGAGTTAGCACTTAGTGCCGGATTGCAGGAAGTTGAACTTAGTCTTGACTCGATGAATATCAAGTTACTTCTTGCAAAACCACATCAGAAATTACCATGGAGTGCGAGGCGTTTGTGGAAGAGGGTTCAGAGGCTTCGGAGTCAATTTCGGAGTTTTCGGGTTTTTCATGTCTATAGAGAAGCCAATCAGGCTGCAGATTTCCTGTCGAAGATGAAGCTCGGACCGGGGGTGACTCACTTGAATATTAGTCAACTTCCGGTGGAATTAGTCAATATCGTTAATGCGGACTCTAGAGGAACAGTGAGAATGAGGAAAGGGTGGGGCTAATGAGATGATGTTATTTGACTTCTTTGCTGTTTTTTCTTTTTTTTTATTTCTTTTTTCTTTGTATTCGTTTCGGGCTCCTCCCGCTTATCATAATCAAAAAAAAAAAGTTCCTTGCATAAATGCAAGAAAACAAGAAACTCCTACCATCCCTCATCATCACAGAAATAGTAAGAGATTGATCAGTCATAGAATCCAAGTTAACAACAAGTTGACAAGGATCCCATCCCAACCAGACTCTACCTGATCTATCCCAATCATAGTTGCTTACCCAACTCCAAGTTGGCATAAGAGAATGGAACACTTTCTCCTTATTGCTAACATCTACATGTGTCTCCAACAACCCACACAAACACAAATTACTCCTAATGAATTTGACAACCTCCCTTATTCTGACTTTCTGAGGGAATCATTTAGTCCCCTCACATTCCAACAACCATAACTAATCATTAATAGTTTTAATAGGTCCCCTGCCTTTCAACTTAGGGGTTGCCTGACTAAGAACCACACTCCCTCTAAATATAGCAGCCTTAGAAGCTACCCCAGACTGCTCAGAATGAGCATCACCAATCTCCATTGAGTCAGGTCCACCAGACTCAATTCCCACACATAACCTCTTAGAGGCATTGCCACCATTCTTATCTGTCAAAGGATCAGCAACTAGCCTCCTAGCCCCATCAAATTTCTTGTTCTTTTTGGACCTACTCACCTCAGTCCAACCCCCCTCCTCCATCACCTTATCATGCTGACCAGAGGAAGAGCTAGCCATCTCCTTCATACTTTTTGCAGGAGGAGCCCCTAGGGGCTCAAACCCCTGAGCACAAGTAGAAGCAGGGGCGGATCCATGGGGGTGCGAGGGGGTGCGGCCGCACCCCCTGGATCCTCTCGAAAAAAAAAACTAATAGTAGTAATTTGTTTTTCTTATATATAGTAACATATATATGTATATATATTCTGATTAATGACACAAAGATGGCCTTGGCTCATTGGAAAAAGTGTGAGATGTGGTGCGGCTATGACCGTGAGGAGGTGAGTTCGATTCACTCAACAAGCACTTGAAGTATTATTTTTGTTATATATATATGTGTGTGTATACGACTGTTATAACCAATCGTCTATATAGATACCATCAGTTAGAGTTTGGCCCAATGGTTGAGCACTGGGTTGTGGGTGAGTGGGAGCTTGAGTTTCTAGGTTCAAATCCCATTTAGAGCAATTTGAAGTATTTTAACTGTTTTATATTGAAATTATTCAATTAAACTATGCTAACCTATAAATTTCAATTTATCTACCCTAACCTTATAATTTTTGCATTCCAACACCGGAACTGACTCCGACATTGGTTAGTTTAGGGGTGTACACGAACCGAGCTTTTAACGAGCTGCTCGAGCTTTGCTCGACTATTGCTCAAGCTCGACTCGGAGATTAACAAATACGAACTTAACACGAGCCCAAAGTCATACTCGGTTATGTAAACGAGCCGAGCTTGATTATTCTTTAGTGTATCGCGAGCTACTCGTGAACAACTCGTTTAACATACTATTATAATAGTGTAGTACATAATTACGTATTAGTAGTGTAACTTGTACAGGAAATATCAATCATTAAATGATTATTAGAATATGAATCATTAAAATTATTATTGTATGTGAGAAATGATCATTGAAGTATTTTGATTATTTAAGAAGTTGTTTTAATTTGAAGTATTTTAATAGACGAGCTTAAAACAATGAGAGCTCGAGCTCTTTCAAACTTATATGAGTCGAGCTTGAACGAGCTCGAGCAAACAGTCAAATACACGAACGATGAATTTTGAGTCCAACTAGAGGTTTTGTCCTTTTCGGCAAAAGTAAGTTGATGCATCTTGATGAATTTTATCCGTCAGATTTCAGTAGTCTTAACACTATGCTACTTAGTTCTCAGTTTGATAATTACATTTACGATATGTGACAAAATGATGATTTCTCAAATTAATATGGGATTGGACCTCTTGCTAGAACATTGGTGGAAACTTAGAGAGATAAAACATATCATTTAGTTTATTTGCTTATCACTTTAGCACTAACTTTGTCGGTTGCAACAACCTCATTTAGAAGAGCTTTTTTAGCTATGAAACTAGTTAAAACCCGCCTAAGAAACAAAACGAGTGATCCGTGTAGTTTAGTAGTCTTTATTGAAAAAAAAAGTTATTGAAATTCGATTATGCGAACATTTCAAAATATGAACTCTCATTGAGGTCAATTACGTTTGTAATCGTTGATGTATTGATATAATTAATGAATATAAATGTTTTGTTAATTACTGTGTTGCAAAAAAAAAAATTATTTAAATACATAAATCCGCACCCCCTAAGTGAAAATCCTGGATCCGTCCCTGAGTAGAAGGGATGGAAATACCCTTAGCAGGGGCCACCAAATGTGGTGCAGCACCCTCAACACGACCACTACTAATAGTAGAACCTGTCTCCCTCACAGTCCCATGCATACCAGCTCCTGGAACAGCTGGATCAACAGGTGACTTCTCTGGGACCTTTTCTCGAACAGTTACCTTACACTTTCCTAAAGAATGTCCAAAGACACCACATCATGAACATTTTAAGGGTCTCCATGCATATTCAACAGGAATGTTAATTTGTCTAGTATCTTTTACAACAAAAGAGATTACCTCAGGCATGGAACACTCCTTAGGTATTTCAATGCAAACACGAGAATAAGACAACCGTGATTTCCTGGCTGTTGGTTCATCCAACATAATTGGCTTCCCCAACTGACTAGCAATCATGGCTAACCCTTTAGCATTCCATAGAAACATAGGGACATTTCGGAAACAAACCCAAACTGGTACAGTTTCCATAGCAGCAATGTCATCCTCAATGAACAAACTCCAAGGACGAACAAAGAACAACCTATTCACAATATAAAGAGGCTCCATCTCCATGATTCGTTGCCTATCCTCTTCCAACGAAAAACGGATAATGTAAGAAGCATCCCCATGAACAGTCAAGAACATCTCCCCCTTGGGTTTCCACTGAGAAGTCAGAACCCTACGAACCAGAGGGAAAGGTAATCGCTGACCAACAAACGACCCAATCAACAAATTCTCACAGTCTCTGATCTCCTCCTCAAAATCCTCAAGCTTAAGCTCAGGAAGCTCACCATCCTTACAGATTTTAGGAGGTGTAAACTCCAATTTAGCTTGATATTTCTTTTCCTTAGGCCGAAAAAGAGAAGCCCAACTCGAACCTCCACCCTGATCCTTCGACCTACCATCAGGTTGATCCATTTCCTCCTCACCCAAGCTTCTCTGTTTTGGTGGAGATTCAGAGCCCGAAGGAGCCGAACCACCACCACCAAGAGCAGGGAGGAGAAGCTTCGCCTCCATCTCAGTCGACATGTTCCCTCAAAGGAAACTTGCCGACGAAAAGGAAACAATGGACACGGAAACAGAAAAATCAATATTCAGATACCACCAACCACCAAACACCCAAGAACAACATAGCAGAAAGCGGCGCCGCCTACCCTAACAAATCGCTCCACTCGGCACTTTATTTTTGAATTGTTCAGCGTGTGCCTCGAACCCTTGACCTCTAGGTGGAAGATTATACCTCTTACCACTCCAATCGACACTTTCTCTCTCCTAGTTTTTTATGAAGGGATGGAGTTTCTTGTTGCTAGCATTTCGTTTCCAATCTGAGGGGTCGAAATCGAGGTAAAACCCTAAAAAATCATGTGGAATGAAGTTTTAAAACATATGAAGCATATTGGATGACAAAACTGACAACTCGTGCAAAAATTTTTGTGTCACGGTTTGGTGCAATTTTTTTTTATAATGATAAACGGGAGGATCCCGAATCGCATACAAAGAAATAAAATATCAGAAAACAGCAAAGAAATCAAATTACATCATATCATTAGCCCCACCCTTTCCTCATTCTCACTGTCCCTCTAGAGTCCGCATTAACAATGTTTACCAATTCCACCGGAAGTTGACTAATATTCAAGTGAGTTACCCCGGTCCGAGCTTCATCTTCGACAAGAAATCAGCAGCCTGATTGGCTTCTCTATAGATATGAAAAACCCGAAAACTCCGAAATAGGCTCCGAAGCCTTTGAACTCTCTTCCACAAACGCCTTGCCCTCCATGGTAGTTTTTGATGTGGTTTTGCAAGAAGTAACTTGATATTCATCGAGTCAAGACCAAGTTCAACTTCCTACAATCCGGCACTAAGTGCTAGCTCCAATCCCAACTCAACACCTTGTAGCTCGTGTATGAAGATAGTCTGTCCATCAACCTGACCTGTAGCTTCTCTCACAACCGTCCCCTCCGAATCTCGAATAATGGCTCCATACCCCGCATCCACCTCGTTCAGAGCACCATCGGTATTAATCATATATCTTCCAGCCATTGGCCGAGTCCATTTACATGAAGTATAGACCGACTTTAGGATGGAGATAGTAAGATTCAGCAATCGATGGCCCTCCTATTCTCCTCAGTATCCTCAAACCGTTTGGTAGTGGTATTCAGCTTGATCCGCAATTCATCACAAATAGTGTATATAATCAGCCCCGGTGACATGACATTACTTCTAAATACCCTGTTATTCCGCTCCTTCCAAATACGATAGACATAGGCATTCAGAAGCAGACGACCCACTCGGGCACCAATAGAAAGCTCACCAAAGTGATTAATACACCACTGTAGCTCCCCTTCCCAATCAGCAACACATACTCTCTGAAATCCCATCTTGAGTAATAGCGATTCCCATATAATCTTTGTGACCGAACAACCAAAGAATAAGTGGAAATCTGTTTCTTCCTCTCCCCCACTGAATACACATGTAGTGTCTATAATCATACCCCAACTAGCCAAAAGCGATCTAGTTTTGAGGCGTTTTCGAAAAACAAGCCACGTGATGAAGCAATGTTTGGGGATACCACCCGGTGACCATACTAATGAAGTCCAGCTCAATCGAATTCCTCTAGGTCGAATTGCTTCATACGTCTCTTTGAGAGTAAACTCTCCATTCTGGCTAGGCATCCCGATCACCTCATCTCTGAGAGTACTATCTACGACCACCTCTCTGACCTCAAGCTCGATATCCCTAACATGGCTGCAACATGAGTAGGAAAGACCCAGCCTGACTGCCCTAAAACTGATAAACCCGAGCATCTAGATGAAGGTGAGAATTATATTTATACCCCTCCTCGAAAGCATCATAAAGAAGACCACGAGGATGCCATAAGTCAGTCCAAAATTTGGTATCATGACCATCCCCTAGAGAAGTGCAAATGAGTCGCTGAGCCGTCGGCCTGCCAGCAAGAATCCGTCGCCAACACCAAGAACTTCTACTCGAAGCCGATAAAGTCCAGAAGTGCTAATTTGTGACGCTTGGGGGTGAGAGGAGAGAGAAACTCTTGGGCGGCGCATTTTTTCTAGGGTTTGACGGCGTGTGTTTCCGGTTGGGGCTCCGGCCAAGTTTCCTGGAGCTGGTGTGTCTCCTTGGTTTCCGTGTGGTTTTGTTGCCTGTCTGGTTCCGACAACTTCCTCTTTGTTGGCATTTCCTTCTTCTGGGGTGAATGCCGGTGAATGAGGGAGCAAAGGTTCATCTATCTTGGATCGGCGAGGGTTCCCTCCCTCTGGAAGGTGATAGTGAAACCTCAAAACGATCCATGATGGATGAGGGGAAGTCGATGGATTTTGGTTCTGATCAGGAGGATAATCATTTTGGCCATTCTAGCTGGGCTGGGTTGTTTAGGCAAGGTGCTGCTAGTTCGAGGGCAAAGCTTAAGTGTCCCCTCCTGCTGTGATTAATGATGAGAAGGTTGCTCTGGTTTCTATGCGAAATTTTTCTTCTCAGATTCGTGAATGTGAGAAGGCTTTGTTCGGTTATTTTTTAGGTGATAGGCTGTCGTATATGGTTGTGTCTACTGCTCTTAAGAAGGTTTTCAAGCTTAAGGGTGGACTGTCACTTACTGTTCATGGGATGTCTGCATTCGTGCTCAAATTTGATTTGGATGAGGATCGGAGGTTGGTTATGGACCATGGTCCTTTATATATCTCTGGTCGGTTGTTTGTCATTCGACCTTGGAAGATGCATATTGAGGAAGAAATTGAGGAGATGGTCTCTGTCCCTGTTTGGGTTAATCTTCATAACCTACCCTATGTTCTTTTCAACCCTGAGGGAATTGGCCTTGCTGCTAGTGTGCTTGGTGCTCCTATTATTCTGGATGTTCCAACAGAGAAACAAACTAGGATGGCTTATTCTCGGGTTTGTGTGGATATGGAGCTTGACCACTCTATGCCTAGTACTATAAAGCTTATGATTGATGAGGAGAAGATTGTTGAAGTTGTTGTTGAGTACTCTTGGAAGCCTGAGAGCCAGACTTGTGGTGTTTTTGGCCGTTCTGCTAGAAGGTGCTCTCAAGGTGTTCAAGTTAATTCCAAGCCTAGGGGTGGACTTGGTGCTCGGCCTATGACTGGTGGGAAAGGGTCTGCTGAGGGGGAGGGGAAGACCCCTATGCACCCTGTTGCTGGGGAGGTTAATGAGGGGAGGGGGGCCTCCTAGAGATATGGAACCTGTTGGACAGGGGGATTTGCTCACCATTGAATCATCTGAGCCACTGTCTATGATTACTGGTTCCACTAGAGCGGCTACTGACTTATACGCTCAAGGAGGGGGTGAGCAGTGGTCTGTGGTTAGCCACAAAAAGAAGAAGGGGGTCAAATCTGGTGTGTCCACCTTGTCAATTGAGAATAAGCTCAAGGAGGGGGTGAGCAGTGGTCTGTGGTTAGCCACAAGAAGAAGAAGGGGGTCAAATATGGTGTGCCCACCTTGTCAATTGAGAAGAAGGAATTGAATATGAGTGCTACCAAGAGGCAGTGTATTGGTACTAGCCAGGGTAGTCCATGGCCAGGTAAGGGAGCTGGGGGCCTTATTCAGAAGGCTGGGAAGGAGGTGCAGTATGGAGTTGGGACTCAACAGGAGGGTGACACTAAGGGTATGACAGATAAGATAGCTCTTTTTAGCTCTGCTGCTAAGTCTCTTAGGGCTACTGGTGGGTCTCTTGAGCAAGAACAGAGTTTAGATAAGCTAGCTGGGGGTTCCCTCCCATCCCATCTTGATGGATAAGTTAGCTTGCTGGAATGTGAAAGGACTTAATGGTTCTCTCAGAGTGAAAGAGGTCAGAGACCTCATTAGAATTAATAAACTAAGTTTGTGTGGCTTGTCGGAAACAAAAGTTACTGAGGTTCATAAATGTAGGGTTCAGAAGAGTATTAGCCCTTATTGGTCTTTTCTTGATAATGGTTCAGAAGGATTTGGCTTCTGCAAGTTAATGTTGCTCTTATTGCAAGTACCAGCCAAGCCATTTTTGATAGCATGGACCTGCCTGATGGGAAGAGGTCTATGCTATGTGTGGTTTATGCCAGAAACACTGTGCCTGAGAGAAGGGAGTTGTGGAGGGATGTTCAAAGGTTCTGTTTCAATTATGATATGCCTTGGATTGTCTTAGGGGACTTCAACTCTATTTAGAGCACTGAGGAGAAATCTGGAGGAGAGGTTGTGGGGTCTGAAAACTATGCTGAGTTCTTGGATTTTACTCAGACTGCTCAGCTTTTTAATTGTGCCTTTACTGGTTGCTTCTTTACTTGGTCAAATAAACAAGAGAGGGGGAGGGGTGCATCTTTGCTAAGTTAGATAGAGTGTTGGTTAATATGGAATTCCTTCTTCTTTTCCCTGAGGCTAAAACAGAGTTTCTTCAACCTGGGTCCTCTGATCATTCCCCAGCTGTGGTGTCTCTGATGGGGCCTTAGTCCAGAGGCAGGAGGCCTTTCAAGTTTTTCAACTATTGGGTGGATGAACCAGGGTTTAAGGAGATGGTGGAGGAGGTTTGAGTGACAATGTCCAAGGGAATCCTATGTTTTGTCTGGTTTTTAAGCTCAAAGCTGTAAAGGCTAGACTGATTCAATGGAAGAGGGAGAAGTTTGGGGAGTTCCCTAGTCAGGTGGAGGTGGCAAAGGCTACTTTGGATAGGGTTCAGGAGGTTCTCCATAGTGACCCTTGTAACAGTGATTTGAGACAGCAGGAGAGAGCAGCCTTTAGGTCCTATACTCATCTGGCTACTGTTGAGGCCTCAATGCTAAAGCAAAAGTCAAGGGTGAAATGGTTGACTTCTGATGATCATAATAATGCTTTTTTTTCACTGTTCTATTAAGGAAAGGAGAGCTAGGAACAACATTTACTCTCTTTTTTATGCTGATGGCCACAAAATTGAGCAGCAGGATGATATTATAGAAACTTGTGTGGATTTTTACAGAGATATGTTGGGTACTTTTCTGTTAGTGCTGAGGAGGACAATATATTAAATTCCATTGCTTTCCAGTCCCTCCTCCCTTCTAATGAGATGGTTGAGCTTGTTAGGTCTGCCATCAGAGATGAAATTGTGCATTCTCTCTCTTCCATTGGCTCTGATAAAGCTCCTGGTCCAGATGGATTTAACTCCTTTTTCTTTAAGAAGTGTTGGAAGATTGTGGTGATGATTTTGTCATAGCTATCCAGAATTTCTTCAAGTCTGGGAAGTTGCTCAAGGAGGTAAACTCTACCCTTCTTTCCCTTGTCCTAAGGTTCCTAATGCGACTTCTATGTCTGATTTCAGGCCTATCTCTTGCTGCAATGTTGTATACAAGTGTATCACTAAGATTTTGACTGAAAGGCTTAAGGGTGTTATCTTTGCCATGGTGGGGGCAAAACCAATCAGCATTTATTTCTGGTAGGTCTATTCAGGATAACATCATGCTTGCTCATGAGATAGTGAGGAACTACCATAGGCATGATGGGGTTGGTAGGTGTACTATCAAAATTGATCTTAGGAAAGCTTATGATATTGTCAGGTGGTCCTCTCTTGAGAAAGTGTTAAGGAAGTTTAACATCCCTGATTTATTTATTGGTTGGATTATGGAATGTGTCTCTACCCCTGTCTAAGACCCTTCTTTCCAACAAAATAGCCATGAGCACCACCATTAATAACAATAGAGAAAGTGTTAAGGAAGTTTAACATCCCTGATTTATTTATTGGTTGGATTATGGAATGTGTCTCTACCCCTAAATTCTCTATTGTCTCTACCCCTGATTTATTTATTGGTTGGATTATGGAATGTGTCTCTACCCCTGTCTAAGACCCTTCTTTCCAACAAAATAGCCATGAGCACCACCATTAATAACAATAGAGAAAGTGTTAAGGAAGTTTAACATCCCTGATTTATTTATTGGTTGGATTAAGGAAGTTTAACTACCATAGGCATGATGGGGTTGGTAGGTGTACTATCAAAATTGATTTTAGGAAAGCTTATGATATTGTCAGGTGGTCCTCTCTTGAGAAAGTGTTAAGGAAGTTTAACATCCCTGATTTATTTATTGGTTGGATTATGGAATGTGTCTTTACCCCTAAATTCTCTATTGTTATTAATGGTGGTGCTCATGGCTATTTTGTTGGAAAGAAGGGTCTTAGACAGGGGTGTCCCATCTCCCCCTATTTGTTTGTTATGGTGATGGAGGTTTTATCTTCTCTTCTGGCTAAAGAGGAATGGAAGGCAGATTTCATCTCCACCCTAAATGTAAAGAGCCTAAAGTCACTCACCTTTGTTTTGTTGATGATTTGATGGTATTCATGAAAGGGGATGCCAGTTCTGCTTTGGCTCTCAAAGGTGTTCTTTCTGATTTTTTTCTATGTACTGGCTTAGCTGCTAACACCGTGAAGAGTACTATCTATTGGGCAGGTGATGAGGGGGATAATATTAGGTCTATCCTGGAGTTTGATAAAGGTGTTCTACCTGTGAAGTATCTGGGGCTCCCATTGGTGTCTTCCAGACTTTCTTATAATGACTGTATTGGTGGGCCTATTTGAGGAGTGTTTCTTTATACTGACCATGGTAAAAGATGGGTTTCTTAATAATGGTCGTGGTAACCTCACGAGCCGTTTTGTTTGAACCCGAAGGGGGGTAAGGATTGCCAGTACTGCCTCCGGCTTAGGTGCTCAGGACGAGGTAATGACGGTAAGAGGGTTCGTTTGTCCTCGGTTGTCTTCTTGCCTTGACTGCATCTTTGAATGGTGATTTCTGTCAGCCTTTCCACTTTTCTTCTCTCAAACTCTTTGACGGCTCTTCTGTAATCGCTTATGTTTTTTGGTATGTTTTCCTTTCCCTCGACGGTTAAGGGTGTTCCTGTAATTTTTTTTTTTTTTTTTGCATTGATGAGCAGGGTTTAAAGGGCCCAGAACCAGAACAAGAGAACAAGCATAAAGACAACCGAAAAAGCAAAAAGGAACACTATACAATCCGTCCCAAAATTTCCTAAGTCTCACTCTGCCTCTACAATCATCTCTCACAATAGCAGACAACTCAAGAGACAAGCTTGGAGGATCTAGCTCCACCTTACCATCAGGTCTCATCTTAGCCAAAAAATTAGCAACTTGATTAACTTCTCGAACTACATGCTTAAACAATCCCACAACTTTTTGATGCGCAACCATACTAACCAAGCATTCCAAGGAGGAAGCTTCTCAAAGCTGGTAAGCAATAAGCACACTGTCATAGAGTCTGTGGCCACTAACACCTGCTTATAACCTCTAGCTTTAGCTAGTCTCAAACCAAACTCAATCCCTTGGAGTTCATGCACAACCACTGTAGCAGTAAGAGTTGAACCTGCACCCAAAGCCAAGACATTCCCATGGTCATCTCTAAGCACAGCTCCATAACCAACAGTATTACAATTAAGGGAGACATCAGTGTTAATCAAGACCCAACTGCTAGGAGGGGGCTCCCACTTATAACCCCTGAGCTGAGGCCTAGTAAGCTTAATGTTGAGATTCCAGTTAGAAGCAAAGGTAGAATTCTGTTCATTATCCTCAAACCTTCCTTCCCAGGCAGAGAACTTAATTCTAATCTCATCCATGATAAGGGTAAACACTAAGGCAGAAGGTTTGGCCTGACCTATAAAGGCCGTATGATTCCTTTCCTGCCAAACATGATAGAAGAAACCATTAAGCACAAGTTTACCCACATAGGCACCAACAGAGTCCCCTCTAAAGTAAGTAGTGCACCATTCAATTTCAGCTTCAACAGAAGACAGACACTGTCTTTGAAAACCCAAAGCACCTAGAAGTCTGAGCCAAAGCTCCTGAGCATAGCTGCAATCAAAGAAAAGATGATACTCAGACTCCTTACCCAAGCCACAAATGCCACAAGTATCCTCCACCTGCATACCCCATGACTTAAGCCTCTCCCTGGTCTTAAGACCTCTGTTCAAGACAAGCCAAGTAATAAAACAGTGCTTAGGTATGCACTTAGAGAACCAAACCAGGTGCTTCCATATAACTTCTGGACCCCTATGCCTAAGAGCATCATAGGTTTCCATCAGAGAGTAAACTCCCTTAGCATTGGCCTTCCAAACCACCCTATCCATCTCATCAGCCTGAAAAGGGACCTCATGGATACTTAGAGAACCAAACCAGGTGCTTGCATATAACTTCTGGACCCCTATGCTTAAGAGCATTATAGGTTTCCATCAGAGAGTAAACTCCCTTAGCATTGGCCTTCCAAACCACCCTATCCATCTCATCAGCCTGAAAAGGGACCTCATGGATACTAGAAAAAACAGTGGGAAGCTCATAAACCAAAAACCCAGGCACCTTCCATTCTCCATCTCTGATAAAAGCATCAATTGTAGTATGAATGTTCAAAAAGGAATGGTACCTGAAATGAGGCTCAAACAACTCATATAGGGGCCCTAGAGGATGCCAATTATCTACCCAAAAAGAGGTATTAGCCCCATTACCAATAATGTGAAAGACAAACTGTTGAGCACAACCTTCACTCTCAAGCACCTTTTCTCCAACACCAAGAGCAGTCTTTTGGAGTCTTCATAAGCCAGAAGTCTTGATGCTTCACTAGATTTTGCTGAACCCATTTGACCCATAAGGTATCATTCTTGGAAGCAACATCCCAAACATGCCTAAGATTCATAGCCACATTCAGAGTTTCAATATCCCAGAATAAACGAGGTGTTGAGCTCCGTCCAAGTGTTTGGCGAGTGGTTTTTCTGCTTCGATTATCACCGAATCTCTGCTGATGATATTTTTTATGTTGTCTTGATTGTAATTTCTTCTGTAATTGCCTTGAATAAAAAAACCTTATCTTCTTGCTCTAGGTCACTCTGTTGCAGTTTGGTATTGATACCGTGCGCTGGTTCTGCAAGATCAATGTCAGCACAAAACTTAACTTACTAATGCGTTTTCCTAGGCTTACTATGCATGCTCCGAATGATCGCACCTGCAAGAAAAGAAATTTCAGACCTAGTCTAGCATGCCTTAAGCTTACTATTTCCTTCTACAAAATAGAACCCGAATTAGCCCTGCATAAAAAAATTTGAATAGTGTTAGAGTTTTTAGCTCTGCCCCTGGTTGTCTATGCCAGAGCTGTCTTCGCATAACTAGTTTCACCAGGACTCCTCCTTAGACCTCTAGTCGCGGCTTTCGTTACCAGAGCTGATATTGCTAGCTTGAGCTCGACAAGTTTCGCTAGGACTTCTCTTTAAACCTCTGGTCGTGGCTTTCACTACAAGAGCTGGTTTCGCCAGCTTAAGTTTGGTTAGTTTAACTAGGACTTCTCCTTAGGCCTCTGGTCGTGGCTTTCGCTATCAGAGCTGGTTTCGCCAGCTTGAGCTTGGCTAGAGTTTAACTAGGACTTCTCCTTAGGCCTCTGGTCGTGGCTTTCGCTACCAGAGCTGGTTTCGCTAGCTTGAGCTTGGCTAGTTTAACTAGGACTTCTCCTTAGTCCTCTGGTCGTGGCTTTCGCTACTAGAGCTGGTTTCGCCAGCTTGAGCTTGGCTAGTTTAACTAAGACTTCTCCTTAGGCCTTTGCTCGTGGCTTTCGCTACCAGAGCTGGTTTCGCCCGCTTGAGCTTGGCTAGTTTAACTAGGACTTCTCTTTAGGCCTCTGGTCCTGGCTTTCGCTACCAGAGCTGGTTTCGCCAGCTTGAGCTTGGCTAGTTTAACTAGGACTTCTCCTTAGGGCCCTCGGTCGTTGCCATAGCTACCGAGGCTGTCATGTCCCTGGTCGTGGCTTTCGCTAGCAGGGTTGTTTTCGTCGGCTTGAGCTCGACTAGTTTTCGCCGGGACTCCTCCCGTGCCCCCGGTCGTGGCCTTAGCTACCAGGGTTGTCTTCCTCATTTTAAGCATGAATAGTTTCGCAAGGACTTCTACTTATACCCCCGGTCACCTTCATCGGGGCGGTAGTTTTATCTAGGACTTCTCCTTGGGGATCCACAGGGACCACGTTTCACTCGAGTAAAGGGTTGAGTTTAACTAGGACTCCTCCTTGTGAAGTCTCGAGTCGCAACCGTAGCTACCAGAGTTACCTCCTTTGCCGGCTTGAGCCGATCAGTGTAACCAGGACTTCTCCTTAGGACGTTGGTGAGGGGTCGGTTTTTACTCGAGCAAAGTTCAGTTTAACTAGGACTGCTCCTTAGGGCCCTCAGTTGTCGTCGTAGCTACGGAGGCTATCCTGTCCCTGATCGTGGCTTTCGCTTAGCAGGGTTGTTTAAATTTGGGCCCTTGGTCGCTGCTCTCACCTACCAAGGCTGCCTTTAGGTCCCCTGGTCGTGGCTTTCGCTGTCAGGGCTACCTGCTCGATTCAGAGCGAGATGAGTTTAACTAGGACTCCTCCTTTAGGTTCTATGATGGGCAGTATTATACTAGCTAAAGCTTCTAAGTTCGCTAAACATGGCTAAAATCCTCTCTAGTTCTCTTACTTAACTCGTTACCATACAAGTAGATCTATGCTTCATCTTCTTGAGTCTGATTCATCCTTCGGTGTTCTAGGATGTATTGGTGTCTTTCTGCTGAAATGTGAATCTGAGATGCTCCGCGTTCCAGGGGTGTGTAAGGACATGACCAGACGTATTCTCTAACCTATAGGTGTCAGGTCTAACAACTTCCACGAGCTTATAAGGCCCTTCCCATGTGGGAAACAGTTTGGCCGCTGATGGTTTTTGGGTGAATTTAGAGTTCCTCCATACCATGTCTCCGACGTCAAACTTTCTTATCCTCATGTGGGACCTATGATGTTTGGTCATAGTGTCTTTGAAAGCGAGATTTCGCAGCTCTGCCCGGTCTCGAACTTTGTCGACTAAATCTAAGTGTTCTAACATTAGTTGTTCATTGGTTTCAGGATCGAAATGTCTTACTCTTAGACTCGGTTTACCTATTTCTACGGGTAGCACGACGTCCATGCCGTACACCATTCGAAAAAGCGTCTCCCTCGTAGCTCTTCGTGGTGTGACGCGGTAGGTCCACAACACGTTGGGGAGTTCGTCCACCCAGTTTTTGTTTCTATAGCACCTAGTTTTAATGAACTTAACCAGAGTTTTGTTGGTTACCTCTACTTGTCCGTTTCCGGCGGGGTGTGCTGGGCTCACGTAAGCCGGCTTGATCCCGTACTCCGTGAGGAACTCCTTCATAGCATCATTGTTGAATTGTGGCCCGTTGTCCAAGACCAAGATCCTCGGGACTCCGAATCGGGATATTATGTTCGTCCATAATATACTTACAATCTCCTTAGTGCGGGTTCGGGTCAGTGCTACTGCTTTCGCCCACTTGGTGAAATAATCTACCATAACCAGCAACATCTTCTTTCCTTCTGCGCCAGCCGGGAACGACCCTACCAAGTCGATTCCCCATTGTGTGAAGGGGCAAGGACTAATGATAGGCATCAGCTCTGTGGGATGTGTGGACAGGTAGAAAGTCACACGGTTAGAGAGATTGATAGGTGGGCACCAACAACCAGGCTTCGGGCCTTCAAATAGACGGGTTGACGGGCAGAAGGTCGGTTCTGGTAGTCGGGTAGATGGGTAGACAAACGTCGGAGAAGGAAACAACTACTGTCAGTGTGACGCCCCGTGTCCCAAAATAGGCACGACCACGCCTCGGCAATTCACAGACGAGACTAAAATCCGGCAGAGTCTCCTCTGTAAATCGAACCGGTCGCACCTGTAAACCTGTCATGCAAACCATACATTCGCATACACAAAGAGATAAACTATAAAGCGGAAGCTAACAAACTCACATAACTTCGGGTTGAAACCCGAACCACAAAAAAAAACGATCAAAGCCTCATAAACCTTCATACGCACTATATACAACTCTGAGTGTTAAATATTTACATATATGTTTGTCCGTGAGTAAAAATATATACAAACTAGTGGAAAAGAACAAAAAGCAGCGTCAACAATCAACGCGACATACACCCGAAGACTTCAACGTAAAAGAGTCTTCTACGAACCAAAACTCGCCACGTCGAACAAAAAGATAACACCTGCACACTAACAACTGGTAGGGGGTCAGAATACTCACCGACACGAGTTATTCTGGTAGAAGACCAATCCAAAACCCATCACGTTTTCAAAAGTTCCTTTAATAAGTTGTAAACATCATGACAAAGCGAGTTATCAAACCAGTTACCGTATATACTATATACAAAACTATTTTCCTTAATCTAGCAAGCAATAGCAGTGATTAGCTGCCCACCCATGGTGCGCTCCCAATAAGAGGAGAGTACCTCAGGAGAACCTAGAGTGCGTTAGATAGTACCAGCCCATTTAGGCACTAGCTAATGCACTACGTCTCCTCGAGAAAGAGACTTACCCCTAGCCGGTAAGTCCCTCTCCCACTAAGGGACTCCGCAATCATTGAAGAGTTTACCTCATGATACATATATACCTTAAGTATCTAAATACGTTTTTGATCACCGAGTTCGAATAAGAGAGCCGTCCCCCAATACCCATGGAAGGACCTGAACCTCATTCTCTTCGGTACCTTGTCATGCATCTAATGCGATCTTTCAAAATCAGTTTCATTCGTATATCAAAACCACATTCTCATATTCGATTCAAATCAGTTCATTCGTATACCAAAACCAATATTCTCATTCAATTCACTATCTTATCAAACACGGAAGTGGAACAACCAAGAGTCATATCGCCACAAAGCAGAGGGATCCCAATCAATGTCACCTCCCAGGCGAGCGGTCAGGGTGTACGGCCCTGAGCCTCGAGCTGGAGGCACGAGCACCAATGGCCAGCAAGTGAAGCACTCTACTCCCACAGGTCTCATGACTAGTGTCGCCCACCTCACCGGTCTCACACGGGTCACAACCGTGTCCACACGTCATCCTACCCTCAATGGCTACGTGCCCGTAGGTTGACATAATCCGCAGTCGGGTACATACCAGAAAATTCCCAGTAGTTCACAATCATCGTAAAATCAGTTCGAAAACATTTCTCATATCGCATCAAAACATTTCAAGCATATTTCAGTTCTTCACATAAATCGAGTTTCATGCTACCTAAACTCTAGTTATAATGGCGCATATATAACTATAGAATCTAGCATATTCATTATCTATAAAACCATGCTGGATAAAGGATTCAAAACCCCTACCTGGCGGTACTTCTGCTCCGCCGAAACCGTAGCATCATCGTCAACGATAAGCTCCGGCTCCCCCCTCTACCAATCCGTAAATAAGAGATAAACATTAGGTTCTTCGATAAGAACCTTCATACGACAAAAACAATAATTAAAAGAAAACGATGAAATCTTTAAAACAATAGCAAAACCGCTAACTCACGAAGACTTCAACTATAACCGAAAATCGATCCATCGTCTAACTTCATAGCCATGTCCAATTCAAGTCGATGAAATAGTGTTGGAAACTTACTTATATCCTTAACATTTAGTTACTAAAGGTCTCGGCCAAATTCCAAGTTAGTCATCTTCGAAATTTGCAAAATTCATACAACAACAAAACTGAATTTTCTCAACAGCACACTGTTCAGTAAAACAGTCATAACTCTCTCGTCCGAGATCGAAATCACTTGTACCATACCTTTCTGGAATCGTCACAAGACATACTACAATATTGATGAAGACTCAAAAAGTATTCAATATCTCGATGACCAGCTAAAATAGTAAAACAGTAGGCAGTTTTCAGATTTTCTGAATAGCGCATTGTTTAGTAAAACAGTCGTAACTCTCTCGTCCGATATCGGAACGACTTATACCATACCATTCTGGAAAGCTAAGATCCTAATATACGACTTTTGTGTTTTGATAAAGTCCATCCAAGTAACATATAAAGCCCAGAAAGGCTCGGACAGTAGACTGAAATTCAGTCTCGCAAATCGGCGTTCAATCGATAATTTAACCCAAATAACTTCTCTCTAACATTGTTTAAATTCCAAAATCACCTAATTCCTAACACATGAACCCTAAAATTATATGAATCGTGAAAAACCCCCAATTTCTAATCATTAAACCCTAGAATTAAGAGTTTTGACATGAAATCATCTAATTAGTTAATTAAATCACCAAAGTTGTTGAATTCTTACCTTGATTTAGATGGATATCATAAGAAAGACTTTCATTTGTTGAATCTCTTTCCAATTTCTATGAAATTCAAAACCAATTATTCCATTAAACCCAAACTTATAAAACTATAATACTTTAGAGAGAGATAAATGAAAGTTCTTATGAACAAACCATTATGATCACTTACCTCCAAAGACAATCGAATTTCCCCCTCAAAAACCACCAAAATTCTCTTCAATCCAATTTCCCAAAAATGAAACCCTAGGTTCAGTCGAGCTGAGAAGATGAGGAAGAAATCTGAATTTTGGTTTCTTCTATTAAATCTGACGAATTTACAGTTTGGTCCCTGGTTTTGGCCTGTTCGCAAAATACCCCCTAAATTGTCCTTTTTGCTGATTTGGCCCCTCTTTCGACTTGACCCAAATGTTAAATAGTCCCTCAAGTAACCTATTAAAACACGGGATGTTACAGTCAGGCTGACGTCAGGGTAGAAAACGGGTACCGGTGGCCTGTCACCTGCACAAAAGAAACAAAACCGTGAAGTCCAAGGGGGCACCGAAGATGGTGTCGGCCAAGGACCCTCCGACGGTCTAGTCAGTAACTTAGTTCGATGTAATAAAGTGAATAAACCGAAGATAGAGTTATTGATGATGGTAGAGTCGTTGTAGCGTCGGGGTGGCACGATTCGTAGAGTGGCCGGAGCTCGGTTCTACGGAATGATGAGTTGTGGTAGCTTCTGGATTACTTGATCAGCAGAGTAGACTTTTAATTATGGAAGAGTAGGATTCTGCTTGCGGAAGGGTAGATCTCTGCTTGCGGAAGGGTAGACTTCTGCTTACAGAAGGATAAACTAGCAAGAAATGAGAGAAACGAGAAGCCTCTAACAAGTTTTGATGTGGTTTCGTGGATGCTTCTAGCCGGAATCTCTGCCTTAGGCTAGCTTAGACCAGAGGTCTTCGGGGTAGGTGGTTCGTAGCCGAAGCTTAGTATAGAATGAGTGAAGAGATCGGAGTAGAGCTTCTAGAGTGCTAACTAGAGAATAAGTAAGTAGTTTTCGAGTGAGAGTCTGAACCCTTTCCAAAAGCGAGGCTTCTCCTATTTATAGAGTGTAGAGGATTGCAACCGCTCTTGGGGCGCAGGTTTGTTACATCTACAATAGTAGGATCCCACTAAACTGGCTCCGTAGTCGTTGCTCTCTTGAGAGGGAAGGGTAGCCTTACGATACCCGTTGCCCTAGCCTGTTCGTTTTCAATAGAAATAGTCCACTACTCCTTTAAAGTAGCCAAGACTCGGTCTTCTACCATGACTCCAACGTGTAGCAGAATGCTAGGATTGGGCTGACCCAATCTCTAACAACTTCGCCACGTGTACGCACAACTAGCTGGAGTGTGGGTGGATCGTCATGGCAGACCATATCTTGGCATGCCAGGAGCGTGGGCTTGTGTAAGCATGCTTAGACTTTCTGGGCTGGCGAGGCGTGTTGGGCTTTCGGTGGTCTTCCTTGCTATACCATAGAGGCTACTGAAGGCACTCCTCTCATTTTACACGAGGGTGGGCGCATAAGGAAGGCCCAATGCTATTTTTTGCCAATACAGTTTGTCCCCCACTCCCTGAGTTAGTGAGTGGCTGACTTAGGGAGTAGTTGTAGCTGGAACCATTAGAATCAAGCCCGGAGGCTTTGTATCCTTGTTTCGTTTTCCCGTGTGGCACGCCGGAGCGTTTTGACATGAGTTGGATGGAGCGCTACCATAACTGGTGGGTAGCGAGTCAAGGAGACTCGTAATTGAGAGAGAGAGAGAGAGACGGATGCAAGAGCATTGGCCACGTTCGGGACGTGGCAAGTCAGGGGGAGATCGCCCGGTCGACCAGGCTGAAGAGGACCGGCTCGCCGGGCTAGGACGCGTGGCCAGGAGCGTCCTGCCCTTCTGGATGCGCAGGGCAGAAGCGTCCTGCCCTTCTAGATGCGCAGGGCAGGAGCGTCCTGCCCTGTTGGGACGCGCAGGGCAGGCGCGTCTTGCCCTGTCCCGAGCAGTCTCCTGTTGCGATTTTTTTTGTATATATATATGATACATATATACTAGAAAAGGGTTACCTAAAGTTTTTGTTCCCGAATCTTTGGTTCGGTTTGACAAGTAAGTCGGTTCGGCACGTGACGACCATTGTTGTTCATTCGACCTTAAGTTTTCGCGAAATTACTCCGCCAAGGTCTGCTCTTCTTGACGGCATCTCGTCCATAACGCCTTTGAAGGTTGTAGACGAGCCGTGTAGCAATGAGATGTGTCGGGCGACAAGGTCCGCTTAATTTACTTTGCCACTCAATATATAAGGGGATGAGGGGTCTTGGACCCTTGTTGTTTGAGTGTGCTTGTTGGAGTTGCCTTTGGAGAGGACTTTCTGGAGAAGAAAGCTTGGAAAGAGAAACTTGAAGATCTTGTAGTAATCTTCGAATCTTTTTTTTTTTTTGCATTGATCAGCAGTCTAAGGGAGCCAGACCCAGAACAAACAAAGGCCAACAGCCAACTAACCAATACCAGTAGGGACAAATCCCCTACTCAAACAAAAACAAAAAAACTTCAACAAAGCAACAACAGACCTATACATAAAAGTTCTAAGAGTCACGAGAAAAGCAAAACCACCTAACATCATTTAGTCCTTATCTTTATAACACCAAGCCTATCATCCTCATCTAGCTGCTCAAGCTCTTCTCCAATGTCTCCTGGACCAAGAATCTCCTCCCCGTCAGCAGGCCCATGCTTTGAAAGCCAATCCGCAACCTGATTAATTTCCCTATACACATGCTGAACAGAACAAGTTTTAAACTCCCCCATTAAATGCCTAATCTTCCTGCAAATAAAGTCTAACTTCCAAGGAGGCTTCAACTCAACATTACTCAACAAGGCACAGGCAACAGAAGAATCTGTGGCAATAATAATCTCAGAGAGGCACATCTCCCTAACAATCCTAAGACCAGCAGCAATACCTTCAAGCTCATGGAAAGCAACAGATTTAGGGAAGAAGGGGCTCAGACAAGGCTGCCCCATTTCTCCTTATCTTTTTGTGATGGTGATGGAGGTGTTTGTTGTCCTTCTCCTTAGGAAGCAAAGTTCTGGTGCTTTTCACCTCCACCCTAGATGTAAGAAACCTGTTGTCACCCATCTTTGCTTTGCAGATGATTTGATGGTGTTTATGAGGGGTGACATTGCTTCTGCTATTGCTCTTAGAGAGGTCTTACATGAATTTTTCCTTTGCACTAGGCTGTCTACTAATAATAGGAAGAGTTCTGTGTTTTTTGCTTGCATGACGGAAGATTGCAAATTGGAGCTGATGAGTATCCTGGGGTTTCAAGAGGGATCCCTACCTGTTAGGTACCTTGGGTTGCCTCTCTTTCTACCAGGCTTGCTTACACTGATTGCCTCCCTCTGATTCAGAAGATTTCTAGCAGGGTTCAGTCATGGAAAGCTAGGTATCTCTCCTTTGCTGGCAGATTGCTTCTTGTTAATGTTTTTTTTTATAATGATAAGCGGGAAATGCCCGAACCGAGAACAATGAAATATAAAATCAAAAGACAGCCAAAAAAAAAAACAAAATTACATCATTTCATTAGCCCCACCCTTTCCTCATTCTCACTGTCCCTCTAGAGTCCGCATTAACGATATTGACTAATTCAACCGGAAGTTAACTAATATTCAAGTGAGTCACCCCCGGTCCGAGCTTCATCTTTGACAAGAAATCTGCAGCCTGATTGGCTTCTCTATAGACATGAAAAACTCGAAAACTCCGAAATTGACTTCGAAGCCTCTGAACTCTCTTCCACAAACGCCTCGCCCTCCATGGTAATTTCTGATGTGGTTTTGCAAGAAGTAACTTGATATTCATCGAGTCAAGACCAAGTTCAACTTCCTGCAATCCGACACTAAGTGCTAACTCCAAACCCAACTCAACGCCCTGTAGCTCATGTATGAAAATAGTCTGTCCGTCAACCTGACCTGTGGCTGCTCTCACAACGGTCCCCTCCGAGTCTCGAATAATGGCTCCATACCCCGCATCCACCTCGTTCAATGCACCATCCGTGTTAATCATGTATCTCCCTGCCGTCGGCCGAGTCCATTTGCATGGAGTGTAAACCGGCTTTTGGAGAGAGATAGTAAGATTCCAGCGATCAATGGTTCTCCGATTCTCCTCCGTATCTTTTTTTTTTTGCATAGATGAGCAGGGTTTAAAGGGCCCAGACCCTAGACAAGAAAAGAAACAAAAATACAACCAAGATCAAAAAAGAAAAACTATACAATCATTTCCAGTGTTTCCTCAGCCTCACTCTTCCTCTCCTATCATCACTAATAATAGTGCTAAGATCAGGAGGCAAATCAGAAGGGTCTAGCTCAATCTCATCAATAGGCCTCTTCTTGGCTAAAAAATCTGCTGCTTGATTGATTTCTCTAACAACATGCTTCACCTGACATGAACTGAAACAATCCCATAGCTTCTTAATGCTAAGCCAGACCTGCCATGCATTCCAAGGGGGCAATTTATCAAAGTTAGACAATAGCTGGTACACTGTCATAGAATCTGTTGCAAGAAGAACCTGCTCACAGTGATGCTTCTTTGCTAATTTCAAACCAAATTCCACACCCTATAATTCAATCACAAAAATAGACTTAGAATTAGAAGACCCAGCTCCCAGAGCCACAACAGAACCATTGGAATCTCTGATAATGGCACCATAACCAGCAGTATTATCATCTAGGGATCCATCAGTATTCAGGAGAACCCATCCTTCAAGTGGTCCCTCCCACTTATGACCTCTGAGCTTAGGCCTAGAGAGATTCACATTCAAATTCCAGGAGCTAGCTAAGGCAGAGTTCTGCTCATTGTCCTCAATGTGACCAGACCAAGCAGCAATTCTTCTCCTCCGTATCTTCAAACTGTTTGGTAATGGTATTCAACTTGATCCTCACTTCATCACAAATAGTGTGTATAATCAACCCCGGTGGCATGACATTACTTCTAAATACCCTATTATTCCGCTCCTTCCAAATATGATAAACATAGGCATTTAGAAGCAAACGACCCACTCGGGCAGCGATAGAAAGCCCACCAAAATGATTGATACACCACTGTAGCTCCCCTTCCCAATCTGCAGCACATACTCTCTGGAATCCCATCTTAAGTAATAACGATTCCCATATAATCTTTGTGACTGAACACCCAAAAAATAGGTGGAAAACCGTTTCTTCATCCCCCCCACAGTATACACAAGTAGTGTCTATAGCCATACCCCAACTAGCCAGAAGCGATCTGGTTTTGAGGCGTTGTCGGAAAGCAAGCCATGTGATGAAGCAATGTTTGGGTATACCCCCCGGTGACCATACTAATGAAGTCCAGCTCAATCGAGTTCCTCTAGGTCGAATAGCTTCATACGTCTCTTTGAGAATAAACTCTCCATTCTGGCTAGGCGTCCAGATCACCTCATCTCTTAGAGTACTATCTACCACCACCTCTCTAGCCTCGACCTCAATAGTCCCTAACATAGCTGCCACATGCCTAGGGAAAGCCCAGCCTGACTGCCCGATAAACTGAGAAACCCGGGCATCTAAATGAAGGTGAGAATCATATCTATGTGTCTCCTCAAAAGCATCAAATAGAAGACCACGAGGATGCCATAAATCAGTCCAAAATTTGGTGTCATGACCATCCCCCAAAGAAGTGCAAATGAGTCGATGAGCTGTCGGTCTGCTGGCTAGAATCCGACGCCAACACCAAGAACTTCTACTCGAAGCCGATAAAGTCCAGAAGTGTTGATCTTTGATGAGATTATGTCTCACCCAATCAGCCCACAAAGTCGTCTTACCACTAACCAGATCCCATATATGGCGAAGGTTAGACGCCTCAAACAGCACCTCGACATTACGAAGTCCGAGACCCCCTTCACCAGTTGGGTAACAAAGGCTTTCCCAGCCAATAGGAGCTCTCTTACACCCCATATCAGCACCTGACCAGAGGAACTTACTAAAGATAAAGTTGATGTCGTTCATAACCCTTTTGGGAATAACAAACACCGCTGCCCAATATAGTAACATGCTGTTCAAAACCACCTTAATGAGAAGAACACGCCCCGCAAATGATAAAAAGCGACTCTTCCAAGATTGGATTCGTCTCTTGATTTTATCAATTAGCGGGATGCAATGACTATAGGTAAGACGAGACGATATAAGAGGTAATCCCAAGTATCGAATAGGCAGATAACCAGTACTGAATTCCAGGATGGTGGTGATATCACTCTGACGTTGAGCCGAAAGACCAGCAAAGAAGATGGTACTCTTGAGCACATTGGCCTGTAACCCCGTCGCCCGATGAAAACCAGTTAGCACATCGTTTAGAGATTGAGCCGAACCCATGTCTCCTCGAAAGAAGACCATGAGGTCATCGGCAAAACAAAGATGAGTAACCTTCGGGACTAGACACTGGGGGTGGAGCAGAAACCGACCTGCTCTTTCCTCTCGATCAATGAGGACCGCGAAAACCTCCATCATTAAAACAAACAAATATGGGGATATCGGACAGCCTTGCCGTAAACCCCGTATCCCATCAAAGTAACCATGGGCTTCACCGTTGACCAGAATAGAGAACTTGGACGTAGTAACACAAGCCCGTATCCATTCTATAAATATGCTTGGAAAATGGAACTTACCAAGGACCAAGAGTAGTGAAGACCAACGGACTGTGTCATACGCTTCTTGTTAATGTTGTGCTTAACAGTATGCTCATTTATTGGATGTCTGTGTTTGTTTTACCTAAGAGGGTGTATAAGGAAATTAACAGCATCCTCAATAAGTTCATATGGACTGGAATTGAATTAAGCTCCAAAAGGAAGACAGTCAAGTGGAAGACCATGTGCCTTGCCAAGGGTGAGGGTGGGTTGGGAATCAGGGACCTTGAGACTCTCAACCTGGCTTCAACTTAAGACACATTTGGGATATTGTCACCCATAAAGAGTTTGGGTGAGATGGATTCAACATAATCTCATAAAGCAGCATAATTTCTGGCTCATGGATGCTCCACAAGATTGCTCTTGGTGCTGGAGGAGGATTCTGAGGGTAGGAAGTGTGCACAAAAGTTTTTTTTTTTTTTTGATAATGATAAGCGGGAGGTGCCCGAACCGAATACAAAGGAATAAGAATTCAAAAAACAGCAAAGAAATCAAAATTACATCAAATCATTAGCCCCACCCTTTCCTCATCCGCACTGTTCCTCTCGAGTCCGCATTAACAATATTGACTAATTCCGCCGGTAGTTGACTAATATTCAAGTGAGTTACACCCGGTCCAAGCTTCATCTTCGACAAGAAATCAGCAGCCTGATTGGCTTCTCTATAGACATGAAAAACCCGAAAACTTCGAAATTGGCTCCGAAGCCTCTGAACTCTCTTCCACGAACGCCTTGCCCTCCATGGTAATCTCTGATGTGGTTTTGCAATAAGTAACTTGATATTCATCGAGTCAAAACCAAGTTCAACGTCTTGCAGTCCGGCACTAAGTGCTAACTCCAATCCCAACTCAACACCTTGCAGCTCGTGTATGAAGATAGTCTCTCCATCAACCTGACCTGTGGCTGCTCTGACAACAATCCCCTCCGAATCTCGAATAATGGCCCCATACCCCGCTTCCACCTCGTTCAGTGCACCATCAGTATTAATCATATATCTTCCTACCGTCGGCCGAGTCCATTTACATGGAGTGTAGACTGGCTTTTGGAGAGAGATGATAAGATTCCAGCGATCAATGGTTCTCCGATTCTCCTCTGTATCTTCAAACCATTTGGTAACGGTGTTCAGCTTGATCCTCACTTCATCACAGATAGTGTGTATAATCAGCCCCAGTGACATGACATTACTTCTAAATACCCTGTTTTTCCGCTCCTTCCAAATATGATAGACATAGGCATTTAGAAGCAAACGACCCACTCGGGCAGCGATAGAGAGCCCACCAAAGTGATTGATACACCACTGTAGCTCCCCTTCCCAATCAGCGGCACATACTCTCTGAAAACCCATCTTGAGTAATAGCGATTCCCAAATAATCTTTGTGACCGAACAACCAAAGTATAAGTGGAAATCCGTTTCTTCATCTCCCCCACAGAAAACACACGTAGTGTCTATAACCATACCCCAACTAGCCAAAAGCGATCTAGTTTTGAGGCGTCTTCGAAAAGTAAGCCACGTGATAAAGCAATGTTTGGGTATACCACCCGGTGACCATACTAATGAGGTCCAACTCAATCGAGTTCCTCTAGGTCGAATTGCTTCATACGTCTCCTTGAGAGTAAACTCTCCATTATGGCTAGGCATCCAGATCACCTCATCTCTGAGAGTACTATCTACCACAACCTCCCTAGCCTCGACTGCGATAGTCCCTAGCATGGCTGCAACATGAGTAGGGAAGACCCAACCTGACGCCCAATAAACTGAGAAACCCGGGCATCCAAATTAAGGTGAGAATCATATCTGTGTGTCTCCTCAAAAGCATCAAGTAGAAGACCGCGAGGATGCCATAAATCGGTCCAGAATTTGGTATTATGACCATCCCCCAAAGAGGTACAAATGAGTCTCTGAGCTGTCGGCCTGCTGGCTAGAATCCGACGCCAACACCACGAACTTCTACTCGAAGCCGATAAAGTCCAGAAGTGTTGTTCTTTGATGAGATTATTTCTCACCCATTCAGCCCACAAGGTCGTCTTACCACTAACCAGATCCCATATATGACGAAGGTTTGACGCTTCGAAGAGCATCTCGATATTGCGAAATCCAAGCCCTCCTTCGTCAGTTGGGTAACATAAGTTTTCCCAACCAATGGGAGCCCTCTTACACCCCATATCAGCACCTGACCAAAGGAACTTACTGAAGATGGAGTTGATGTCGTTCATAACCCTTTTGGGAATAACAAACACCGCTGCCCAATATAGCAACATGCTGTTCAAAACCACCTTAATGAGAAGGACACGCCCCGCAAACGATAAGAAGCGACTCTTCCAAGATTGGATTCGTCCCTTGATTTTATCGATTAACGGGATGCAATGACTATAGGTAAGACGAGAAGATATGAGGGGCAATCCCAGGTATCGAATAGGCAGAGAACCAGTACCAAATTCCAGGATAGTGGTGATATCACTCTGACCTTGAGCCGAAAGACCAGCAAAGAAGATAGTACTCTTAAGCACGTTGGCCTGCAACCCCGTTGCCCGATGAAAACCAGTTAGCACACCTTTTAGAGCTTGAGCCGAACCCGTGTCTCCTCGAAAGAAAACCATGAGGTCGTCTGCAAAACAAAGGTGAGTAACCTTCGGGACTAGACACTGAGGGTGTAACAGGAACCGACCTGCCCTTTCCTCTCGATCAATAAGAACCGCGAATACCTCCATCATTAAAACAAACAAATATGGAGATATCGGACAGCCTTGCCGTAAGCCCCGTTTCCCATCAAAATAACCATGGGCTTCACCGTTGACCAGAATAGAGAACTTAGACGTAGTAACAGAAGCCTGTATCCATTCTATAAATATCCTTGGAAAATGAAACTTACCGAGGACTGAGAATAGTGAAGACCAACGGACTGTGTCATATGCCTTCTTAAGGTCAATCTTAACCGTACACTGAGCTGGACATATGGGTCGATGGTAATTCCGGCCAATCTCATGGGCTAACATGATATTGTCCTGAATGGTACGGCTAGAAATAGATGCTGACTGGTTCGGACTAATCATCGAATAAATAACTCCTTTCAGTCGTATAGTGAGTATCTTGGTAATGCATTTATACAACACATTGCAACAAGATATAGGTCTAAAGTCTGAAACTGAAGAAGCATTATCGATTTTAGGAATAAGAGTCACAAAAGTAGAGTTTACCTCTTTAAGAAGTTTCCCAGAGCTGAAGAAGTTCTGAATAGCCTCCACAAAGTCATCTCCCACGATCGACCAACACGCCTTAAAAAAGTGAGAAGAGAACCCATCCAGCCCCGGCGATCGATCAGAACCGATAGTTTGCAAAGCAGCATATATTTCATCTCTGGTCACCCTCAGAGTAAGAAGAGCTCCTTCAGCTTCCGTCAGCGGGCGTGAGAACTCCACATTAGATATGTGATCTAATGCTTCATTGTCCTCATCATCCCGACCGAATAAGTCCCGATAGAAATCCACACACATATTGGCTATTTCCACTGGATCCTCAGCCACCGAACCATCTTCTCTGGTGAGTCGAGTGATAGTGTTCCGTGACTTCCGCTCCTTAATAGAGTTGTGGAAATAAGCTGTATTGCTGTCATCGAGAGTGAGCCATTCAACTTTAGCACGTTGTCGGAGCATTGCTGTTTCAGCCCGTATAACGTTACTATAGTTGTCTGGACAGATTCTTGGCATCCCCTTGGCCCCCTTATTGACCTGTTTGGACCTCAGTTCAGATATAGTTCCTTTTTGCATTTGGATGCCAAGGTTTCTGGGTTTATTAGAGATGGGGAATGGTTTGTCCTTGAATTTTTATATTATGAGTTACCTACTGTCTTCTCTAGACTCCCTGAGGTCCATTTGCTGGTTGCTGATCAGGACAAGGTTGTTTGGAGGGTGAACTCTAGAGGGATTTATTCTCTCAAAGATACTTATGAGGCCCTCTGGCATAGGAGCCAGGAGGTGGGTTGGAGTAAGTTGTTGTGGGCTCCTCAGTGCATTCCTAAGCACTGTTTCATCACTTGGCTTGTGTTGAATGGAGGGCTCAAGACCAGGGAAAAGTTACACTCTTGGGGAATGAATGTGGAACTTAATTGTGGCATTTGTGGTGGTTTCATTGAAACTGGCCTGCATATGTTTTTTGAGTGTAAGTATGCTCAGGAACTTTGGCTCCAATTGTTGGCTACTTTGGGTTTTATTAGACAGCCTTTCCTTCTATTGAGGCTGAGATTGATTGGTGTGTTGCCCATTTCAGTGGTGGTTCTCTTGTTGCTAGAATGGGCAGACTTGTTATGAGTAGCTTCTTCTATCATATTTGGCAGGAAAGGAATAATAGACTTTTTAGAAACAAAGCTAGAACTGTTGCTGTGGTCTTCTTTTTGATCATTGATGAGGTTTAGCTTAAGATGGCAGCATAGAAAGGTAGGTTGGAGGATAATGTACAAAACTTCACTCTTGTTTCAAGCTGGAATCTTAATGTGGTCCTGTTTAGACCCAAATTCAGAGGCTGCAAGTGGGTTCCTCCTCCTCATGGATGGGTTCTCCTTAGTTCAGATGGCTCCTTAGCTAGAGATGTTGCTGGCTATGGTGCTATTCTTAGGGATGCAGATGGTGCTGTGGTGGCTTTGGGGGCTGGCTCTAGTCCTGGCATTTCTGTTTTGGTTCATGAGCTTCAGGGTGTGGAGATGGGGCTGAGATTGGCTAAGGCCTATAAATTTGAGAAGGTCATGATTGCTACAGATTCCATGGCTGTCTTTTTACTTCTTTCTAGCTTTGAGAATCTTCCTCCATGGAATGCTTGGTCTGTGTGGTTGTCAATTAAGAGGCTCTGGCTATCTCTTCATTGATGTTGTGTTAAGCATGTTTACAGGGAAGTCAACCAGGCAACTGATCTCCTTGCTAAGATGCAGCCTCTTGGTGAAGTTGAGTTTGATCCTACTAAGTTACCTCCTGATTTGAGCAAGGTAGTTATGGAGGATAAGGGGGGCAGAGTGAGGTTGAGAAAGTTTTGGGCTTGATTGTTTAAATTGTTTTTTTGTTTTCTTGTTGCTTTTTGCTTGTTTCTATGTTTGGGTCTGGGCCCTAAAATCCCTTCTCATCAATGCAAAAAAAAAAGAGTCTCCTTAAGAGCCAAGGCAGAATTCAAATCACCTCTAGCAAACACTAACAAATCATCAGCAAAAGCCAAATGGGTAATAAGAGGCTGTGTGCATTTAGGGTGCAGGCCAAACCTTCGCCCATCCACCATCTTTACCAAAAGCACATTAAACACCTCCATGACAAGGACAAAGAGGTAGGGTGACATGGGACAGCCTTGTCTCAACCCTCTTCTGCCCTTAAAATATCCATAAGAGCTACCATTGACCATAATAGAGAATCTAGAGGTAGAAATACAAGTAAAAACCCATTGTCTAAACTTAGGAGGAAAACCCATGAGCTCCATAATCATAATCTTCGAATCTTTCTTCAGTGTTCTTCGCGTTCTTCGTATGTTGGAAAAAATACTTATATTTCGATCTTTCCCAACAACAATTGTAGCATGTTTTCCACATTTTGATCTTATGTTAGTGTAAGGTTCCACCAAATTATGTTTCTTGCTTGCCATGTTAGTATAGTGAACTTGACATATGCATGCCAGAAAATGTGTAGCGACGGGGTATAATCATGGCTTGTGGTAGCCATGTAAGCTAGGGTAGAGACTTCTTACCATGACTATGTGGGCTAGGGTAGCCATATGCTTGCCTTGTTTTACTCTTGTAGTAGGCGTAGGATTCAGCCAAATTATGTTCTCTGAATGCTCTGTTAGTGTAGTGAACTTAACATATCCATGGCAGAAAATGTGTGGTGGCGGGGTAGAATCACGCTAGGCGGAAAATGTGTAACAACAGGGTAGAATCATGCTAGGCTTGTAGTTGCCATGTTAGCTAGGGTAGGACTTTGTTGTCGCAACCGCGAGGGCTAGGCTAGATCCTTGGTAGGAGTACCTTATTCTTACTCAGACGTGTGCTCCATAGGATGGACGAACGGGTAGACGACTATTCTAGTGGGTACGCTGAGGCTTCGGCACAAGACGGAGTTAGCTCGCGTGTTCCTGCTGGGGGGCCTGTGTTTTTTTTTTTTTTTTTTTTTTTTTGCAGAAATCAGTAGGGATTAAGGGACCCTGACCCATTTATTGAACTAAAAGATCAAAACAATCATCCCTCATTATAACAACTATAATGAGACTCAAAACAGCCAAAAATCAAAGCTATTAGACAGACCTAACAGCACACAAACTCACAAAACCAACAAAGCAAAATAGACCAGCAACCAAAAAGAAGTAACCAGCAACAGAACAGCAACCTATCTCACTCTTTAGCGCACAGCTCCCTGCTGCTCCTCCATGATCAATCTCTGAAGCTCCATACCAAGGTCTAAAGGACCAAGCTCCTCATCCCCATGAATAGGTCTATGACTAGCCAGCCAATCAGCAACCTGGTTAGTCTCACGAAATACATGAATAATGCTACAATAAGTCAGCTGCCCCATCAATTTCTTAATCTTAGCAACCAAAAACTTTGACTGCCATGGAGGAGCCAAGTTACTGTTAGTAAGCAGATGATACACCATCTTTGAATCAGTAGCAACAACCAACTTATCACAGCCATACTTAACAGCTAGCAGGAGCCCTCTTTCCACCCCCTGAAGCTCATGGTGCACTACAGACACAGGATCAGCAACACCATGAGCAGCAGCAAGTACCTGACCTCTATGGTCCCTCATAACACAACCATAACCTGCCGAATCCCTGCAAAAGGAGCCATCAACATTGAGCATAACAAACCCAACAGCAGGCTTTTTCCATTCACACAATGTAACAGCAGCAACAGCAGACTCAAAAGTTAGATTAAAGTTGAGAGCAACCCTCCTGCTCCTCTGATTCTCTTTGGCCTTAACCTTCAACCCAGAACACTTCATCCTGATATCTGCTACAATTCTCCTCAAGACTTCCCTCTCTGATTCAGCTTTACCAGTAAAGACCCTCCTATTCCTCTCAAGCCAAATATGATATACATAGGCATTAAAGGCCAATTTACCAACAAGAGCAACTATATCCTTACCAGCAAATAGCTTGACTAACCAGGCCACTTCTTGAGTCCAATCAGACTTAGATATCTTAGAAACAGCAAGAAGTTCCAAAATAGATTTCCAAACAACACAAGAAAAGCTGCAAGAGAAAAGAAGATGAAAATCATCCTCCACATAACAAGCACATAGTACACAAGTATTGTCAGGAATAACACCCCACTTGTGAAGCTTATCCTTGGTCTTCAAGGCCCTTCTCATAGCTACCCAGGTGATAAAACTTTGCCTAGGTATGTTATGAGAAAACCACACAATATCACTCCAAGAAACAACTTCTTCTTTTCTTCTAATGGCCTCATAAGTTTCTTTAAGAGTAAAGATGCCAGATTTACTAGCTGTCCACACCCTTTCATCATCAAAACCAGCCTGAATACCCACCTCAGGTAATCTATCCAAAATCTCAACCAAAGCTCCTTGAAGCATATGAGGAACAGCCCATTCACCATTAGAGATACAGACACTGACCTTAGCTGAAGCATTAAGCCTGCTATCAAGCCTAAAGAAAGGGTCCAAGAAAGAATAAAGAACACCCAAGGGGTGCCACACATCAAACCAGAAATCAGTGCTCTTACCATTGCCTATAAGAACCTTGGCAAGGTTAAGACCTTGTTCTCTGCAATTCAATATACATCTCCAACTCCATGAAGAGTCCTGAGGAACCTTCATGACCCAAAAGTCATTCCCTGAAATCAAATTGGCCTTAACCCAGGAAACCCACAAAGTATCCTTACCAATGAACAACTCCCATATATGTCTCAGGGTAGCAGCAGTATTAAGAGTCAATAAATCCCTAAGGTTCAAACCACCTTCTTTACAGGGCAGACACACCACATTCCTACTAACAGTAGCCCTCTTAGCTTTCAAATCAGTACCAGCCCAAAGAAAGTTATGAATGATAGAGGAAAGCTCTTGAAAGACCCTCTTAGGCAAAACAAAAGAACTAATCCAAAACATAACCATGCCATTGATAACAGAAGTAATGAGGGTAACTCTACCAGCATATGAAAGGAATTTAGATTTCCAAGATTGTACCTTCTTAAGCACCCTATCAAGCAAGGGCTGGCAGTCAGCATAGGTCAATCTAGAAGAGAGCAAGGGAACTCCAAGATATCTAACTGGCAAGGCAGCTACATCAAAACCCAACACAACCTTGATAACCTCAAGGGTGCCAGCATCCACACCACCAGCAAAGATAGAGCTCTTCATGTGATTAGCTTTCAATCCAGTGCATAAGGTAAAGCTCTCCAAAGCACCAGCCAAGGCATTAGCAGACTCCACATCCCCTTTAAGAAAGACCAAAAGATCATCTGCAAAACTAAGATGAGTAATAATAGGACTAGAACACTTAGGATGCAAATGAAAACTACCATCCCCAACCTTCTGCAGCAGGAAAACATTAAGGACCTCCATAACCATCACAAAAAGGTAAGGAGACATAGGACACCCCTGTCTCAAGCCCCTCTTCCCCCTGAAATAGCCAAAAGAACTCCCATTCACCATAATAGAAAACCTGGAAGTAGAAACACAGTTCCTGCTGGGGGGCCTGTGTTGATAAACCTTCCATCTGCTATTACCGACACCTGTTTGAAGAAAATCAGGAAGAAATACCAGATACCTAAAGATGTGAAGCTTAGAGCACCTGGGTTGTCTGAATTGGTAGACGGTGATATACCAGGTTGGGTTGCCCTATACGAGCATAGCTTCGAAAGTGGCCTCCAGCTCCCAATCCCTACCTTGGTGTATGACATCGCTAGACGGTTCGAGATTCACCCATCCCAGCTGATGCCCAATGCTTGGAGGGTTCTGCTGTGTCTCGACCAGTTGGCTGGGTCCGGTAGGATATTGCATGGAGAGGATGTATCTGCATTCTACCTCCTGAAACTTGATAAGGGTCGGTATCAGTTTTGCATCCGAGATGGTAGGACCCATGTGGTGACAGGCTTGCCTACCAGCGAGAGGCGACGGTACGACCGGTACTTCTTCGCAAAGGGTCCCAACTTGTTTGGTGGGCATGATGTGTCGTGGATGCCTCCGGGATGGAGACTTGCTAGTGAGTGATATTTATTGTTTGTTTGTCGGTGTTGCGTGAGTTTTGCCGTTTCCTGCCTTACTTGGTCTAACCGTGTTAGTTCATGTAGATAGCGGGCAAGGGAACGAAATCGACTTTGTAGCATGGGACGTTGTTAGGCATTTCGACTTCTGCCTGACTCTTAGCCCTATCGAGAGGCATTGGGAGGTCATACTTGGCCATAAGAGAGTTGACGAAGTGACCCTTGGTATGCGCTTTATCCTCCTTGCATTTCGTTGTTTCGTTTTCTTGCCTTTGGTGTTTTTAAAGTAGTATGGGCTTACTCTCCTTCAGAGGACGTTATGCCGAAGAAGAGATATCGTATGCCGAAGTTGCTGTTGCTAGAGGAGCAGCTGCCGCAGGTACAGAAGTGTCGCCTCCTCATCCTCTACGTATCCGCCTGAGGCCTTCTGTCGCTCCTTCCCCTTCTGTTGTAAGTGCTAAGCCGCTGCCTATGACCGTGGCTCCCTCGACGGGTAGCAGTAGCAGTGTGGTGCATTTCGAGGTGCCTTCATCATCGTCAGTGCTTCGCAATCCTTGTTTCGTGCCACAGGTAGTCCCTCACTTGCTCATGGAGGAGGACAGGCCAGGCTTTACGAAGATAGGGTATGGCGGGACCATGGACTGGTCTATGACCCAGGCTTATTGGGTTTGTATTCCTTCTTTCTTACTTAGGGGTGTTCAGCATTCCTCGTGTTGATTTGTTATCTAACGTTGTGTTTCTATGTGCTTCCGTTGCAGGCTTTGTCTGGCATAGGTTCTGCTAGAGATCTTCAAGACCAGCAAATTACTGAGTGGAAGCAGAAATACTACGCAGAACATCTTCTCGTTGAGGAGAAATCTCGCCTTGCTGAGCAGACTCGTCTTGCCAAGGAGCGAGGTCGTCTTGCTGAAGAGTTCAAAGGCAAGTTGAAGGTGAAAACAGACGAGTTCGATGAGGCGGTTGAAGATCACGGGGCGCGGGTGCAAATACATGCCAGGGGCACGCTTATGCGGGAGTATGTGTCGGGGAGGCATCTTACTGAGTGGGACACGGCTGGCACGATTGCGCTTCTTGACCAACAGGAGGCAGAGGATAGGGCGATTGAAGAGGCACAGCAGGCTCAAGCTTCTCCTACCGAGCGGTAGTTAGATTTACTTTCTTTTGTTTGCCCATGGGGCTATGTCAGGACTACTCGAGTACTTTATATTGTGCTAGTTTGTACTCTAATTAATAGTTTGTAAGACTGCGACGTATTTGGTTGCCCACGGGGCGTGTTAGACTTTTTCTGGGGTGACTCCCCTTGTTATTCAAACTTTTGGGGTTCCTTTGACAAATGATGTTTGTTGCTTTAACTATGCTTTATTGATGTCTTGTGAATTCTTGAATCATTGAGTACAGAAATTGAATAGAAAGAAAGACAATGTAGTAGGACAAAGAGTGGTGCGCTAGGGCAGCCTAGGGCGACGCTTTATTCCTGGTTCCCCGTAGTTTGAGGGGGTAAGGAGAGGCATACGTCGGGGTAGCCTGAGTCGTCGGTTGCGCGCGCTTTGTTAGACTTCGGTGGACTTGTTGATCGACGTTGTATGTCTTGTTGAGTAGAGGGTAGGTTGTGCCCTCCGCTTTGCTTTGTATTACTCCGACCCGGACAGGGATATGCATGCCAATGGGGAAGCGTCATCTGGGCAGAGGTGTCCAATTGTCTGTGTGAACTGTTTTGCCGTCTATTGTCCCCCCAGCCTAAGTGTAGAGTTAGTTTGCTCTGGACTTAGGTTGTCATTCTCGTTGGCGTCGTAGGATGGGAGAAGGTTGTCCTTTTCCAGCTTGTCCAAATTTGCCATTAGATTGTCGACCATGCATACTGAAATGAGGGGTGGTCGATGGCAATGCCACCGACCTTCGGAAACTCGAGTTAGTAGGTTTTTGAGATGCTGACAAAAAATAGACAAAGAAGGTAGAGGTATGTGTTACTCTCCCTTGGGCAAAGTGTTGGACTAGGCATGTTCTAGTCTTAAGTTGCTATCCTGGTTGACATCGTAGGATGGGGGAAGGGCATCCTTCCCCATCTTGTCCAAGTCTGCTGTTAGATAGCCAGCCTGCACACTGAAATGAGGGGTGGTCGATGGCGATGCCATCGACCTTCGGAAACTCGAGTTAGCAACGTTCTGAGATGACAAAAAAAAATTATACAAAGGAGGTAAGGGCATGTGTTACTCTCCCTCAGGTTAAAGGTCGGACTAGGCTTGTTCTGGTCTTAGGTTGTCATCCTTGTTGATGTTGCAAGGTGGGAGAAGAGTGTTTTGTTTCCAGCTTGCCCATGTCTACCGTTGGATAGCCAACCTGTATAGAAAAGAAGAGGTGGTCGATGGCATTGCCATCGACCCTCCGACGCCCAAGTCAGTAATGATCTGAGGAGAGAATAAAAAATGGACAGAGGAAATAAGAATATATGGTACTCCCTGTTCCCCTTTGAGGGGTTCGGTGTAGGCATGTCGTATGCTACCGAGTTATACTGGAGTTACAACTGCCCTTGTGCTCCTTGGTCTGGGAGTTGAACCAACTTCACCAGATGGTGCTGCTCTTCTCATGGGAGCTGCTACTGCTGCCCCTGCTACCATCCCTGGTCATGAGCTTCAAGGAGTTGAGTTGGGGCTGAGGTTGGCTAAGCAAGTGCATAGTGATTATGTGTGGGTGGCAACTGATTCTATGGCTGTGGTCTCTTTGCTTTCTGATTTTGAGAAGTTGCCTCCTTGGGTAGCTTGGCCTGTGTGGATGAGCATTAAGAAGCTGTGGGTTGGGTTTCAAGGAATGTCATGTGAAGCATGTTGTTAGGGAAGTGAATCAGAGTGCTGACTTCCTGGCTAAGATGAAGCCTGCTGCTGAGTTAATTCTGGATGCTAATAGCATGCCTCCTGAATTAGAGAAGATTATCAAAGAAGATAGAGAGGGTAGAATAAGAATGAGAAAGTCATGGACTTAATAGATGCGATTTCTTGTTTAGTTCCTTTGTTGCTTTTTAGCTTTGTTTTTGCTGTTCAGGGTATGGCCCTTTAAACCTAGCTCATCAATGCAAAAAAAAAAAACTTCACCAGATGTGTATGTCTACGCTGGCAGACCAGCTGGTCTAATGGGGGTGTGTCCCACTTTATTGTCAAGAATCCTGTCACAAAATGGATGAGAGGGGTAGTCGGTGGCATGGCCACCGACTCTTCGATGCTTAAGTCAGTACAAGTGTTATTGGAAGGGGTAAGTAAAGTAAAGAGATAGGGTTTAGAAGTGGTACAACTTTAGATGAGTGGCGTTCCAACTGTTGTTAATATTGAGCCCATCTTTTGCTTGGAGCTTGTATGCTCCCTGACCTATCACCCTGGTGATTAGGTAAGGGCCTTCCCAGTTGGGGGCTAGTTTGTCTGCTCCAGCCTCTCTGGTATTCTGAAAAACCTTTCGAAGCACCCAGTCACCTACTTTGGAGGTACGTGCCCTGATGTTCCTGTTGTAATGACGGGCTACCTTTTGTTGGTATGCTGCATTCCTTATTACTGCCATGTCTCGAAACTCGTCGACCGTGTCGATGTTGTGGTTGAGTTGTTCCCAATTTGACTCTTCTGCAGTCCATTGACAACGTACTGATGGTACTCCGGCTGCCACTGGTATGACCGCTTCGGAACCGTAGACTAGGGAGAAAGGAGTCTCGCCAGTTGGGGTTCTAGCAGTAGCTCGATACGACCAGAGAACCCCTGACAACTCGTCTGCCCAAGCCCCTTTAGCTTTTTTGAGTCTCTTCTTCATAGTTTTCATGATGGTCTTATTAGAAGACTCTGCTTGTCCATTAGATTGAGGGTAACGTGGGATAGAGAAGCTAAGCTTGATTCCTCATCCCTTGCAGAAGTCCTGGAAGTCGAAACTGATGAACTGGGAACCGTGGTCGGTAACGATCTCCTTGGGTACCCCGAACCTACAAATAATATTTTTCCAAATAAAATTCTTTACCTCGCGATCTCTGACCTGGTGGAATGCCTCAGCCTCGATCCACTTGGTGAAGTAGTCTGTCACGGCTAGCATGTAAACTCTCTGCCCTGGAGCAGTGGGTAGTTTTCCCACGATGTCCATACCCCACTTTATGAACGGCCATGGTGAGAGTATGGAGTTGAGTTTTTCTGGAGGTAAATGGGAGGAGCTGGCAAACCTCTGGCAACTATCGCAATTTCTGACGTGATTTATAGAATCTGCTCGCATGGTAGGCCAATAGTAGCCGGCTGTTAGGACTCGACTGGCTAGACTACGACTTCCTGAGAGGTTGCCACATTTTCCTTCATGAAGCTCGGCTAGCACGGACTTAGCTTCCTCTGGAGTGACACATTTGAGATAGGGTCCAGAGTAGGACCTTTTGAGTAGTTGACCTTCCAACATGGTGAACCTGGCTGCCTTCTACGAGATTCATTCTTGTCTTCTGGTAGCTCGTCAGTGGTCAGATAACTTATTATTGGTGTCATCCAATTGTCGGTGGAGTTTACACTTGTTACCTCCAGGGCAGGATTTTTCCATGTAGCTGGCCACTGGAGGGTAACTAGTGGGATTGACTGCTCTCACTTGGCTGGAATCGATGAGCCCAGATTGGCTGGGGCATCGGCGTGTCCATTCTCCAGTCTGGGTACCTGTGTTATGTTGACCTCTTCGAAGTTACCTTGGCTAGGTAAGCAGTCATCCTGGCATCTTTGGTCGAGTATGCTCCTTGCGTCTGATTGACTATCAGTTGGGAATCTGACTTTATTTCTAGCCTTCGGATACCCATTTCTTTGGCGAGAGCTAGCCCGACGATCAGTGATTCGTACTCTGCTTCGTTGTTTGTGGCTTTGAACTCACATCTGACGGCACGCTGAATTTGGTCTCCCTCAGGGGATTGGAGGACTAACCCTAGCCCGACCCCATTCATGTTACTGGAGCCATCAATTGACAGGGTCCATTTCAGCTTTTTCTGCTCTGCAAGACACAATAACTCCTTCTCGGCTTGAATTAGAGTACTAGGTGTGAAGTCGGCTATGAAGTCAGCCAACACTTGGGACTTAATCGCAGTACGAGGCTGGTAGGAAATATCATGCTCTCTTAATTCGACTGCCCACTTGGTCAGTCTACCAGATAGTTCTGGTTTGTGAAGTACATTCTTTAATGGAAATGTAGTATCTACGACTATCGGGTGGCACTGGAAATAGGGTCTTAGCTTCCTGGAAGCCATTACTAAGGCCAGTGCAAGCTTTTCTAGCTGGCTATAACGGGTCTCTGCATCAAGCAGGGACTTGCTAACATAATAGACGGGTAGTTTCTTACCTTGTTCTTCCCGTACTAATACTGCACTTACTGCTGTTTCAGAGACTGCTAGGTAGACATACAATTTTTCTCCCTCTTGAGGCTTGGATAGCAAAGGTGGAGAGGTCAGGTACTCCTTCAGTTGCTGGAGTGCTTCTTCGCATGCTGGAGTCCATGCAAATTCTTTGGCCTTCCTTAAGGTAGATAAGAAATGGTGGCATTTTTCAGAGGAACGTGAGGTAAAACGACTGAGTGCTGCCACTCGACGAGCTAGTTTCTGCACATCTTTGATGCATGTGGGAGAAGGGATGTTCATCACTGACTGGATCTGGTCTGGGTTGGCCTCTACTCCTCTGTGAGTCACCATGTAAACCAAGAACTTCCCTGAAGAAACACCGAAGGAACACTTAGTAGGATTAAGTTTCATATTGTACCTTTCTAGCACGTCGAAAGCCTGCTTGAGATGTTCTTCAGCCATCAAGACTTGACTAGCATGTCGTCGATGTAGACTTCCATGGTGTCCCCCAGCATGCCTGCAAACATTTTGTTTACCAGTCTCTGGTAGGTCGCCCTGCGTTCTTCAACCCGAACGACATGACTTTGTAGCAGAAGATGCCTCTTTCTGTGATGAAGGCAGTCTTTTCCTGGTCTGCAGGGTGAATCAGTATCTGGTTGTACCCAGAGAATGCGTCCATAAAGCTGAGTAGTTGGTGGCCTGCAGTGGCATCGACGTCAAGCATGTCGATGTGAGGTGGGGGGAATGAATCCTTGGGACAAGCTTAGTTTAAGTCTGTGACGTCAATACAGACTCTCCATTTCCCATTTTTCGTCTTCACCACGACTACGTTGGCCAACCAGTCGGGGTAGTTGACTTCTCGGATAGACCCAGCTTCGATCAGCTTCTGAACTTCCTCATTTATTATCCTGTTGCGTTCTGGAGGAAATTTTCTACGCTTCTGTCTTACTGGAGGATGGCTAGGATCTACCTGCAATTTATGTACCATTACCTCGGGGTCGATTCCAGTCATGTCAGCATGAGACCAGGCAAGCAATCATGGTGGGCTGTGAGGAACTCGACGAGCTTGCTCCGTAGGGTAGGATTGAGCTTAGAGCCAATCTGTACTTTATGATCCGGGAAGTCTGGGTGGATCTGGACTTCATCAAGCTCTTCCATACCTGGGAAGTCTGGATCGGTGCTACTGAGTTTCTCCTTCTGTAATTGCTATAAGGCTGACTTCGGGGATTTCATTGCGTTTTTGTAGCAATTCCTTGAGGTACTCTACTCCCCTCTGATCTCTCGAACACCCCAGGGAGTTGGGATCCTGAGCACTTGGTAGAACGTAGCTGGTACTGCACTCATGCTATGGATCCATGGCCTACCAAGTATGATATTATAGGCAGAAGGGCAGTCCAGTACAACGAACACAGTGCTAAGGTTGACTCCTCCTGCGAATGCGGGAAGGGTGGCTTCTCCCAACGTGTGTTTTTGTTCTCCGCTAAAGCCTACCAGAACAGTAGAGCGTCGGCATATGCAAGACTCATCCAAGCCCATACCTTGCAAAACATTCAAGAAAAGCACATTAGTGGACGAACCATTATCTATCAGAGTACGCTTAACTAGAACATTTGCAATATTAAGAGAGATAACGCGAGCGTCATGATGAGGGTTGATGAGCCCTGTGGCTTCATTGTGTATGAAGCTTATTATCTGGTTGGTGTAGACCTGAGGAGTAGCTTCTATAGAGTGGGCTAGAGGGTTGGCTGCAATTCTACCACTCCTTTTGGCTGCAGAGTGGCTAACTCCACTCACTTCTAAACCTCCTGATATTACTAGAAACGTCTTCGTAGGAACCGGCTGCTCTGGGTCCTTGACTTGGGTGTCTCGTTGTGCCAAGGCACTCTTCCTTTTCTCTGTCAATAAGTCGGTAAGGTGGCCTCTTTTCAGCAACTCTGCAACTTCTAACCTGAGGGTTATGCAATCTGTAGTGTTGTGGCCGTGATCTCCGTGGAACTCGCACCACTTGGTTGTGTCTCTCTTCTAGCTAGGAGTCTTTGTCTTTCCTGGCCATCTTACAGTACTGCCCATGCCCTTCATAACCGCTACTAGTTCGACTGGTTCAATGCTTAGGTTGTACTTTGGAATCCTGGTACGAACGGGTCCTTGAGGCTTCTCTGCTGGGCGACCTAGGGTCAAGTGGCCTTTTGTTCTCCCTAGGAGGGCCACGTCTAGAAGTTGGGTAGGGCTCCCCTGGTCTGCTATCTGTTCTCCGATCTAATCGTCGAGAGCGACGGTCCCTGTTCCTGTCATCATAAGAATAATATTTGCTTCGGTGGGCTTCGTCTTCCTCCCACCGAATTTCTACCCAAGCGCGAGCCAGGGCATCCTCCGTGGTAGTGCAATTGAATTTGGTAAGCTCCTTGTACAAGTCTCCTTCTGGCAGTAAGCCTTTTCTGAACGCATCAACGACAGTCTCTTGGTTGTAGTAGGGAATCGACACCTTCTCTCGGTTGAACCTCCCCACGTAGTCTCTGAGTGGCTCGCCCCTTCTCTGGTGGACTCGGTAGAGATCGCCAGATAGCTTTTCTAGTTTCTTGCTACTGGCAAACTGCTCTACGAATGTGTCTGTGAGCTGGGCAAAAGAGGCGATCGAATTGTTGGGCAGATTTGTGTACAATATAAAGTTGGTCTGACGAGGCTTGAACTGAAACTCTTGCACATACACGCCTCCCTGAGATCTCTGGGTATTGCAGCGGTGAAAATCCTCTGTTTATATGATGCGATGTGATCGTCTGGATCGGAAGTTCCATCATACATTGTCATGTTAGGGAACGAAAACTTCTTAGCCATTTCTACCAAGGCGATAGCATCAATGAATGACGAGTCTGCGTAGCTCTGGGGTAGACTCTTCCTTAATGGGGCTGGAACTCCAGGGATCCTAGTGATCATTGCCTCCATTTCTGCGAGTTTCCTAGCCATAATCTGCTCCAGAGGAGTACCTGTAAAAGACAAGTTTAAGATGTCAGCTTGTGAGTTAAGGGTTGTCCCACCTGCCACAGTGTGTGAGGGTAAACATTGAAGAGGAGAAAAGAGGAGCAGTAGTAGAGTGTAAGGGCCTCTAGAGTGTAGGGGCAGAGCAGAGCTCTGGAATGAAGGCAGAGGCGTTATGAAGGGTGTTGCAGAGCCAGCTTGAGTTGCGGGTAGCGTTGTAGAACCACTGACAGTAGTCGATTGCATGGGTGGTTGGCTGGAAGAGCTTTCTGGTTCTGGAGTAAAAGGTTGCATTGAAGCAACTAGAGCTCGGAACCTTATTCCTATTGTTCTTGGTACAGAGAGCTCGGTGATCTTCTCTTGAAGTAGTCGGTTCTCTGTCCCCATTAGAGAATTCTCTTCTTCCAGAGCTTCGAACCTTTGGGCATTCTCCTGCACTTGGACTGTGAGAGCTGCTATTTGGGATGAAACGTTGATCGGAGAGGCTACCATGTCATCTGCCATTGCAAAGGTCGTCTTTGATAGTTGTTGCCGAGGCCCCACGGTGGGCGCCAAACTGTGGACAGGTAGAAAGTCACACGGTTAGAGAGATCGATAGGTGGGCACCAGCAACCAGGCTTCGGGCCTTCAAATAGACAGATTGACGGGCAGAAGGTCGGTTCTAGTAGTCGGGTAGATGGTAGACAAACGTCGGAGAAGGAAACAACTACTGTCAGGTTGACGTCAGGGTAGAAAACGGGTACCGGTGGCCTGTAAACCTGCACAAAAGAAACAAAACCGTGAAATCCAAGGGGGCACTGGATATGGTGTCGGCCAAGGACCCTCCGACGGTCAAGTCAGTAACTTAGTTCGATGTAATAAAGTGACCGAAGATAGAGTTACTGATGATGGTAGAGTCGTTGTAGCGTCGGGGTGGCACGACTCGTAGAGTGGCCGGAGCTCGGTTCTACGGAATGATGAGTTGTGGTAGCTTCTGGACTACTTGATCAGCAGAGTAGACTTCTGGTTATGGAAGAGTAGGATTCTGCTTGCGGAAGGGTAGACTTCTGCTTACAGAAGGATATACTAGCAAGAAATGAGAGAAACGAGAAGCCTCTAACAAGTTTTGATGTGGTTTCGTGGATGCTTCTAGCCGGAATCTCTGCCTTAGGCTAGCTTAGACCAGAGGTCGTCGGGGTAGGTGGTTCGTAGCCGGAGCTTAGTATAGAATGAGTGAAGAGATCGGAGTAGAGCTTCTAGAGTGCTAAGTAGAGAATAAGTAAGTAGTTTTCGAGTGAGAGTCTGATTCCCTTCCAAGAGTGAGGCTTCCTCTATTTATAGGGTGTAGAGGATAGTAACCGCTCTTGGGGCGCAGGTTCGTTAGATCCGCAATAGTAGGATCCCACTAGAATGCCTCCGTAGCCGTTGATCTCTTGAGAGGGAAGGGTAGCCTTACGATACTTGTTGCCCTAGCATGTTCGTTGCCAGTAGAAATGGTCCACTACTCCTTTAAAGTAGCGCAAGACTCGGTCTTCTACCATGACTCCAACGTGTATCAGAATACTAGGATTGGGCTGACCCAATCTCTAACAACTTCGCCACGTGTACGCACAACTAGCTGGAGTGTGGGTGGATCGTCATGGCAGACCATATCTTGGCATGCCAGGAGCGTGGGCTTGTGTAAGCATGCTTAGACTTTCTGGGCTTGCGAGGCGTGTTGGGCTTTCGGTGGGCTTCCTTGCTAGACCATAGAGGCTACTGAAGGCACTCCTCTCATGTTACACGAGGGTGGGCGCATAAGGAAGGCCCAATGCTACTTTTTGCCAATACAGGATGTAAACGATAATCCTTAGCGTATACCTGACATGGCGTGCAATGCCTGGTGTGGCAGTGTGGCTTATGCAATCTTCTAACATCCCCGGCCAATAATACCCGACCAGGGTAAGCTGTCTGCTCAGAGTTCTAGGTCCGGCATGATTTCCAGCTGCTCCTCCGTGCATCTCCTTCATCACGTATTCTTGTTCGTCCTTCGCCAAACAACGTCGTAAAGGGTGAGCCAGGGATTTCCGGTATAGCAGTCCTCCTAGCAAGGTATACCTCGCGGCGTTTCTACGTACCCTTCTAGCTTCGCTGGCATCTTCAGGCAATTTTTGTGTTAACAGATACTCAACGTATGGTCTCATTCAGGTATCCTTCTGGTTTACTCTGATTGCCATAATTTCCTGTGCTTTGTCGATGCTTCTTTCTTCTAGGGCGTGAAAGATTACTCCGGGGATTGCGGTTTGTCCGTTAGTCATCTTCGACAGCGCGTCAGCCAGAGTATTCTCCTCCCGGGTATTCTGGTGATGGTGAATTTCTGGAAGAAACCGACCAGTTTTTTTAACTTCTTTAAATACTTAATCATATCCGTTCCTTTCGCCTCATAGTCACCGTTGATGTGGTTGAGTATCAGTTGAGAATCTCTGAAAACCAGGACACTTGCAACTCTGGCCTTCAGAGCTAATTTGAGTCCCGCCAGTAAAGCTTCGTATTCGGCCTCGTTGTTTGTTACCGCGAATTTGAACGAGGTAGTCTGGAAGGTCTTTTCCTCTTCAGGACTGATCAGCACCGCCCCTGCTCCTTTCGAGGATTCGCTTGATGCTCCGTCCACGAAGAGAGTCCAAATCTGCTCTGGGCCAAGTTTTTTTTTTTTTTTGAATTAATCAGCAGGCTAAAAAGGGAGCCAGACCCACAACAAGAGTCCAACAACAATCAACCCTAGCCTATACCAGCAGGAGGCATAACAAAAACCACACCTCCCCAAAAAACAAAAGAACACAGCAAATTAAAACACATCAACAAACTATTGTTCACAACCCACAAAAGAAAAACCAAAATCATTTGCTTCTAAAACGACTAACTCCTTGCTTGTCTTCTTCAAGCAGCTGAAGGAGCTCTCGGCCAAACAAAGCTGGGACCAGCACCTCCTTTCCCACCACAGGACCATTCTTGGAAAGCCAATCACAACTTGATTAACTTCTCTGAACACATGCTTGATAGAGCAGCTCACAAATCCAGCCATTAGCTCTTTAATCTTCCTGTACAACCCAACAGCTCTCCATGGAGGAACAGGCTCCACTGATCTAAGTAAGTCACAAGCAGACTTAGAATCAGTGGCAATAACCACTTTTGACAAATGCAGCTCCTTAGCCAATCTCAGCCCAGCTTCTATACCTTGAAGTTCATGATATATGACTGAAGAAGGAACTGAAACACCTCTAGCAGCAACAAGAGCCTCTCCTTTATGGTTTCTCAAAATGCAGCCATACCCAACATTGGTTGGAGAGAAAGCACCATCTGAGTTAATCAAGACTAGATCCCTCTCTGGACCCTGCCACACACATTCAATAACAGCAGCTGTTACAAAAGAAAAGCCTAAGTTCCATTCAACTGCAACCTTCCTGCTCCTCACAGTATCAATCACTTTGACATTACTGGCCATAATTTTCAACCTTACAGATAAAGAACCACTTCTCTACTATGAGCAACTTCTTGGTGGAGCCTTCTATTTCTTTCCCACCAAATATGATAAAGGAACCCATTAAAAGTGAGCCTGCCCATCAAAGCTATTCCATCCTTACCTTTGAAAATATTGGCAATCCAATCCACCTCCCTCTCCCAGTCATGAGTAGTCGCCTTAACAATACCAAGCATGTGGAGCAGCCTGTTCCAAACAAAGGAAGAAAAAGGACATTGGAAGAAGAGATGAAACTCATCCTCACTAGCAGACCCACACAGCTCACACAAGGGATCCACCTCAATTCCCCAAAAACAACAATTTGCATTTGGTTTTCAAACCTCCTCTCAAAGCAACCCATGCAATAAAACTATGTCTGGGAATGTGATGAGAAAACCACACCAACCTATGCCAAGAAAAGGCTGAACCAGTTCTTCTAAGGCCTTCATAGGTGCTCTTGAGAGTGAAAACACCTTTCTCATTTGCTTTCCACACCCTCATGTCTTCCATGTTATCTGCAATAGGGACTTCCTCAATCCTATCAACAATAGGCTTTAAATGACAAGCAATGTAAACAGGAATATCCCACTGACCATGTACAAGCACTAACAGTAGCCTTATCACGAAGCGAACTGTCATATCTAAAAACTTGATCAAAGAAATCAATTAGAGGGCCTAGAGGGTGCCAGTGATCATACCAGAAGCTAATACTTTGCCCATTGCCCACCACATGAAAAGCAAACCTCAGCCCATAGCATTTATACTGCAAAATTCTTCTCCAAACCCAAGAAGCAGAGCTAGAAATCTCCATGGTCCAGAAACATTTCTTTTTTTTTCTTTTTTTTTTTTGAATTGTTCAGCGTGTCTCGAACCCTTGACCTCGAGGGTGGAAGATTATACCTCTTACCACTCCAACCAAGGGTTGTTGACAGAAACATTTCTTTTTAATAAGGGTGTTGAACCCAAGTCACCCACAAGGTGTCTTTCTGACAAAATATATCCCAAATATGTCAAAGACAACAAGCAATATTAAGAATAGCCAAATCTCTAACACCAAGACCTCCCTCAGCATGGGGCAAACAGATCTTAGTCCAACCAATAGATACTCAACCAAAAGAGAACCATGCTCTGGAGAATGGACTTGACAATTGTAAGTCTACCAGCAAAAGAAAGGAACTTAGTCTTCCAAGACGTAATTCTTGCCCTGACTTTAGCAAGAAGGGGTAAACAATCAGTGTACTTTAAGGCTAGAAGAGATAAGAGGCACTCCCAAATACCTAACAGGAAAAGAAGCACACTCAAACCTCAAAGCCCCTTTGATCAACTCTGCCTGAGACTCCTGAACACCAGCCAAGAACAAAGAACTCTTCCTCTGGTTAGCTCTCAACCCAGTACAATCATAGAAAACATCAAGCACATGCTAAGGCATTAGCAGACTCAACATTCCCCTTAGAAAAAACCAACAAGTCAGCAGCAAAAGCAAGATGAGTAATCAAAGGATTAACACACTTAGGGTGCAGCTGAAAAAGACCACCTTGTCCAAAATCAACACATTAAAGACTTCCATGACCATTACAAAAAGATAAGGAGACATGGGGCACCCCTGCCTAATGCCCTTTTTCCCCTTAATGTAACCATAGGAGCTGCCATTCACAATGATAGAAAACCTAGCAGAAGAAACACATGCATACACCCATTGCCTGAACTTACTAGGAAACCCCATTCTTTCCATGACTTTCATAGGAGCCTTCCACTCAATAGTGTCATAGGCCTTCTGCAAATCAATTTTCATAGCACATCTAGAAGGTCCCAACACTTTATGATAGTCTCTCACCAACTCATGAGCCAGAAGAATATTGTCTTGAATACATCTCCCAGAAATAAACCCAGACTGACAAGGGCTAACCAACTTAAAAATGTACTCTTTCATCCTCAAAGTCAGGATTTTAGTAATACATTTATAGATGGTGTTACAACAAGAAATGGGTCTAAACTCAGAGACTATAGCAGCATCTTTAGACTTGGGCACAAGAGTTACCAAGGTAGAATTTACCTCACCAAGAAGCTTTCCTGAAGAGAAAAACCTTTGAACAACCTCCACAAAATCATCACCAACAATTCTCCAGCAAGCTCTAAAGAAGTGGGAAGTAAACCCATCAGGACCTGGGGATTTATCAGCACCAACGGTAGCTAGAGCCTGCACCACCTCCTCTCTAGTAACTCCTCTAATCAGCTGCTCTGCTTCAAAATCCTGCAAAATATACCCAAACTCCATGTTTTCCAAAATATCAGGAATATCTCTATTAAAATCAGAGACACCAAACATATTCTGGTAAAAATCAACACACTCTTGGGCCACCAAGTCTGCTCTAAGAACCTTTTCTCCCATCTCATTATAAAGGAAAGGAATGCTATTTCTAGACTTCCTTTCCTTCAAAGAGGCATGGAAGAATTTAGTGTTCCCATCCCCTAAGTCAATCTTTTGGACCCTTGCTTTCTGCCTCACCATCGACTCTTCCATTCTAGCCTTCTTCACAAAAGAAGCTACTGCCTCCCTCTCAGCCTTTCTAGAGTCCTCACAAAGGGGGTTTAGATGCAACCTAGTCTGACAAGTCTCCATCTCCTTCCTAGCCAAAGCAACCTTGCCAGAGAAGTCACTAAACCTCTCCTTTTTCCACAAGATGAGAGCAGCCTTCACCTTCTTAAGCCTGCAAACCAATCTAAACATTGGGTTTCCTGTCACTTCCATTTGCGAAGCCTTATCCACCACCTCCAAGAACTTCTCCTCCTCAATCCAACAATTGAAAAATTTTAAAGGTCTAGGCCCAACACCAACCTCTTCAAACAAGCTAACCAGACAAGGAGAGTGGTCAGAGACACCTTGATTAAGAAACTCAGCCCTAGCAGTTGGAAAGAGTTGAATCCATTCAATGTTTACCAAGGTTTTGAGTGATACAATAATCCCCCTCCTGAAGGTTAGACCAAGTAAAATAACACCCTGAAAAAGGGCAATCAAAAAGCTTAGTGTCACTCACACAATCTCTGAAATCAACAAGCTCATTGGCTCTCACCACAGCACCTCCCATCTTTTCCTCCACCTCCAAGATGGCATTAAAATCCCCCATGACAAACCAAGGAACAATATGAGCCTGATCAAGCCCCCTTATCTCAGACCACAAGCTCCTTCTCTCCACCACTGTATTCCTAGCATAGACACAAGTCAACATAAAGGACCTACTGTCCCTCAACACCACCATGAAAGTCAAACTTTGGTCAGTCATAGAAACCAAAGAAACAGAGACCTGGCAAGGATCCCACCCCAGCCACATTCTACCAGCTCTATCACAATCATAATTATTAAACCAGCACCAAGTAGGCACCAAAAGATGCCTAACCTTGTCATTATTAACAACATCAACATGAGTCTCCAACAAGCTACAAAGACTCAACTTATTGTCTCTAATAAATTTTACTACTTCTTTTATTCTGAGAGAGTCATTAAGCCCTCTCACATTCCAACTCCCAAAGCTAATCATTAAGAGTTCTAAGAGGACCTCTCCCCTTCCCCCCAACTCTCACCTGACATCCCCCAACACCACTAAACATAGCAACTTTTGTGCCAACACCCACATTCTCTTCTTGTGCTCCACTCACCTCTATAGCATCTACCTCTTGATCAACATAGCCAAACCCCACTATATCAGCTGCAATAGTACCCTGAGTAGGATCAACTACACAAAGCCTCTTATGAGCAGTCGCCACCTTACTTCTATCCTCTTTATTTGTAGGAGCAGTGAGCCTCCTAGCCACATCCAAATTCTTGTTTTTCTTAGAGCTCCTAACCTGGGTCCAACCACCCTCATCCATCAATTCAGTACTAGGAACAGAAGAAGAAGCAATTCCATCCATACTTTTTGCAGAGGTCTCCTTAGAAGGAGGAAAGCTCTGAGCACAAGCAGGACCTAGAGAAAGCTTAGAGCTCTTTGGAGGAGGCTCCCTCATAGAAGCCACACCCCTCACACGAGCTGGTCCACTCTCAGGAATTACTGCCTTCCCCTTATTAGGAACAGGAATCTCAGGTTCAACATTAGCCTTCTTAGATAGGGGTGGCAATTTGGTCCGAACCGGTGGGTTTTTTCCCGAACCCGCCCCTAATGGAACGGGTTTTACCGCCCCGTTTATTAAATGGTACGGTAATGGTATGAAGATAAAACCATTTACCGGGTTCCGGGCGGGTTTGGGATTAGGTAGTAAAACCCGCCCCGCCCCGATTAAATATGTTATGTTATTATATATACAATAGGTTTCTAAAACTTTTTATCTTATATCATCAATTAACTATTTTATATTATGTAATAAGTTGTAGTGTTTATAGTTGATAAAACCAAAATGTTAATAGTTTTGTTTATAATATTTATATTATTTTGATTAATCTCATTTGAAATCAAAATATGAAATTTATGTTTAAATCCGACCCGCCCCGCACCGTTTCATGCTAAACGGGGCGGGGCGGGTCGGTAATGGTTAAGTGATTTCCTAGTCGGAACGGGTATGGTAATTAAATACCCACCCCGATTAACTATTGGGGCGGGAATGGTAAAACCCGTTTATTAACGGGGCGGACTTGGGAAAGAGGTAACCCGTCCCAAACCCGCCCCGTTGACATCCCTATTCTTAGAGGCATTCTGTCGAACAGTAACCTTACACTTACCAACTGAATGACCAAAAGCACCACACCCATTACACTTCATTGGTTTCCAAGCATATTCAACCCTAATATCAATATTTCTAACATTCTTAACTGAAAAAGAAATTACCTCAGGCATAAGACAATCCTTGGAGATCTCCACACACACTCTAGCATAAGCCAACCGAGACTTCCTTGCTGTTGGTTAATCTAACATAATAGGTTTACCTAAGTGGCTAGCAATCTTTGCCAACCCTTTTGGATTCCAAAGAAACATGGGAACATTACGAAAATAAACCCAAACAGGTAAGGACTCCATTGCAGCTACATCTTTTTTTTTTATAATGATAAGCGGGAGAAGCCCGAACCGAATACAATGAAATAAAACTAAATAAAACAGCAAAGAAATCAAATTACATCATTTCATTAGCCCCACCCTTTCCTCATTCTCACTGTCCCTCTAGAGTCCGCATTAATAATATTGACTAATTCCACCGGCAGTTGACTAGCATTCAGCTGAGTTACACCTGGTCCGAGCCTCATCTTAGACAAGTGATCAGCAGCTTGGTTTGCTTCCCTATAGACATGAAACACCCTGCAACTCATGTATAAAGATAGTCTGTCCATGAACCTGACCCGTGGCTGCTCTAACAACAATCCCCTCCGAATCTCGAATAATGGCTCCATACCCGCATCCACCTCGTTCAGAGCACCATCGGTATCAATCATATATCTCCCTGTCATCGGCCGAGTCCATTTACATGAAGTATAGACCGGCTTTTGAAGAGCGATAGTAAGATTCCATCGATCAATAGTCCTCTGATTCTCCCCAGTATCTTCAAACCGTTTGGTAATAGTATTCAGCTTGATCCGCACTTCATCGCAAATAGTATGAATAATCAACCCTGGTGACATAACATCGCTTCTAAATACCCTGTTATTTCGCTCCTTCCAAATATGATAGACATAGGCATTTAGAAGCAAACGCCCCACCCGGGCAGCAATGGAAAACCCACCAAAGTGATTAAGACACCACTGTAACTCCTCTTCCCAATCAACAACACATACTCTCTGAAATCCCATCTTGCGTAATAGTGATTCCCATATAGTCTTTGTAACCGAGTAGCCAAAGAATAGATGGAAATCCGTTTCTTCATCTCCCTCACAGAAAACACATGAAGTGTCTATAACCATACCCTAACTAGCCAAAAGGGATCTAGTTTTGAGGTGTCTTCGAAAGGCAAGCCACGTGATGAAACAATGTTTGGGTATTCCACCCGGTGACCATACTAAAGAAGTCCAACTCCGTCGAGTTCCTCTGGGTCGAATTGCTTCATACGTCTCTTTGAGAGTAAACTCTCCATTCTGGCTGGGCATCCAGATTACCTCGTCTCTAAGAGTACTATCTACCACCACCTCTCTCTAACCTCGGCCGCGATAGCCCCTAACATAGCTGTGATATGAGTAGGAAAAACCCAGCCCGACTGCCCAATAAACTGAGATACCCGTGCATCTAAATATAGGTGAGAATCATATCTATACCCATCCGCGAAAGCATCATACCCGAGGATGCCATAGATCAGTCCAAAATTTGGTATTATGACCGTCCCCCAGAGAAGTGCAAATGAGTCGTTGAGCCGTCGGCCTGCTGGCTAGAATCCGACGCCAATACCAAGAACTTCTACTCGAAGCCGATAAAGTCCAGAAGTGCTGATCTTTGATGAGATTATTTCTCACCCACTCAGCCCACAAAGTCGTCTTACCACTAACCAGGTCCCATATATGACGAAGATTTGACGCCTCAAACAACACCTCGATATTACAAAAACCACGTCCCCCTTACTCAGTGGGGTAACAAAGGCTTTCCCAGCCAATGGGAGCTCTCTTACACCCCATATCCACGCCAGACCACAGGAACTTACTAAAGATGGAGTTGATTTCATTTATTACTCTCTTGGGAATAACGAACACTGCTGCCCAATATAGTAACATACTATTCAAAACCACCTTTACGAGGAGAACTCACCCCGCGAACGATAAAAATCGACTCTTCCAAGATTGGATTCGTCCCTTGATTTTATCAATCAACAGAATACAATGGCTATAGGTGAGACGGGACGATATAAGAGGTAAACCCAAATAACGAATAGGCAGAGAATCAGTACCGAATTCCAAAATACTAGTAATATCACTCTGACCTTGGTCCGAAAGACCTGCAAAGAAAACCGTGCTCTTAGTCACATTGGCCTGCAACCCCGTCGCCCGATGAAAACCTGTTAACACACCTTTTAGAGATTGAGTTAAACCAGTGTCTCCTCGAAAGAAGACCATAAGATCGTCGGCGAAACAAAGGTGAGTAACTTTCGGAACTCGACACTTAGGGTGTAGCAGGAACCGACCTGCTCTTTCCTCTTGATCAATAAGAACCGCGAATACCTCCATCATTAGGACAAATAGATATGGAGAAATCGGGCAGCCTTGCCGTAGACCTCGCTTCCCATCAAAATAACCATGGGCTTCACCATTAACCATAATCGAGAACTTAGACGTGGTGACACAGGCCCGTATCCATTCTATGAATATCCTTGGAAAGTGAAACTTACCAAGGACTGAGAATAGTGAAGACTAATGAACTGTGTCATACGCCTTCTTAAGGTCAATCTTAACCATACACCTAGCCGAGGTATCTGGTCGGTGGTAATTCCGAACAATCTCATGGGCTAGCATGATATTGTCCTGAATAGTACGACCAGAAATAAAGGCTGATTGGTTTGGATTGATCATTGAATAAATAACTTCCTTCAGCCGTATAGTAAGAATCTTGGTAATGCATTTATACAACACATTACAACAAGATGTCTGAAATCTGACACTGAAGAAGCATTATCTATTTTAGTAATTAGAGTCACAAAAATAGAGTTTACCTCTTTGAGAAGTTTTCCTGAGCTGAAGAACCTCTGAATAGCTTCCACAAAATCATCTCCCACGATGTCCCAACACGCCTTAAAAAAATGGGAAGAGAACCCATTCGGCCCCGGCGATCGATCAGAACCAATAGTCTGTAAAGCAGCAAAAATCTCATCTCTAGTCACCCTCGTGATGAGAAGAGCTCCTTCAGCTTCCGTAAGCGGGCGTGAGAACTCCACATTAGGTGTGGGATCTAATGATTCATTATCCTCGTCCTCCCGACCAAATAAGTCAACACACATATTAGCTATCTCCGCTGGATCCTCAGCCACCGAACCATCCTCCATGGTGAGTCTAGTAATAGCATTCCGAGACTTCCGCTCTTTGATAGAGTTGTGAAAGTAAGCTGTATTGCTGTCATCAAGAGTAAGCCATTCAACTTTAGCACGTTGTCGGAGCATTGCCATTTCAGCCCGAACAACGTTACTATAGTTTTCAGTAGCTTCTCTCTCTTGCCTCCGTAAAACCGGGTTTGCTGGATCACCCTGTAATCGGACCTGCACTGAATGTAAAAAATTACGGTTAATGGTTACCTGATTCGTCACCCCATTGAACCGATCTTTCTCACATTCATGCAACCGAGCTTTCAAAGCCTTGAGCTTTGTCACCATTCGAAAGATCGGGTTACCCCGTACTGACTCCTTCCATACATCAGCAACAAGAGCTTTAAACGTGGGAACCTCCGTCCAGGCATTAAAGAACCGAAACGGAGTTCGCCGGTGTATGTTAGGTGCAACGAGTGGTATAATAATAGGTGAGTGATCTGAGTCCCCAGCCGGTAGAAAGTCTGCTTTAGCTAGAGGAAAACAAGTCAGCCACCCACTATTAATAAGTGCCCGATCAATCTTGAAACTGATGTTCGCAACTCCCATCTGCCTGTTAGACCAAGTATAAAAACAACCTGTATACGAGCAGTCGAACAGTCCCAAATCGGTTACACAGTCAAACATAATAGGTTTACCTAAGCCAGCCGAGACTTCCTTGCTGTTGGTTCATCTAACATAATAGGTTTACCTAAGTGGCTAGCAATCTTTACCAACCCTTTTGGATTCCAAAGAAACATGGGAACATTACGAAAACAAACCCAAACAGGCAAGGACTCCATTGCAGCTACATCTTCTTCAATAAACAACTCCCATGGTCGAACAAAGAACAACCTGTTAGCAATATAGAGTGGTTCCATCTCTAAAACCCTCTGTCTATCTTCCTCAAGATCAAATCGAATAATATAAGCTGCATCTCCACGTGCAGTCAAAAGCATATTTCCTTTGGGTTTCCATCGATCAAGTAAAACCCTACGAACCACCATGAAAGGAAGTCTCTGACCAACAAACGACCCAATAACCAGATTCTCACACTCCTTGATTCATCTTCAAACTCTTCCAATAAAATTTCAGGAAGCTCACCCTCCTTCCCCATTACTGGAGGCGAATACTCCAGCTTAGATCTAAACTTTGTCTCCTCCGGTCGAAACGGAGAAGCTCAACTCGACGCACTTCTCTTGTCATTCAAACCAGTAGAACCATCCTGTTTCTCAGTAAAATCCACTTTCTCCTCACCACACTCTCTCTGTTTCGGTAGAAACACAGGCTCAGAAGAACCCGAGCTTCCACCTCCAGGAGGAGGGAGAAGAAGTTTCGTCTCCCTCGATTCCAACATGTCTCCTCAAAGGAAGGTAGTGCTAGATGAAGGAGACTAATGGATACAGAAATCAAAAAAGAAAAAGAAAAGTAGCACCACCGACCAGATCCAAGAACGCTGGGGAAAAAAAATCAGCACCGCCGCCAACTCTAGAAAAACGCGCCACCCAGGAGTTTCTCTCTCCTGAAAAGATTATTTCGTGGTCATTTTAAGCCAATTTTTAATTCATTGTTATTAAGATGAAACTGGGCCAAGATTTGCTGTTATGATCGAGCATTCCGTTACGAAATCCGCCAATGCTTGCCCTTTTATAGCGGTTCGGGGCTCGTACCTGATGTCGAATTCACTCAGCTCCATTGCCCATTTCGTCAATCATCCTGAGAGATCCATCTTTTGGAGTATATTCCTGAGCGGTTGGTCCGTCTGAACCACTATTGTGTGAGCTTGGAAGTATGGGCGCAGCTTCCTAGCAGTCAGAATGAGCGCGTAAGCCAATTTCTCTTTAGTTTTTTTTTTTGCATAAATCAGCGAGCTATAAGGGGCCCGAACCCATCATATCTCAAACTAGACCCAAGGTCTTACAAAGCTAGAAAAAAAGCCAAAGGCAAAAAAACTAGCAACTAAACAAACTAGTGCAATCTTCTCCTAAGGTAACCATTCTTGTCTTCAAGGAGCACTCTTTGAATCTCAGCCCCTAGAACCGAACCACATAAGGTTGTAACACCATAATCTGACTTTGCCTTCGAGAGTAGATCAGCCACACAATTAACCTCTCTATACACATGCTGAATCAAACATATCTCAAACTTAGCCATAATAGCCTTAATCTTGCGCCAAAGGAAGAGAGAACGCCAAGGAGGCTCCACTCCAGACTTAGTGAGCAGCCTATGAACCAACAGAGAATCAGTAGCAAGGGTCACCTTAGTAAAACCCATGTTAGCAGCAAGAGATAACCCAGCCTCAGCCCCTTCAAGCTCATGATGGATCACACTAATGGGATTAGTTCTACCACAAATGGCTATAATCACAGCAGCATTATGATCTCGCAAGACACTGGCAAAACCAGCTCGGCCATTACTAAGATAACCATCAGAGTTTATCATAATGGTGCCAGCAGGAGGACAAACCCATTTGCAAACAGTGACTTTCCTAGCTACAAACTCCCAAGAAAGATTCCAATTAGCAACAACCACCCTATTTTTATTACAATCCAGCACTATCTTATTAGCCTTAGCCATTTTAATCTTCACATCAGAAACAATTCTATGAAGAATCCCATCAGAGCTCTCAATCTTCCCTGTAAAAATTCTCCTGTTCCTCTCAGCCCACACATGATAAATAAAGCCATTAAAACTCAGCTTACCCAAAAGAGCATAACTATCCTGCCCAGCAAACAAGGAACCATACCAAGCAACAACAGCTGCCCAACTTCCATGGCTACTCCACTGAGCATTCATCAAACTCAACAGTCTCCTCCAAATGGAGCAGGAAAACTCACATTGGAAGAGAAGATGATAATCATCCTCATCAACCTCACAACAGAGAACACATATACTGTTGATATCCAACCCCCAACCTTGAGGTTTCTTTTTAGTTTTCAAAGCTCTATGCACACCAATCCAGACAATGAAGCTGTGTCTAGGGATATTGTGGTGAACCAGACTAGGCTATGCCAAGGAACCAAGTCAGACACATTCCTGATAGCCTTATAAGTACTTTTAATAGAAAATTCTCCAATGATGCTAGCAGTCCATACAAGGACATCCTGACCTCCTCCAATTGGAACTTCAGCCTGCCTAGAAGCAATAGGCTCAAGAGGGCCAGCAACCATAATAGGAACATACCACTTTCCATTCTCAATGCAGCAACTAACCTTTGCATTCCTGTGGAGCCTGATGTCCATCCTAAAGAAATCATTTTGAAGATCAAACAACACTCCCAGAGGATGCCAATTATCCATCCAGAAGCTAATATTTTGGCCATCACCCACTAAATGCATAGCAAACTTAAGACCAAGATGTCTAAACTGCAGGATCCTCCTCCAGACCCAAGAGGCATCATCAGGGACATTGATAGTCCAGAAGCATCTCCCTTTGATAAGATGATTGTGAACCCAAGAAACCCATAATGAATCCCTGCCTTTAACAATATGCCAGAGATGTCTAAGGCAAGTAGCAACATTCAACCTCCTCAAATTCCTTAGATTGAGACCTCCCTCAGAGGCAGGGGAGCAGACCATAGCCCAATTTACAGCATTATTTCCAATTCTTATGTCTGACCCAGTCCATAAGAATCTCATAATAATCCTGTTAATCTCATCAATAGCTTTCATGGGAAGAACAAACACAGAAAACCAAAATTGAACCATTCCACAGAGCACAAAAGAGACCATGGTTAGTCTCTCAGCATAAGAGAGAAATTTGAGTTTCCAAGATTTCACTCTAACCAGCAATTTATCAATAAGAGCCAAACAGTCAGAGTATCTAAGCCTAGAAGAGAGAAGGGGAACCCAAGATACCTGACTGGCAGAGGACTACAATCAAACCTTAAAGCAGCCTTAATCAAGTTTTTTTTATAATGATAAGCGGGAAAAGCCCGAACCGAGTACAATGAAATAGAAAATCAAAAAAACAGCAAAGAAATCAAAATTACATCATTTCATTAGCCCCACCCTTTCCTCATTCTCACTATCCCTCTAGAGTCCGCATTAACGATATTGACTAATTCCGCCGGAAGTTGACTAATATTCAAGTAAGTCACCCCCGGTCCGAGCTTCATCTTCGACAAGAAATCTGCAGCCTGATTGGCTTCTCTATAGACATGAAAAACTCGAAAACTCCGAAATTGACTTCGAAGCCTCTGAACTCTCTTCCACAAACGCCTCGCCCTCCATGGTAATTTCAAATTGTTAACTATATCAACACCAGCTGCAAAAATGGTACTCTTCAAATTGTTAATCCTTAAGCCAGTGCACAAATGAAACTGATCCAGCACTTGATGAAGCCCAATAGCAGATTGCACATCTCCTTTGATGAACACAAGGAGATCACCTGCAAAACATAAGTGAGTAATGAGAGGGTTAAAACATTTAGGATGCAAGTGTATACCTCCCTCCTTCACTTTCTGCAAGAGAAAAACATTCAAGACCTCCATGAGAATTACAAAGAGAAAAGGAGACATAGGACAGGCCTGCCTAATGCCTCTTTTCCCCTCAAAATACCCATAAGAACTCCCATTCACCATTATAGAGAACTTAGGAGAAGACACACAGGCAAACACCCAATCAAGGAACTGAGAAGGGAACCCAAACAGCTCCATAGCCTTCCTAAGGGCCCCCCACTCTACAGTGTCATAGGCTTTTTGTAAGTCAATTTTGATGGCACATCTAGGAGACCCCTTCTCCCTATGATAATTCCTTGTTAGCTCATGAGCTAATAGTATGTTATCTTGAATAACTCTCCCAGGAATGAAGGCTGACTGACAAGAGTTCACCAACCCACCAATGACCCCCCTCATTCTCAAAGTCAGGATCTTAGAAATACACTTGTAAACCACATTGCAGCAAGCAATAGGTCTAAACTCATTAATCTTGGAAGCAGCAGGAGACTTAGGAACCAAAGTCACCAAAGTGGAATTCATTTCCCCAAGCAATTTCCCAGAAGAGAAGAACCTAGACACAACATTCACCACATCATCTCCCACAATATCCCAACAAGCTTTAAAGAAATAGGAAGAAAACCCATCAGGGCCAGGGGCCATATCTGAATTAATAGTGGAAAGAGCATAAACTATCTCCTCTCTAGACACCTTTCTAATGAGATCAGCAGCTTGCTCAGGAGAAACTTTGGCATCAAACTGAACCCCATCAAGACCAGAGGCACCCTTAGAAGAAAATGTGGAAGTACCAAATAAACCTTTATAAAAATTTACACATTCCTCTGCAACCTCCTTTGGATCAAGCAGCTTAACACCTTCACTGTTCACCAGAAAAGGAATATTATTCCTGCTCCTCCTCTCTTTAAGAGAGTTATGGAAAAGCTATGTGTTACTATCCCCCAAGTCAACATATTGAACCCTAGATTTTTGCCTCAACATAGACTCCTCCATATTGGCTTTCAAGCTAAACTCAGCCACAACATCTCTCTCCTTCTTCCTAGTATGAGCACAGAGAGGATTAGACCTCAACTCAGACTGAACACAATCAAGAACAGTCCTGGGCTCTCGAACCTGTGAAGCAAAAGAAGTGAACATCTTCTTTTTCCACTCACTCAAACAAGATTTAACCTTCTTGAGCTTTGTGACCAGCCTATACATGGGATTACCCATAACTTCCATATCCCAAGCTTCCTTAACAATAAGAAAGAACCCCTCCTCCTCAGTCCAGCAGTTGAAGAATTTAAAAGGCCTAGGGCCAACCCTGGCCAACTCAAAAAGAGAAACAACACAAGGGGAATGGTCAAAAATACCCATATTAAGAAACTCAGCTTTTGCATTTGTATAAGCCTCAATCCATTCAATGTTAACAAGAGCTCTATCAAGCTTCTTAACAATAGCCCCCTCACCAACTTGCTTATTTGTCCAAGTGAAATGACATCCTGAAAAAGGACAATCAAACAACTTACTTTCATCAAGACATTCCTTAAATTCAAAAACATTATGCTGCTTAGCCACAACACCTCCCATTTGGTCTCTAGCCTCCAAGACCACATTGAAATCCCCTAGGACCAACCAAGGAAGAGAAAACCTCTTAGAAAAATCACACATTTCCTGCCACAGATCCCTTCTCTTCATGCCCTCATAAATAGCATAAACAAAGCCCAACAGAAAACATCTCCCATCCTTCAGAGTAGTTAGAACTGTTATCATTTGGGCTGATTCACCCACAGTATAAAGAGACACCAAACCAGCATCCCAGAGAACCCACACCCTTCCACTAACACTATTATTATAATTGTGAATCCAACTCCAAGAAGGCATAAGATTTCTTCTAATTATCTCCTTATTACTATCATTGACCTGAGTTTCCATCAACCCACAAATACCCAAATTATTACTTCTAATAAACCTGGTAACCTCACTCAACTTAAGGGGGGAGTTCATGCCCCTTACATTCCAACAACCAATACTAAACATTAGGAACAGTATAGGTAACCTTTTTCAACTTAGGCTCTCTCCTGTCCTCCAAAATCTTAGGCTCAAAAGATTTTACACTCATAGCAACTGGCTGTTTCTCATAAGGAACAATGGTTCCACTACATTCAACCTCATTCTCCATAGTGGACCAAAACATCTGAGCATTGGCCAATCCACTAGGAGGAACCTCCCTCGTTCCTTATCAGGAGGGTCAAACCCCTCCCCTACCTTCATAACAGAAACAGTATGAGAACCTAGCAAAGAGGCACATGTAACCTTGTCCTTCTCCTTCCTCTTGAGAGAGTTTTCCTTTTGACCTCAGTCCATCCTTCATCTTCATCAATAGGGGTAGACTCATCCAAACCCCTCTCCTTGCTCTTATCCACCCCAGAAGAATTATCAGCAGCAACATGACCAGCAGCATCAGAAGAATCAACTTTAGGAGCAGGCTTACTACCCTGGGCCTGCTTAGCTACCCAAACTTTCTTGAGTTTAGCTGCTACTTTAGGACACTTAGAAGAAGAATGACCAATAACTTTACAGCCAGCACAATATATTGGTTTCCATGCATATTCAACTCTAACTACCACTTCATCATCATTGTCCATAATAACAGGAATATGACTAGGTAACTCCTTACCCACCTCAACCTCTAACACATATTCTAGCATAGGACATCCTTGTCTTCAAAGCTGTTGGTCCATCCATAAACAGAGGCTTACCCACATAACTAGCAACAAGAGCTATTCCTTCTTCATACCATAAGGAAGTAGGAATATCCTTCAAGATAATCCAAAGAGGCAGAGAAGAGAGCTGATGCACCTCTTTTTCAATCCCACAATACCATTTCCTAGTAATGAACAATCTACTAGCAATATAAACAGGCTCATGACTCAGTATAAGCTCCCTATCCTCCTCAAGATCAGCTCTAATGATAAAAATTGAATCACCATTGAGAGTGAATTGAACATGACCCTTAGGTTTGCAAATACGCAACAAGGAGGTGGTAGCATAGCCATAGGACACTCTACCCCCAACAAAATTACCCACTATCCAATTTTGACAATCTTTCAAGTGCTCCTGATGATGTTTATCAGAGCTCATAACCCTAGTTATTTTTTTTCTCTATAGTTGGGTAGTTCAGTTCTGCCCCACCTAATACTTTGCTAACAAAGTATACGGGGTGCATGACTTCTTCTATTGTCTTGATTATCGCTGCTGAGACGGCTTCTCCGGGAGTCGCAAGATAAACAATGAGCTCGTCCCCGGGGCTTGGACTGACCAACAGTGGCAGTTTCATGAGGTGTGCTTTCAACTCCTGAAACGCCTTCTCCGCTTCGTCGGTCCAGGTGAAGTCAGGTACCTTTCGGAGAGTTTTGAAGAAAGGTAGGGCCTTATCCCCCATCTTACTGAAGAATCTGGAGAGTGATGCCAATCTCCCAGTTAGTCGCTGAACGTCTTTCCGACTCTGCGGGTTGGGCATATCTTGTAAGGTTGTGATCTTGGCAAGGTTGGCTTCTATCCCTCTGTGGCTAACCATGAACCCCAGAAACATTCCCGAAGTTACGCCATACGCGCACTTTTCTGGGTTTAGTTTCATATTGTAGGCTTGGAGTTTACCGAATGCGGTCTTAAGGTTGGTGATCAGGTCTCGGCGAGCTTTGCTTTTCACGATCATGTCATCCACGTAACATTCGACTGTTTTCCCGAGCTGATTCCCGAATATCCCGTTAACTAGATGTTGATATGTTGCTCCGACATTCTTGAGACCGAAAGACATTTGTTGATAGAAGTACATCCCTCGATCTGTCAGGAATGCGGTATTCTCTTGGTCGGCCCAGTGCATGGCGATCTGGTGGTATCCCACGAAGGCATCCATGAAGCTTAGTAATTCTTGGCCAGACGTGGAGTCTACTAGCTGGTCTATGGACGGCAATGGGAAACTATCTTTTGAGCAAGCCTTGTTTAAGTCGGTGAAATCTATGCACATTCTCCACGTTCTATTCTTCTTCTTGACCAGGGCCACGTTGGATAGCCACTCCGGGTAACGGGTTTCCCTTATTACTCCCGATGCCATGAGTTTCTCGACTTGCTCGGCTATCTCAGCCTGTTTGTCTACTGAAAAATTCCTTTTCTTTTTCTTCATCGGATTGCTTCTTCTCTTATATTCAATTTATGGGTATGATCCCCGGGTCTATCCCGGGTACCTCATCTGTCCCAAACGCAATGACATGACGGTGTTCTCTCAAGAAACTGGTTAATTTCGCCTTCTCATCGGCATCCAACGTACTCCCAACATAAGTCACTTCACTGCCCTTTTCTCCGATTTGTATAGGTCTGGTTAAATCTGCCGTTCTTTCTTCTTCTTCTTGGATCTTTTCACCTATCGGTGCTTTCGTTTCGTGTATTTGTCCTTCTGGAGGAGGTGTCTTTACCGCTGGATTGGTGGCATCTTCCAGACCCGCCATTCTGCTTTCCTGGTAGATCTTAATAGAGAAGAATTAGTCCTGAAAAAGTATTAAGTAGGATTCGAGTTACCGAATGTGAGGATTTCCTGGAGAAATCCCCTCCTTCTAGCACCGAATGCTGATGTCGAAAATTGGCTCCCGGTTAAATCAGCATGAAAAAAGGAGTTGATGCATGACAGCCTCCGTTATGATGGTATATTCTGTTTAGAGAGGTGAGATTCCTCTGTTCAGCTCCGCTTCTCTACTCTGCTCCACTCCTTTGCTCTGCTTCTCTGCTCCTTGCTTCTTGCTCGAGCTCTTGACTCCTTGCTCGAGCTCTTGACTCCTTGCTCTAGCTCCTGATTCCTTGCTCCTGTTCGTCTGTTCCCGAGGGTGGAAAACCTGCAAAGGGTTCGAAAACCACTCCGACGCTCAAGACAGTCAGGGTGCTCTTTGCAGTAAAAGAATGAATATTGATTGATCATTTTGGGGGGCGAGTTATGAGAACTCTGTTTTTGGGGATGATCCTTCTGGTATGAAGAGATCTTATGTTTACGAGAGATGGTGTGTTTCTTCTCCAGAGATCGTGCCTTAGAGAAAGAGTCTGTTTTTCCCTCTGGAGGTCGTGTCCTTTGAAGGATGATGTGGGGGGCCTTTTATAGGCGAAGATAGGCCGACTGTCCTTAGTGGCGTTGGTGAGGTGGTGGCCGTCAAACCGTAATAGAAGTTACCTGGATACTTCGTTGATATCTTGCCGGAGTGATAGAGTCTAAAGGAGAAGTTTCCTCCTTTAGATACGTGGAGTCCAACCGGGCTTAAACACTTCATGATGTGTAACCGACTGAGATCATTCTGGAAAGTCCGGGATTAAGTCATTAGGTTGCGCAACGCTGATATCTTCCCAGTTTTGGGCGTAAGATATGGGTCGAACCTGTGGAGACCCCCTTATTCCTTTAGAGATCCTAGGGCTGATATATCCATGCCAAAGACGTTTTGTGCAGAGCTGGTTTCTTCTGGCCGACCTCCCGGTTGTGGGAATGTGTGGTGGACCATCAGGGGTTTTAGCTGTCCTGCTGCCTTAAGCCGAGCTGTTCCGAGAGACTTCTAGTCTGATCTTTGACTCTTCAGACGTTAGTTAACGTCTGGACATTTTATGCATCATCAGTTTCCAAGGTGCGTTTGGTGTTTGTCTTTAATGACCCTTTATCTGTTTCCAAGAGGCCTCTTGGTTATCTTCTTCCACTATAAATAACTTGCTTTGGTTCTCTAATTCGTTATCACCAAAAGTTAGAGAGGGAATTTAAGAGAGCCCCTCTTCTGACATTGTCTTCTGATATTTCCTGTTTCTGCCAAAGATCCGAGATGCGGCCTCTGTTTGAGTTCATACAAGATCGGCTACTTGAGGAGTGTTTCTTCATAATGACCATGGTAAAAGATGGGTTTCTTAATAATGGTCGTGGTAACCTCACAAGCCGTTTTGTTTGAACCCGAAGGGGGGGTAAGGATTGCCAGTACTGCCTCCGGCTTAGGTGCTCAGGACGAGGTGAAGACGGTAGGATGGTTCGTTTGTCCTCGGTTGTCTTCTTGCCTTGACTGCATCTCTGAATGGTGGTTTCCTTCAGCCTTTCCACTTTTCTTCTCTCAAACTCTTTGACGGCTCTTCTGTAATCGCTCATGTTTTTGGGTCTGTTTTCCTTTCCCTCGACGGTTAAGGGTGTTCCTGCAATTTCTTCTGTAATAGGTCCTTCTTATGAATTAATAAAGAATTACCTTTTTCCTTTATACTTTTGTGCTTCTCTTTATCTTCTACGTTAAAGTCTGTTGGTTCCCCATGTTTTAATTGTGACTACTCGTCGCGACTCTTCGTTGATCACGCTCCTCTTATTGCGTCTCCTCTGTCTTGTAAATAAGCATGGAGATTTAGACGACTCTTCTATATTTCACCATGTCTCTTCTAACGGTTAGCGGAACTCTCCCCCGTAGTGACGTGAGGGTTGCTTTCTATATGGTTCTGAGCTATAACGATTCTTCCATCGAACATTTTTGCGTGACCAATGAAAGTTTTGTTGATGTTCTTCGTCCTCAAGATCTGCTGGACGAGGATCATCTGTCTACCTTAAGTTTATCTAGGCCCCTTTATCCTTTAGTTTATTCTCTGACCGGTACTAGAAGGACCTCTGAACCGGCACTCTTTTCTGCCGTGGGGTTCCTAGTTCGTCGTTGTGGAAGTGGCCGTCATGATTAGAGTCTCGGTTGATGTCGGCGGTCCTCCTGCTTCTCCTCCTTCCACCTCTGACGCATAGCGGCGGGCAACCCATGCTTTCCTGCTTTGTTTTTTTTTATATACATATATACATGTAATTAGTCCTACACTTACTAATGCAATTTCCTAAACTTACTACGCATGCTCCGAATGATTGCTTATGCAAAATTTAAAGAAAGTTAGGCTTAATCTATCATGCTCTAATCTTACTATTTCCTTCTGCAAAATAGAACCCAAATTAGCGTGGCTCTGTAAATCATGACGATTTCCGAGCCTACTTTTGCCCCTGATCATGGCTATTGCTCCCGGGGCTGTCTTTTATTAATCTGATTTTAAACCGTTTAGCTAAAATTCCTCCTTGGACCCTTGGTCGTTGCTTTCGCTACCAGGGATGGTTTATTTGGCTTGAGCCCAACTAGTTTAGCTAGGACTTCTCCTTAGACCCCTGGTCGTCGCTTTCGCTACAACGGCTGGTTTTGTTGGCTTGAGCACAACTAGTTTAGCTAGGACTTCTCCTTAGACCCCTGGTCGTTGCTTTCGCTACCAGGCTGGTTTCGTTGGCTCGAGCACAACTAGTTTAGCTAGGACTTCTCCATAGACCCCTGGTCGTTGCTTTCGCCACCAGGGCTGGTTTCGTAGGCTTGAGCACAACTAGTTTTGTCGGGACTCTTCCCGTACCTGTGGTCGTAGCTTGGGCTACCAGAGCTATTTTTTCCGCTTTCGCCTGACAAGCTTCGCAAGGACTTCTCCGTATTCCCCCGGTCACCTTCGCCAGGGCTGTAGTTTAACTAGGACTTCTCCTTGGGATCCTCAGTGGGGACCACATTTTACTCGAGTAAAGATTTTAAGTTTAACTAGGACTTCTCCTTGCGAGGCCTCGGGTCGCAGCCGTGGCTACCGGAGCTACCTCATTTTCCGGCTTGAGCTGATCAGTTTGACTAGGACTTCTTCTTGGGACCTTGGTGAAGGGTCAGTTTTACTCGAGTAAAGTTTCAGTTTAACTAGGACTGCTCCTTAGGGCCCTAGGCCGTTGCCATAGCTATCTAGGCTGTCCTGTCCCTGGTCGTGGCCTTCGCTAGCAGGGTTGTTTTTAAATTAGGGCCATTGGTCGCTGCTTTCGCTACCAAGGCTACCTTTTGGGTCCCCTGATCGTAGCTTTCGCTATCAGGGCTACCTGCTCAGTTTCGCTACCAAGGCTACCATTTGGGTCCCCTGACCGTCCCTATGAGTTTCGTTCCCGGAATTGAGAATTTCATCATGAGGTGGTTCATGGAAACTATTGCTCCTGACTCCCTCAGGAAGTTCCTGCCTAGTATGATGTTGTAGGCGTACATCTTGTCGACAATGGCGAAGTTGAGCATTATCGCTTTCTTTGATTCTCCTTCGCCGATTAGTACGGGCAGGGTTGTTATTCCGTCTGTTTTGACCTGGTTGTCGTTGAACCCTGTCAGGCAAGACTTATAAGATTTGAGGTAATGCTGACTTACCCCGAGTTTTTGGAAGCATGTCCGACTCATGACTTCCGTCAAGCTTCCTGTATCGACCAGGATGCGTCCTACCTCCAATTGGCCACCACAGCTGTCATTACCAATGGATCCGCGTGCGGAGTTATTACCCCAACTAGATCATCATCAGTAAAAACGATGGGTGGTGTTTCTATGGTAGGTTTGATTAGCAGGAATGGCGGGTTCTTTGCCTCGTTGGCATATCTGCGCTGTTCTCCTTTGGTTGCTCCGCCAAGGGTTGGTTTTCCTGCTATGGTATTGATATTTCCCATCACTCCGGAGGGTTCCTCCAAGCCCTTGTTTGCTTTTTTGAAAGTCGGGCCTTGCTCGTTAGTTTCTGGTTCCGATCCGATTCCTGCCCTGTTTATTGGCCTCTTGTTCCGGTGCTCTTAAGGTCGCTGTTCTTTCTGGATGTATTTGTCCAGCTTACCATTTCTTCGATAAGATTTTTGAGGTGCAGACAGTTGTCGGTCTTGTGGTCGTAGCCTCTGTGGAAGGCGCACCACGCAGTCATATCTCTGGGCCCGAACTCCTCTCTATCATCATTGGGTTTGGGTAGCTCAGCCTTTCCTTTTGCTATCAACACCTGCAAGATTTCTTCCCTCCCTTTCATCAGTGGTGTGTAGGTGGCGAAGTCAGGTCTGGTCCTTCTGCCTCGCTCTCGATCCCTGGGCGGCCTGGCTTCGTCCCGTTCCTTCTTTCGGGGAGGTTCACTCTCGTATGGGATGTTGGCCACTTCCTTCATTCGTAGATAATTTTCCTCTCTTCTAATAAACTGTTGCAGCCTCTCTATCAGTTGTGCGAGAGTGTCTAGTTTCTTCCCCAAGATATCTTTAATTATGTCGTCCTGTCTGAGGCCTCTCTGTCAGGCGACAAAGGCGACCTTTGGTTCTAGGTCGGGGACTTGTACCATAAGGTTGCAAAATCTCTGCTAGTAGCTTGCCAGAGACTCGCTTTTTTCCTTGTACCACATTGAACAGCTCTTCGGTTCCTATTTTGATGGTGGTGCTTCCCCAGAAGGCTTCGCAGAAGGCCTGGGCGAACTGATCGAAGGACTTGATTGATCCCGAGGCTAGCGTTTGGTACCATGCTTGAGCTGGTCCTTTCAGGATAATGGCGAAGACCACGCACCATATGTTTCGGTCAGTCGTGCAAAAGCTCATCATCGCAACATAGGTTTTTTTTATAATGATAAACGGGGGAAGCCCGAACCGAATACAATGAAATAAAACTAAATAAAACAGCAAAGAAATCAAATTACATCATTTCATTAGCCCCACTCTTTCCTCATTCTCACTGTCCCTCTAGGGTCCGTATTAACAATGTTGACTAGTTCCGCCGGCAGTTGACAGACATTCAAGTGAGTTGCTCCCGGTCCGAGCCTCATCTTTGACAAGTGATCAGCAGCTTGGTTTGCTTCCCTATAGACATGAAACACCAGAAAACTCTAAAATTGGCTCTTAAGCCTCTGAACTCTCTTCCATAAACGCCTCGCCCGCCCTGGTAATCTCTGATTTGGTTTTGCAAGAAGTAACTTGATATTCATCGAATCAAGACCCAAGTTCAACTTCCTGCAGCCCAGCACTAAGTGTTAACTCCAATCCCAACTCAACACCCTGCAACTCATGTATAAAGATAGTCTTCCCATCAACCTGACCCGTGGCTGCTCTAACAACAATCCCCTCCGAATCTCGAATAATGGCTCCATACCCCGCATCCACCTCGTTCAGAGCACCATCGGTATTAATCATATATCTCCCTGTCATCGGCCGAGTCCATTTACATGAAGTATAGACCGGCTTTTGAAGAGAGATAGTAAGATTGCATCGATCAATGGTCCTCCGATTCTCCTCAGTATCTTCAAACCGTTTGGTAATAGTATTCAGCTTGATCCGCACTTCATCGCAAATAGTATGAATAATCAGCCCCGGTGACATAACATCGCCTTTAAATACCCTGTTATTCTGTTCCTTCCAAATATGATAGACATAGGCATTTAGAAGCAAATGCCCCACCCGGGCACCAATGGAAAACCCACCAAAGTGATTAAGACACCACTGTAACTCCTCTTCCCAATCAACATCACATACTCTCTGAAATCCCATCTTTCGTAATAGTGATTCTCATATATTCTTTGTGACCGAACAACCAAAGAATAGATGGAAATCCGTTTCTTCATCTCCCCCACAGGAAACACATGTAGTGTCAAAGTGACGTGAGGAGAGAGAAAGTGGTGTTTCTAGGGTTTGCTAACCGGCACTGCTGGTCGGATCTCCGGCCATGAAGGAGTTTCATCAAGACAAAGATACTAGTTTAAGGGACAAGGGAGAGATAGGAGAAGGTCGTTTCTTGTTTGCTGCCAACCGATTACCAAGTGAAGATGATGAAGAGGAGATGACAGAGAGGAACTCGGTTAGTGTCAATGAAGAAGTGTCGATGGATGAAAAATCTGGAGTTTTTCAACATCAACAGTCGATCACAAGCAAAGAAGGTCATGGTTCGGAAGGACTTAGATTTAGTGCAACAGCTAAATCGAAAGGCAAGCCACGTGATGAAACAATGTTTGGGTATTCCACCCGGTGACCATACTAAGGAACTCCAGCTCAGTCGAGTACCTCTGGGTCGAATAGCTTCATACGTCTCTTTGAGAGTAAACTCTCCATTCTAGCTGGGCATCCAGATCACCTCGTCTCTGAGAGTACTATCTACCACCACCTCTCTAGCCTCGACCATGATAGACCCTAACATAGCTGCAATATGAGTAGGAAAAACCCAGCCCGACTGCCCAATAAATTGAGAAACCCGTGCATCTAAATGTAGGTGAGAATCATATCTATACCCTCCTCGAAAGCATCATAAAGTAGACCCCGAGGATGCCATAAGTCAGTCCAGAATGTAGTATCCTGGCCATCCCCCAAAGAAGTACACATGAGTCGCTGAGCCGTGGGCCTGCTAGCCAAAAATCCGACGCCAACACCAAGAACTGTTACTCGGGGCTGAAAGAGTCCAGAAATGCCGATCCTTAATAAAATTATTTCTCACCCAATCAGCCCACAAGGTCCTCTTTCCACTAATCAAAACCAAGCCCCCCTTCATTAGTGGGGTAACAAAGGCTTTCCCAGCCAATCGGAGCTCTCTTACACCCCATATCCACGTCAGACCATATATGACGAAGGTTTGACCCCTCAGATTGGAAACGAAAAGCCAGCAACAAGTAACTGCACCAAACTGTAATCTTGTGAGGAGAGAGAAAGTGACGTGAGGAGAAAGAAAGTGACGTTTTTCCTAAGATTTTCTTGGGTTTCTTGAGGCAACTCGTTTTTTCTAGTTTCTCTTGATCGGTATCTTTGTCGATCAATCTGGTTTGCTGGTAATGAGTGTTACATCTAAAGGAAACGACACTAATATGAGGGATGATGGAGAAATCGGGGAAGGAAGGTATCTTCTTGCTGGAAATCGAATCACAAGTGATGACGAAGACGAGGAGATGGAGAAGGAAACCTCGTTGGTTTTGAGAGATGAACAACCAATAGAACAGGTAAATACAAACCCTAAAAAAGATTCAGTCGGTCTTTACTCCAAGGCTACCAACAGTCTGGTTAATGATGGGTCTACATCACACGTTCATGGAGGAACTAGCTCTTTTCCTGTTCGTGCAAGGGAGGGACGAACTGGACAAAGAAAAAATAAAGTTCTGGGCGGCAATCCTTTAGCAGCAACTATACGAAACATGTTATCGGGAGTTCTTCGAAACCCTAATGTGGATACCACCATGCCTTTGCCGTGTTTTGTTGAAACTCCATTGCCGGCAATACAGCAAAATAACTTAGAGGGGATTAGGGTTCCGACCACAAGTCAAATTCGGGTTCCGGCAATACAGAAATTTGGGTTTGAGAGAACAGGTGCTTCAAATATTCACAAAGAGAGAGAACGTGAACAGCAAGTCCAATTGGTCAGATCTTTTTCAAAAACAGCAAATTGAAAGGCGATGGAACAGGAACCTTTACTTATTGCAGGACGACTCTTTATAGTTCGACAATGGAAAATCAATGTTGAACAAGAGCTACAAGAGTTGAGAACCATACCAATCTGGGTTTGCTTTAAGAATATCCCACTCCTTCTTTGGAATTCGAAAGAGATATCTTATATAGCAAGTGTGCTGGATACTCTACTCATGCAAGACAGTCGTACGAAATCGAAAGAGAGGATGGCTTTTGCACGTGTGTGTGTGTGGAGGTAAAAGCGGATAAGTGTCTACCTGATGAAATTGAAGTTCAAATTACAGAGGGACTGCTAGAGCACACGGTTAAGGTACAGCTAGAGTACTCGTGGCGACCTGATAGGTGTGAGAGGTGTAAGGTTTTCGGTTATGATGACTCGGACTTTCCTAAGAATCCGATCCTCCTAGAAGCAATACTGTCCTAATAGATGATTCTAAACAAATGAATGGCAATAAACCAACAGCAAATTTGTTTAAAAATCAATTTGGCCAGAGAGGCTTGGTTCCGACGAAGAACATTAGAAACCCTAATGGGCGGCAAATTGGTAACCAAAGTGTTCAAGGGGCTGGTACAGGTCAATTGGGAGGTGGTAGAAAAAGATCCGCTACAGTGAAAAATCGTGACCTAACTCAACAACAACCCGAGGAGATGCGTGACAGAAATGGAGGTTGGTCGGTGGTGCAATAAAAAACTAGACAGCTCACAATATGCAAGGGCCAATCGGACAGACTTGACTTGCCAAGTCGGAAAATGGCCAAGAAAGATGTGCAACATCAGGTGGCAACGGGTTCAAGTGGTCTTCTTTCAGGTAATTCTTTTTCGGTTTTATCCAATTCCGATGATGTTGTTCATGAGGGTCCCAACCGAGAGCTAGAGGGGGGGAGGCATTAGGTATGGATTATAATTACCATGAGGAGGACAACCTACTGATTCAAAACCAACGAACAAAACCAACCCCAATGTTGAGTACTATGAGAGTAGAGAGTAACATTGAGACCTCTAAGGAGGTCGAAATTACACTCCAATAATCTAAATGATTAATATAGCATGTTGGAACGTGAGAGGTCTAAATGACGCTCACCATATGAAGAGTGTGTGTGACTTTATGAGATTGAATAGAATTGGTTTGTGTGGACTGTTAGAAACTCATGTTCAGGAGGCAAATAAGACTCGTATTCAGCGAAGTCTTCATTCCAACTGGACTTTTACTGATAACTATGTGGCTGTTTCGGGAGGCCGGATTTGGATTGGCTGGGACCCTAGTAGGGTCGATTTTACTGTGTCCCATGTTGGAGGACAAGTTATTGCAGGTGGTGTTAGGTTTACGGATGGTTCGGGTTTTCACTTGCCAGTGGTGTACGGAAGTAATAATACTGTTCATCGTCGGGAGCTTTGGAGGGACCTTGAGTTTCTTATGACGGGTTCTGAGGCTCCGTGGTTGGTGCTAGGTGACTTTAACACCACGATGTTGGTCACCAGGGAGGATGGTTCGGTGGTCGAGGATCCAGCGGAGATAGCTAATATGTGTGTGGACTTCTATCGAGACTTATTTGGTCGGGAGGACGAGGATAATGAAGCATTAGATCCCATACCTAATGTGGAGTTCTCACGCCCGCTTACGGAAGCTGAAGGAGCTCTTCTCATTAAGAGGGTGACTAGAGATGAGATTTTTGCTACTTTACTGACTATTTGTTCTGATCGATCGCCGGGGCCGGATGGGTTCTTTTCCCATTTCTTTAAGGCGTGTTGGGACATCGTGGGAGATGATTTTGTGGAGGCTATCCAGAGGTTCTTCAGCTCAGGAAAACTTCTTAAAGAGGTAAACTCTACTTTTGTGACTCTTATTCCTAAAATAAATAATGCTTCTCCAGTGTCAGATTTTAGACCGATATCTTGTTGTAATGTGTTGTATAAATGCATTACCAAGATTCTTACTATACGGCTGAAGGGAGTTATTTATTCGATGATCAGTCTGAACAAATCAGCCTTTATTTCCTGCCGTACTATTCATGACAATATCATGCTAGCCCGTGAGATTGTTCGGAATTACCACCGACCAGATACCTCGGCTAGGTGTACGATTAAGATTGACCTTAAGAAGGCGTATGACACAGTTTGTTGGTCTTCACTATTCTCAGTCCTTGGTAAGTTTAACTTTCCAAGGATATTCATATAATGGATACGGGCCTGTGTCACCACGTCTAAGTTCTCGATTATGGTTAATGGTGAAGCCCATGATTATTTTGATGGGAAGCGAGGTATACATTGATCGAGAGGAAAGAGCATGTCGGTTTCTGCTACACCCTAAGTGTCGAGTTCCGAAAGTTATTCACCTTTGTTTCGCCTACGATCTCATGGTCTTCTTTCGAGGAGACGCTGGTTCGGCTCAATCTCTAAAAGGTGTGTTAACAGGTTTTCATCGGGCGACGGGGTTGCAGGCCAATGTGACTAAGAGCACGGTTTTCTTTGCAGGTCTTTCGGCCCAAGGTCAGAGTGATATTACAAGTATTCTGGAATTCAGTACTGGTTCTCTGCCTATCCGTTATTTGGGTTTACCTCTTGTATCGTCTGGTCTCACCTAAAGTCATTGTATTCCGCTGATTGATACAAGAACTTTAGTATTTAAATGACAGTCTACAGATAATAAAACATTCCGAATAGGTTTGTCAGATACGTGATCTGATGAATGAAACCCTATTAAGTGAACTTGGAATATTTATTATCATCTCCCTAGTCCAGGTCAATTCTTGGACAACAATGACCAAGGAAGACTAGCACGTGAAGTCGATGAGATAGCGCAGTTCATGGGCTATAGAATGGGAGTATTCGAGTCGACTACGTGGGTGTGTAAAAGGTTTATACATTGGACAACCCTCTAATGAGAAGTACATCACTCGTGATGAACGTCAAACGCTTCTCATTATGACAAAATTGGAGAGATTCCTCAAAACATGAGTGTTCTCATCTTATGTAAGGAATGTCCGACTTTGGTTTCGTTAAACGCCGCGCCGTAAAAGGAGGTTATAAAGGCGGATACTGGGAAGGACAGGATAGACATGAAGTTAAGTGGGAGCGCAAGAATGGATTGTGTCATCCTAATCACATTAGGTACAAAGTGTCTCAAGGCCACTTGATGATTAGCAACTGAAAATGCGTGGTCACGCTCAAACGGATTAGGAGTTAATCGTTTGTTTTTTACAGTTGTACTCGGATATCAAGAAAGTCTGAATGGCGTGACGTATCTGATGGAATACTAATTGACACGGAAATCGAGCATTAAACTTGTTCTAAGTCCAAGTGGGAGTCTGAAGGAGATGTCCTTCAACCAAGGTGACAATGCGAACAATTTGTCGGATAGGACAATTGATGTGGAAGATCATCAAGTCCGATTGATTTAGGGATCGTAGAGTTGTAGCTAGAGACCAACTACGATCGTCGAATTACGAAGTAATTCGCGGCTAACTTCGATCGGATCCTACAACGGGTTATACATAAGAATGGGTATATAATCGGATGATATGATTAGTGGGAGTGTGATATAACCATGGGAGTATCCTATAAACATATCTCATAGGCCTAAAGAGAATTTAGGCAAAAGATAACAAAAAGGCCCTAAAGCGGGGTTTTGGGCCTAAACCGATTGGGGCACTTTTGGGGCTCGGATTGGGCTGCTTTTTGGAGGGTCGGTTCCTTATGTTAGGAACATTAAATATGCAAATTTTGGCTGGGTTTGGGCGTCACCTCCTCAAGGAATTGAGAAAATATCAACTAGTTGCTATTTTCGGCAATTTCCTTAATCTTATTCTAAAGGGTCTTATAGGAAACCTAATTGTTGGTAGATTCCTATTAGGGTTCTATATAAAGACTCTTAGGGCAGAGAATAAGGTGTGGAATTTCTCTCTATGCTTTCTTACTCTACCACATCAAGTACAGAGGAGAAATTGAGCTAATTCCCAAGCTATCAACTAGTCAAGCAAGAAGAAGGTGTTCTTCTTATCTAACCACCATTGGAGCACTAGCGGGCTTTTATGGAGGGAGATTAAATACACCATTCGGTGTCCCAAGTAGAGGAGCGACAATTGGAGCTCTTGGTCTTCTTAATCGATTGGAAAGGTTCGAGGGAAAATAGCGATTAAGGTAATCTCTACTTTTTTATTAGTTTAACTATTAGTTTATGCATGATGATCTTGGGACGTACTAATGTCAAGACATGAGATGTCTGAGATTCCGGTTAAACGACATTAGTAGACACCACCATAACCCAACACAGTCACCAAAAGCTTTGATTTGAATTCACTGAAACACATCTAAATACACAAATGTCATTCATACAAAAGACCATTTGTCTTGTTCAAAACAATAGCTAAAAAAATATTGATTCAATTCAGTAATCAAACAGTAAAGCACTATAAATATATCTATATAGTCTGAAATACTAACTCGATACATATTACCCAGTACAATCACCAAAAGCTTCGATTTGAATTCACTGAAACACACCTAAACACACAAATGTCATTCATACAAGAACTTTAGTTATAATTTGTTGTTCCTCTGTTATGATTTGAGTTCACTTTATCTCTGTCTTGTTCCTCTCGGTTAATCCGAAAGAAGGAATTACTGATAAAGTCGGTATTCACTTATCATTTATCTCTCTATAACTTAGAGAAAGGAAGTGCCCTACTTCGCCCTAGACTCTGTCTTAATCAAGACAAGACAGAGATAAAGTGAACTCAAATCATAACCAGAGGAACAACAGATTATAACTAAAGTTCTTGTAGTTTTTCAAAATATGTATTGAAACTCTCAAGTGCAATGAAGAAAATTAAACTAAGAGAATCTACAATGCTACACTTAGAGCATCTCCAATGCAAAATTCAAAAAAATCTCCATTTATCATATATGTCAAGTTCCAATTGAGATTCTCACTCCTATGTGGCGTTAGTAAAGATCTTCAATTTCTTGTTGTCTCCAATGCAAAACTCTAAACTTATCTTATTTACTTATGTGGCATAGTTATTTTTGTAAATAAATAATTAGTTATTTTAGAAAATATAGAAGACTTGATTTCTATTGGTTGAAAATCAAATATTGATGAGTTGGACAATTAGAGATATCTCAAGAGGACACTCTATTTCTAGAGCGTCCTCTTGAGATATCTCAATTTCACTCTCGACACGTCATCTTAAAGATCCAAATAGAGTGTTGCATTGGAGATGATTTTTAAGAAAAAACTCTAAAATCCTACATGGCACTCGGAGTTTAAGATTGAGTGTTGCATTGGAGATGCTCTTAAACTCTAAGTCTTAAAGTGTCACATAAGATTTTTTTAGAGTTTCTCCTTGATATTCATCTCCAATGCAAAACTCAATATGAATCTCTAAAATGATGTGTCAAGATTTATTTTAGAAATCTTTAAGAGGACACTCTAAATTTGGAGTGTCATCTTTAGGATCTCTAAGTGCCACATAAGCAAATCAATTAATTTGATACTAAAATATAAGTTCTTAGAGTTTCTCTTGAGTGTTTTGCATTGGAGAAGGTTTTCTAATAGAGTATCTCTAAATAGACAAACATGAAAGGACCATTTAGAGATCCATTTTTCAACTTAGAGCATCTCCAATACAACACTCAATCTTAGAAATTGTGAGTGCTGCATGTGATTTTTGGAGTTTTTGTTTCTTAAAAACTATCTCTAATGCAACACTCTGTTTGCATCTCTAAGATGATGTGTCGAAGGTGGAATAGGGATATCTCTCATCGTCCAACTCAGCAATATTTGATTTTCAACTAATAGAAATCAAGTCTTCTATATTTTCTAAATAACTAAATATTTATTTACAAAAATAACTGTCACATGGTAAACAAGATAAGTTTAGAGTTTTGCATTGCAAACACAAACAAATTGGATCTCTATTTTAGCCGCCAAAGAGTGAGAATCTCAATAGAAACTTGACACATAAGATGAATAGAGATTTTTTTGAGTTTTTCATTAGAGATGCTCTTAACACATTGGGTTTCCAGAGTTTTTATTGGCTCTTGCATTGGAGATGCTCTAATTAGAATAATTAGCCAAATCTTCTTTATATACTTTTCCTGGACACGACAAAGGCTACAAGGAAAAATTAAACTAATTAGCCACATCTCTTTTCTTCATAATAATGGAAGAAAGGAAAGAAAGTTACATTGTCGACGGCGACACAAGCAAGACTGCCGCGAAAATCCCTGGCATCCTATGGGTATTTTGTTACCTTTTTTCTCTGAGCAGCTCAAGTATGATAGTACTTACCATATGAATGCCAAGGGTTGGTGATTGTTTGGAAAATGGGGCATGGAAGTTGTCTCATCTTCAGTCTTGTTATTTGGGTCCTATTGTTAACCAGTTACATGAGGTGGGTGTTGCATTGGACTATGAGGACTCTAGAGTTTGGTTGGCTAATGATAAGGGGGATTTCACTTTGAAATGCACTTATGAAGCTATGAGAAAGGTATCTCCTGCTGTTCCTTGGGCCTCATTGGTTTGGTTTAGTCATAATATTCCTAGACATAGCTTTATCTCTTGGGTGGTTTTACATAGAGCTGCAAAAACTAAGTTAAAACTTTACAAGTGGGGCTTGCACATTGGTGTCACCTGCTGTCTTTGTTCCAATGGTGAGGAGGATGATGTTCATCTTTTCTTTAAATGTAGTTACTCTAAGGGTATTTGGAAGGCTCTCCTCAATCTGCTGGCTTTGAGACAGACTCCTTTCTCTTCCTGGGATGCTATGATTGATTGGTGTGTTAGGCTCTTGAGAGGGAAGGATAGTCTGGCTGTTCTTGGTAAATTAGTGTTTAATGCTTTTATTTACCATATATGGTGTGAGAGAAACATAAGAACTTTTGCTGGTACCTCCAACAGTCAAGAGGGTCTTCTGAGAAGAATCATTGAGGAGGTTAGAATGAAGATGTGTGAGCTGACCTGTACAGCTTCTAGTAGTCCTAGATTGGGTAAAGTCTCTCATAATTGGAATTTGCAGCTTCAGGTTACTCCTTCCTTAGTTATTCCTTGTACTTGGGTTGCTCCTCCTCCGGGTACTGTTTTGATAAATACAGATGGTTCTTATAGTAGTGATCAGGCTGGTTTTGGTTGTGTTCTTAGAGATTATACAGGTCAGGTCATCATTGGTGTTCAAGGTGGTGCTCAGCCTGTCAATGTTCTCCACCATGAACTCCATGCCATCAATGAAGGGCTCATTACTGCTTTGTCTCATGGGTTTGAGATTGTGACTGTTGCTTCTGATTCAAAGAATGCTTGTGATCTGTTGAATAGTGTTGATGCTACTCCTCCTTGGCAGTCCTTAAGTGTGTTTAGAAGCATCAAGAGTAACATGAATAAGTTTAGATCTTGCAGCATTGAGCATGTTTTTAGAGAGACTAATCAGCTTGCAGATTTGTTATCCAAGGCTAGGCATTCAGTGGGAGTTGACTATCTTGCAGCTAGTGAGCTTAGTGATGCTATGCAGTGTGTGGCTGGTGATGATAGGTTGGGTCTTATTAGAATTAGGCTGAAGTAGCAGAGGTTTTTTTGTTGATGTTTTTTCTCTTAGTCTTGTTTTATGTCTGTGATTTACCTTTGGGACCATATGTTCTTAGTGGGTTGCTTGGGCTTTGTATGGGCTGGGTTTGTTTGTTGATGGTTGTTTGGCTATCTTCTTCTCTTTGTTTGGTTTCAGGTTTTCCTTAAACCTGCTGATATATGCAAAAAAAAAAAAAGACTGCCGCGAAAATCAAACAATAGTTTTCGAACTGTCTACATTTTTCTGAAACTCACGATATCGGCTAAAAATGTATCAAACATAAACATTTTAGGTATCAAACCGTGTTGTATGAAGTTGCTTGCAAGAATTAGAACTAGTATATATAACATTAACACCTGAAACAAAATAATTAATCAAAAGATAAGTATGCCACCATCCATCTGTTACAAAATAATTAATCATAAGATAAGTATGCCTCCATCCATCTGTTACAAAATGGAGAAGAATTCACTCATTTTGTCTCCCCAACTATCCCATGTTTACATACACCATAAATATTAACACCTGAAACAAATATGAAGCTATTACAAAATAAGACAAGTATCTTCTGACATCACAGGTATAAGTTATGACCAAATTTAAAGACCAATTGCCAACCATTCTTTGTAAACAAGCCAATGCCAACCCGAATCTCGATTGCAGAATTTTGGTGATAAAATGTGATGTCAAAAGGCACTCAAATCACGCGATTTTAAGTATTCCCCGAAAAAGAAGCTGATAAGTTTGACATGTAACTCCCTCTTCACCGTAAATGGTGTACGGACTTACACTAGACGTCTCAAATGTCATTAACGTAGGAAAAGAAAAACAGAAATAGAATAAGCATCTCCATACGCAATAGGTGTGAAAATATAGCCACAAACTTCAACTTGCCAACCATTACTTGTATCTTATTTAGTCAACATTCCAAATCCATCCTGAATGAACCGACATTATTTGGTATCATACCTTATCATATGGAGATACTTACAGAAATTACAAAACTATCACCAAAAATGTAAACCAACTGCCAATCATTATTTGCAATAAACCAATGCCAACCTTAATCTCGGATAGTTGGTAAGTAAACAATGTGATGCCCAAAGGAACTTACTCAAATCACAAAAGAAAAGAAAATAAATATTAAGTACGTCTCCCGCACACAATACAAAATCAGTGTCATTATCCTCACAGCCATCCCTACTATTATATTAGTGATCACCAGCATTACCAATTATATTCCAAAAAAACAATCTCAGGTATCATGGTTGTAACACTGTACTGTGACTAATGCAGAGACTTACACAATATTTAAAATATCATAAAATTGAAAAAGGAGAACAAGATAAAGTAAGTATCTCGATACGCCACTAGGTATAAAAGTAAACCAACTGCCAGCCATTACTTTGATAGTCTGTCCCAACTCCTTCTCGAATGAACCCACGTAATTTGGTATGATACCTTGACATATGGAGATACTTACAAAAATTAGAAAACATTTATAAAATATTTTTAAAATAAAATAAGAATCTTTGACCATCACATGTAAACCGAATAAGCCAACTGCCAAAACTCAAGTGAAACCCACAATTGTTTGTAGAAAGTTGTGATGTCAAAAGAAAAGAGAAAAAAAATCAAAGATAAGTCTAACAAATAGGTAAGTCTCTGCATACAACACACAAAATCAGTGTCACATTCCCCGCTGCCTTCATTTATCCCAACTGTATATCAACACGTCCACAGCACTATAGATCGTATTCCCCAAAAAACCATGTATCATGGTTGTATACACTGTACGGCGACATATGCAGAGACTTACACTAAAAACTTTTGTAAACTTGTAAAAGAAAATGATAAAAGAGCAAGAATAAGATAATCATAAAATTGAAAAAGGAGAATAAGATATAGTAAGCATCTCCATACGTCGTAGGTGTAAAAGTAAACCAACTGCCAGCCATTACTTTGATAGTCTGCCTCAAATCCTTCTCGAATGAACCCACATAATAGGTATGATACCTTGACGTATGGAGATACTTCCAAAAACTAGAAAACATTTATAAAATATTTTTGAATATAAAATAAGCATCTTCGAACATCACATGTAAACCGAATAAGCTAACTGCCAAACCTCAGAGAAACCCACAATTGTTTGTAGAAAGTTGTGATGTCAAAAGAAAAGAGAAAAAAATCTAAGATATGTTTAACAAATATGTAAGTCTCTGCATACAACACACAAAATCAGTGCCACATTCCCCACTGCCAGCATGTATCCCAACTGTTATATCAATGTCCACAACACTATAGATCAGTGTCACATTCCCCACTGCCATCGTTTATCCCAACTGTTATATCAACGTTCACAACACTATAGATAGTATTCCCAAAAAAAACATGTATCATGGTTGCATACACTGTACGACAACATATGCAGGGACTTAAAACTTTTATAAACTTGTTATAATACTAAAAAATAAGTAAATATAGAACAATGTTGTCCGTTCCCGCCTTTTCAGTTTCCGCCAACAGTTTTTTTCCTATCTCTTTGAATTTAGTTTTGGTGGGTATAAAGACACTGCCATCCATACTGTTGAATAAAGCATATTTTTGTAAAAGTTATCGTATTGAGAACTAGGAGTTCTTGAAAGATATACACTTGCTCCATCATAAGAGAAGTTTGATCCACAATATAAAGTGTCATCATTTGTTATTTGTTGTTTCGAATGTGACCTATTGCCAACCTTATTTTAGTCTGAAACAGATTTAGGGTTTATGTTTAATGCCAATGGTTTATGTTTAATGGCAATATACACCAACAAATAACCCATCTGACTATCAGGTTCAATACTGGGTCGATTTCCTCACACTGATGTACAAGATTAAGATCGTTGGATCGAGTACGAAGAAAGTGAAATCAGAGTTCCTCAAAGTCGAGTCATCTAGACTTGAAGATTGGGAATCGTTTGTTTGAACCGTAAAATTTAGGGTTTCGCGTATCATAAAATATTGCGAGCAAAAGAGTAGATCAAGTAGTAAATACCTTTGCTTGAAGAAAGTTAGGGTTTCCCAATGCCTATATCCAGAGATCACGATGGTGCACTACCAAGAGAAAGAAAGAGAGAGAGAGGAATCAATACACTAGGGTCACTGTCATCTTCTGATAAAGATTCTCATTCTTGATCTTTCATTCCCACTTGGTTCGCGAATAAGAAGAGAGACAGAGACAGAGAGAGAAACAGTCACAAATATCTCTGATGATCTCCATGGCGGAATCTAACTGTTTCTCGATTGGGAGTAATGCCTCTTTCTCTCTATCTCTCTCCATGAAAACAAATCTTGGTTGTTTCTCGATTGGGAGTAATGCCTCTCTCTCCTCGCCTCTCTCTCTCTCTCGCCTCTCTATCTCGCCTCAACGTATTCTTGATTTTGGTGGACATACTTCTGAATAAGGAAATTGAGTTAATTCCTATTTGGCCCCCTACTTTGTGACCAGTTTTCTTTATGGCCCCTAAATTTCTGTAAATTCAAATATGGCCCCCTATTTTTATGTAAATGTCATAACTACCCCTCCCATTAATATATTTTCAAAATAAAATTAAAAACAAATAAATTCCACCTCACTTCCCTCTCCACCACTCATCTCTCTCCACGTCACCTCTCTCTTCAACTCACCTCCCCCTCTCTTCAATTCACCTCTCTCTCTCCAACTCATCACTCTCTTCTCCAACTCAACACTCTCTTCAACTCACCTTCAAACTTAAAAAAAAAATTCCTCTCATATCTCTCTCTCTCTAAAATTTTCGATCATATCATCATTCATCACCACCCTAATACTTTCTCTCTCTTCATTATCTTCTCAAAGGAACTCAAAGAATTCCCTTCCTCTCACTTATAAAGCCCCCCACTCTCTCTACTACGACTCTACCTATCAATTCCAAGAACAAGTCTACTACTCCGTTTTGACCTCATCAGTTTAGAAGTGGATTTAACTCTTCCCCACTCTTATTTGATCATCAAAATCCATTCTTTTTCGTTTTTCTGGTTTTTGGGTATCTATTAAAATTAAGAAATTTGAGTTTAATTGAGCTGAAATGATGAGAGAAGAAGATGAAAATTCAAGGGTTTTGAATGAACTTTGTGCTCTTATTATGAGTATAATTAGATCACCTCATCTTCCTCCTCTTACAGTTTATCCTTCTTCATCCACCGGTAGTACCCTTTCTTCAACTTTCCGGCGGCGGCGAACGACTCTAAGCCAAGTTTCACCGGTGGGATTCGCTTCATTACTTTTAGGATTTTCTTTAGCTTTGATGTTATGTGGATCAGTGACTTTTGTGATCAGATTTATATTGATGCCTTGGGTACTTGGATTCATTATGGTTCTTTACTTAGTTGGAATTGTTTCGTCATTCAATATTTGGAATCTTTCCTGTAATCCCCTTTTAGTTTGTTTTTTTAGTTAGGTTTTTTTTCTTTTTTTGGATTGATTTGGTCATGGGTATTGTATTGTGTGATCTTCTTGGGTTAATTAATACAGGAACTTACTTGGTTTGATTCATATCTTGTTTTTGGTTGAGATCCAAAGGGGCGTCTTGATCTTTTTTTTTGTTGGAAGTTTATTACAATCTTCTTATTCACATAGTTTTTTCAACTTCTGGTGCTAAATTCTGCAATTTTATTCCTTTTGATCTAATAAGCTAAATCTAGGTCATGTGTGTGTGAACAGATTTACTAGACTATAAAATTCGATTTTTTTTAGAGAGAGAGAGTGCTGATTTGAAGAGAGAGAGAGAGAGGTGAGTTGGAGAGAGAGAGAGGTGACGTGGAGAGAGATGAGTGATGGAGAGGGAAGTGAGGTGGAATTTAGGTTTTTGTTTTTAATTTTATATTGAAAATATATTAATGGGAGGGGTAGTTATGGCATTTACATGAAAATAGGGGGTCATATTTGAATTTACAGAAATTTGGAGGTCATAAAGGAAGTTGGTCACAAAGTAGGGGGCCAAATAGGAATTAACTCAAGGAAATTTTAAACAATGATACCTGAATAAGGATTTCGGCAATTTGGGCCCGCTGACTCAAACTATCTAGTTAGCTTTCCGCTTGTCATAGATTTTGTAAAGAAATTGCTAATTAGCTTTAAAAATGGGGTCGAATCACTGGTTGAATGATATGGCAGAGTAAGAAGACCCTCGTGGTCGTACCATACAAAGGGAGGAATGGTTCAACCAATGAAGATTGGTTTCATTAAATTCTGAATGTGGTCAGTCTATTTTTCTCTCCAATATTTAAAATTGTTGTAAATACATAGGTTAGGAGTGACAAGAGCAGAAACCAATCTAACTAAACTAAACCGACTAACCAGGGCTGATCCAAAGTGAATCATTTCAAGTATTTTGAACTACCTGAGTTGAATTTCTACATAGAAGGCTATTTTTACACAGTGGACCATTTGAAATTTCAACATGAAATTAATTGTTTTTGCATCTTCCAGTTTTAATACTTTCACATTAGTATTGTTTTGTATAAGACTTTGAAATAAGCAACTTGGTGAGATTTGTTTAATTAATTACTTATTTCATTTTTATTTTGTTGAAAGAAGTTGTTTATTTCATAGTCTTAGACAAAACGATACTAATGTGAAAGTATTCTTTTGGCTTGATTTTGGTGGTGGACCGCAACGGCTCAAAACCCGAGCACGTGCCAAAGCACGTGCCAACGTTCACAATTCCTAATTCAGAAAATTGTTTTTTTAGGTAGAAAAATTAATAGGGAAATTTTAGAAGCAATGTGTTTTCGGTTAAAGGCAATGTGTTTTTCGGTTAAAGACAATGTATTTTGCTCTAAAGACTTGGTCAAAACAAGTTGACCACGTGTCATTAGAGGCAATGCCACCTCTTTCTTTTCCGTCAAAGATCTCCCTCGACTTCCAGTAGACAACATAACTTAAAAAAAGTTTCTCTCTGTTCTTCCTCCTCCTTCTTTGTTGATGAACTCCGACTGGTTTATATAGGAAGAGAAGTTCTTTATGAAGGTTTCTTTTTCTGTCTTATAAGCATGAATCGAAGAAGATCTTTAATGGTGATAAATTGTGCCTCACTCATTTCTCTGTAAAATCTACTAATGTTGTTGATATGATTCTTATATTTACCCGTTTTACAGAAATCACCAATGATGTCCTCAAGATTGGTCAACCTTAGAATCTCTATTGATCTTATGTATTTATGTGGGGTAATCCCAAAGCTTCCATGGAAGAATTTGTATCCCCATCCACCAAACCATGGTTGCCCATAAGCTACTCCATAAAGAAGACGAAGATGCATTGATCTCTTCCTTGATACGTCTTCAACTATAATTCTCCGTTTCCTGAGACAAATAAACATACCTAGAAATTAAACTCCTTTAAGTGATAGCAGAAAGGTTGAAGACACCATTTGACCGAAACAGATAAGCATACCTAGAATTTAATCTCGTTTGAGTGATAGCAGAAAGGTTTAAGAACACACCATTTTCACCCGCTGAGTTTTACTTGCTTAAGGGTACCAGTTCTGGTTTAAAAATTAGACTTTGAAAACGTTTCCGGTGAAAAAGGCTCCTCCCTTTCGCATGCCGACAGTTTGACGTCGTTAGGTCAAGTTCTGATTTAGGCATTGCCTCTTGCACACACATTGCCTTTAACCAAAATACAGATTGCCTTTCGCGAGATTGCCTATAACAACTTCGAGCACTGCCTTTAAAATCTCCGAAATTAATACAATCATAATAACTAAAGGTCGATGTTTTAGGGAAACAAAAAAAGTTTCCGGAAAAGACGGTGAAAAACCAAAAATATTTCACCAAACGCCCCTTACTAGTAACCGGCCAGATATAAAATTGAGAGTAGAAATAGGGGAAGAGAGAGTAGGGTTAATCATTTTCATTATTAGTTGAAGAATAATTGAATGTTTTGTTTATATCTTTCCATGCTTAAGCTAAACTTGATGAAACATTCCAAATCTCAGAATCAACAAGCTCTATTTTAAAATCATCTTCTTTAAAACTTTTTTCGAGATAAAGGGAGAAAGATGATTTTCGATTGAACTAATTGTTGATGGGTTTGATTTTTTGTCCTTGTCAAGAATCCGGGATGGGTTTGAGCAAAAGTTACATGTTGTTTGAGAAATCGGAGACTTGGGTATAAATAATGGGAGGATGACTCTTCCTCTAAAAATGAATCCAGCCATGGAATTACAATATTAGCAGAAAATTTCAGTTACGCAAAATGTCGAACAGTTCATGTCCAAAAAATTTTCTCTTTGTTTTACACTAAAACTTCATCACTAAATATCTGCGCTGAGACTTGGAAAAGATGATAGATGAACAAAAGAAGAAGAACAACCAGATAAATCCATTGAAGAACTACCCGATGAAATTTCAGGAGAAAGGGCTTGTTTGGTACATCAACTTCATCTCAATTGCCTATTACATATATGCTAGTAGGGAAGGACAGAGAAGAGAGAGAAGAGAAGAGAGAAAAGAGAGAGAAGAAGAGTTAATGGTCGCCGGAGTTAGTGTTGGTGGTGTCGTCGAAGTTAATGGTTGCCTGAGTTATGGTGGTGGAAGGGGAAGATGGAGAAAGAAGAAAAATGAATACAATAAAAGTGGATAGTGGTTGGAGGAAATAGAAAAAAATTGTTTCCACCCAAAACTTTGTACCCCGGATAATTTTTTTATTTCCCCAAATCACCCACCTAACTAAAAAAACCCACCTAACTAAAAAAACCTGTATTTTTTCTATTAATCAGAAGTTGCCACAATTTTCTAAGTAAGGCCAGCAGCGCCTTGGGGAAATCAATATAGTTTCCGGGGAAATAGGTGAAAATCCAAAAGAACATAAACCAAACACACCCTAAGCGTTGCCGGCAAAATGTCGCCGACCGGAAGTGTCTGACGACTGTCGGCGACTTCTTATCTCTTTTCTCTTACCTCTATCTTCTCTTCTCCCTTCTCTCTCTATCTCCCTTCTTTCTCTCTCTTTCTGCTCGCTCTCTTCTGTCCCTCTCTAAATCCGGCGAAGGAGAGAAACTCCTTCGTCGGATTTCTGGTTTCCAGACGAAATCAATCTGGTCTCGCCAGAATTATAGAGAGATGAGAGAGAGAGAGCTGAGAGAGAAGAGAGAGGAGAGAGAGAAGAGAGAGGAGAGGGAGAAGAGAGAGGAGAGAGAGGAGAGAGAGAAGAGATGGAGAAGTGAGAGGCTCGCATGTCTTTGGGAGTCTCGCCGGAATTTACGATGAAGGTCGTCGGAATTCATGGTGAAAGTGGGAGAGGAAGAAAAGGGAAGAAGCTGTAAATAATAAGTGTTTGGAGGAAACACGAACTTTTTGTTTCCACCCAAAACTTATTGCCCCGGAAACTTCGCTTATTTCCCCAAAACACTGACCCTAAGTAATGATACATAAAGTTTGAAATAATACGAGTAATTACTAATAAGGTTATTTTCAAATTTTCTCTAAAAAATGTTAGAAATTTTAGGTTTTCTTATTCTCGATTCTTGTTCTTCCAATCTTCAAGTCTTCGAGTCTTCCACTTCTTCAAGGATTAGAAATAGAGAGAGAAATCTTGAGACAAATGATCTTCGTGAGTAATCAAAAGCTTTGGATCAAGAACATCGTATAATGCAAATTCTAGAGAGAAAGTAAAGAGAGAGAAGAAGAAGAAGAAGAAGAAGAAGAAGAAGGTGAGAGTCTTAATGGAAGCAAGTCATTAGTCATGTTGTGTTTTGTCTTTAATGAATCCCAAATCTATTCAGCTATCATCCATGTCTTAACTAGAGCTAAATTATATATACAAGTAAGGTGTTTGATGAAAGACTGCATCCAAAATCTCCAGAAGAATTAAAAAATCTTGCCAGATTGCTTCATTGACTTTTAATACAGTTAACTGATGAGTCCTTTAGAACTAAATTATTTGTCTTCAAATTTCATGTGTTAGTCGCTAAGTAAGGTTCGTTTTGCAATCAAGCAATTTATCAGGGGAAAGAAGAAAATAACCAAATTTACAAGGACTTGATGTGTAAATAGCTTACCCACTTGGTAACTACAGTTAATGAATAGGGAGATTTTAGAGCCCCTATCGTTCTTGTTAAAAGGCCCCTGCATGGCTCCATTGACTTAGTAAAATGCCTTTGACTTAGCTTGGTTAAAGGGCCCCAATTGAATGGGTGAAACAAACCCCCTTTAAAGCTGTATTTCACTCACGTTAGGAATTTAGTTGTGAAAATTATAAATCTTCCCAAAACCCAAATCCCTAGACATTCCTCTTCTTCTTCTTTTTCCACCAGAATTGTCATAACGTCACCGGTGACCATTATCAATGGGGAAAGTTCATCGAAATTGTGCAGCAATCTCACATTGTTGTTGCACTCATATATGAAGTATACTCATTGTTGAATACCACCAACTGTTGGGTTTTACACCCTTATACTAATGTCAATGGCGGAAATAAGACATCTAATGTCTACATTAGTATTCCTAGGATCACATGCATAAGCCCATAATAATACTAAACAAAACTAGAAGATGAATACCTTATTCGCTAGTTTTTTCCTCGAACCTTTCCAATTGCTTTTGAGAAGACCAAGAGCTTCAAACGTAGCACCTCTACTTGGGACACGAGCAATCAACTTGATCTCCCACCTTGTTGTTAGCTAGCACACCAATGGTGGTTGGAAGAAAAACACCTTTCTTCTTTGACTAGATAGATAGTAATGGGAATTAGCTCACTTTCTCCTCTCTACTTGATGTGGTAGAGTAAGAAAGCTTAGAGAAAAATTCCACACCTTATTCTCTGCCCTAAGAGTATTTATATAGAACCCTAATGAGAATACACCTCCTCAAAGGTTTCCGAAAACACCCTTTAGAATAAGATTTAGGGAAATTGTCAAAAATAACAACTATTGATATTTTCTCAATTACCTAACTAAGGAGGGGGTGTCCAAACACCACGAAATTTTTTCATACATATTGCTGTATATATCAGAAATCTCCCCTCAAAAATTCAGCCCAATCCGAGCCCTAGAAGTGCCCGAATCGGCCTAGGCCCAAAAACCCTGTTTTTGGTCTTTTTGTACTATCTTTACCTAATTCCTTTAGGCTTATGAGCTATGTTTATGGGACACTCCCATGATTATATCTCACTCCCACTAGTCATATCCTTGATCAAAATTGTCACTCTTATGTGTAACCCGTTGTAGGATCCGATCGAAGTTAGCCGAATTACTTCGTAATTCGACGATCGTAGTTGGTCTCTAGCTTAAACTCTACGATCTCTAAATCAATCGGACTTGATGACCTTCTACATCAATTGTCCAATCCGACAAATTGTTCACATTGTCACCTTGGTTGAAGGACATCTTCTTCAACTCCTTCAGACTCCCACTTGCACTTAGAACAAGTGTAATGCTCGATTTCCGTGTCAATTAGTATCCCATCTGATACGTCACGCCATTCAGACTTTCTTGATATCCGAGTACAACTGTAAAAAATAAACGATTAACTCCTAATCCGTTTGAGCGTGACCACGCACTTTCAGTTGCTAATCATCAAGTGGCCTTAAGACACTTTGTTCCTAATGTGATTAGGATGACACAATCCATTCTTGCGCTCCCACTTAACTTCATGTCTATCCTGTCCTTTCTAATATCCGCCTTTATAACCTCCTTTTACGGCGCAACATTTAACGGAACCAAAGTCGGACATTCCTTACATAAGATGAGTGGAGCACTCATGTTTTTACGAATCTCTCTAATTGTCTTTTATGAGAAGTATTTTGACGTTTCATCACGAGTGATGTACTTCTCATATCGAGGGTTATCCAGTGTATAACCTTTTACACACACACGTAGTCGAATTGAATACTCCTATTCTATAGCCCATGAAACTGCGCTATCTCATCGACATCCCGTGCTAGTCTTCTTTAATTGTTGTTGTCCATGCAACGACCTGGACTAGGGAAATGATAATAAATATTCCAAGTTCACTTAATAGGGTTTCATTCATCAGATCACGTATCCGACAAACCTATTCGGAATGCTTTATTATCTGTGGACTGTCGTTTAAGTACTAAACCAAACTTAGACGACTGTGAAATAATTAACTTTATTTCCGATAACGAGAGTTTGTAAATTTGAGCCTCTTCCGTAAAACTCATTTTTACCCGCTCAATTTACTTGTCAAGGTCTATTCTAAATGTACCCCATGCCTTTAGACTTGTGTATGAGTCTCATACTTTGTCTTAGGTGACAGTTTAGTTTGACTACCGATGTAGTCCGTTTTAAACTTTGCTAATTATCAATTAAATTGAAGATTGCTATCTTCAACCTTGATAATTTCTAGTAACCTTTACTAGAGTTAAGGCTTTTAACTCTCATGTAGTATTTGCAACAGTTCCCGGCCTAAACACTTTTAACCTACTTTCCTTCTATGTCTGGAAGTTTGCTACGATGACTTGTTTCAACTCTTGTACTACTTCATCCTTTAGCCTTCTAGGATGTTTTAAGTAGTGTTTCGGTTTTCCAATCCGAATTTGGATGTTTAAATGCTAATCATGTCCAACATGATTGACTTTATGTTTTCAAACATAAGTGTCTCTCTCATGCGTGCTTGCTCATCGGTGTCTTTTCAGACTCCGGGTTTTGCAAGGCTCTTTGTCATGAGTTTTTGGGTCGAAATTCTTTTAAACTTTTCGAGTCTTAGATTTTCTGTTTTGGATCTCAAGCGTCTCAGCGTACTGAGTCTTTCTAATGTTATCATCTTTTATGATCTACGCTTATAGACCCTTTAGATGCCCAAAATGACATTTTATCCTTGTGTGTGGTCCTTTTATTGAGTCAGTACGTTTACTGTTACACAACATCTTATGTCGTACTCAATCTTTTGTATGTACTTTGCATACGGACCCGGAAGGTGTGTTTGGTTGCAAGATTCTTAAGTAGGATTCCTATCAAAAGTGGGATTTGGTAGGAATCATGAATCCTTGTTTTATTTGGCTACCAAGAATCCTAGGACTCTTGAATCCTAAGGATTCCTAATTCTAGAATCTGTATTGGACCAAAATCCCACCCTACCCCTAAGATTTGCTAGGATTTTGGATTAATTTATCCAAATTTCAAACTTAAAATCAACAAAAAAAATATTTTCTTCGACAAAATAATTATTTTAAAATATTTTTCTTTTTTCCAAAATCATTATTTTTTTTTTCAAAAAATAGTTTCTTCTCCGAAAATCATTTTTTTTCCCGGAAATCATTTCTTTCCCAAAAATCAATTTATTCTCCGAAAATCATTTTTTCTTCAAAAATCAGTTTTTCCCGAAAATAGTTTTTTTCCAAAAATTGTTTTTCTCCAAAATTCGTTTTTTCCCAAAATCTGATATTTCCTCGAATGAAACGATATTTGAAAAAACGAGTTTCGAGAACAAGGTTTACTCAATATTTTTTTCTAAAGAACCGTTTAAAACTACTCAAATAATAATAAATCATAGGATTCTTATTAGTTGCCAAACAAACCAAAAGTATTACTTGGATTCATGAATCAGTGGAATCATGAATTCCAAGGACTCATGAATCTGCGGACTCATGATTCCGTCATCCAAACACACCATTAGGTCTTTCTTCTTATTCTTCTTCTTCTTCTTCTTCTTCTTCTTCTTCTTCTTCTTCTTCTTCTTCTTCTTCTTCTTCTTCTTCTTCTTCTTCTTCTTCTTTTTCTTCTTCTTCTTCTTCCTGAATCTTCTTCTGCTTCGTAACAACAAATTCAAAACCTTAACCGCCACCGCATCAGGCTGAGACAACATGCAACTGCGATTTTCTTCAATAGTTGTTGATCTCTCGCCATTGTTATTCATCTCTCAAAGGATGATACTTTTTCTCTTTAACTTTACTTTCAATACAATAGAGAACCCGTTTTGGGAGTACTGCACTTGAAAAAAAATCGAGAAAAAGAGAGAGAGATGAGAGATCAGATATGTAGTTAGATTTTCTCATCAACCAAGGTTGTGGTTTAATCTTTTTCAGGGAGAAGATTAGGATCATCAAATGTCTAGGTTGGAAATGGTGAGCCACCCGACTCTCTCTTTTTAATTGCCTTCTTCAAGTCAGACACAATAACATTATCATCATCCTTCTACAGCATCTCTTCTGGAGTGACACTAATATTAACATTATAAAACACACCAAGAACTTTCATCATTCTCTGATCCGAAAAATATAAATTTATACTACCGTGATTTTTTTTTAACATCTTGAATCATGTTAACAAAATTAGTTTGGGAAAGATAAGCTTTTGAGTTTGTAATATTACAAATGTATGGGAAATGAAAGTTTATTCAAGGTGCATAGAAGGTGTTTGATGAATTTCCTATTAGAGTCGTGATTTCGTGGACTTTCATTTTGGCTTGTTATATTAACTGTGGGTATCCAAGAGAAGCACTTATGATTTTTTGTCAAATGTGTTTGAAGGATCACACTCATCCAGTGAAGGTGGTGGCAGTGGTGGTGGTGGAGTACCACTACTCCAGATTGAGGAAGAAAGAATGAAATTGTTGTCCGGATGTGTAGCATTACCATAGTCTTTGTTTTTTAGTTACAGGTGGGGTTAGTGGGTATGGTGCTGGAGATGATTGTCATGGTGCAGAACTACAATTGTGCATTGATGATGGACCCAACAGACCGACTGTAATAAATTGTTGATTATAAATTGGAGTTTGAATTTTCTTCACGAAATCGAGTTTGCAAGATCTCCAACCCGAAAACACATATGCAATGTTTGCAAAATCATGTTTGCAATCTATATTTTGCAAACACAGTTTGCAGTTTACATTATGCAAGCACATGTTTGTAGTTTACATTATGCAAACACACGTTTGCAGGACAGATTGTTGCAAACACGTTTGCAGATTAGATTGTTGCAAACACGTTTGCATAACAAATTGTTGCAAACACGTTTGTAAAAAAACATAAATATAGATTGCTTAGGTAAATAATCCAACAAGTTATCCGCTATCTCTTCAACTACTATGTTATTGACATCCTTAAAGGCATCGGGAGCCTCAAAGTTGGTTGCAACGCCTTCACAGAAACATAACTCATCCAAGTGATCACAAGTGCTAAAAATTGGAAAGTTCAATAACTTTTGATCTCCAAACTTGCTCATAGAGCTATCATCCTGAACATTACAATCTAATGTAGTCTGATCATGGTGAGATGACAATGGTCGAGGGAGTGAGCAACAAGGGTCATCGGTCAATTCCATCTCAAAAGGTCTATCAGGATCTTCTTCGACATTTAAATTAAGACTACAGTCATCCTTAAAGGCATCGGGAGCCTCAAAGTTGGTTGCAACACCTTCACAGAAACATAACTCATCCAAGTGATCACAAGTGCTAAAAATTGGAAAGTTCAATAACGTTTGATCTCCAAACTTGCTCATAGAGCTATCATCCTGAACATTACAATCTAATGTAGTCTGATCATGGTGAGATGACAATGGTCGAGGGAGTGAGCAACAAGGGTCATCGGTCAATTCCATCTCAAAAGGTCTATCAGGATCTTCTTCGACATTTAACTTAAGACTAGAGTCATCCTTAAAGGCATCGGGAGCCTCAAAGTTGGTTGCAACACCTTCACAGAAACATAACTCATCCAAGTGATCACAAGTGCTAAAAATTGGAAAGTTCAATAACGTTTGATCTCCAAACTTGCTCATAGAGCTATCATCCTGAACATTACAATCTAATGTAGTCTGATCATGGTGAGATGACAATGGTCGAGGGAGTGAGCAACAAGGGTCATCGGTCAATTCCATCTCAAAAGGTCTATCAGGATCTTCTTCGACATTTAACTTAAGACTAGAGTCATCCTTAAAGGCATCGGGAGCCTCAAAGTTGGTTGCAACACCTTCACAGAAACATAACTCATCCAAGTGATCACACAAGTGCTAAAAATTGGAAAGTTCAATAACGTTTGATCTCCAAACTTGCTCATAGAGCTATCACCCTGAACATTACAATCTAATGTAGTCTGATCATGGTGAGATGATAATGGTCGAGGGAGTGAGCAACAAGGGTCATCGGTCAATTCCATCTCAAAAGGTCTATCAGGATCTTCTTCGACATTTAACTTAAGACTAGAGTCAGGTGTATTACCCTCACCATCATTCATAATCTCCTCTTGAGTTTGGGGTGCGCAAACCCCTTCCTCGTCGATGATAGGCTCTGACTCAATTCTATCAACAATATTGAGAATCCATTCCCTGATCTCTTTTATATCTCGATTGAATCTAGTTTGGTACTCTAAAATTGCTTAGAGAGTGTCTTCAGACATCTCCTCGTAATAAGGCACATGAGTATAACTAGACGAAGACTCTCGCGGAACACGGATCATGGGACAATACTCGGTCAATGGTCTAAGCTCGCACAAATAGCACAAACCGGGCTAATGGTCTCTATGGTCCTTTCTCCACTACCTTCATGTAGATACCTAGACTCGACTCTTTGAGTGGAATCATCGAGTCGGGAATTGTCATCACTAAATGAACCGTTCATATATGCTTGTCGATAGTCACGAAGACTTCGACGTGGTCGATCAATACTAATAGAACTACGGTCCTCATCAAATGACAAATTCATACATGAAGGTGTTGTCATGCCAAATTCTTGTCGATAGTCTCGAAGACTCTTACGGGGTTGATTACCCTCATGCTCATAATCCCTAAAACCATGTTAATGACGAGCCTGACTGACTCCATACATCCGTCGATATTCACCCATGGTCATCCTAGGTCGGTCAGACTCAACTCGCCGATTCCTATCACTAGTCGTAACATTCCTATATAAATTTGAGTAGTCCTGATGACTTGTAGATGGTCGACTAGTGTTGGAAAGGGTTCGCATAAGGTCATTCTCATCAAATGACCAACTTGCCATGATCTCACGATGTTCAAGGATACTGACCCACAATCACAAAATGAGAGCTAACACTTAAAGAACTAAACAATCACACACAAGTAAAAAAGGATGAGATAGAACGCGATACTATCGAGTGCTCCTCTCGTTTCGTTCGCCTTTCTTCTTAACTTCTCGAATCCTTCCTTTTCCTTCGCTTTTATGTCTCTTTTGGCTCTTTTCTTAAAATTGATACCTAAAAAGATAAAAAGATAAGAAACTACAGAAACAAATAAAGAAAAAAACGTCTAAGTAAGCAAACAACACTAAACTAATGAACAAAACAACAAACGATATCCTAACTACTAAACCTATCCCTGACAGCGGCGCCAAAAACTTGATGCACCCGAAAAGGTTGCACACCCAAGCGGAGGTATCAAGTAGTAGTCCGGCAAAGCCGGGATCGATCCAAGGATAGGAAGGTAGTTTGGATATCGGAGGGTCTTATCCCTCGATCTAGATATTTCAAGCTAACTTAGACTAAAAAGGAAAGGAAACAAAGATAAATGGAGGGGTTTAGATTGAATGAGTAACAAAACAAGAAAACAAGCAAAACTAACTAAACAAAATATGTAAACGGGCGAGAGAGATCCGAGAGAAGTGTCGGAGGAACAAGAGTCGGGAGGCAACAAGAGTCGGGAGATAAATAAGTGAGAGAGGTGTCGAACCGGGAATCCATAATGATAAATCTACAACTATGTATAGTCCGATCTAATGTTCCTAAGTATAATCGATGTTCGACTCCTAAGGTGATGTCCATAAGCACTACGTATATCCGGGGATCATACTTAGTCAAACAAACGTCATAATCGGTTAATCTCGAGTCAACGAAAGTGTTGTCTAGTCGCCTAACTATGTGAAGTGCATGACAAGACACATGAAATTATGACTTAGACTACGATCGATATCGAGTACTTCGTTTCGTCTATTAACTATGCGAAGTGCTTGACAAGACACATGAAAATACGATCAAAATGATAATCGAAATAAATGAACATCAATTTATAATCAAAACATCAAATCATATTAAACATAATCACAAATTCATCACATATAATCGACATACTAAAGTTAGCTAAATATGGTGATTGAATAAGAAATGAAAAGAAAATGATGAGAGAATCCCCCCTTTTTCGATGTGGTTCGAGGCTAAGATCGTCGGAAAATATGAGTTTTTAGTTGCAGTCGATCTCCCCTTAGCAATTTTCTGGGTTCCCTATAGCGACCACCATCATCTTCTTCATTTAGAACACAACCTCCATTAAAGCTAAACCCTAACTTTCTCTCTTTAGAAATTTTAGCTCAAAATCAAATCAAACCATATGGGAAGCAAGCCAAGATGGGGACTAAAAGCCCTATGGTTTCGGATAAAGAAGGTTGCTGGAACACCATGAAAAGTCCGACCAAAGAAGCAAGAAATCCGGCCAAGCTCCTGCAGATGCGCCGGAGCAGCAGCTTGCGTCCCGCGACTCGAGCTGCTCCTATCTCCTTGGCCCGAGCCGGCCAAGCTTTGGCCGGCCTTAATGATGGCCGGCCTAGCTTGGCCGGCACCTCTTCTCTCTTTCTCTTCTCCTCCTTCAAGCCTTCTAACTCAAGAACACCAAAACCCTAAAGTTCTAGCCTCTTTTTTTCTCTCTAACTTCCTTGCCTCCTTTCCAAGGTAGAAGATGATGAATAGTAAACTCTAACTTGTGTTTACTACTCAAACCCTATGGTCCCTTGACTTAGTCAACTTCTTTAGACTATGTTGACTTGGATCCATAAAGAGAGGGTGCCCATATAATTCTTCTTGTCATTCTTCCTTGGGCTCTTGGGCTTTGATTTAGGAACCAAGAGAGTGCCTCCATCCTTGTTTCTACATCTTCAAATTCTCACAAAGGACTAGAATACCCTCGGACTTCTTTCTTTCATATCTTCCCCGTCCGAACTCCGAATTGAATACCGTTTTCACCGTCGGACTCATCATTGACTATACTTGTCATTTGATTTGCTTGAAGTCTTTTTCTCTCATTTTTGGCACATGAAGTGATAGTGATAATTCGCTCCTTTTATTCCGAATCACACGCTTAACTCCAAAATAAGTACCTAACATGAAAAACACATAAAATATTATTGATAACACTCGAAAAGGACTAAGTTAGGCTCTCCAAATGTGACATTTTCGTGTCACATCAATATTTTGACCAAGTTTGACTTGGGTCTTTTGGTTTAGACTCATGCTCTTAATGGGCCTCGACTCGAGTGAAGGACGTGGCCAATATCCCGTATGAAAGTGAACGCCCCCGAAAAAGAGAACGGGAGGAAGTCAGGCTACCAAGGGACCGAGAGCGAGGCAGGAGACCCAGGCCCGACTTCACAACCTACACCCCCCTAATGAAAGGAAGGGAGGAAATACTGCAGGTATTAATAGCGAAAGGAAAGGCTGAACTGCCCAAACCCAATGACGACTGAGGAGAGTTCATATCCAAAGATATGACTGCGTGGTATGCCTTCCACAGAGGCTACGGCCACAAGACCGACGACTGTCGGCACCTCAAGAATCTGATTGAGGAGAGTAAGAAAAGGAAAACTGGATAAATACATCCATAAAAAACAGCGACCCTACGAATGCCGAAACAAAAAGCCAGTAAACAGGGCAGGAATCGGATCGGGATCTGAAACCAACGAGCAAGTCTCTACTTTTAGAAAAGTAAACAAAGGCCCGAAGGAGTCCACCGGAGTAATATGGAATATCGATACCATAACAGGAGGACCTACCCTCAGAGGAGCAACCAAAGGCGAGCAGCGTAGGTATGCCAACGAAGCAAAAGAACCGACCAGTCTTTCTAATCAAGCCTGCCGTGGAAACTCCACCCATTGTCTTTACAGACAACGATCTGGTCGGGGTAATAACTCCACACGCGGATCCACTGGTAATAACAGCCGTAGTTGCCAATTGGAGGATAGGACGCATTCTGGTCGATACGGGGAGCTCCACAGAGGTCATGAGTCGAACGTGCTTCCAAAAACTTGGGGTAAGTGAACGCCATCTAATCTTGCTTGACAGGATTCGGATACAATCAGGTCGAAACAGATAGAATAGCAACCTTGCCAGTACTGATCGGCGAAGGAGAATAAGCAAAGGCGATAATGCTAAACTTCGCAATCGTCAATAAGATGTACGCTTATAACATCATATTGGGCAGAAACTTCCTGAGGGAGTCAGGAGCAATAGTTTCCATGAACCACCTTATGATGAAATTCCCAATTCCGGGAACAAATCTCATCGGGACGGTGAGGGGAGACCAGAAAATAGCCCGGGAATGCTATCTCGTCTCCGCCCAGGGTTGCGAGCAAGAAGAAATTAATCCAGTCACCGTTGGAAGAGACAAAGTGTTCTACGATGACCCGACGGCAGATATGCAGAGCTGAAAAACTAAGGTCATCACTGCCCCTACTATCTTTCCTTTTTGAATAAAGCCATTAGGCAAAAGAAGTAGCATTACTAGCATGAAACGCTATAAAAGGAGGAGTACTCCTAGCTAAAACTTATCTCGCTCTGAATCGAGCAGGTAGCCTTGATAGCGAAAGCCACGACCAAGGGACCTAAAGGCAGCCTTGGTAGGTGAAAGCAATGTCCAAGGGCCCTAATTTAAAACAACCCTGCTAGCGAAAGCCACGACCAGGGACAGGATAGCCTCTGTAGCTACGACCACAACTGAGGGCCCTATGGAGCAGTCCTAATTAAACTGAACTTTGCTCGAGTAAAAATCGCCCCCTCACCAAGGTCCCAAGGAGAAGTCCTAGTTACACTGATCGGCTCAAGCCGGCAAAGGAGGTAGCTCCGGTAGCAACAGCTGCAACCCGAGGCCTCACAAGGAGAAGTCCTAGCTAAACTTAACCCTTTACTCGAGTAAAACGTGGTCCCTGAGGATCCCCAAGGAGAAGTCCTAGTTAAAACTACCGCCCCGATGAAGGTGACCGGGGGTATAAAGACAAGTCCTTGCGAAACTATTCATGCTTGAGATGAGGAAGACAACCCTGGTATCTAAGGCAACGACCGGGGGAACGGGAGGAGTCCCGGCGAAAACTAGTCGAGCTCAAGCCGACGACAACAACCCTGCTAGCGAAAGCCACGACTAGGGATAGGACAGCCTCGGTAGCTATGGCGACAACCGAGGCCCCTAAGGAGAAGTCCTAGTAAACCTAGTCGAGCTCAAGTTGACGAAACCAACTCTGGTAGCGAAAGCCACGACCAAAGGCCTAAGGAGAAGTCCTAGCGAAACTAGTCGAGCTCAAGCCGACGAAACCAGCTCTGGTAGCGGAAGCCACGACCAGAGGCCTAAGGACAAGTCCTGGCGAAACTAGTCGAGCTCAAGCCGACGAAACCAGCTCTGGTAGCGAAAGCCATGACCAGAGGACCAAGGAGAAGTCCTAGTTAAACTAATCGAGCTCAAGTTGGCGATAACAGCTCTGGTAGCGAAAGCCATGATCAGAGGTCTAAGGAGGAGTCCCGGTGAAACTAGTTATGCAAAGACAGCTCTGGTATAGACGACCAGGGGCAGAGCTAAAAACTCTAATACTACTCAAAACTATTTACGCAGGGCTAATTCGGGTTCTATTTTGCAGGGGGAAATAATAAGCTTAGGGCATGCTAGACTAGGTCTAAAATTATTTCTTTTGCAGGAGCGATCATTCGGAGCATGCGTAGTAAGCCTAAGAAAAATTGCATTAGTAAGTATAGGGCTAATTACATTAACTTTTTTATTACATATTTAAGAAAACAGGAAAATACAGTCTGCCGGCAAACCAGAAACCCTAATCATGACGGCCAGAAGGCGACCACCCCCACGGTGACGAACCAGAAAACCCACAGCAGAAAAAAGAGCAGGTTCGGAAGTGCTGGTAGTACCAGTCAAAGAATAAACCAAAGGATAAAGTGACCTGGAGGAACTGAGGGTAGAAAGGTGATCGTCGTCCAGAAGATCATGCGAACGAAGGACGTCAACAAGACCCTTGCCAGCCACTTCCATGCAGAAGTGCCCGATGAAAAAATCATCATAGTTCAGAACCATGTAAAAGGCGACTCTAACATCACCACCAGGGAGAGTTCCACTAACCATTAAAAGAGGCTTGGTGAGATTTAGAAAAGTTATTCTTGCCTTAACATTTATTTATAGGGCAGAAAGGCCATGATGATGAGGCATGATCAACGAAGAGTCGCGGCGAGCAGTCATGGAGAACCAACAGACCTAAACGTGGGAAATAAAGAGAAGCACAAAAGTAGAGAGGAAAAAAGTAATTCTTTATTAATTCATAAGAAGGAACTATTACAGAAGAAATTACATAAAAGGACGCCAAAACCACCACTGGCGTTTGGATCTATTACAGAAGAAATTACAAAAAGCCCAATAGTTGAAGGGCAAAGAAAAAAAACAGGAAACATGAGGCACGAAATGAATCACGTATCTCGGCTGAAGAGGAAGTTACAAGAATACCCCCAATTGTTGAGGGAAAAGAAAACAAACCAAAAAGCGTGAACGGCTAGAGGAGCCGTCACAAAATTTGGAAAGAGAAAAGAGAGCAAAGACCCTCAGGTATCCCCCTCTGCGTGAGCAGTCAAGACCAGTGCATGACAAAGGACGAAGAGGCCCTATGGTCATCACCTTAAACTAAACACCTAAGCTGGAGGAAGTACTGATGATCCTTACCCCCCGACGAGCTCAAACACAACGATCTATAAGGTTATCATGACCATTATGAAGAAACCCATCCTTTATCACGATCATTATGAAGAAACATTCCTCAAAGCAAACACTTGGTATGAACTCGAACAGAGGCCTCATCTCGAATCTTTGGAAGTAAACAGGAAGAAATAATGAAGCAACAACAGAAGGAAAGAAATCTCAACATTGGGAGGCCAAAGCAGGCTATTTATAGTAAGAGGGGATAACCAATAGACCTCTCGGAAATAGATAAGAAGCATTAAAGGCAATAGACCAGACGCGCCTCGAAAACACTCAACGGAATAATGAATAGGAAGAATGAACGGCTCAAGAACTGCGGTTACCAAGGAGGCTTCAACGGGTTTCAAGGAGACGTGCTTCGTTCACCGGTCACGACGCTCCACGCGTCTACGAATGGCAGAGCAGGTTGCCGTGTGAAATGATAAAAAGATCAGCGTCGGAAGCACATATTCAGAGAATCAAATCTATGACGTCATAAAATCACGCATGGAAAAGAACCAATTACTTGCGCAGGAGACGAAAAGTGTCTTGGAATAACAAACCACGCGTCAAAACAAGAACACAGCTGGGTCGGCTCTGATAAAAATAAATACTCAACTGAAGAAAGACCTCCAATTCATGAATATCAATTAGCTCTCGAATATCGAAAGAAGGACAGAGCTCTACAAAACAACCCTGGTCTAGGTAAGGCCCAGAGAGCTTCACGATACAGCTCTGGGATAGGTAATACTTTCAACTTCTGGCCTTCAAAGTAAAACACACGAGTTACTTCTACTCCTTAGTCTCTCTACTTTCAACTAAGGAGTAGCGGGACTCATGATGATGCATAAAATGTCCAGATGTTGACTAACGTCTGAAGAGTAAAAGGTCATACCAGAAGTCTCTCGGAACAACTCGGCTAAAGGCAGCAGGACAGGTAAAACCCCTGATGGTCCACCACACATTCCCCTAATTGGGAGGTCGGCCAGAAGAAACCAGCTCTACACAAAACGCCCTCGGCATGGACAGATCAGCCCTGGGATCTCTAAAGGAATAAGAGGGGTCTCCACAGGTTCGACCCATATCTTACGCCCAGAACCGGGGAGATATCAGCGCTGCGCGACCTAATGACTTAATCCCGGACTTTCCAGAAAGATCTCAGTCGGCCACACATCTTGAAGTGTTTAAGCCCGATTGGACTCCACATATCTAAAGGAGGGAACTTCTCCTTTAGAGTCTATCACTCCGACAAGATATATACAAAGTATCCTTAAACTTAGGAACTTTCACTTATCAAAGATTCGGGATAGACTCGAAGAGAAACCCTAGATACGCAAAAGAGGTAACTTCTGTTACGGTTTGACGGCCACCGCCTCACCACCGCCACTAATCACAGTCGACCTAACTTCGCTTATAAAAGGCCCCCCTCATCGTCCTTCACAAGACACGATCTCTAGGAGAAAGAAACACACTCTCTCTCTAAAATAGGATATCTTTATACTAGAAGGGTCGCCCCCAGAAACAGAGTTCTCACAACTCGCCCTCCAAAAGGATCAATCAATATTCATTCTTTTACTACAAAGAGCACCCTGACTGTCTTGAGCGTCGGAGCGGTTTCGAACCCTTTGCAGGTTTTCCCCTCTCAGGACAAACGAACAGGAGCAAGGAGCAAGGAGCTGGAGCAAGGAGCCGGAGCAAGGAGTTGGAGCAAAGGAACAAAGCAGAGCAGAGAAGCAGATCAGGGAAGCAGAGCTGAACAGAGGAATCCCTCTTCTCCAAACAGAATATACCATCATAACGAAGGTTGTCATGCATCAACTCCCTTTTTCATGCTGATTTAACCGGGAGCCAATTTTCAACATCAGCAGTCTCAACAGTGGTAATCAAGACAGTGGAAGGAGTGATGCATCCGGTATATTTCGTCAGCAAGGTATTAAGTGGGGCAGAACTGGATTATCTAACCGTAGAGAAACTGGCCTATGCAATCATCTTAATGGCCACAAAGCTACGTCCCTATTTCCAAGCTCACACGGTGGTCGTACAGACTGACCAGCCACTCAGGAATGTACTTCAGAAAATGGATTTGTCAGGATGACTAACCAAATAGATAGTAAAGCTAAGCAAATTCAACATCAGATACGTGCCCCGGACTGCGCTAAAGGGACATGCATTAGCAGATTTCGTAACAGAATGCTCTGTCTCAGCATCAAACATCGGACCAGAGCAGGTGTGGACTCTATTCGTAGATGGAGCATCGAGCGAAGCAACAAAAGGGGTCGAAGCTGTTCTGATTAGTCCTGAGGAGGATAAAACTTTCCAAACAACTACATTCAAGTTCGCCGTAACGAATAATGAGGCCGAATACGAAGCACTACTAGCAGGACTGAGACTGGCTCTAAAAGCCAAAGCTACCAATGTTCAAGTATACAACGATTCTCAACTCGTCGTCAATCAGATTAACGGGGAATACGAGGTAAAAGGGACCGACATAATAAAGTATGTAGAGAAAGTCAGAAACCTAATCCAACACTTCACAAAAGTCATCATAACCAGGATCCCCCGACAAGAGAACACCCTGGTCGATGCCCTGTCCAAGATGATCAAAGGTCAAGCCACCATCCCCGGTGTAATCTTCCGAATGTTGGAAGAGAGAAGCATTGAGAGGGCAATGGAGGTAATGGCTATCAGAGTAACACAAGGAGGTATGTGGATGAAACTGATGATGCATAAAATGTCCAGACGTTGACTATACCCGCTCGGAAAACGTAGATATCGCCGCAAGCACCTTTGACTCAGTAGATCCATATTATGTAGTCTCTGCCTTTTAAGCTTAAGCTTGAACTAAATCAACTGGATCAATTGGCTCGTATGCTTTCTTTGTTGTTGATAAACCTGTTTATGGCTATGGATTTTTCTCGTATATAACTAGATCGGCATATGGATCTGTATTTGCAAGTGCAGAAACCAACATTAACACCCTATCCCACACATCTGAAAGTCAAGATCAGACCTGAAGTCTCTTGGAACGACTCGGCTTAAGGCAGCAGGACAGCTAAATACCTGATGGTCCACGGTACGTTCCCCTACCTGGGAGGTCGGTCTGAAGGAATCAGCTCTGCACTAAACGCCCTTGGTATGGATAGATCAGCCCTGGGATCTTAAAAGGAATAAGGGGGGTTTCCACGGGTTCGACCCATATCTTACGCCTAGAACTGGGGAGATATCAGCGCTGCGCGACCTAATGACTTAATCCCGGACTTTCTAGAAAGATCTCAGTCGGTCTCACATCTTGAAGTGTTTAAGCCCGATCGGACTTCACGTATCTAGAAGAGAAAACTTCTCCTTTAAAGTCTATCACTCCGGCAAGATATATACAAAGTATCCTTGAACTTAGGAACTTTCACTTATCAAAGATCTGGGATAGACTCGAAGAGAAACCCAAGATACGGAAAAGAGGTAACTTCCCTTACGGTTTGACTGCACCGCCTCACCACCGCCACTAATCATAGTCGGTCTAACTTTGCCTATAAAAGGCCCCCCACTTCGTCCTTCACAGGACAACATATCATAAAGGAAAATGTAGATATGTGGACAACACTCGTATCTCAGATACAAAGTCTAACAGTGGATTTGAAAAATCACTAAGAGTTATGATATCACAAAATCCTCAAGGCAGACGTGCATAGCTGCATCAACAATGTAATCCTATAGGCCTTGATGGATACATTACTCTGGAGAAAGCAAAGGAAGTAGGTGAACTTCCTGGAGGATATTTGTTTGTGATTGAAGCCAGTGCACGCAATAAACCTAAGTAATTGTTGCATAGGCACTAATACGGTAAGTCTAGAAGATTAACAACAAATAGACAAACACCGTAAAGAAAAATGGCTCTCAAGGAGTGCATAAATTAAAATTATGTTCAATCCTAAGTTACCTGGCGAATCCATATAGAACAAGGGTGAACAAGAGAGTTAAAATTGGATCATCAAGGGGAATGTGGCAAAAACGCCTAAAGTAAATGAGTAAAGGCATGGTGAAACCCTACCTAGATGACTGAAGATCCCACAATCTAGGTTCAAAGGGAAACTGAAGCTATATCCTGACTCGACAGTAACACTATAAGAGGTTTCTATCTCTTACCCATTCCTAGGATGACCATAGTGTTGCCTGCAGTGAGAGGCTAAGCATTAAGCTTTTAATGAATCCGAAAACTTAGAACTTGATTCTAACGTGAGGTATAACAGGATACCTTATTACGGATAACCTATATGTGTGTGAATTGATGTCGGTTCTGTGGGAAGGTCATCTAGGCCGACTTTTCTAAATCACACATGAATTCGGGATTGTTCAGGGCCGAAATGAACACAACCGAGAACCTAAGTAAGGGATTAGCTGTGTGATAGTTATGTTGGTTTACAATTTCCATGACTCAGTTCAAGACGAAATGTTCTCTATCGTCCTTGTAGACCTTGTAGTTATTCACTAGGAAAGGTTCAAAGTCAAAAGACTACCTTCTTCCGATGCAGCGAAGTTCCGCATATGAGCTCTTCTAGTGTCAGTATGTCAGTACAGTATGTTTGTTTATATAATAGTGAACCTCGAATTTTCATTCATGTGGGGGATTGTTAGAATCGGAGCCGATTATGGCTCAAGCCGATTCGTTAAACTCAGAAACGGAATGCGCCATTGCGTTCGTCTCGTCGAGCTCTTCAAATTAGAACCTAGAATCACTCGAATCCGATTCCAGATGAATGAGAAATTCAAGTTTAAAGTTTGGACATCCAATACGTGTTTTGTATAAAAGAGGAGAGAGAAACTCTAGGGTGGGCGATTTCTTGGGATTGGTGGCGCCGCCTCTTTCCTTCTTTCTTCTCCGATTTTCTTGGGTGTCTTGCTGTTTGGATTTTTTATTTTGTGCTTGTTTTCTGCGCCGATTATCTCCTTCATGCCGGCAGCTCCTATTTTGTAGGATGTTGGTGGATAGGGAGATGAAAACCCTTCTCCCTCCTCCTGGTGAGGGAAGCTCTGGTTCTGTTAGAATTGAGCTACCTTCGAAACAGGAAGGTTTTTGTGAGAAGGAATCGGGTTCTTCTAATCCAAATGGTCACTCCTATTCTCGCTAGAATTGGGCTTCTCTCTTTCAGAAGAATGAGCGAGTTGTTAGAGAGAAATTGGAGTTTATACCGCCTAAGGTAGTGAATGATGAGAAAGTTCAGGTGATATCAACTGCGGATTTTACAGAGGATATTAGAGATTGTGAGAGTTGGCTGGTGGGTTATTTTTTGGTAGACGACCTGTTTTTATACTGATTCGTAATATTTTGAGAAGATTATGGAGGCCGAAGGGAAAGATGCATATCACTACTCAAGGTGAGTCTGCTCTCATTATTCGTTTTGATCTTGAGGAGGATACAAGTAGAGTTTTGGATATGGAACCGATCTATATAGCCAATAGATTGTTTGTGGTTCGTCCATAGAAATTGTTTATTGAAGAGGAAATTGAGGAGATTGAAACTCTTCCTATTTGGGTATGTTTACGAAACGTCCCTGGTTTTCTATGGAACAGTAGAGGTCTAGCACAAATAGCCAGTCACATTGGAGCTCCTATAATGTTGGATGGCCCAACTAAGAGTAAGTCTCGAATGTCTTTTGCTAGGGTGTTAGTAGAGGTGGGTAAGGAGTGTTTGTTTCCTCTGATTATTCCTTTGTTGGTGGATGGTGTGAGGAGGATAGAGGTTAAGGTGGAGTATGCTTGGAAGCCATTGAAGTGCTCGAGTTGTGGCTCATTTGGACATTCAGTTGGAAGATGCAGACACAGTGTTCGACAAAATGTCATTAAGAGTGGGAAGATGGATGCGAGGGACCAGGATGGTGATGGTTCAGTTGGTAAGTCTGAGACCACCAAGGAATGGGTTATTAGGACTAATTTGAATAATAATAAGGGGGCTCAGCCCGAGGCTATGCATTCTACTGTTCTGTACCCTTCCTCTTCTGCTCCTACTTGTGCTCAGGATGGTAGTTCTTTTGAATTGCTTCCTGCAAAAAGTTTGGTAGCTGCTCGAGTCCAGTCTCAGTCATTTAATATGTCTGAATAGGCAAAGAGTAAGAAGGGTCCTGTTTTGCCTTCAGGTCTTGGGTCTCTTGATGAGGTTATGGAGGAGAATGTGGGTTGGTCTGTTGTTACTAATAAGAGGAATAAGAAGTTTGGGAGTTCTATGGGGTTGGCTGCTGCTGCTTCTTTTGAAGACAGTGAGGTCACTCAAGGCAAGAGGCAGAGTGTACTTGAGAGTCATTCTAAGGAACAACTCTCTTGTAGTACTATGAAGGTGGAGGCCAGGATGGAATACACTGAGGATACTATCACAGGGAAGGCTGTTAGGGAGGAGGTGTTAGGTGAAGGGGAGGATGTGGATGGGGTGGCCACTAAGGTGGCTTTATTTTCTCAGAAAGGGACTGGTAGGGGTTCCAAGGCAAGTTTGAGAGGGAGGGTACCCTCTAGAGTGTTATCCTCATGAATTTGGGTAGTTGGAATGTTAGGGGATTGAACAATCCCTCAAGAATAAGAGATGTTAAGGATCTCATTAGTTCTAAGCAATTAAGTTTGTTGGGTTTGGTTGAGACTAGAGTACAAGAGAAGAATAAAGTGAAGGTGCAGAGAAGTATAAATCCTTTTTGGTCTTTTTTAGATAACTATGAGAATGATGAGGGTGGGAGAATTTGGGTGGGTTGGGATCCTAGGTTACTGGATGTCCAATTGTTGTTTACATCTGATCAAATTCTTGCTGTCTATGTGACTTTTTTGGATGGTGCTGAATGTTTAGTGGCTGTGGTTTATGGTAGGAATTCCAGGGACTTGAGGAAGACCTTATGGAGGGACATGAGGGATTTATGTGCTTCCTATGAGGTTCCTTGGATGTTCGTGGGGGGATTTTAACTCCATTTTGAAGAGTGAGGAGAAGATGGGAGGGAAGCCTGTGAGGTTGTCTCAGTGTGAGGACATGAGGGATTGCTTCCAGGATGCTGGGTTGTTTGACTGTTCTTCTGTTGGGGCTCTTTTTACTTGGTTCAATGGCCAGGAGGGGGAGGAGGCTATTTGGGCTAAGGTGCTGTTTGTTTTTTTATTTTTTCAGATCTGAAATCTGAATTGGGACCAATTCAGATTTTAGATGTTTGTTTTCTTAATTTAAGACAATCTGAACATTTGGCTGAATTTTATACATGTCTGAATGGGCTGAAAAAGACCCCATAAATTTCAGACTTCAAAACAAGTCTGAAATAAAAGTTCAATTTCTGAAATGTGTCAAATGTCACTTATGCCCCCATGAATAAATTTTTTTTCTCTCTGGTTAGAAAGTTCACAGCCAAAACAACCACCACCTGCACCACACTGCCACAACCTGCACCACCACTGCCACCACCTGCACCACCACCACCAGCATCACCAGTGCCACCACAACACCACCACAATGAGCACCACCACAACACCACCACCACCAGCACAACCACAACACCACCAACAGAATACAAACCACCACTATCCACAACACCACCAGCACAGACAACAAACCACCATCGGAAACCCAAGGCAAACCACCATGGGAAACCCAAGGTAAACCACCACTATCCACAACACCACCAGCACAGACAACAAACCACCATCGGAAACCCAAGGCAAACCACCATGGGAAACCCAAGGTAAACCACCACCAACACCAAGTTCTGGTTTTAAAAAATAGAAAGAGGGGTAGATGAAACAGTTAGAAAACAATAGTTACCTTACCCACATAAAACCCCAACTACAGTTCACCTCGTCTTCATCAATGGGCATCCAAACCCCGATATCATCAAGTGATATATAGAGAGGGAGAAAGAGGAAGAGTGAAATTTTTAGAGTGAGATGAAAAAATGATGGAACCATCAACTTTGACAACATTAGCCGATTCTGATTAAGATGATCGGAGATCTGATTGTTGAAGCTTGTGAAGATTAGGGTTTTTCCAGTGGGCGATCATGCTATTGATATGACTGTTAGCGTAGAGAGAAATCGTTTTGCAAGAGATAGAGCTCAGATTTTTGGCTAGAGAGAGAGAGGGAGAAAGAAAGATAAAGAAAGGAAAGAGACCGATTAGGGTTCCTTCCTTTCCTTATCTTTATTGGGGCAAGAGACGGGAAAAAACTTTTACAAATTTTGGTTTTTTTTCTTGTCAAAAGGGTATAACTGTGAAAGTCTTAATTCAGACTTTATCATTCAGATTTAAAAAACAAACATCCAAGTAGTAATATAATTCAGCCAATTCAGATTCAGCCAATTCAGTTCAGTCAATTCAGATTCAGCCAATTCAGATTCAGACATACAAAAAAAACAAACAACACCTAAGTTAGACAGAGTGGCTATTAACATTGAATGGATTGAGTTGTTTCCTGGCTCCAAGGTGGTGTTTGATATTTCAAGAACTTCTGATCACTCTCCTGTTATTGTTAGCCTTGAGATGCTGGTGGTAAGGGGCAGGAGACCTTTTAAATTCTTCAATTGTTGGGGAGGAACCTGGTTTTTTGGACATGGTGGAGGAAGTGTGGAAGAACCAAGTTAAAGGCAATGCTATGTATAGGCTGGTGTCAAAACTTAAGGTTGTGAAGGGGGGTATAGCCAAGTGGAAGAAGGGCAAATTCAATCATTTTAATGAGCAGGTGGTGGAGGCAAAGGTTGAGATGGAAAGGGCCCAAGAAGATTTGAAGTTGAATCCTGCTGATCCTGTTATGAGACAGGTTAAAAGGAGGGTTGTGGAGAGTTATACTCATAAGGTTTGTGCTGAAACATCTATGTTGAGGCAGCAATCTAGAGTTAAGTGGCTCACTTTAGATGATGGTAATAATAAGTTCTTCCATAGCATTATTAAGGAGAGAAAGGCTAGGAACTCTGTTAGGCAGGTGATGGGAGCAGATGGGGTTATGGTTGAGGAGCAGGTTATTGAAGAGTGTGTAAAGTTCTATGAGAGAATGCTTGGGACTGCAGAGGGGCATGAAGAGGAAGATGCTATCTTAGACTCCTTTCATTTTCAGCATCCTTTGGGCAATGAGGAATGCTCTGCTTTAATCCAACCAGTTGGTAGAGATGAGATTATTGCCTTGTCTACTATAGGGTCTGAGAAAGCTCCAGGGTCTGATGGTTTCTCTTCCTTCTTCTTTAAGAGCTGTTGGAGCATAGTTGGAGATGATTTTGTGGCAGCCATCCAAAACTTTTTCAAGTCAGGAAGAATGCTTAGGGAGGTAAACTCTACTCTTGTTTCACATGTTCCTAAGGTTCCTAATGCTTTTATTAGGGGATTTTAGGCCAATCTCTTGCTGTAATGTTGTTTAATGCATTTCTAAGATCCTGACAGAGAGGTTGAAGATGGTGATTTTTTTCTTCGGTGAGTGAGAACCAATCAGACTTTATTTCTGGTAGAAGGATTCAGGGTAACATCATGATGGCTCATGAAATAGTTAGAAACTATAATTATAAGTCTGGTTTGGCTAGATGTGCAGTGAAGATTGATCTGAGGAAAGCTTATGACACTGTGAGATACTCTATAGTGGTGAATGGGGGTGCTTATGGGTACTTCAAAGGTGGCAGGGGTTTGAGACAAGGGGATCCAATATCTCCTTACCTCTTTGTTATGGTGATGGAGGTTTTTTCTGCTTTGATTCTCAAGGAGGAGGGAGAGGGTCATTTTCACTTACACCCTAGATGCAAGAAGCCTAAGGTCACACATTTGTGTTTTGCTGATGATCTTATGGTTTTCTTTAGAGGGGATGAAGCCTCTGCCTATGTATGCTCTGAACAGGGTTTTGACTTGCTTAAAGAAGGGTACTGGATTGGGGGTCAATTGTGAGAAGAGCTCTATGTTTTGGGCTGGTCCAGAGAATGAAGTTATGGCTTAAATTCAGCAAGTATTGGGGTTTGCTTGGGGTTCTCTTCCTATTAGATACCTTGGGCTTCCTCTTGTGTCTACTAGGTTATCTTATAATGATTGTGCTCTTCTCATTGAGCAAATTCAAGGGAGAGTGCAGTCTTGGAAAGCAAGGTATCTTTCTTTTGCTGGTTGATTAAGGCTGTGTTATGTGGGGTAATGGTGTATTGGACCACTGTCTTTGTTTTGCCAAAGAGGGTGTTTAAAGAGGTCTATTCTATCTTTTTTAAATTCCTATGGTGTGGGGTGGATATGGGTGTTAAGAGGCCTGCTGCTAAGAGGGACATTGACATTCATTCCCCAAGAATGTAACTTCTCCCTGGTCTTAATTCTTTGGAAAAGTAACAAATTATAATTGGAGCAGTGTGCTCTGGGCGATTTTTTTAGGGTTTTTCTTGCTTGCACGTTTTTCAAAGTTCTGATCTGGTTTCTGTGTTTTTTAATCCGAAATCTCCAACAAGTTTGGAGATCCTTCTCGGTTAATGGTGTTAATGAAGGATGTTGGTGCGGTGGGAGAAGGAAAATACCTCTCGGCTGCACCATTACCAAGTAGTGAAGATGAAATGGAGGCAGAAACAACAGGTCAGTCGGTCTTAGGGGAAGTTCTTGAGAAGAATGATGAAAACCTTTCCACGAAAACAGAAGGTATCATCTTCAAAGCAATGACAAAGGATCCAATGAATGGTTCTGATTCTCATGTTCAAAAGAACACAATACCTATTCGGCCAGCAGCAAGGTTCAACAAAGGCAATTCAAATTTAGCTGAAAACATCTGAAACAACTTGTTATCGGGTTCTCTTCGCAATCAAATGAGAAGTGATGATCAGCAGGTTAACCCCAGCCCTCTCCATGTTCCATTGACGATCACCAACAGGAATAATGAAGCTCCGGCAAGGCAGCAACAACCTGCAACCATGATCCCACGTGAATCAGAAATTAGGGTTTCGGTTGAAACCTCAAATGCTGCTGGGCCGGTCCTTCACGCTGGGCCAACTTGGGGTGCCTCTAACAACTCAAATTGGACAGCATTATTCAACTCGCAACCAGATTCTAACATCGTTGATTTAAGGTACATTCCACCTATAGAAAGAGATGGTCGTGTGATAGGAAAAGTTAAAGTTTCTGATTTTGCAAATGAAATTAAGTCGTTTGACAACATCCTCATGGGTAGTTTTGTTGGAGAAAGACTAGCTTATGGACTGGTTTATAGTGTACTAACGAAAAAATGGAATCCGAAAGGTAACATGAAACTCACGGTGCACGGAAACTCAGCTTATGTCATTCACTTCTCATCTTCCGAAGATAGAAGACGAGTGATGGAATTTGAGCCAATCTTTATTGCTGGTCGGTTATTTGTAGTACGACCATGGCGTCTCAATGTAGAAAAGGAGCTTCAAGAAATGAGGACCATACCAATCTGGATTACTTTGCGAAACATTCCCGTCTTTCTCTTTAATTATAATGGTATTTCACATATTTCAAGTGTGTTGGGTGTACCCTTGATGCAGGATAGCTTAACTAAAACAAGGGAGCGGATGACGTTTGCTCGTGTTTGTGTGGAAGTAAGGGCAGATAAAGAGTTACCAGATGAAATAAATATGTGTGTTGAAGATGGAGATTCCGAACATATGGTTACGATCCAAGTTGAGTATTCTTGGAAGCCGGCTTAGTGTGGAGTGTGTACAGTGTTTGGGCACGATGAGAAAACATGTCCCAAGCAACTGAAATGTAGTGTTGACACAAACACAAAAGTTAATGAGAATAGGCAATCTGTTAGTGCTCGAAAGGTGGATAATAATGTGAATTCTCGTCTAGGCACGAAAAAGCAAGATTTGAATCATCAAAGCACTAATGCTACTGGGAGGAACACCAACAACCAATCTGGTCGAAATCATGGTGCTGGTCGACAAGAAGGGGGCAGAAAACGTCCAGCCATGGTTAACACTCGGGACATAAATAAACAAAGCTCGGAGGAGGGACAAGAGAGGGACGGTGGCTGGTTAGTGGTTCAGTCGAAAGCGAGTAACTTTGCGGTTGGAGTAGGCCATTTTGATAAACCAGACCACCAACGTCGTAAGATAGCAAAAAGAAATGTCTCACCACATAGTCAACCTAAGCAACCCAATCCCCATTCAGGTAACTCTTTCTCGATTTTGTCTAACTCAGGTGATCTTCTTTTGGAGGGTCCTAGCCGAGTGTCAGAGGGGGAGGCATCGGGAAAGGACCATAATTACCATGAGGAAGAAAGCCATTTGATGCATGACACTCAAACAGAATCAGCCCTTACTTTGAGTGATACGAGATTAGAGAGTAATTTGAAGACCTCCACGGAGGTCGAAACAGCCCCCTCCACAGTTTAATGATTAATCTCGCATGTTGGAATGTGAGAGGTCTTAATGACCCTCTCCGTACGAAGAGTGTTAGAGATTTTGTGAGATTGAACCGTATTGGGTTGTGTGGTTTTTTGGAAACTCATGTCCAAGAAAGGAATAAGACTCGTATTTAGCGTAGTCTTAATTCTAACTGGACCTTTATTGATAATTACGTGGCTGTTCCGAATGGACGGATTTGGATTGGATGGGACCCGAGTAGGGTTGATTTCACTGTGTCTCATGCTGGAGGACAAGTAATTGCAGGTGGAGTTCGGTTTCCAGATGGTGGACTATTGCTGATATCAAGGGAATTAGCCCATCAACATGTATGCATCGTCTTATCAATACTGATGGTGCCTATTCTTCAGCTGGTGGAGGATATGGGTGTGTTCTTCGTAATCATCAAGGTTCTATTATAGCTGCAACTAGAGGGAAATCTCTTCCCAAATCAGTGTGTTGTGGCATGAACTTCAAGGTATTGAGGTTGGTTTAAGACTTGCTAGAGATCTTCATTTGCCTAGGGTGAGTATAGCTACTGACTCCATGAACTCTTATGCTTTACTTAGCTCGGATAGGGTGGTTCCTCCTTGGATAGTGGTGTTTCTTTGCCAGAAAATTAAGCAGCTTATGAGTGGGTTTGCTTCCTGTACTATTCATCATGTGTTTAGGGAAACAAATCGAGTTGCGGATTGGCTCTCTAAGCATTGGCCGGATGTTGAGGAGGAAGTGTTGTTCCCTGGTTCCTTGGATTCAAGGTTGGAGCAGCTTATTGATGAGGATAAGTGTGGTACTGTTTACACTAGATGTATATAATGAGTGTTATTCCTTTTTTGATGTCCTTCTTGGGAATGGGGTTTTATGTTTTTCTGATGTATTTTCTTTTGGTGCACTTTTTTGCTACCCTGTTAAGGGTTTGGGGTGGGCTTGCTCCGACTGGCGTCGGTTAAGTTGTTTTGTTTGTCTCTATTTTTTGGCCTGGTGCCTTTAGCCTGCTTATCAATGCAAAAAAAAAAAAAAAACATGTATGCATCGGATTCACTTGGAAATAGACTCTAAACCGTCTAGAGAGGCACAAAGAAGATTGAACCTCGAGATGAAAGAGGTGGTTAAGAAGGAGATACTGAAGCTTGTAGATGTCAGAATTATTTACCCAATTTCGGATAGTAAATGGGTAAGCCCTGTTCAAGTTGTTCCAAAGAAGTCTAGAATCACGGTTGTAAAGAACGATGAGAATGAGTTAGTACTGCAAAGATTTCAAACAGGATGGAGAGGTGTGCATTGATTACCGAAAGCTCAATGGTAATACACGTAAAGATCATTTTCCCTTACCATTTATTAATCAAATGCTTGAACGTCTTGCAGGACATAGTTATTATTGTTTCTTAGATGGATATTCTGGTTATAACCAAATAGCCATTGCTCCTGAGGATCAAGAAAAGACCACGTTTACATGGCCCTTTGGAACATTTGCCTATCGACGAATGCCCTTTGGATTGTGTAACGCTCCAGCAACGTTTCAACGATGTGTGGTGTCTATATTTTCTGATATGGTGGAAGACATTATTGAGGTATTTATGGATGGCTTTTTCTGTTTTTGGTGATTCTTTTGATATGTGTCTTCACAATCTTTGTTTAGTGTTGAAAAGATGTAAAGATTCCAATCTAGTGATGAATTGGGAGAAGTGCCATTTCGTGGTACAACAAGGAATTGTTCTAGGGCATGTAATATCTTCTAAAGGTATTGAAGTTGATAAAGCAAAGGTGGATACTGTGCGGAGTTTAAAACCTCCAAAGACAGTAAAGGAGGTCAGAAGTTTTCTAGGACATGCAGGTTTTTACAGGAGGTTCATAAAAGACTTTTCAAACATTTCAAGGCCACTTTGCCCATTACTTGGAAAAGATGCAGATTTTCATTTCAATGAGGAGTGCTTACAAGCTTTTAACAAGCTAAAGGATTTGTTAACCTCTGCCCCTGTTATTATGCCTTCTGATTGGGACTTACCATTTGAATTATTGTGTGATGCTTCCGATATGCAGTTGGAGCGGTGCTTGGACAAAGAGTGAATAGAGTGCCACACGCAATCTATTACGCTTCTAGGACGCTGAGTGATGCACAATTGAATTACTCAACCACGGAAAAGGAGTTGCTTGCTGTTATATTTGCTTTAGAAAATTTTTGTTCTTATTTGATTGGGACTAAAGTAATTGTCTTTACTGATCATGCAGCTCTTTGTTACCTCCTTCAAAAGAAAGATGTGAAACCTCGGCTTATACGTTGGATACTTCTCCTACAAGAGTTTGATTTGGAAATCAGAGACAAAAAAGGGAGTGAAAATGTGGTTGCTGATCATTTGAGTAGGCTAGTTCATGATTCGAAAGGAGATAATCTACCTTTAAGGGAGCATTTTCCAGATGAGCAACTTTTTAGTCTTGAAACCATTGATCCGTGGTATGCTGATATCATCAATTACAAGGCATAAAAGCAGATCCCAAATGATCTAACACGTGCTCAGAAAGATAAACATGTGACAACAAGTAAATATTTTATTTGGGACGATCCATATTTGTGGAAATATTGCTCTGATCAAATTGTGAGGAGGTGCGTACCTGAAAGTGAATTTCATTCTATTCTTGATAGTTGAGATTTTTGATGTGTGGGGCATTTTTATGGGACCTTTTCCATCTTCTTATGGTTATTTATCATATTGCTTGTTGTTGATTATGTATCTAAATGGGTGGAAGCAATTCCAACTCGGACTAATGATTCTAAAGTTGTTGTGAATTTTGTGAAAGATTGTATCTTTTCTAGATTTGGCACACCAAGAGCTATCATTAGTGATGGAGGGACACATTTCTGCAATAGATCTTTTGAGGCACTTCTGAGGGGTAACACATAAGGTTGCTACACCTTATCATCCCCAAACTACCATGGCCAAGCAGAAATTAGCAATCGTGAAGTGAAACGAATCCTCGAGAAAACAGTGAATCCTACTCGAAAGGATTGGAGTTTGAAGATTAATGATGCATTTTCGGCAATCAAGAAGTTTAATTTTGATATGAAAGAAGCAGGTGATCATAGAAGACTTCAACTAAATGAGCTAGAAGAGTTAAGAAATGATGCATATGAGAGTGCTAGAATTTATAAGGAGAAAACTAAAGTATTTCATGACAATACCATTCGTCGAAAATCTTTTGATGTTGGACAGAAAGTCTTGTTATTCAACTTACGCCTAAGATTATTCCCTGGTAAGCTACGTTCTAGATGGTATGGGCCCTTCGTTGTTATGTTGGTCTTCTCTCATGGTGCAGTAGAAATTCGTAACAGGGAGATGGGAAATCGGTTCAAGGTTAATGGAGAACGCCTCAAACCATATTACGAACCATTTGAGCATGAGAAACACACTATGCATCTCGATGATCCTACTTCTCGTTCCTTGTAGTTTGGTTACAATCTTGTCCGGCTGAAGACATTAAACTTAGGGCTTTTGGGAGGCAACCCACAAACATAATTCTTTGGATGATGAAGGATATTCAACATTGAGACATGAGGTAAGTCCCTAAATCTAATGATTTATGTTCGTTATTTCTTACTTTGTTCTATTTTCATAATAACCCTCTACTACTTGATATGAATGTGTTGTTGCTATTTGCATTGAGGACAATGTTCAACTCAAGTGTGGGGGGAAGGTCTTTAGAGTTAAAAATAAATAAAAAATACCCAATGCAATGATGAGAATGGGATTGGTTCTTGGGAATTTAGATGAAAGTAAGTAGTGTTGTAGATCTGGACATAATTGTTTATTAATCATTTTCTTTGAAAATCTCTCTCGAAATCTATATGCACATAGCCTTTGTTGACATGGTGTGTTGAATGAGAATGAAACATGTTGGTACGATCAAGACTTATACAACCCATGTGAGCTTTTGAGCCTTAAAATTGATACATTATGCATATCAATTATTCATTTCTTGAGTGCTTTGATCTTTGATTTCTCTAGAACTTGCTTTAGACCGTTTGAATGTTACAAAGATGCATGTGACAAATTAGATGATTGAGGTAATAAACATCTACCATATTCTATTCATTTTTCATTCCTTATCCTGACATGAACTTTTATGTCCACTCTATTACCCTAATTGTAATCGTATAAACTAGTAGAGTACTCAATTGGATATTGTGCCCGTTAGTAAGAAGAACCTTTTAAAAGGGTAGAATTTGAAGGTGTGGTTAAAGCTACAATGATGGAACCAAGTTAAAAAAAAAAAAAAAAAAGAAGAAGAAGAAAGAAAATGCAATATTATAGAGCTTGAGGAAATAAGTATGGATTTGGAAGATCCAGCAATGATTAATGAAATTTTGAAGTGAAAAAGAAGATATTTTGGTAAGTGCTCTACTAGTTGTTAAAATCGTTTCACAATTTATTTCTTTCTTTTCCTATCTTAGTTCATTCTTTTTCTATCATTCATTAACCTTTAATCCTATTACATCTTATATACCTCAATTCATCTGATGAATTACATGTTTCTAAGTAGTTAAGAATGGGTGGACAAGCAAGCATATGGTAGGAATGTTCTTCATAAGATCTTGAGTGTTTGTCCACAAAATCGCTACTAAAATGAGAGAAAAATAGAGTGTATATCCGGTGAGAAGTTGACATCTGATCCAATCATGTTGCATTATAGTTTGATACATTATGTTTACATTGGCTATCTCACACTACACTCTCAACATGATTCTATTAGAAGTTAATTAATTTACGATGAATGTTTTCTAGTCTAGTATACTACCTACATGAGTTTGAATTCCTTAACATACTAAGTTCTCTGAGACTAACATTGGGTGGCCTCTCAAATAGAATAAATAAAGTGAATAATTTGTGTGTCTTGCTTGAGGGCAAACAAGGATCAAGTGTGGGGGTATTTGATGTGACATAGTTTTGACACATCTTTACTAATATTTGATCTTTGTTATGTTCTTAAGCAATTTATTGTGTCTTTAATGTCGTTTTGTGTTTGTGAAGATACTTGGAGCAGATTTGGAAAACTGACTAAAAAAAAGGAGGCAATATCAAATGGTCTCTAACTAAACCTTTTGGGTGCTGGTGTGGTCAATTTGGCTTATTAAGTTTGATAACATTAAAAAAAGAAAAGAAAAAGACATACCAAAGACAATTATGAGGCAAAGTTAAGCTGGTGCAACAATTGGTCCAGATTCATTGGAGTGTGAAGGTTATGGTTGAATTCACTCTAAGGTTTAATTGATGGCAATTACTAAAAAGAGGTTACAAAAGTTAATTTGAAGACATTAAAGTGTTGGATTAAATTGAGAAGTTAATGTTTGTGGTTACAAAAGTTATTAGGATGAATTAATGTTTGTGGTTACAAAATTGCTGGATTAAATTGATCCTAAAGGCTATAAATGGAGCATCTTTGCAAGGAAGAGGGGGGAAGGAAGAGAAAGGGAATAGAAGTTTCAAAGTCTGATTTCCATTTGGAGTTCTAGTATTTTTTTCTTTTATTTTGCTGATTTATTTTCAAACATGAGTAGCTAATTTTATTTGAGTTGGGGCTGCCTTAAAGCCCTAAACATGGCTTCACTTTCTTAATATATATTTGGTTTGAGTTTCATATTGTCAGATGATGTCAAATTCACCACTTGAAATTCTGGTTTATAATCTTTATTCTTGTGAATGATCACCATAGGAATATGATTTTAAACTTATTAGTTGCAGGTTTTAGAGCAAGTGCCATATTGACTACAACTTAAGAGCAACAAATGTGTAGGATAAGATCTATACATGTGAAGTTTGATACTTGTTTGCTTAAGATAAATATCATATCTTAAGAAATATGTGATGTTCGTTCTCGTTGTGTTTAATGGATTCCTCATCATTAAATTTAGTAAATACCATACTGATTTCCAATTAGGAATACATGCTTCATTGTAAATTCCATACATGGTGCATCAATTATGAGAGAACTGTAGTTTTTGACTCAAATGCCATGAGCAATTATGTGAGCATCTTCATCTATGTTTTGTGAAACTTGATCCCAAATACTTGTGTTAAGGAGTGAATGATTGTTTAGAGTGGAAAGGAGAGCCCTGACTTGTTTCTCTTTACTATTTAGTAACCACTTGTTAAGTTAGATTTACAACTAGAAGCTCAATCCAAAAACCAGATTTTCTTTTATTTGTGACATTGATAAGCATTATAATTAGATAACAATTCCCTGTGGGATGACCCTTGCTTATTACTATCACTAGACTTCATCGAATAAGAAAGGTATTACTTCGTTGTGCGTAAAATACACAACATGACTCAATCCCAAACTTTCTAGAAAGATCTCAGTCGGCCATAACTCTCGAAGTGTTTAAGCCCGATTGGACTCCATGTATCTAAAGGAGGAAACTTGTCCCTTAGAGTCTATCACTCCGGCAAGATCTATACAAAGTATCCTTGAACTTAGGAAATTTCACTTATCAAAGATCTGGGATAGACTCAAAGAGAAACCCTAGATACGCAAAAGAGGTAACTTCCCTTACGGTTTTGCGGCCACCGCCTCACCACCGCCACTAATCACAGTCGCTCTAACTTCGCTTATAAAAGGCCCCCCACATCGTTATTCACAAGACACGATCACTTCACCCGAAAAAGATCACCAATCAATCAAGAGTTCCCCAACTCGTCTCCAAAAGGATCAATCAATATTCATTCTTTTACTGCAAAGAGCACCCTGACTGTCTTGAGCGTCGGAGCGGATTTCGAACCATTTGCAGGTTTCCCCCCTCGGGAACAGGCGAACAGGAGCAAGGAGCTGGAGCAAAGAGTGAGGAGCTGGAACAGAGAAGCAGAGCTGAACAAAGGAATCTCCCCTCTCCAAACAGAATATACAACATAACGGAGGTTGTCATGCATCAACTCCCTTTTTCATGCTGATTTAACCGAGAGCCAATTTTCGACATCAGTAGTCATCACGCAGAAGGACAAGAAAGTTTGGGCGAGCGAACTGAATTTTTCAGTTTGCTCGCCCAAGGACGCTGTGTCAGCGTGCTTTTGTAGGATGTTACGTCAGCGTGCTTTTGTAGGACGTTGTATCAGTGTGCTTTTGCAGCACGCTGACACAGTGATGATGTCATCGGTGACGCGTGATGACGTCATCACGCAGAAATACATGACAACTTGGCCGAGCGAACTGAAAAAATTCAGTTCGCTCTCCCAAGGACGTTGTGTCAGCGTGCTCAAAAGCACGCTGAGACAGTGATGACGTCATTGGTGACACGTGATGATGTCATCACGCAGAAGGGCAGGACAATTTGGTTGAGCGAACTGAATTTTTCAGTTCGTTCGCCCAAGGACATTGTGTCAGCGTGCTTTTGCAGCACGCCGACTTAGTGCCGACGTAAACGATTTTTGAAAACGTCGTTGCAGTGCTGACATCATCACATGCGTGGTGTCCTTTGCTTATGTCACATGTGGGCGGGCTTATGGCAACTTTTATTTGTCTCCCTCTTTTTCTAGAGATGCAAAAGTTTGATTTGTACTGAAAAATAAATTGGAAAGAAATGCTTGAGTTGATGTACCTTGCATGTGTGGTGCGACTACTTATCGAGGCAAGACGCATGTCAGGTAGTCTTGACAAAATTTCGATAGAGGCAGGAGTTCCGACCGAGGCAAGGTACCGGGTAGTCCTGACATAAATTTTCTAATGAGACAGGCTCATATAGCCGGACTACAAATCAAGGCAAGCTATGCACCGGGACATTAGTATGTATAATGAGGCAGGCTCGTGAAACAGAACTATAAATCCAGGCAAGGTATTTACCAGGTAATCCGTATATATATTTTTAATGAGGCAGGCTCATGAAGCTGGACTATAAATCCAGGCAAGGTATTTAACAGGTAATCCTTATATACATATTTTTTTTAATGAGGCAAGCTCATGAGGCAGGACTATAAATCCAGGCAAGGTATTTACCATGTAATTCGTATATATATTTTTAATGAGGCAGGCTCATGAAGCAGGACTATAAATCCAGGCAAGGTATTTACCAGGTAATCCTTATATATTTTTTTTCATGAGGCAGGCTCATGAGGCAGGACTCACGAGGCAGGCTCACGAGGCAGGACTACATATCTAGGCAAAGTATTTACCGGGTGGTCCTGACGTACAATTTTAATAAGGCAGGCTCATTAAAATGGCGAGACTATCGATCAAGGCGAAGTGTGTGCCATGTAGTCTTCACAAAGGTATTTTGTGAGGCAAGTCCGGAGCTCCTGGCGAGGCGGACTTAGTGTTCTTTGTCGAGGCACATTGTGATGTTGTCAAGGCAAGGCTATATGCACCTGACGAGAGGGTAGGACTACCGATCAAGGCAGGGTGTCTTCCTGTAGTCCTGACCTAAACTTGTTAATGAGGCAGATCCGGAGCTCCTGACGAGGTGGACCTAGTTGTAGGGTTATGGGTGTATCTAATACACTATCTAGTGTTCTAAGCGGAATCTCAACATCTGATATGTTAACATTAGTTTCCAGGATCGTTGTATACATGAACTAAACAATGAACTAGAATAGGGATAAATACCTTTTCGCGTTTTTCCTTCGAACCATTCCAATTCGCGTGTGAAGATCGAGAGCTCCATTTGTCGCTCCTCTACTTGAGACACCGAGATGGTTAACTTGACCTCCCTTCATTAATGTCTGCTAGGACTTCAATGGAAGGTTGAGAAGAACCTTTCTTCTCGACTAGATTCTAGAGAAAACTCACATTTCTCTTTCTTGCTTTTTTTCTCTTAAAAAGCTCTCACAAACTTATGAGTTTTGTCTCTTGACTTGTGTATAGAATTATGTCTAAGGAGGTCTATTTATAGGGATCATAGAGAAGGTATTTGACCAAACTAGGATTCCTAAAATATCTCCTTCAAGACATATCTAATAGTGTCCCCTATGAAACCCTAAAAGGGGTTTATGTGTGGCCGACCACATAAAGCCTATGGCCAGCCCACTTAGGGGTTCCAACCGGCCATGTGCTGGCCGGCCCCTCTCTAAGGGCAGCCATCACATGGCCGACCCCTTTATGGGCACCCCGGGCTCCCTTTTTAGCCTAGGGTTATGTACACTTGTCCGGACTCCTCCGAACTCTATTTGGCCTCAAATAATGGATCCAATCCACTTATTTACCACTCTTTATCTAGTCAACTCTCTCCGATCAAGTTACCACTCTTATGTGTAACCCGTTGTAGGATCCGGTCTATGTTAGCTGAGAATCACCGAATTGATTCGACGATCGTAGTTGGCTTCTAGCAAAGCACAACGACCCCTAATTGGACCGGACTGGATGATCTTCATCTTTATCCTAACTAACAAATTGATCGCATTGTCATCTTGGTCGAAGAACATCTCCTTTAGATCGAACGAATATATCCTTCAGTCTCCCACTTTTCCTTAGAACAAGTGCAATGCTCGATTCCCATGTCACTTCGTATCTCATCTGATACGTCATATTTTTTTTCAGACTTTCTTGATCTGGAGAACAACTGCCAAATTAATGATTAACTTTTAATCCATTAGAGTACGGCCGTACATTTTCAGTTGCTTCTCCTCAAGTGGCCCGGAGATACATTTTCCTAACCTAGTTAGGAGGAAATAATCCACTCTTGTACTCCCACTTAACTTCATATCTATCCTGTCTCCCCCTGCAATCTGCCTTTATAACCTCCTTTTACGGCGCGGTGTTTGACAGTGCCACAGTTCGACATTTCTTATAGAAGATGAGTGGAGTACTCATGTTTAAGGAATCTCTCCAATCTTGCCTATGAGTGTTCATGACGTTTTTCAACTCCTTGAAGAACTCTCATGTTTGGGTTAATCCAGTGTATATTCCCCAATCATACACCCATGTAATTGACTTGAATACTATATTCCCATGGCCCATGAAACAACGCCATCAGTCAATCTCACATGCTAGTCATCTTGAGTCATAGTTGTCTATGCAATGACCTGGACTAGGGATTCAATAATGAATCTTTTCCAAGTTCACTTAGTAGGGTTTCATTTATCAGATCACGCATCTGATAAACCTACTTGGTAAATATTTCATTATTTTTGGACTGTCAATTAAATACTAAACCAATATTTAATGACGAAATAATTAAGTTCTATTTCTATTATTGGATATCAAATTACATAAAACTCCTTTTATTAATTTGATTACAAACTTAAAGCCATTCTGTGATGTGCTTTATCCCCATCCCCTTTGTATGACTCTCATGTTTGGGTCGGGGTAGTGGTTTAGTTAACGGATCGACTATGTTGTCATCCGTATAGACTTTGCAAATCACCACATCCTTCCGCTCAATGATCTCTCTTATCAAGTGGTATTTCCTTTGGATATGTTTGGATTTTTGGTGTGTTCTTGGTTCCTTAGCTTGGACGATTGCTCCATTGTTGTCACAATACAGAGTAATTCCCTTCTCGATGCTAGGAACGACACCAAGTCCGGAGATAAACTTCTTCATCGAAACTCCTTCCTTCGCTGCTTCCGAAGCAGCCAAGTATTCTGCTCCTATGGTAGAATCCGCTACAGTAGTCTGTTTTGAGCTTTTCCAGCATACTGCTCGTCCATTCAGACAGAAAACATATCCCGATTGTGATCGGTAATCATCTCTATCTGTTTGAAGCTCGCGTCCACATAGCCTTCCACGATTAGTTCTTCTTTCCCGCCATACACCAACAAATGATCCTTTGTCCTTCTCAAGTACTTCAGCGGATTCTTTCCCGCCATTCAAAATTCTCAAAAATGCAGAAGGGTCTAAATATGATATGGACTAAAAATGTTCATCCGGTAGATTTTCGAAAGTTAATAGAAATGAACACCAAGTCAATCAAACCATACAAATGCTAAAAATCTCTTCACTAGCAATCAAGACTCGAAGTGCACGTGACCAGCCAATATAAGTATCATTTCGGCTCGACTACTGCCTCACGGTCATACACTCAAAAATTAAAGTCACTCCGAATGGTTCACTCTATGTGTCCAAATACGTTGACCAAAGGTCAGCACAGATGTTGCAACACGTGGCGCGCAAGAAGAAATCAAATCAGACGGTTGCAGGGATATTCGGGCTATTTTCGGTTACACAAGGTTGTACGTAGGGATTTCCAGTAGCTAACAATTCCATGCATCCCGAAGTATTATATTACAGTGCAACCTAGAGCGTCTATAAGATCCGACGGTTGGTGAACGGTCTCCTAGATCCCATGTTTATTACCTCGCGTTGCAATCTCCCTAGCATGGCCGCGGTGCACGTTATCGGATCCTCTCTCCAGCAACCACACGGAATTGGTTGGTTTCCACAAATTTTGGAAACTATTACTTCATTTTCTTCTCTGATTTCACTTAGAGGGAGAAAAGGAAAGAGTTGAACGTTTGAAACCGAGAAAGAAACATGATATTGAGGGAGAAGGAAAGAAAGAAAGGGAGAGGTGGTATTAGAACTGAGAAGGAAAGAGAGGAGCAAAAGGGGATGTTTTTAGAGAGAGAGATTTCGGATTTGAGGATCATTCTCTCCTTCTATATAGTAAATATTTGGGTTTTGGAGCAGAGGAGGATTATCTTCCCAAGGCTTATAACAAGAACAACACCATTTTTTTCGATCCGTCACGGTTTAGACAGAGAGAGAAGAAGAAACAATACGGTTTAGAGAAATCATCATCATCTCTCATTTTCGATTTTTCTTATTTTGTAATCTTCCTTTTAGTGAGAAGAAAGAGAAGTTACAGAGAGAGAAAGAGAGATTGTGTAGAGAGAGAGAGAGAAATTACAGAGAGAGAGAGAGAGATTAAATAGAAGTTACAATTTTCTTATTCTTTGTTTGTTTCATTCGGATTATTGTTATCTTCTCTTCATTGTTTCTGTAAGTAAGAGATTAAAAGAGAGAAAGAAAACAGTAGAGAAAGTAGTTGGAGAAGACGAGAAAATAGGTGAGAAAAAAAATTTCCCACAGAGAATTCAATTCCGAGAAGACGAGAAAATCGTTTTCCATCAGGGGTGTGTTTGGCTGTCAGTGGAAAATCAGAAGGAAATCGTTTCCACCGAAGAAAAAGTTCGTTTTCTTCTCTCTCTTTACTTTATTTTCCAATTTTTTTTATATAATGTCTATGATTAACTAATCTTTTATCTAGGGTTTTAGATGAAGTTCTTCATAATTAATTTTATCGATATGATTTGTTAATAATTTTTATTGTTTTTCATGATAAAATCTTCCGGATTTTTAGACCATTCATGGACCAAAAATCTGAGTTATATAAAGAATTTGCTAATTAAATCATAATAAATCGTCGTTAGAATTGTTAGAAGGACGGATTCGAAAACCCTAGGTTCCTCCATCTCTTGAATTTTATATCAATTAAGTTTATTTGTTATCTTTATCTGAATTATATCTTCAAAATCAAGTTAGATTCCAAGTTAGAATTAAAGTTAGAATTTAAATTTGACTAAATCTCTGAGGAACGAACCGGTCTTACCGGAAAATTACAACTTGACATCCGTGCACTTGCGGGTGTAGACCTATTTAGGGTAACCTTTCTAGGACCATCAGTAAGTGAGACTATCAAGAAAGAAGGGCAATCCCCAAACTTAGACGACAATAAGGTCGTTAAGTTTGGTACTGCACCAGAGAGATCACAGACCGGATAGAAGGAGTCTTCATATGGATGGTAGACAGAGGGAAAGAGTGTTTCAAAATCTACACATGGTTTTGAGGGACAAAATGCAAAGTAGTCTAGAGGACTATCAACGACACCTGGACTTAAATTGGAGGTCTCTAAAACAAGTACTTCGGGTTCCTTCAATGGAGAACCCCTAATATCAGACTCACACTCCCTAGAAGTCGGTTTAGATAAACCTTATATACTCTCTTTGATCGCGATGTACTCAGGGTCCTTAAAGAATTCTATATCCTCACCAAAGTCAAGCGAGACAATGGTCTCATTTAACACATTTATCAACCATGATTCATCGTCCTTAAGCGAGTCAAACGACTTCAAATCAACAACCTCTTCATATATATATATATATATATATATATATATTTAAAGCCAAGGAATTACTACGAAGATCTTATAAAAAGACAAACACAAAAGTACCCACTTATAGGGGATTCGTGGGTGATCAAGAAATTACCTCTCGTTCAAGACGGGTGATGACCTTTGTGGACGACCCGGGCCACTCTTCCCTTAAGTGTCCGAACCCGAGGCTTCGTTTTGGTTTTCGGTTACAATTAAGCCCTTTAAGTTTAGGGTCAAAACTTAAAACATAAAAAGGAAGTCTAAAAAGTTTAAAGTCTCTTTTTCTCACCAAAATAAATACAAAAATAAAAACTGTAAATTTCTCCTTTTGAGGTCCTCCTCCTTGTTGCGCCTCCTCTTCAGCTCCTTAGTGTTCTGCACACCAAAAATAGAGAAGCAAGTCAAAGTGGCCAAAAAATCAAAACTTACCAAAAATAAAACTTTCGAAGATTAGAACAAATTAAAAACTTAGTCCCCGGCAGCGGCGTCAAAAACTTGATGGGCCTAAAAGGTCTCCCTGAAAGGTCTACACCCGCAAGTATACGGGCGTCAAGTAATAAAATCCGGCAAGACCCGGTCGATCCGCAGGGACTAAGTGAAACATATTCTATAACTCAGAATTAGTACGGTTGTCAAATGGTTTTGCTGATGAAATATCAAAATACTAAAATAACGGAAATCAAAATGGACTCAAATGGGGAGAAAACCTAGGGGTTTGGAATCCGTCTTGACATGTATTATCGATGACCTAAACATGCATATCTTATTTATCACTCAAGTTTTGGTAACCGAATGTACCAAACCCGGAAAATGTTCTAGTTAAAGCCGAATAACACTAAAGTCTAAACTCGAAGTTTTGAAATACAAAGTCGCTACTATTAACTATCAATTTATAAGCATGACTCATTAAAGAACTTAACCTAAACACGAGTCATCAAATCAAATCAAAAGCATAGCTAATGAAGAAATCTCCCTACGTCAACACTCAGAATTGAATATTATAACGATTAAGACATTTAAGATATAAAGTCATGAAAAGGAACATTATCAAAATATTTTAAGCCTTCATCAAGAACCCTAAGTCAAAGAGAGTTAGCTAATCATGCTTGAACTGAAATCAAGGTTCGAAACTAAATGTAAAAAGGCACACATGATTTAGAATACTCAAAAACTTATTGAAAATTATGTTCCCTGGTTCCACCAAACAGGTCCTTGGGAAAATAATTTTCCTGCGAAAACCCCCTTTTACCAAACAGTCAAACAGATCCTTCTTCTTAACACAAGCCTTCTCTGTTTTAACCAAGATGAAAGTAATGAAGATGATGGTTCAAGTAAGATGATTAACAATAGCTTCTGACAAACAATAACAATTCATCGAATATCCCTGTTTCTCTCTTTCTCTAACTTCAGAAATCACTCACTCTCTCTCTCTCTCTCTCTCTCTCTCTCTTTGTTTTCTCCCTTTCTCTCACTAAAAGAAACACAACAAAAAAGAAGAAGAAAGATGATGATAATCACTGATTTTATTGGATTTCTCTCTCAATCTCTCTACAATCACTCTTTCTCTCTCTATTAATCTCTCTTTTCTCTCTCAAAACAGACAGAATTAAAGAAGGAAGAAGAATTGGAAAATAGAAGATGATGATGATGCTCTGTTTTGTTTACTTGTGTGGAGATGCTCTCTCTCTCTCTCTTTCTCTTTCTCTGATCTTGCTATTTTATTTGAGCTCCAGAGAGGCTCCTCCCAAGAGAAGATGTTCTCTAGCTCCTGCTCTCTCTCTCTTTTATAATGTCCCTCTCTTCTAACGAATAAATCGAATCTGATTTTTGAATCAGAGAGAGAAATCTCCTTTCTTGCCCTTCCCAATTGAATCTCTTAATCTGGATTAAAGATATCTCTGAAATATACTATATAGAATTCAAACCTAATCTCTTTGATCTTCAAAAATATCTTCAATCTCTCTATTATTTCCCTGGTTCTCTTTCAATTGCTGCTAATACAAATCAAATGAGAGAGTCTTCTCTCTAGAAATCATCTCTTCAATTAAATCTTTCTTTCTTTTGCTCTCTGAATATCTCTTTATGATTTTGTTTGAATTAGTAGAGAGAAGATAGAGATGGGAGGGAAAGAAATAAGGTTTGGGAATCATCCACTTCGGGTAAGGTCTCCTGTTATGATCTCTCCATCAATATTTCTGGTTTCAAAAAGTCATTCTTTCCTATTTCCTCCTCTGTTTCCTTTCTTTTTAAAGAAATAAATCTCTTTAGATAGATATGAGAGGAGAAAGAATAAAAACTTACCAACCTAGTTGCCCAATCAGTAGATTTGGAACTCCCATTAATATGGGAACAACCGTGAGTTAGTTGCTGAGTGAGGAGTGACACTGATCCGGTGCTTCGCGGCAAGAAGAAAAGGGGTGCAACTCGTGTTCTGGATGAGGCCATGTGGCTGGGAACAACAGTCACCGTGAGATTGCGCGGGACTACCGTGAGAAAGTGGAACAGGCACACTGGATCAGTAGACGCGGTATCACTTGTGCGCCTGAATTTGGTCCCGATATAATCCCGCTACCATCCAGATTGCTCCGGGTTCCCATCCGATTTCCGCCACGTGTCTCCGGAGAACTCTATGTTGATCCTGGTCTAATGATTTTGACTCCAACTTTGACTTGGACTATCTCCCTGATCCGGACTCCGATTCCAGTTCCGCTTTCGCCGATGGATTCGTATTGGGCTCTACTTTCACATGAGCACTAATATTGACCAGAATACCCTTGTCATTAAAATGACCAAAATGCCCCTCAAGTATGTCTTTATCACGATGTTTTCGCATCGAACTCCGTAAATGAGACCTAAGAAAGAAAATCAAACAAATCATCAGAGTAATCGCTCGAACTGGACTAACTAACCCGAGTTCAGAGATTCAGATGGGACAGTTTCATGTCTCATAAGATCGCATCCTAGATGCTAGGAATGCATCGGACGCGTCCTAGTCGTCTCAGACTCCTAGACGGCCTAGATCTGCTCCAGACGCGTCTCGAGTCGGCCAAGAAAATCGGCATGAAAAAGGGAGTTGATGCATGACAACCTCCATTATGATGGTATATTCTGTTGTGAGAGGAGAGATTCCTCTGATCAGCTCTGCTTATAGCTATGGATTCTGCTCTGTTCCAGCTCCTCGCTCCAGCTCCTTGCTCTTGTTTGCCTGTTTCCGAGGGGGGAAAAACTGCAAAGGGTACGAAAACTGCTCCGACGCTTAAGATAATCAGGGTGCTCTTTGCAGTAAAAGAATGAATATTGATCGATCCTTTTGGGGGGGGGGAGTTGGGGAACTCTTAAGTGATTGGTGATCTTTTTCGGGTGAAGAGATCGTGTCCTGTAAAGGACGATGTGGGGGGCCTTTTATAGGCGATGTTAGGCCGACTGTGAGTAGTGGCGGTGGTGAGGCGGTTGCCGTCAAACCGTAAGGGAAGTTACCTCTTTTGCGTATCTAGGGTTTCTCTTCGAGTCTATCCCGGATCTTTGATAAGTGAAAGTTCCTAAGTTCAAGGATACTTCGCATATATCTTGTCGGAGTGATAGACTCTAAAGGAGAAGTTTCCTCCTTTAGATACGTGGAGTCCAATCGGGCTTAAACAGTTCGAGATGTGTGGCCGACTGAGATCTTTCAAGAAGGTTCGGGATTAAGTCGTTAGGTCGCGCAGCGCTGATATCTCCCCAGTTCTGGGCGTAAGATATGGGCCGAAACAGTTCTGGGTTGTTTTCTAATCAATCAAGTTCGAATCTAATTCGACTAGTCAAAGTTAGTTTCATGTAACCGGCTCGTGATGCCACTGTTGGGTTATAGGTGTATCTAATACACTATCTAGTGTTCTAAGCGGAATCTCAACATCTAATATGTTAACACTAGTTTCCAGGATCGTTGTATACATGAACTAAACAATGAACTAGAACAGGGATAAATACCTTTTCGCGTTTTTCCCTCGGACCATTCCAATTCGCGTGTGAAGATCGAGAGCTCCAATTGTCGCTCCTCTACTTGAGACACCGAGATGGTTAACTTGATCTCCCTTCATTAATGTCTGCTAGGACTTCAATTGAAGGTTGAGAAGAACCTTTCTTCTTGACTAGATTCTAGAGAAAACTCACTTTTCTTTTTCTTGCTTTTTCCCTCTTAAAAAGCTCTCACAAACTTATGAGTTTTGTCTCTTAACTTGTGTATAGAATATTTCTAAGCAGATCTATTTATAGGGATCATGGAGAAGGTATTTGACCCAAACTAGGATTCCTAAAATATCTCCCATATGAAACCCTAAAAGGGGTTTATGGGGCGACCCCTTTATGGGCACCCTGGGCTCCCTTTTTAACCTGGGGTTATGTACACTTGTCCGGACTCCTCCGAATTCTATTTGGCCTCAAATAATGGATCCAATCCTCTCATTTGCCACTCTTTATCTAGTCAACTCTCTCCGATCAAGTTACCACTCTTATGTGTAACCCGTTGTAGGATCCGGTCTATGTTAGCTGCGAATCACCGAATTGATTCGACGATCGTAGTTGGCTTCTAGCAAAGCACTACAACCCCTAATTGGACCGAATTGGAGGATCTTCATCTTTATCCTAACTGACAAAATGATCGCATTGCCATCTTGGTCGAAGGACATCTCCTTTAGATCGAACAGATATATCCTTCACTAGTGCTCTCGGCGAGGCACGTGATGCAGGGTTATCAATCAAGGCAAGACTTATACGCCGAGTGCACTTGACGCAGACTTAGTGAAAGCTACTCAAATCGAGGCAGGATTGTAGAGTAGGGCTATTGACCGAGGCATGGCTTAAAAGCTGAATGCTTATCGATCGTAGACTTTTGATGAGGTCTACTTTAATCAAGGAAGGCTTGCGAAGCTGGGCTACAAATCAAGGCAAGGCTTATACGCCGAGTGCTTTTGATCGTAGACTTTTAATGAGGAGGAGTTGGTGTGCTGATCGAGGCACGGGCAAGCTTGCTGTTTCAAGGCAAGGTGAGTTTGCCGAGTGCTCTTGGTGTGGACTTAGCTGTTTTGCCAGGGTGTAGCTCCGCCGATGAATGCCTCATATCCATAAGGGTAAGGGTATTACCCTTTACAGATACTATTATTTGCCTCTTCTATCCATAAAGGTAAGGGTATTACCCTTTACAGATAATTTATATTGTACCTGTATTGTGTTTGGCGTGGCCGAAGTTTGGAGTATTTTGGCAAAGCGTGGCTTGCTTGTTTGAATACTCGAGTCTGCTGATGTCGAAAATTGGCCTCCCGTTAAATCATCATGAAAAAGAGAGTTAATGCATGACAGCCTCCATTATGATGGTATATTCTGTTGTGAGAGGAGAGATTCCTCTGATCAGCTCTGCTTATAGCTCTGGATTCTGCACTGTTCTTTGTTCCAGCTCCTCGCTCCTTGCTCTTGTTTGCCTGTTCCCGAGGGGGGAAAACCTGCAAAGGGTTCGAAAACTGCTCCGACGCTCAAGATTATAAGGGTGCTCTTTGCAGTAAAAGAATGAATATTGATTGATCCTTTTGGGGGCGAGTTGGGGAACTCTTAAGTGATTGGTGATCTTTTCGGGTGAAGAGATCGTGTCCTATGAAGGACGATGTGGGGGGCCTTTTATAGGCGATGTTAGGCTGACTGTGAGTAGTGGCGGTAGTGAGGCGGTTGCCGTCAAACCGTAAGGGAAGTTACCTCTTTTGCGTATCTAGGGTTTCTTTTCGAGTCTATCCCGGGTTTTTGATAAGTGAAAGTTCCTAATTTCAAGGATACTTTCGCAGATATCTTGCCGGAGTGATAGACTCTAAAGGAGAAGTTTCCTCCTTTAGATACGTGGAGCCCAATCGGGCTTAAACAGTTCGAGATGTGTGGCCGACTGAGATCTTTCTAGAAGGTTCGGGATTAAGTCGTTAGGTCGCGCAGTGCTGATATCTGTCCAGTTCTGGGCGTAAGATATGGGTCGAAACTATGGAGACCCCCTTATTTCTTTCTAGAAGGAATCAGAAGTTTGACAAAAAGCGAAATGGTTCTACGAGTCGCAAACAAAGCAAGAGTTGCTGATGCGGCTGTAGGGACCTATAAGCTCAGTCTCGACACTGGATTGATATTAGTGTTGCATAATTGCTATATGTACCTACTATCTCAAGAAACATTATCTCTGTGTTCGTTCTGGACAAGAAGGGATATCATGCTAGCCCATGAGATTGTCCGGAACTATCATCGACCTGATGGTCCAGCTCGGTGTACGGTCAAGATTGACCTTAAGAAGGCGTATGATACAGTCCGTTGGTCTTCACTATTCTCAGTCCTTGGAAAGTTCCATTTTCCAAGGATATTTATAGAATGGATACGGGCTTGTGTCACTACGTCTAAGTTCTCTATTTTGGTCAATGGTGAAGCCCATGGTTATTTTGATGGGAAACGGGGTTTACGGCAAGGCTGTCCGATATCTCCATATCTGTTTGTTTTAATGATGGAGGTATTTGCGGTTCTGATTGATCGAGAGGAAAGGGCAGGTCGGTTTTTGCTACACCCTAAGTGTCTAGTCCCGAAGGTTACTCACCTCTGTTTTGCAGACGATCTCATGGTCTTTTTTCGAGGAGACATGGGTTCGGCCCAATCCCTAAAAGGTGTGCTAACTGGCTTTCATCGGGCGACGGGGTTGCAGGCCAACGTGCTTAAGAGTACTATCTTCTTTGCTGGTCTTTCGGCTCAAGGTCAGAGTGATATCACCACCATCCTGGAATTCGGTACTGGTTCTCTGCCTATTCGATACTTGGGACTACCCCTCATATCATCTCGTCTTACCTATAGTCATTGCATACCGCTGATAGATAAAATCAAGGGACGAATCCAATCTTGGAAGAGTCGCTTTTTATCGTTTGCGGGGCGTGTTCTTCTCATTAAGGTGGTTTTGAACAGTATGTTACTATATTGGGCAGCGGTGTTTGTTATTCCCAAAAGGGTCATGAACGACATCAACTCCATCTTTAGTAAGTTCCTTTGGTCAGGTGCTGATATGGGGTGTAAGAGAGCTCCTATTGGCTGGGAAAGCCTTTGTTACCCGACTGATGAAGGGGGCCTCGGATTTCGTAATATCGAGGTGTTGTTTGAGGCGTCTAACCTTCGCCACATATGGGATCTGGTTAGTGGTAAGAAGACTCTGTGGGCTGATTGGGTGAGAAATAATCTCATCAAAGATCAACACTTCTGGACTTTATCGGCTTCGAGTAGAAGTTCTTGGTGTTGGCGTCGGATTCTAGCCAGCAGAACGATGGCCCTTCGACTCATTTGCACTTCTTTGGGAGATGGTCATGATACCAAATTCTGGACTGATGTATGGCATCCTCATGGTCTTCTGTTTGATGCTTTTGAGGAGACACATAGATACGACTCTTACCTTCATTTAGATGCCCGGGTTTCTCAGTTTATCGGGCTTTCAGGCTGGGTTTTCCCTATACATGTGGCAGCTATGTTAGGGAATATTGAAGTCGAGGCTAGAGAGGTGGTGGTAGATAGTACTCTTAGAGATGAGGTGATCTGGACGCCTAGCCAGAATGGAGAGTTTACTCTCAAAGAGACGTATGAAGCTATTCGACCTAGGGGAACTCGATTGAGCTGGATTTCATTAGTATGGTCACCGGGTGGTATACCAAAACATTGCTTCATCACGTGGCTTGCCTTCCGACAACGCCTCAAAACCAGATCGCTCCTGGCTAGTTGGGGTATGGCTATAGACACTTCTTGTGTATTCTGTGGGGGAGACGAAGAAACGGTTTTCCACTTATTCTTTGGTTGTCCGGTTACAAAGATTATATGGGAATCGTTATTACTCAAGATGGGATATCAGAGAGTAAGTGCTGCAAATTGGGAAGGGGAGCTACAGTGGTGTATTAATCACTTTGGTGGGCTTTCTATTGCTGCCCGAGTGGGCCGTATGCTTCTAAATGCCTATGTTTATCATATTTGGAAGGAGCGGAATAATAGAGTATTTAGAAGTAATGTCATGTCACCGGAGCTGATTATCCACACTATTTGTGATGAAGTGAGGATCAAGCTGAATACTGTTACCAAACGGTTTGAAGATACGGAGGAGAATCGGAGAACCATCGAGCGCTGGAATCTTACTATCTCTCTCCAGAAGCCGGTTTACACTTTATGCAAATGGACTCGGCCGATGGCTGGGAGATATATGATTAATACAAATGGTGCACTTAACGAGGTGGATGCTGGGTATGGAGCTATTATTCGAGACTCGGAGGGGACTATTGTGAGAGCAGCTACAGGTCAGGTTGATGGACAGACTATTTTCATACACGAGCTACAGGGTGTTGAGTTGGGATTGGAGTTAGCACTTAGTGCCGGATTGCAGGAAGTTGAACTTGGTCTTGACTCGATGAATATCAAGTTACTTCTTGCAAAACCACATCAGAAATTACCATGGAGGGCGAGGCGTTTGTGGAGGAGGGTTCAAAGGCTCCGGAGTCAATTTCGGAGTTTTCGTGTCTTTCATGTCTATAGAGAAGCCAATCAGGCTGCAGATTTCCTGTCGAAGATGAAGCTTGGACCGGGGGTGACTCACTTGAATATTAGTCAACTTCCGGTGGAATTAGTCAATATCGTTAATGCGGACTCTAGAGGTACAGTGAGAATGAGGAAAGGGTGGGGCTAATGAGATGATGTAATTTGACTTCCTTGCTGTTTTTTTTTTTTTTTTTTTTGATTTCTTATTTCTTTGTACTCGTTTCGGGCTTCTCCCGCTTATCATAATAAAAAAAAAAAAAACAGAAGATATTCTCTATACAGAGATGATGTGTTCTACACCAGTGCTAGGCTATGTATTAGTGTTTATGTTTTGAACATGGAAGACGAAATCCTGAACATAGACGCTAAACGGCTTAAAACTCATGATTCAAACCAAGGCTATCTCTGGCAATGTCGCTTAGGCCACATAAACATGAAACGCATGCAGAAGCTTCATACTGATGGACTTCTGGATTCGTGTGATTTAGAATCATATGATACATGTGAACCATGCTTAGTGGGTAAGATGACAAAATCGTCATACATACAGATGTATGTGGACCTATGAGTACACCAACAAGAGGTAACTATGGCTACTTCATAACATTCACTGACGACTTCACAAGATATGGTTACATATATCTTATGAGGCAGAAGTCAGAATCGTTTTAAATGTTCAAACAGTTTTAGAATGAAGTAGAAAATCAACTTGACAAGAAAATAAAAGCCACTCGATCAGATCGAAGTGATGAATATTTAAGTCAAGAATTTGAGGATCATCTCAGGAGTTGCGGCATCGTGTAACAACTCACTCCACCAGGAACACCGCAGTTGAACGGTGTGTCCGAAAGGAGAAATCGAACCTTGATGGATATGGTTCGATCGATGATGAACTTAGCCGATCTTCCTAACAATTTCTGGGGGTATGCTCTTGAAACGGCTGCTTTCACACTTAACCGTGCTCCGTCAAAAGCTGTGGAAAAGACGCCATATGAGTTATGGTTTAGAAAGGTTTCAAAGTTGTCTTTCCTAAAAGTCTGGGATTGCGACGTTTACGTAAAACGTCTACAAGGCAATAAACTAGCACCCAAATCAGACAAATGTTTCTTTGTGGGTTACCCAAAAGAAACAAGGGGTTATTTCTTCTACAATCCATCAGAGAACAAAGTGTTTGTTGCTCGTGATGGTGTCTTCCTTGAAAAGGAGTTCCTTTCCAAGAAGACGAGTGGGAGAAAAGTAGAATTCGAAGAAATTCGATCTGAGCAACAAACTGACACCATTGGACCGATGTCAGAAGTCGCGGTTCCTATCTATACTGAGCCGATAGAAGGGAATAGTGAGGAAGAGATAGTAGATCTCGGAGAGCCTCCCGCGTAAAGCGAACCGAAATCGCAAGAGAATCCTCAAGAAGTTGAGAATGTCTCACCTGTTGTTCAACTCCTACGTAGGTCAGCAAGGTTAATCGAGTTATCACAACGGCTGGATTTGCTGCTGGTAGAAGATGACGAACCTAGCACTTACAAAGAAGCTATGACGAGCCCAGACTCCGAAAAATGTCTGGGAGCCATGCAATCCGAAATGGAATCCATGTACGAGAATCAAGTTTGGAACTTGGTAGATTTGCCCGAAGGAATAACACCCATCGGATGCAAATGGGTTTTCAAGATGAAAACCGACATGGATGGAAACGTGAGCCTTTTCAAAGCAAGACTCGTGGCAAAAGGTTATCGACAAGTCCATAGGATAGACTATGAAGAAACCTTTTCACCTGTCGCGATGCTTAAATCCATTAGAATTATCCTAGCGATAGCCGCTCATTACGATTATGAGATTTGGCAAATGGATGTCAAAACCGCCTTCCTGAATGGAAATCTGGAAGAAGATGTGTACATGACACAACCTGAGGGTTTTGTAGACTCCAATAATGCTAGGAAGGTTTGCAAACTTGAAAGGTCCATTTATGGTTTGAAGCAAGCAAGCAGGAGCTGGAATCTTCGGTTCGACGAGAAAATCAAAGAGTTTGGCTTTCTGAAGAACGAAGAGGAATCTTGTGTATACAAGAAGGTTAGTGGGAGCAACCTAGTTTTCTTGGTCTTGTATGTAGATGACATACTGATCATGCACTTCACATGTTAGGCGACTAGACAACACTTTATTTGACTCGGGATTAACCGATTTATACGTTTGTTTGACTAAGTATGATCTCCGGATATACGTAGTACTTAGAAACATCTACTTTAGGAGTCGAACATCGATTATACTGTGAAACATTAGATCGGACTACACATAGTCATAGGTTTACCATTATGAATTCCCGGACTTCGACACATTTTAACTCTTGTATTCGGATACTCCTGGAGCATGATTTGAATGTGATGAATGACTTATTATTTGTGTACATGTGAGTTTAATTGACTTCGTCTAGTGTTATAAACTAGAAGACTTGATCTTAATCGTCTACTGACACAAAGTTTGACATTGCGTACTTAGTTTGATAATCGATACTTACTAACCTTTGATCGATTATACTTAGTTTTACGTATTATACTTATTAGTGTCATACTTGTTCATTTTCAATTCATTAGATAGTGTGTGTAAGTTTGATAGTCGATGCTTAGTGATGTTTGATCGATTATGCTTAGTTAGACACATGATGCTTAGGATTGTCAATGTGGGTGAAGTTAATTACATTTTCATTCGAATAGATACTTAGTATTTGTCGCTTTAGATCTTGTGGATCGAAGTATCCGTCTCAATCAATTTTTGCCCGAATCGATTCTTACCGTCTCCCGACTCTTGTTCCTCTGACACTTCTCTCGAATCTCTCGCCCGTTTACTTTGTTTATTTGATTAGTTTACTTGTTTTATTCTCTTACTGCTTATTCCATATAAAACCCCCTCATTTATCTTTGTTCCTTTCCTTTCTAGTTTAAGTTAGCTCTTAATATCTAGACTGGTAAATGAGACCCTTCGTTATCCGAACCGCCTTCCTATCTCCGTGGATCGATTCCGGTCTTACTGGATTATTACTTGACGCCCGTATACTTGCGGGTGGAGACCTTTTAGGTGTAACCTTTTAGGCCCCATCAAAAGACCCTAAAGGTCATAAAATTTATTGTACTAGAACATAAATAGCCTCCAAACAAGAGAACCACTTCCGCCATAACTGGAAAACCGCCGCCACCATCGAAAGACCGCCGCCACTACGAGGAAACCACCGTCACTACCAGGAAACCACCATGACCTAACCACAAAACCACCACCATCTCACACCACAAAACATAACCCCACCATCACCATAGACAAACCACTAGAAAAACCACCAAACCAAGGAAACAGACCACCACCATCACTTTCGTTCAAACCACCACCACCACCATACACAGCAAAACAAACTACCACCATCACTTTCGTTCAAACCACCACCACCACCATACACAGCAAAACAAACCACCACCATTAATTTCGTTCAAACCACCGCCACCCCCATAAACCACAAACCAGACCACCATCACTATCGTTCAAACCACCAACACCACCATATATCAAAAATCAAACCACCATACTCCGCGACCACCACCACAACAAGAACACAACGACTACCATATTTGCAAGAACCGCGACTACCAACATAGCGTAAACTGGATCTGTGAAACCTTAGAAACTTTTTACAGAGGGAAAACAAACTTTATTCGAATGGAAAAAGGGATCCAGGACCCTTCGCTGGAGATAAAAAAGCTATGATCTCTGGACACTTTTCTCTAGAAAAAGGTTAGAGAGAAAGGAGAAAGAGATAGAGCGAAATCAATCCACCATAATATTAATATAGGTTTGTAAACGAAAATATAAATTATAATAGAAATCTAGTTCAAAGATTCCATTTCCATGAAAAACACAAATCTCTATGATTTACATTTCATCAAAACCAAATCAACTTTGAACAATCTTCCCAATTCTAGGTTATGAATAAGTTTGACTCAGTCTCTAAGGATCGACCCGGTCTTATTGAATTATATTACTTGACGGCGTATACTTGCGGGTAGAGACCTTTTAAGGTAATCTTTTTGGTTCATCTTTAAGAATATCAAGTTAATTAATCACAATGATCTTTTCTTTCATGGTATAAGAGCTTAGGTTTTGTTTTTGGGATAGTTAGTCAATCATAGTCTTCCGCTTAGCCGACAGCGGTAGTCCCATTAATGGCTATTGTCTGCCGGATTTTAGCTTATGTTCAAAGTTTTATTTTTGTATTTTTTATTTAATTAAGATTAGTTCTCTTCTATTATTCAAATCTATTCATTATTCATTACTTTTCTCCATAGTATATGATAATGATGAAAATTAACAAGAAGAAGAAAGATCAAAACAAGAGAAGTTTATTAAAGAAATCAAGAGATAAACTCTTTAATGATATCAAGCATTTGAAATGCCTCAAATTCCCCATCTCATGAAACTTATCTACATCAATGGTCATTTAAATGAAGCTCTATTTGAGATGTCCAAACGAAGAGAAACTGGAAAGCTATTAGAGAGGGAGAAAGAATCCATGGTTTTTTTTGTTGAACTAGTTACTTACCTCATTGTTATCTTAACACAAGAGTTGTAGCTTAAAAAAAATTTGGTTTACTAAATGATGCACTCCTATTGCTCGAGAGAATACGTGAGAGAAATGTTGCTTATTCTCAAAGAGGGTTTGCGTTTGATGTTTTATAAACATGTTTGTGGGTTCGTTCATGGCAAGCAAGTCCATTCTCTTATTCTATTTGCTCATACTTATTATATCCAAGTTGAAAACTCTCAAAATTTTGTTCCTTTACTTTGTTATTTTGTTCCTCTGGTCAGGTGTTGATATGGGGTGTATTAGAGCTCCTATTGGCTGGGAAGGCTTTGTTACCCAACTGGTGAAGGGGGCCTCGGACTTCGTAATATCGAGGTGTTGTTTGAGGTGTCTAACCTTCGCCATATATGAGATATGGTTAGTGGTAAGACGACTTTGTGGGCTGATTGGGTGAGACATAATCTCATCAAAGATCAGCAGTTCTGGACTTTATCGACGTCGAGTAGAAGTTCTTGTGTTGGCGTCGGATTCTAGCCAGCAGACCGACAACTCATCGACTCATTTGCACCTCTTTGGGGGATGGTCGTGATACCAAATTCTGGACTGATTTATGGCATCCTCGTGGTCTTCTATTTGATGCTTTTGAGGAGACACATAGATATGATTCTCACCTTCATTTAGATGCCCGGGTTTCTCAGTTTATCAGGCAGAAAGGCTGGGCTTTCCCTACGCATGTGGCAGCTATGTTAGGGACTATTGAGGTCAAGGCTAGAGAGGTGGTGGTAGATAGTACTCTTAGAGATGTGGTGATCTGGACGCCTAACCAGAATGGAGAGTTTACTCTCAAAGGGACGTATGAAGCTATTCGACCTAGAGGAAATCGATTGAGCTGGACTTCATTAGTATGGTCACCGGGTGGTATACCCAAACATTGCTTCATCACGTGGCTTGCCTTCCGACAACGCCTCAAAACCAGATCGCTTGGCTAGTTGGGGTATGGCTATAGACACTACTTGTGTATACTGTGGGGGAGATGAAGAAACGGTTTTCCACCTATCCTTTGGGTGTTCAGTCACAAAGATTATATGGGAATCGTTATTACTCAAGATGGGATTTCAAAGAGTATGTGCTGCAGATTAGAAAGGGGAGCTACAGTGGTGTATCAATCACTTTGGTGGGCTTTCTATCGCTGCCCGAGTGGGCAGTTTGCTTCTAAATGCCTATGTTTATCATATTTGGAAGGAGCGGAATAATAGGGTATTTAGAAGTAATGTCATGTCACCGGGGTTGATTATACAAACTATTTGTGATGAAGTGAGGATCAAGCTGAATACCGTTACCAAACGGTTTGAAGATACGGAGGAGAATCGGAGAACCATCGATCGCTGGAATCTTACTATCTCTCTCCAAAATCCGGTTTACACTTCATGCATATGGACTCGGCCGACGGCAGGGAGATATATGATTAATACGGATGGTGCATTGAACGAGGTGGATGCGGGGTATGGAGCCATTATTCGAGACTCGGAGGGGACTGTTGTGAGAGCAGCCACAGGTCAGGTTGACGGATAGACTATTTTCATACATGAGCTACAGGGTGTTGAGTTGGGATTGAAGTTAGCAAGTGCCGGATTGCAAGAAGTTGAACTTGGTCTTGACTCGATGAATATCAAGTTACTTCTTGCAAAACCACATCAGAAATTACCATGGAGGGTGAGGCGTTTGTGGAAGAGAGTTCAGAGGCTTCGGAGTCAATTTCGGAGTTTTCGAGTTTTTCATGTCTATAGAGAAGCCAATCAGGCTGCAGATTTCTTGTCGAAGATGAAGCTCGGACCGGGGGTGACTCACTTGAATATTAGTCAACTTCCGGTGGAATTAGTCAATATCGTTAATGCGGACTCTAGAGGAACAGTGAGAATGAGGAAAGGGTGGGGCTAATGAGATGATGTAATTTGACTTCTTTGTTGTTTTTTTGATTTCATATTTCATTGTGTTTGTTTCGGGCTCCTCCCGCTTATCATAATAAAAAAAAAAGATCAAACAAAGAGGAGATAAGAGAAAGAGGAGATAAGAGAAAAAGTATAATGAAGAATGAGAAAAATTCAAGAATGATGATTGCTAGTGTTTGAAGAAGGATAAAATCAATAAGATCAAGGCATTGAATTTTGTTACATTGATGATGTTGGAGTAATAATCATGTGTCAGGACTATTAAAAACCGAGGGAGAAAGAACTCCAAACAAAACCGGGAATGGTTAGTAATTGTCAAAACTGGGCAATGGTTGATAATTGTCAAACAACTCTTCAAATAGAAAAAATAAACAACAACAACAACAACAACAACGTACAAATACATCAATTTAATAAAATTCACAATGTAATATAAATACATGAGAAACCTCACAATGATGGCTCCATACCAATAACAAGTCAAAATATATAATTTTTTTTTAGCAAACTCATGAATTTTGCAATAGCAAACTCATGAATTTTGCAATAGCAAACTCATGAATTTTGCAATAGCAAAAGTCATTCGTTTAAGGAGGAATATTAGAATAGTTATACAGCCCCATATAGTACAATTGTTAAAACTTCTCTCTTGTAAAACACTTTATAAAGATCTTATGTAAATGTTAGGAATATCAAGTCAATGCAATACAATTCTCTTCCATCTACCAATACGCAGGAGTTTCATCGAACTTCTGATTGGTGGATGTTAGTTTTGGGTTTTCTTTAAGACAAATATTTATTAAGAGTAAGACCGACCGAGTCTTAGCTAAATCTTCTTTACTTGATCAAATCATCATACATAGGACGAGAGCCTTACTCTGGGTTTTGAAGGATGGGAAAGACCCATCAAACTTGAAAACAGTCACGAGATCCCAGTCTCCACAGACTATACAACGGAAGCGCGATGAGAAAACTAGTTACATAAGCGACAAAACGATAACTTATATGGGTCTGGTGCTGCTGTTATGACTCTCTTCCTTGTATTCGACGAAAAAGGAGAAGGAAGATATTATAGATTACAGGAAGTGTCCGAGTCTGATAATGTGGCGTAGTCCACATTAGCGGTGTTTGATCTTCACTGATCCTCTATGTATATTCACTTGGTCTTGAACTCAATCATGATCAATTAGTGACATTTAGTATTTATATGATATGCCTTGTCTTTACTATACACTAGTTTTCCGGCGCGCCTTACGGACGCGACAAATTCCTCTTGGCTACGCCAGTAAACCACATTTTATCTGAAAGAAGAAAAAGATAAAAATAATGATGGTTAAAAAAAGTTTCTGGAAAAGATGAAGAAGAAAGAAGATAAAGATAAGGGAGAGTGAGAAGTTATTTAGAAGTTATGGAAGAGAGAGAAAAATGAGAGTGGGTAAGAGAGAAATCGTGGAGTGTTGGGAGATATTTTAGGGAGATTTTAATCACCCGTTGGATACAATCTTTATCAAACTCCAAACAAAACGGACGGGCAGACTTATATCTCATATAACCGACTGAGCTGTTTTAGTATATAGGATGGTTAAAATCAGGAAAAGTGAAAATCCTAATGAAGTTGGAATACGAGAATTACAAGGATTTTAGCCTTTATCATATATAAAGTGCTTTCATATTCGCTTACAATCTTATATTACAGAATTATTAATGTCATTATGAACTTTTTTAAATGCATTTAATTATTATAAAACTCCATATGAGAACTCTTTCTCGATGAATACATCCTTGGATTAATGGTCTTCGTGAAGCGCTTCGAGTATTAACCGTTACCGACATCAGGCTAGTAGAAGCTTATTTGATATATAAATCATATCAGGCATTATTTGTAATCCTAGATATAATGAATAATATTGACACCTACTCTAATTGTGGTCTTCTGTTTATCTCAACATTTAATATAGAGCCAACATTGCGCTGCAAGCTGTCTATTATTGGAGTTGTTTTTTTTATATATACTTCATGAGTTTGCTCAACAAAAATACACAATTTATATTTGTAGTTGGTTTCCTCTGATTTATTAAAGTGGCTAAGATATCCCATATCGTCCACTTAGAGGCACTGATGTCGAGAAGTTTCGTATTCTTCTGAATACTTTGCCTAAATATGTGGTTCTGTTTTTCCTTTCTTGTGTCATGAGCACTGGTTTTAATGTGGCTAAAAGGGGACGGTCCAATTATATTGGTGATGTTCTGTTTGGAGAAAAGACATGGATTGTGAATTTGTTTGAATAGATAAAGAGATATCTAATACAGTGCTACATACTAATGTTACCGGAAAGTTGCATACTAATGTTGCAAAAAAATCCTTTCCTAATATTTTTAGGAAACAGATATAAAATGACATTTTTTTTTCTATATGATGACATTTTCTTGTCTACACAACGATTTTTATGTATAAATGTCATTTGACAAGTAAAGAAAAGTTAATCTATAAATGTATCTATAAATAGTTGTATTGTGTACAATGTAAAATGCACAAGATAGAAGTATATTGCATCATTAAAAATGTCAAAAATATTAATTTAATTCTTATTTTTCCAAAAAAATTGACTTAAAGTCAGACATTTTTATCTTCATTAAGTCAAGTTCAATAACTATAAATTTCACTTTGTTCAACAAAAAAAACTATAAATTCAGTTTTGTAGGAATCGAACCAAGGACACATCCAAATTTTTGAAGTTTATGTCTAACCCTTTAACCTATTTCTTCAACCAAGAATTGACCCGGGCCAAATATGTATTCGCGAGACTAAAACAGAGTGAAACTCAACCAGACGCGATGGAAACTCTACCAGACGCGATGGAAACTCTACCTACCATGTTCAAGAAGAAAGAAATGATCTGGTATTCATTCACGATCAACAAACAAGAAACATCTCAGATCACCGGTAAAAGGAAAGTAATGACCGTGTGCGACTGATTGTAATCACAGGATTTAGTTTAGAGGAATCTTTATCTATAGCCGGTAAAAGGAAACCCTAAAGACCGTGTTCGGTTCATTGTAGTAACAGACTCCACTACAAAAATACGGAGTATTTGTGGCGACATAATTATAACAGTTTTTTTGTAGCCTTCACAAAAATGTATTATAACGGCTTTTACATAGGAAATCCGTCACAACTAAGAAACACGGAGCTTCTGGGTTTTTCATTAGTTGGCGACCATAGTTGGCGTGTATATTTGGGTTGACGTGACGGCTTCCTAAAATAAAAGCCGTTACAAAGTCCAAATAATGGCGCCGGAATTGGACGCGCCAGAAGTAGGCCCATTTATGACAACGTGTTCCTTTAGTCCGACCGACCCGATGAAATCAACGAGGGGTTTTGAAGTGCTACCCTGCATCCCGCCCGATCTCGCCTGATAATCATTACCCGACATAACCCGCTTAATAATGTCATCCAATTATACGATAAGACATATGCACATTATATGTATGTTTGCTTGTATGTATTATATATGCATGAATAACATATATATAGATATATTTTAAAAGTATTTGAAGTGTATAATATAGATATATAGATATATAGATATATATATATATATATATACATATATTGTTGTCCAAGTGCAGAGTGTTCTTGACACCACATTATTAAGAGAAAATTAAATTTAGTTTCGATAGAAATTTCGGTACCATCGAAATAGAAATATTTTGGTCATTTCGACTGAAATATTTTGAAACTTTGGTGAAAACCCGATACTCGACCGCCCGATATTCGAGAAACCCGAAAAGTTTGACGAACTTGGACGGGTTTTGCACACTAGAATTTTTTAAATAACCTGTCCGATTAAACCCGAAAGCCCTAATAGACAGAGTGTTCAAAAACCCGACCTGCCCGACTAAATGAATGACATGAACCCGACCGGCCCGACCCGGACCGATTCCCACCCCTACCTAAGCCCAACTAAACTCCTCTCTTTCGTTTTTTTATTTTTATTTTGTTGAAATCTCTCTTTCGTTACTTTTGGAGTTTAGAAGAGGGAGAAAGCCTGAAATCGAGCAACTAGGTTAGTTTTGGAGTTTAGAAGAGGGATTTCAATTTCAAAAGAGAGGGATTTCATTCTCACTCTCGCTCTTTCATTCGATATTCCTTCCGTCCAAGAACAAGGTAATTTAATTTAATCAATTCGAACTTCTTTGAAAACCCTAACTTCAAAATATGTCTTTTTTTTTCTTGATCTTGAGTTTTTGTTTATTGAAACCCTAATTTCAGGTTCACCATACATACAATTCATCTTCAATTCAACGAGGTTATCGTTTAGTTATAGATATCTATCGTCCTTTCCTTCCGGTAAGTTTTTAATTTCTATTCACTTCTATTACTTTTTTCCCTTTCGTTTTTTCTTCAATTGGATTCAATCCTTCATTTTTAGAATCAATAACCACCCAAAAGGTTTTTTGTTCTTTAATTAAAAGTAGGGGTTTCTTATGTGAGGGTAGCAGATTCTATTTTAAGTCCTAAAAATTAAAAACTATGGTTTCGTCTTGTTCATCGAGGGTTTCTTTTGAACATATTATTTACTCCTGTGATGTTCTCTTCCAAATCTTGTCTAAACAAATTGGTTCTAACTTATACATAATACAAGTATTTATCTTCAAGAAAAGAGGCTACCATATTATTCTGTTAGGGTTTTACTTTGGCAAAGTTTAATGTTTTCATATTTGGATATTGGTTGTGTAGTAAATTTGTTGCTTCTTGCCATTGAGACCTATTGTTTTTTCTAATTTATCTTCAGAGATCCAACATCGGTGTTTATTTTGTAGTGATATGTTGTCGTATTTTTCTTGCTTTGTCTAACACCACATCATAGAGTTCATCTTTTGCACAAACCACAAAGCTGTTATGGTTATAAGGCACAATCATGTCTTTTGGTGAATGTACTACTGATAAGATTACTATTGTGGCAGCTCAAGAATACTATGTTTAAGCTCTTGGAAATTTTGGACATAAACTTATGCCGTTGGGATAAGACTGTGAATTATAATTATTTGTAACTTTGCAACCAGCTGGGAGTACGTGGTATAATATCGGTTCGAACGTAAAGTAGTCTATCTTGTTTTGTTATTTGTTTTTTTTGTTGAAATGTTATTTGGTTATATAGTGATGCAACGAATACCAAGTTGACCTTACATCACCATTTTACTTTTTCCTATCTTTTGGTTGTATGTAATGCAATTTTTAGTTTTAAGAGATGAAAGAATTCAACTTGGAAATAAAACATTTTGAAACCGATAGAAAGATGATTTAAACCAATAGGCATGATGATCTCGTAATTAACTCGTGTCCATTCCCTTGACTTGGATGTACTACAGGTTATGTTCCGCGATGTATGAATCATAGATTATGTTCCTTGTTGAATTTACGGACATATAGCTTAAAACTAATAAAAAATAAGTTGCATCAATTCTTGGTATTTTTTTAGTATATTGTCCACCTTTTCTGCATACTCATTATTATAGATTAGTTGATGTAATTGTTTGGAGTGGTATAGATCATGGGTGATTATTGGAAGTACCACATGTGGATCCAGGATTCTTGCACATGGAAACCTTGTTTGAGTTTTTATGTGTCCCTTTCAGTTAACTTGCTCAGAATTCTCGGCTGAAGATTGTTGATTAACCATTTTGCTAAGGTAATTTTTTTTCCTTTTTATGTTCTCGAAAACCTTGTTTGAATTACTATTTCTTTCCCGAGTAGATTTATTTTTAGAGATAAGGGTTGATGTAGATTTTATTCTATTTCTTGAGTTTAAGCATATACACCCTTTTCTTTGTTCAAGTTTGAGATACGCTGTTTTAGCACTTTGTTGGCTGTCTTTTTCTTGCTTTGTCTAACACCACATCATAGGGTTCATCTTTTGCACAAACCACAAAGCTGTTATGGTTATAAGGCACAATCATGTCTTTTGGTGAATGTACTACTGATAAGATTACTATTGTGGCGGCTCAAGAATACTATGTTTAAGCTCTTGGAAATTTTGGACATAAACTTATGCCGTTGGGATAGGACTGTGAATTATAATTATTTGTAACTTTGCAACCAGCTGGGAGTATGTGGTATAATATCGGTTGGAACGTAAAAGTAGACTATCTTGTTTTGTTATTTGGTTATATTTGGTTATATAGTGATGCAACGATTACCAAGTTGACCTTAGATCACCATTTTACTTTTTCCTATCTTTTGGTTGTATGTAATACAATTTTTAGTTTTAAGAGATGAAGGAATTCAACTTGGAATTAAAACATTTTGAATCCGATAGAAAGATGATTTAAACCAATAGGCATGATGATTTCGTAATTAACTCGTGTCCATGCCCTTGACTTGGATGTACTACAGGTTATGTTTCGTGATGTATGAATCATAGATTATGTTCCTTGTTGAATTTATGGACATATAGCTTAAAACTAATAAAAAATAAGTTGCATCAATTCTTGGTATTTTTTTAGTATATTGTCCACCTTTTCTGCATACTCATTATTATAGATTAGTTGATGTAATTGTTTGGAGTGGTATAGATCATGGGTGATTATTGGAACTACCACATGTGGATCCAGGATTCTTGCACATGGAAACCTTGTTTGAGTTTTTATGTGTCCCTTTCAGTTAACTTGCTCAGAATTCTCGGCTGAAGATTGTTGATTAACCATTTTGCTAAGGTAATTTTTTTTCCTTTTTATGTTCTCGAAAACCTTGTTTGAATTACTATTTCTTTCCCGAGTAGATTTATTTTTAGAGATAAGGGTTGATGTAGATTTTATTCTATTTCTTGAGTTTAAGCATATACACCCTTTTCTTTGTTCAAGTTTGAGATACGCTGTTTTAGCACTTTGTTGGCTGTCTTTTTCTTGCTTTGTCTAACACCACATCATAGGGTTCATCTTTTGCACAAACCACAAAGCTGTTATGGTTATAAGGCACAATCATGTCTTTTGGTGAATGTACTACTGATAAGATTACTATTGTGGCGGCTCAAGAATACTATGTTTAAGCTCTTGGAAATTTTGGACATAAACTTATGCCGTTGGGATAGGACTGTGAATTATAATTATTTGTAACTTTGCAACCAGCTGGGAGTATGTGGTATAATATCGGTTGGAACGTAAAAGTAGACTATCTTGTTTTGTTATTTGGTTATATTTGGTTATATAGTGATGCAACGATTACCAAGTTGACCTTAGATCACCATTTTACTTTTTCCTATCTTTTGGTTGTATGTAATACAATTTTTAGTTTTAAGAGATGAAGGAATTCAACTTGGAATTAAAACATTTTGAATCCGATAGAAAGATGATTTAAACCAATAGGCATGATGATTTCGTAATTAACTCGTGTCCATGCCCTTGACTTGGATGTACTACAGGTTATGTTTCGTGATGTATGAATCATAGATTATGTTCCTTGTTGAATTTATGGACATATAGCTTAAAACTAATAAAAAATAAGTTGCATCAATTCTTGGTATTTTTTTAGTATATTGTCCACCTTTTCTGCATACTCATTATTATAGATTAGTTGATGTAATTGTTTGGAGTGGTATAGATCATGGGTGATTATTGGAACTACCACATGTGGATCCAGGATTCTTGCACATGGAAACCTTGTTTGAGTTTTTATGTGTCCCTTTCAGTTAACTTGCTCAGAATTCTCGGCTGAAGATTGTTGATTAACCATTTTGCTAAGGTAATTTTTTTTCCTTTTTATGTTCTCGAAAACCTTGTTTGAATTACTATTTCTTTCCCGAGTAGATTTATTTTTAGAGATAAGGGTTGATGTAGATTTTATTCTATTTCTTGAGTTTAAGCATATACACCCTTTTCTTTGTTCAAGTTTGAGATACGCTGTTTTAGCACTTTGTTGGCTGTCTTTTTCTTGCTTTGTCTAACACCACATCATAGGGTTCATCTTTTGCACAAACCACAAAGCTGTTATGGTTATAAGGCACAATCATGTCTTTTGGTGAATGTACTACTGATAAGATTACTATTGTGGCGGCTCAAGAATACTATGTTTAAGCTCTTGGAAATTTTGGACATAAACTTATGCCGTTGGGATAGGACTGTGAATTATAATTATTTGTAACTTTGCAACCAGCTGGGAGTATGTGGTATAATATCGGTTGGAACGTAAAAGTAGACTATCTTGTTTTGTTATTTGGTTATATTTGGTTATATAGTGATGCAACGATTACCAAGTTGACCTTAGATCACCATTTTACTTTTTCCTATCTTTTGGTTGTATGTAATACAATTTTTAGTTTTAAGAGATGAAGGAATTCAACTTGGAATTAAAACATTTTGAATCCGATAGAAAGATGATTTAAACCAATAGGCATGATGATTTCGTAATTAACTCGTGTCCATGCCCTTGACTTGGATGTACTACAGGTTATGTTTCGTGATGTATGAATCATAGATTATGTTCCTTGTTGAATTTACGGACATATAGCTTAAAACTAATAGAAAATAAGTTGCATCAATTCTAGGTATCTTTTAGTATATTGTCCACATTTTCTGCATACTCGTTATTATAGATTAGCCGATGTCATTGTTTGGAGTGGTATAGATCATGGGTGATTGTTGGAACTACCACATGTGGATCCAGGATTCTTGCACATGAAAACCTTGTTTGAATTTTTATGTAAGTCGTGTATATATATATATATATATGTAACGGTGGGAACCACGTACAAGATCTAATTCTTTTGAATTTCGATGTGCCCCTTTTAGTTAGTCTGAAGGGACGATTATAAACGATTGAAGTATGTGGGTGAATAAAATATTCAGCTACCACTGTTCGGAGTTAGGTATATTAATGCAACTAGGAAATCAAGTATAAACAGAAGTTGGACTTCGTTTTATTGATTTTCAAGGTGCAACTCTCTCCTATGACAGAAAATGTAGGTGGATTCTGCTTACCGGTACTCAAGCAAAACTCATTTTTGATGGCAAGAGATAATCGAAACAAAGGTTAGTTAATTTTGTATGGATTGATTCGTTTATTTCACACTTTTACTTTGTAAAAACCTCTTGGTCACGAATACAACTCTCTATCACGGGGTTAACAAGATTCCTTTTCGTACCACTTGAAGAGACTGCTAGGTGAAACCCGAAAAATGCATATTGATTAATTGAAAGTCTGCAGTAGACATTCACTAGAGTCATTAAGCTGCTTTAAGCTCCTTTATTCTACTTTTGGTTGAGAAAGATGGGTTTTTATTATATAATGAAATTGTACATCTTATGTTAGGTTTCACACCCAACGTAGTGTTTGAGGCCGAGGGTATGGTTTTGGAAGTTAGCTAGTGGAACTTAATGTTGTGGGCTATATGGTGTATGCCCTTGTTTTTTTTAATATATGTACTATTTATTAGCATTTTGAGTTTCAACTCAAGCTTTTCATGCGTCATATTCTTCGAGTAATAATTGCATGGGCTATTACACAAGTGAAATACCGTATTGGTAGCATCACGGTGTAAGTTGTATTTGTCTACATGGTAAACCACATTGTTCCATCAATATTTTCAGGAAGGAATATACAGTTGTTGGTTATCATGCCTAAGAAATGGAACTTTAATGTGGTATATACCACATTGTTCAATCAAATATTTTCGAGAAGGATTGTTCATTTGTCGGTTGTGATGCCTAGAAATGGAACTTTAATGTGGTATACCACATTGTTACATTTGGATTTTTGGGAAGGAATAATTTGTCTGTTTTCATACCTAAAAAATAGAACTTTAATGTGGTGTACCACATTGTTCCATCATATTTTGGGAAACAATTATACATTTGTCGGTTGTGATGCCTAAGAAATGGAATTTTAATGTGGTATACTGCATTTTTCTATCCATATATTCGGAAGGATTATACATTTGTTGGTTGTGATGCCTATAAAATGGAACTTGAATGTGGTATACCACATTGTTCCATCCATATTTTTGGGAAGGATTATACATTTGTCGGCATGGAGGCTTAAGAAATGGAACTTTAATGTGGTAAACCACATTGTTCTATCAATATTTTCGGGAAGGATTATACATTTGTCGGTTGTGATGCCTAAGAAGTGGAACTTTAATGTGGCATACCACATTGTTTAATCAATATTTTGAGAAGGATAATACCTCTGTAACTTTAATGTGGTATACCCATTGTACCATAATATTTTTGGGTAAAATTATTTATTTATTGGTTGTAGTGCCTAAGAAATGGAACTTTGATGTGGTATACCACTTTGTTCCATCGATATTCAAGGGAAAGACTATACATTTGTCGGTTGTGATGCTTAAAAAATGGAACTTTAATGTGGTATACCATATTGTTCTATCAATTGTGGTAAGTATTATATATTTGTTTAGAAAGATTAAATATTTGTCGGTAGTGATGCTTAAGAAATTGAAAATTAACGTGATATACGATATTGTTTCATCAATTGAGGGAAGTATTATACACTAAAGCAATGCTTTCACATTTCTTAAGCATTGAGTAGAATATTTTATTCACCCACATACTTCAATCGTTTATAACAGTCCCTTCAGACCAACACAAGTTTATCGCCAAATATCTCTTCTAATACGGAGACACTGCATTTGTAGCTTATCTAGGTATTTGCTTTCACGTCTTCCAGAAGTAACCAGGAAATCAAGTATAAACAGAAGTGGGACTTCAGTTTATTGATTTTCAAGGTGCAATTCTCTGCTATGAAATAAAATGTAGTGGACTATAAAAGGCTTAGTGGATAACTTTTATTTAATCGGTTTTAATACTCTTGAGTGTTTTGAGAGTGGGACCAAACCAATACCTTGAGGTGTAGGTGGATTTTGCTTACAAGTACTGAAGCAAAAATCATTTTTGATGGCAAGAGATAATCGAAACCAAGGTTGGTTAATTTTCTCTGGATTGATTGGTTTGTTTCACAATTTTACTTTGTAAAAACCTCTTGGTCACCAATACAACTCTATCACGGGGTTAACAAGATTTATTTTCATACAACTTGAAGAGACTGCTAGGTGAAACTCGAAAAATTCATATTGATTAATTGAAAGTCTGCAGTAGACATTCACTAGAGTCTTAAAGCGGCTTTAAGTTCCTTTATTCTACTTTTAGTTGAGAAAGATGGGTTCTTATTATTTAGAAATTGTACTTCTTATGTTAGGTTTCACACCCAACGTAGTGTTTGAGGCCGAGGGTATGGTTTTGCAAGTTAGCTAGTGGAACTTAATGTTGTGGGCTACATGGTGTATGCCCTCGTTTTTTTTAATGTATGTACTATATTTTAGTATTTTTACTTTAAAGTCAAGCTTTTCATGCGTCATATTCTTCTAGTAATAATTGCATAGGCTATTACACAAGTGAGATACCGTACCGCTAGCATTATGGTGTAAGTTGTATTTGTCTGTTGTGATGCTTAAGAATTGGAACTTTAATGTGGTATACCACATTGTTCCTTCAAAAATCGAGAAAACGATTATACCTTTGTTGGTTGTGATGCTTGAGAAATGAAACCTTAATGTGGTATATGACATTGTTCCATCCATATTGTTGGGAAGGATTATATATTTGTCGGTTGTGATGCCTAAGAAATGGAATTTTAATGTGGTATACCACATTTTTCCATTCATATTTTGGGGAAGGATTATACATTTGTTGGTTGTGATGCCTAAGAAATGGAACTTTCATGTGGTATACCACATTGTTCTATCCATATTTTCGGGAAGGATAATACATTTGCCGGCATGGATTCCTAAGAAATGGAACTTTAATGTGTTAAACCACATTGTTCCATCACTATTTTCGGGAAGGATTATACATTTGTCGGTTGTGATGCCTAAGAAATGGAACTTTAATGTGGTATACCACATTGTTTAATCAATATTTTGAGAAGGATAATACATTTGTCGGTTGTGAGGCCTAATAAATGGATCTTAAATGTGGTATATCCCATTGTTCTATCAAATTTTTCGAGAAGGATTACGCATTTGTCGGTTGTGATGCCTAAGAAATGGAACTTTAATGTGGTATACCACATTGTTCCATGAATTACTTCGAGAAGGATTATACATTTGTCGGTTGTGATACCTAAGAAATGGAACTTTAATGTTGTATACCACATTGTTCCATTTGTATCTTCGGGAAGGAATAAATATTTGTCGGTTTTGATACCTAAGAAATGGAACTTTAATGTGGTATACCACATTATTCCAAAATATTTCGAGAAGGACTACACATTTCTTGGGTGTGGTGCCTAAGAAGTGGAACTTTGATGTGGTATACCACATTGTTCCATTAATATTTTCGGGAAGGCTTATACATTTGTCGGTTGTGATGCCTAAGAAATAGAACTTCGATGCGGTATACCACATTGTTCCATCAATATTTTCGGAAAGGATTATACATTTGTCAGTTGTGATGCCTAAGAAAATGGAACTTTAATCTAGTATCCACCACATTGTTCCATCAATATTTTCGGGAAGAATTATACTTTTGTCGACTATGATGCGTAACAAAAGGAATTTTAATGTGTCATACCCTCTTGTTCCATCACTATTCTCGGGAAGGATTATACATTTGTCGGTTGTGATGCCTAAGATATGGAACTTTAATGTGGTATACCATTTTATTCGATCGATGTTCGAGGGAAAGACTATATATTTGTCGATTGTGATGCTTAAAAAATGGAACTTTAATGTGGTATACCATATATTTTCATCAATAATTGAGGGAAGGATTATACATTTGTCGGTTGTGATGCCTAAGAAACAGAACTTTAGTGTGGTATACCACATTGTTCTATCAATATTTCCCTGAAGGATTATACATTTGTCGGTTGTAATGCTTGAAAAATGGAACGTTAATGTGGTATACGATAAATTTGCATCAATATTTTCAAGAAGGATTATAAATTTGTCGGTTGTCATGCTTGATAAATGGACCCTTAATGTGGTATACTATATATTTCGGTCAATAATCGAGGAAGGGTCATATATTTATCGGTTGTGATGCCTAACAAATGGAACTTTAATCTTGTATACCACATTGTTCCATCAATTTTGTGGTACGTATTATATTTTTGTCGGATATAATTCTTAAGAAATGGAACTTTAATGTGTTATACCATATATTTCAATCAATAATCGAGGGAAGGATTATACACTTGTGGGTGGTGATGCTTAAGAAATCGGAATGTTGGATACCATTCTGTTCCATCAACAATCGAGGGAAAGATTATATATATTTGGGTTCAAATCCCTCCGCCCACTTGTACTGTTTAACTTTTTCAATTCAAAAAGATTATATATATTTGTTTAGAAAGATTAAATATTTGTCGGTAGTGATGCTTAAGAAATTGAAATTTAATGTGATATCCCATATTGTTTCGTCAATAATTGAGGGAAGTATTATACACTTGACGTAAGAAATGCTCAAGAAATGGAACTATAAAATGGTATATCATATATTTCCATCAATAATCGAGGGAAAGATTTTACATACGTGTGTATCGATGTCGAAGAAACAAAACTATTACGTGGTATACCTTATTATTCCATCAAAGTCGAGGGAAGGATTAAATAATTGTGGTTTTGATGCTTAAGAAATGGAATTTTCATGTGGTATACCATATATTTTCATCAATAGCTGATGGAAGGGGACCATGCCCTGAAGGCTGGTCAATCGATCTTAGCCCATCAGATATTCTAGAAATGTATAATACTGGGGATGTTGGTCATTCATCATCCTAAGTCAATATTAGCTCTTCTTTTTGATGAATGTTGGTTATAGTGGGCATCGATTTGGAGTACAATTCCCTCAGCACTCACGAGATGCAGTTCCAATAGTTATTCCACATGTTGCTCATACCATGATGAGATAAGTTCGGCTGGATATAAAATGCCAAGCGATAGTTCACGAAGGCTGGACGAAGCCATGGTGCCAAAAACATAAAACTTGAGGTGATGATTGTAGTTGCTTTTGTTGGGTTATCGTCATCTTTTTATTGTAAATGTAATTACCCTCTCTTATGTGTTTTAGTTGAGGTTTGGGCCACGCAAGATCTGTCTCTCTAAGTCTTCTGCTTTATATTCATTCTGCTTCTCTTTAGCATCTCAAATTTGGATTCCATGCAAAGTGTGCTGGAGCTCTACTGACATGCTACAAGCCGTGAACTCTAGTGATGTCAGGTATATACAATAATTCCTTTAATTTGGTTCGGATCTTCTCTTATAACAACAGTTGTGCTTGATTTGATCTTTTAGGGTTTGTCGTTTTTCCCTATTCAATTTGATCAGATTTCTTGTTTTTTCACGAGACAGTTGATTTTCATGATATGATTTGACTGTTATTTTTACGTGGTATAAATATGCTTTACCACTTAAAAAAAACATCTATAACTCAATATTAGCGATCAAACAGTTTCAGCGTTACCGTCGATTTCAATCATTTAGGTTTGTCGCCTTTTTCTCAATTTGATTAAGACATTTCTTGTTTTCTAAAGGATTTCATTGTTTCTTCTTTTGGTTTTGGTAGGATGACTTAATCGTGTTTTTTTTATGTGGGTGCAATAAGACTAACCTCATCAAAAACTCTTCGAGAATTCAAGTAATTGATTATAATCTTTTAGGTTTGTCACTTTTCTCGATTCGATTCAGAAATTTCTTGTTTTCCGAAGGAATTTTTTGTTTTTTCTTTGATTTTGTTAGGATGACCTAATCGTGTTCTTTTGGTGTGGATGTAATAAGACTAACCACATAAAAAACTCTTCGAGGATCCAAGTGATTGGTTTTGATCTTCTAGGTTTTATTTTTGTTCTACTATTATTCGACCAATTCATACAACTTTTTTGTTTTTCGATTACCTAGTCAATTCACGACAACTATTACTTGATCGACTCACTGCAACTTTATGGTTTCCAAGGGTTTCATATTTTTCTTCCTTCTTTGTTGATTTTGAGGGTGATGATATCAGGTTTTGATTGAAAAAACGGTATCAGATATAAATGTGGGCTATTCGATATTTCGATATACAAACTACACTGATCATACATAAAATCTATGTTGGTTCGTGTATATGTGGGCTATTCTGTACACAAAATATGTTGGTGAATATAAATGTAGGCAGTTTTATACATAAAATCGATGTCCGGGCATCTAAATGTGGGCTATTGTTTACACCAAATATGTTGGTCCATCTAGATGTGGGTTATTTTATACACAAATTATGTCGGTGCATATAAATGTGGGCAATTTTATACATAGAATTGTTGTCGGTGCATCTAAACGTGGGCTATTCTATACATAAAATTTACGTTGGTAGATCTGAGTGTGGGTTATTTTATACAAAAAATATGTTGGTGCATATAAATGTGAGCATCTATACATTGAATCGATGTCGATGGATCTAAATGTGGGCTATGTTATACACTGGTGTATATAAATGTGGGCAATTCTATATATAAAATCGATGTCGGTGCATTTAAATGTGAGCTATTCTATACACAAACTATGCTAGTACATATAAATGTGGGTAATTCTATACATAAATTGATGGCAATGCTTCTAAATGCGGGCCTTTACGTACACAAAATATGCTGGTGCATATAAATGTGGGCAATTCTATACATAGAATCGATGTCGGTGCATATATATGTGGGCAACTAACTATATACACAGAATCTGTGTCAGCGTATCTAAATGAGGGACATTCTATGCACAAAATCTATGTTGGTGCATATAAATGTGGTAATTCTATACGTAAAGTCTATGTCGTTGCATCCAAATGTGGGTTATTCTATACACAAAATTTATGTTGGTGCATATAAATATGGAAAATTATCTACATAAAATCGATGGCGGCGCATCTAAATGTGGGCATTTCTGTACATGGAATCTATGCGGTGCATCTAAATGTAAGTTATTTATACACAAACTTTAAGTCGGTGCCCGAAATAGTTTCCCTCTTATTTAATCTTCTGCATCTGAACATATTGTCTACAATTTGGGGAACTCTTCTTGTCCATCGAAAATTCAATCGAAAGGGAACTAAGAGTACATATGCTTGGATAAGTTGGATGATCAATCGCTTCCAGACCATCTAATTCAATCATCTGCATTTGAATAATTATTGTAAATCCTCTTCTGGATTGTGATCAATTAAGGGTACATATCTTTAGAGAAGCTGGATCATCCTTCGCTCCAATAGTCCCTATAATTCAATCTTCTGCGTTACAATAAATCCTCTCTGTTGTAATAAATTAAGGGTACATATGCCTGGAGAAGTTTCCTCTAATTCAATCTTTTGGGTTTGAGTATATTTATATTCGCTGAAAGTTCTCCTTTTCCGAGATTTTCCTAGTCCGCTGCAAATTTGGTTGGAAAAGATAATGATAAATTAATGGTACATTTGCCGTGATCATCCCTTGCTCCCTTAATTAGTCCCTCTTATTCAATCTTCTGCATTTGAATATATTTTGTACAATTTGGGGAACTCTTTCTAGTCCATCGGAAATTCAATCCGTAGGGAATTAAGAGTATATATGCTTGGAGAAGTTGGATGATCACTCGCTTCCAGTCCCTTTAATTCAATCATCTGCAATTGAAAAATTACTGTAAATCATCTTCTGGATTGTGATCACTAAAGGGTACATCCCCTTAAAGAAGCTGAATCATCCTTCACTCCTTAATTAGTCCCTCTAATTCAATCTTCTGCATTTGAATATATTTTGTACAATTTGGGGAACTCTTTCTAATCCATCGAAAATTCAATCGGTAGGGAATTAAGAGTATATATGCTTGGAGAAGATGGATGATCACTCGCTTCCAGTCCCATTAATTCAATCATCTACAATTGAAAAATTATTGTAAATCTGGATTGTGATTACTAAAGGGTACATCCCTTAGAGAAGCTGAATCATCCTTCACTCCTTAATTAGACACTAATTCAATCTTCTGTATTTGAATATATATGTTAAATGCTTTTTTTGGAGATCTTCCTGGTCTGTTGGAAATATGGCTGGAAAAGATTATGATAAAAGAACGGTACATTTGCCCGTATCATCCCATGTTCCCTTAATGAGCTCCTCTTATTCAATCTTCTGCATTTGAATATATTTGGTGAAAGTACTTTTGGGATGTTTTTCTGGTTCGTTGCAAAATTTGTTTGGAAGTGATTGTGATAAATTAATGGTAAATTTGTCTAGACCGTCCCATGCTCCCATTATGAGTCCCCCTTATATAATCTAATGCATTTAAATATATTTTCTACAATTGGGGAAGCTCTTTTTAGTCCATCGAAAATTTAATCGAAAGGATTGTGGTCAATTACGGGTACATATGCATGGCGAAGTTGGATGGTAAGTCGCTTTTTTATTATTCCCTGTAATTCAATCCTCTACATTTTAATAATTATTTTAAATCGTCACTTGGATTGTGACCGATTAAGGAGACATCTCAGAGAAGCTGGATCATCATTCGCTCCTTAATTAGTCCCTTTAAATCGATCTTGTGCATGTAACACACACACACACACACACACACACACACACACACACACACACACACACACACACACACACATATATATATATGGTGAACGTGTTCCTTTTGGGAGATCTTCCTGGCCCGTTGATTTGGTTGGAAAGGATTATGATAAACTAATGGTGCATTTGCCCGGATCATCCCTTGCTCACTTAATGAGTCCCTCTTATTCAATCTTCTGCATTTGAATATATTTTCTACAATCTGGGGAACTCTTTCCAATCCATCAAAAATTCAATCGAGAGAGATTGTGGTGAATTATGGGTACATATGCTTGGAAAATTTTGAGGATCGGTCGCTTCTTAATTAGTCCATGGAATTCAATAATCTGCATTTGAGTAATCATTCTAAATCCCCGTTTGGATTGTGAGCAACGATGGGTAAATCTCCTTAGAGTAGCTGGATTATCCTTCGCTCCTTAATTAGTCCCCTTAATTCAATCTTCGTCACATGTATTGTAAGTTCTCTTTCCGAACCTTTCATATTGTGATCGATTAAGAGTATCTTCATCGAGAAGCTGGATCATTCTTTGCTCCTTAGTTAGGCTTTCTAATTCGATCACGCTATTTGCCATTTTTTCTTAGTAAAGCTTTTTGTTTATGGGTTCATTTTCTTTTGATACCTTTGAAATCAGGAATATGTTAAACGTCCTACTGTTAAAAGAAACTCAGGACGACGCCTCCATAGTTACAAGGATATATCAATGACTCCGAAGTTATGAGGCCTATTTCAAGGTCCTCCAGTTCAGTTTACTGGTTTTCAAAGAGCTAGTCTCTTTTATGATAGGTAATCACATGGTTACGTTTAAAGATTAATATTTTGCTTAACGATGGTTTTGGTTGAGTTTCTATTTTCGTGGTGGAGTTCAAAAGTGGTTTTGGTTGAGTTTTTGTTCTAGCAATTGAGCTACTTTTGTAAAGCTTTTTGTTTTTTGAGTTCATTTCCTTTTGATACCTTTGAAATCACTCAAATCAGGAATATGTTAAACATCTTACTGTTAAAAGAAACTCAGTACGATGCCGCCATAGTTACAAGGATATATCAATGGCTCCGCAGTTGTGAGGCTTATTTCAAGGTCCTCCCGTTCAGTTTACTGGTTTTCAAAGAGTTAGTCTCTTTTATAATAGGTCATCACATGGTTACTTTTATAAATATTTGTTGTTCTGGTGATGGAGTTCAAAGTTAGTTCTTTTAGGACTATAAACTTTTTATACTAGATATTTCTACTTTGTTAGCAATCTCATTGACAGATAATGTTGCTGCTGTTTTTCTCCTAGAAATGGATATGCCCGGGACATTTTGTCTTTATGGTGACTTTTGGTCAGTTGACAAAATCGGTTATTTTTTGTCGTCATTATATATCTATTCTAATTTCACTTCTATTTAATCCACTTTGTTGTTTACTTAATTCTATTGAAGCCATTAGTAGTGATAGAAGTTACTATTGACCTAATGTGGATTGAACTGGAATTGACAACTACTTTGGCCTTGAACAAATTTAGGAGGATTGACAAGCATCATTGTGGAATTTTTTTTACCTGTTCTGCAAAAGCTAACTACTAGAATCAGTTTGTTTTTCGTTGGTTTGAAGTTCTTAACATATGATAGATCGGTAATTCTGGGACCTGCACTTAATTTTTAAACTTTCGATATTTATTTGGTTGCTCTCTGGTGCCCTCAAGAATGTCGATGGTAAGTTAGAGTTCCTACAGAGTTCATATGCCAATTTCAGAATGATTGATATTTAATTGGAAAGGGATAGTGACTATACTAGCTAGTAATATTTTGGTGATAATTGACATTGACTAAATGCAGCTATGGGATTTGTATGGCAAGTTCTCTTCACTCAGTTTTGTTACGAGATATATTAACTCGTGACGTTTGAGTCTTCCCCTAGCTGCAGTATCATTGACTCTTGTACCTTAATTGTTTTCACATCATTCTTCTATTTCTTTCATGCCGAAACTCCCCACTAAAATAGGTATTATATTGTGTCTGATGGCCTTGAACAAATTTAGGAGGATTGACAAGCATCATTGTGGAATTTTTTTAACCTGTTCTGCAAAAGCTAACTACTAGAATCAGTTTGTTTTTCGTTGGTTTGAAGTTCTTATAATATATGATAGATCGGTAATTCTGGGACCTGCACTTAATTTTTAAACTTTCGATATTTATTTGGTTGCTCTCTGAGTCTCTGGTGCCCTCAAGAATGTCGATGGTAAGTTAGAGTTCCTAGAGAGTTCATATGCCAATTTCAGAATGATTGATATTTAATTGGAACTGGCTAGTGACTATACTAGCTAGTAATATTTTGGTGATAATTGACATTGACTAAATGCAGCTATGGGATTTGTATGGCAAGTTCTCTTCACTCAGTTTTGTTACGAGATATATTAACTCGTGACATTTGAGTCTTCCCCTAGCTGCAGTATCATTGACTCTTGTACCTTAATTGTTTTCACATCATTCTTCTATTTCTTTCATGCCGAAACTTCCCACTAAAATAGGTATTATATTGTGTCTGATCTTTCTAATTTAATGTTTTTGGTAAATGAGGGATTTGTAACTTCAAATACCAGCCTTGACCGTTATATAGGAACTAATTGTTCAAAGTTAAAACAAGATTAAAGCCATGGTTTTATATCCCCTATTGACCTGGTGTACGGCTAGTGAGTTCGTATCTTCCTCGACTAATGGCTTTTTTTTAAGTCGTAACCTCGTTTTTATATGTATATTGTTGTGTTAAATCACTGAATTGATCATTTCAAAACTATAATTTTGAATATCTCATATTTCCATCTATTTTTGTTCATCTCCCTCGTAGTCTCTATCCTCATGTAGTTCTTGCTATCATTTCTTTTGATCTGATAATGTTATGCTGTAGTAATCATAAACTTGACTTGTTCCATCACATACTCTAAAACTGGTCATATTCGAAGGATTTTGTAGGCTAAGAAACTTAAAACTTCAGAACCATCTATTTGTCTAATGGTTTTCTTGTCAAATTGATACTACTAAATCCATGTCCGGTAGACTAGTTGGTAAGATGAATCAGCGTTACTAAAGATCGGAAACTTCATCGATGTCGCAAATAAAATGGGAATAAGGTGGTTTTGGCTGGATGATAGATACATACAGGCTTTAGGTATGCTGTCTCGGGACTTCATGATATTTAAAAGAATTTTGGTTTTACTGGTCTAGCTGGAGTATGGATACTCTTAATTGTGGTAATTTGTCGATCTTGGCAAGTGAAGACTCACATGGCTTTCAAATTTGGAATATGTATTAGATGTGGTTGCTCCTTCAATAGTATTACAGGTATGCCATCTCGTTATTTTCAGCTTATTCTTTTCCTTCACGTAAAATAAATAAATTGCCGCATTCTGTTTAATAATTGAACACTCTCAAGACTTCCTTACCGTATAACTTTTATTTCCTGCATGTTGCGACTTATTTCCTAGGTGGCTAGTAATTACTTCATATGTTTAATCACTATCGGTCTAATTAATCCTCGATGAATATATGCAGCCTGTGTTTTTTTTTTGCATATATCAGCAGGTTTAAGGAAAACCTGAAACCAAAAGCAAAGAGTCTACACAATCAACAAAAGAAAAACCCATACAAGCCCCAACAGCCCAACAAAAACATATGGTCCCATAAGAAGATTACAACCATAAAGACAAATATAAGAAGGAAACCACAATCAAAAGAAAACACTTCTTCATCTCTGTCTTAATCTAATAAGACCCAATCTATCTTCCATAGCAACAGCTTTCATAGCATCACTAAGGTCCCCTACTGCAAGCTGCTCCATCCCTTCAGTTGTCCTAGCCTTAGACAATAAATCAGCAAGTTGATTCACTTCTCTAAAGACATGATCAATACTGAAAGCACTAAACTTGGCTATGCTGCATTTGATACTTCTCCAAACTTTCAAGGACTGCCAAGGAGGATCTGCATCAAGTTTATTCACCAGCTCACAAGCCCACTTAGAATCAGTAGCCACCTGCACCCTATCAAAACCATAAGCCAAGGCAGTTACCAAGCCAACATCAATGGCCTGCAGCTCATGATGAATGACACTGACAGGAGAAGTCCCTGCTTGAACAGCACACACAATCTCACCTGCAAAGTCCCTCAAGACACACCCAAAGCCAGCCTGATCAGCACTATAAGAACCATCAGTGTTGATCAAGATAAACCCAGGCTTAGGAGCAATCCAGGAACATGGAATGAGTTTAGGAGGCACAACAGTCAAGTGAAGATTCCAATTTCTAGCAATAACATCCAATCTAGGATTACTAACAGTGCTACAGCTAAGACAATTCATTTTCATCCTCACCTCCTCAATGATTCTCAATATGCAGCCTGTGTTGCTTGACCCACACAAAGGAACCCTGATCACGTTCATGTTTTATTTAGAAGGAAGTAATCAGTAATTTGCAGCTTTTCTTGTTTTCAGCAAATTTTATGTCATTATTATTTCGCATGAACAAAAATATCTGAAGCCACTCGAAGGCAAAAGTTTAAGGGTAGCATTCTCAATTTAGTTGGAAAAAACTAAAAAGAACGAAAATAACGAGATGGAAAAAACTAAATAGATCACGTAGTCTGACTTCCCATGTCGAGCATACATCTACACGTGCATGTTCCAATATGTCTATGGTAGAAGATGTATTGAAGTCACTGGACATGTGATGAGCCATGAAAATGTCTCATCTGAATCTCTTAACTTGGACTAGTTAGTCCAATTTCGAGCCGTCACTCTGATGAATTGTTTGTTTTTTTTTCTCAGGTGTCTTTTACGCAGTGTGAAAAGCGGATAAAAACGAGAGAAAGACGAGCTAGGAGTATTTTTTGGGCATTTCTTGATTATGGTAATTTTGGTCAAAATTGGTGCTCGAATGAAAGTACAGTCTAAGACGAAGCCAACGGTGAAAACGGAACTTAAATCGGAACCCGGATGAGAGAGTTAGCCTAAGTCAAAGTTTTATTCAAAAAAACAGTTGACCAGATCAAATTGAGCACACGTGGCGCGTATCCGGAACAGTAATGTGAAACTCTTGGTACACTATTGGGTGTAGGCAGTACATTTTCGGGATAAATAAGAACTCTATCCAGTAATTCATGGACGCATGTTAACTACGGTAGTCTAGATTGATCTACCCATTAATTTCCGCGCACGTCTTAATCTGACGGTTTCCTATAGCATGTGCCATCCAAGCGACTTGTATATGTGCGTCCCACGTTATTAAGATGCTTCTGCTACACCGCATCTTCCATCTCAAGTGAACCAGCTATTCTCACGTGGATTGAACCCAAATCTTGGGTATTCCTTTTTAAATCTTTTCAACAGGAACATTGGAGATATGAAGTTAATTTGGAAATTATAATGGGAAGAGAGAAACCGAGAGCTGGAGAAGATTGATATTGGGATTTCATTAATCTTTCCAAAAGGTTACCATATCTTCTCCTACACCACATCTTCCATCTCAACTTTGACTTAGGCTAACTCTCTCATCCGGGTTCCGATTTGAGTTCCGTTTTCACCGTTGGCTTCGTCTTAGACTGTACTTTCATTCGAGCACCAATTTTGACCAAAATTACCATAATCAATAAATGCCCAAAAAATACTCCTAGCTCGTCTTTCTCTCGTTTTTATCCGCTTTTCACACTGAACTCCGTAAAAGACACCTGAGAAAGAAAAACAAACAATTCATCAGAGTGACGGCTCGAAATTGGACTAACTAGTCCAAGTTAAGAGATTCAGATGAGACATTTTCATGGCTCATCAAACATCCCCAAACTTAGATTTTGCTAGTCCTCGAGCAAAACAGAAAAATTAAACTAAACCCATTTCACCACTTTCGTAGGGACCCACGATTGCACTTAGCACGTGCAACAAGCCATTAAACCTCTAGGTTACCCAAGAGGACGAGTTTTGTCTCGTGAGGGTTTGCAGTGAATATACCCACAAAATTCAAAAATCTCAAAAATGCATAAGGGTCAAATATGAGATGGACTAAAAATGTTTATCCGGTAAGTTTTCAAAAGTTAATAGAAATGAAATCAAAGTTGACCAAACCATACAAAAGCTAATAATCCCTTCACTAGTAATCAAGACTCGAAGTGCACGTGACCAGCCAATATGAGCATCATTTCAGTTCCGAACAGACAAGACCTCGATCACTTTCTCAATACATTTCGCCTCGACTTTTGCCTCACGGTCATACACTCAAAAATTAAAGTCACTCAGAAATGGTTCACTCAATGTGTGAGTATGAATATGAAAGGAAAACTCAACACATGAAAAAAAGACGGACTATAATAAAAAAAATTCGTGAACGACTGATCTCATAGGAAGGAAACAACCACTAATACGGGATGGGGAAGCTAACCAATTCTTCTCACCTGATCAACTATCTAACAATGCTTCCTAGAGGTCAATAGACTATAAATGATGATGTGACTAGAACCACAGAGAACTCGACGTCTTCAAATCTTCAAGAACTACTTCAGGGACTAAACACTTAAACACAAACAAACACTTTTTTTTCTTTCTTTTTCTATTTCTATTTTTTTTAATACACTTCTGGTAATAAAACTCAAAATACAAATATTTCTTTCTTGACATTATTCTGCCCTTGGTAATATTCTCTTCATTTTGCTTCATGCCTTATTCTCAGGTTTCTAACTAATAAATGGGTTTCTATCTTCCTCTAGTTGACATTGTTTTCAAGTTTCTCAAACTACAAGAGAAAGGTTCGCTTCCTGATGACAGCCCTAGTGGTTGTAAAATTTGAACTCAAGAGATCAACTGAGCTCTAATGAATATTGCGAGGTTGAGCAGCTTTTCATTCTACTCGGAGTTATCACAGAAGAGATCACTAAAAACAAAAGGAAAGGCTCAGATTCTCACATAGGTTAAGTCTCCACTAATGATCGATTAAGTTCTCTCAGAAAAATTAACTCTTTCCCTATCTAACACTCACATGGCTAGTGCACAGACAACTTCAAGACTCGAAATTCGTGGAAAAACCTTTAGCAAAAGTGTAGTACAACCAACTAGATTCTATAACTATTAACAAGCAAAAACAACTAGACTCACATTTTCAATCTAAAAATTTAAAATTTTGAACCCTTTTGAATTTTTGAAATAAGGACTTAGCAAAAAATTCATTCCCCTATCCCCAAACTTAAACCGAACATTGTCCTCGATGTTCTGAAGACTATGCAAAAATAACAGGGTGAAGGGAAAGATATTACCTGATTCCAACGTCCTAACCGTGGTTGCCTCCCAGAAAGCGCTAAGTTTAACGTCTTTAGCCAGACGAAACAGATGAATAGAAAAAATTATACCTACTGGATTACAAATATGTGATTAACTGTAAACCAATAACCGATACATCTGTGGGTCCACCCAAAACACAAAGTTTTCAGTGAACGATAGTCTCACATTTTTGTGAATTGCAGAGAGTGCATGTGAGACTATCAAAGAACAAGGGCAATCCCCAAACTTAGTGGGTGCACAGTCCACTAAGTAACTATAAATACTAGGACCAACGACTAGAAAGTCATCAAAAGGATCGACATAACAATGAAGGGCCAATATATCCGTCGAAGGCAGAAAGTCATCTGCAAGCTTAGTGGATAGAATGTCCACTATTTCCATAGACGTTCTCGAGGAGACATCTGAAGTGTCCCAAAAGGGATCAACAACCGAGTCTGAGACCATGTGAAAGGTCAAACTAGACTCTAAGGGTAAGGCAATATACTCGGGGACCAAGTCTAGGTCTATGGTTTCCTTAGGTAAACAGTCTGACAAACTATCTAACATGTCTCTAACGTCATTGATGTCCTCAAAGACATCTGGAGCCTCGCAGTCATTTATAGTGTCATGCCTTCCTAACATTTCATCTAAGACTGACTCCTTACAATTGTCAAATGTCGGAAAGTTCAGAATAGTGTCATTCCCAAACTTGCTCAAAGAGCCATCATCTTGAATATCAACGTCTAATGCAGTCCTATCATGGTGAGATGACATAGGTGGAGGAAGCAAGACAACAAGGTCATCAGACCTTTCAGGCTCTAGGGTATTATCAGTAAATTCATCGACATTTAACTTAGTACTAGGGTTAGATGTATTAACCTCGTCATCGTACCTAGTACCTTCCTGAGTTTTGGGTGGTGAAACCCCTTCCTCGTCGGCGAATAACTGTGACTTAAGCATTTCCACCTGTTGAGTCAAGGACTCGATCTCCTGTTGTGTTTGAGTCGCAAATTGTGACATCATCTCAATAAGATGACTCTCGGAATCTAATTGAGATCTATCTTCAAGAGTCTCTTCATAATAAGGTTCGCTAGTGTAATTAAATGTAGACTCTTGATAATAACTTCCTCCGTACATATTAGGATCATACTTGTCTCTAAAGTCATTGGTCTCAGAATAGTGTGGACTATAAGGTCTCTCATATATATTTGGCGTCGAACCATATCCATCGCTAATCGGACCATCTCTACACATTTGTTGATAATCTCCTAATGTCATATGAGATTGATCAGGCTTATATGGTCTACTCCACTCACTAATCGGACTGTTTCTAGACATTCCTTGATAATCACCAAATGTCATACCCGGTCGGTTAGGCTCGTCTCTACACATCTGTTGGTACTCTCCTAGGGTCATACCAATTCGGTTAGGCTCAACTAACCTATTCCCCTCGTCAAGTCGTTGATAATCTCTTAGAGTCTTACCACGTCGGTTAAGCCAGTCTTTACGCAATTGTTGGTATTCTCTTAAGGTTATATCAGTTCGGTTGATGACGGGTCCCTTTAGATCAAGGTCATCATCATCAACAGGGTACGTCCAACCATTAGAAAAATGTGCCATGATGGTCAGGCACGATCACAAGATGAGAATTGACACTTACAAAAACTACACTTGATTCCTTTCTATTGGTCCAAAGTTTTTTTTTTTTTTTTTTTTTAACACGAAAACCGAGGAAGCACTACGAAGATCTTATAAAAAGTACCCACTAACAGGGGATTCGTGGGTGATTAGAAAAATTACCTCCCGTTCGAGACGGGCGACGACCTTTGTAGACGACCCGGGCCACTCTTCCCTCAAGTGTTCGAATCCGAGGCTTCGTTTGATTTTCGGTTACAATTTAAAAGCCCTCTAATTTAGGGTCAACATGCAAGTACTGATAAGCTTCACAAGTATTCTGCTACAGAAGGTCAGAGACTTCGGCAATTTTCTTAACTCATGAGTCAGATACTAATATTATAAAAAGGTGTTTTGATGTTCTGATTTTTGTCATCCGCGTTTAAGGAACCTAGCTTTGTTATAAATTATTATGCCCCGACGTCAGTGTTAGATTTGGGGTACAACTTCCTTCGACTTTCAGTTTTAGGTGTGATGTCCAATTTGATTCAAGTTATATATATCCTGAATTAAAAGTTGTGGTACTAAACTTGCTTCCTCTTGAGGTGTCATTGCTTTTAGATATATCTTAGTCTTACTTCTTTGTGATGTCCAATTTGATTCAAGTTATATATCCTGAATTAAAAGTTGTGGTACTAAACTTGTTTCCTCTTAAGGTGTCATTGCTTTTAGATATATCTTAGTCGGACTTCTTTGAAGTTCTTGCCTCTTCTCACATATCGTGATCTATAATTTGTTATATCAAATGAGAATGAAATATAGTGATACTTGAAAATCTTGTTGTGAAATTGCACAGTCGTCGAGAAGATGGGATTTTTGAAAAAATTGATTGGTTTTCGCAATCACCAACTTGGGGCGATATAAAGCAGGTTTGATTTCAAATATCTTAAACACACTAACATTAATATTTTATATAGTTCTTTACATTTTTTGTATTTAAACATAAGAAAGCGATATGAGATTTGCATTATTCTGAGTAAGACAAATGAAATTAGTATGTTCAATCATCACATTTGAGCTTGAGGGTTAGAAATTTGCATACAACCTCATTACAAGGAAAAACAATTTTAATTTTCTAATTGCGGGTAAGTAATGAAACTTAATCAAACATATGAGTACTTAGTTTAATAGTATGACTAAAACTATTGTCCTCTATTAACAAAGACAAAAGAAAAAAATGTTGCATCTCTGAAAAAATCTTTATGGTATGCTCTACTATTTTTCACCTTCTGTGGGGTAAGTTTACTTTCTAACTTCCGTCGGGGTAAGTAGGTTTACTACTTAGTAGCTTATGAGGTTTTTAATGTTTGGAAACATTTAGGGCGTACATTGCTAGAAGATCGTTGAGAATGGCGGATGGGGGTATTTAGTTTTAATGCTTGGTGCATATAAGGCTAGATATGAGCATTGTTAGAGTATGGATGTGGATATTTGAATGGTCTTTTTTTTCCAGTTAAATCATCACTTCACTTGCGATTATAACTGCATATTCTTGTCGCGTACATGCCAATACAAGAAAAAGTGAAAAACCCATAAAATTAATTGGTGCATCAAGGTAACAAATGCTCCTTAGTATCATTAGCCAGACTTTATATAGGATTCTGTCAGGTAATTTAGAACTTCAGAATGGGATAAATTGTAACACTCTCCTTTCTTTTGATGCTAGAATAAATGTTTACTACTGGTATTAATTGATGCTTACTTTGATGAATTTGATATTCTTTATGTTCTTGATATATTTTAGAACGTTCCTGTGAAATTTGATAATAAACCAGGAGGCTTATGGGTTTCCTTCTTGAAAAAGATTTTTACTGGTAAGTGCAAAACATATTGCTTTCATTATGTGTTAAACTAATTCAATAAAGATAGATCACCCACCTACTTGACGGTATGATAATAAGACAAGGGAAAAGGATGTGGGCATGACCATACTGCCCTCAAATCTATCTGTCTGCCCTTTTCCTCTTATCTGAACTCCCAAGTGGGGGCCCAACGGCCCAAGTAGGCGGATAACGACCTAGCATTGTTGAGACTGAATTCTTATTATTTCTTTCCTTTTTTTGATCTAGTTGAACTGATGATGCATTCCAACTCAGGTACATCAGAGGGCCTTACTTAGATTTAATGGCTTGGAAATAAATCCAAGAGTCCGTTACCCCGATCCAAACACCCCGACACATTTGGGAAGATAGGCTAGCCGGAGCCCGAGAACTGGAGAGCTAAGTGTGTACCAATAAATAATTAGATGTGCTCCCCATGGGCAATACATGAAAGGGTTTACCTGAGCATATGGTTGGTTAGATACATGGCTCGAAGAGATTAGATAAGGTCTATAGTAAGATACAAGACCTAGTTTTCAGTTAGTTTCAGGTCAGTTATGCACAATATAGTCTTATAATTCAGCCTAAACCCATTCCGACGCGGTTTCATGATCCTTCTACATAAAACTTTGAATGAATACTAGTGAAACAAGAAATATTTAAAGTTAGGTGAAAAAAAACCCTAGAGAGGAGAGAGAAAGTCTCGGGTGGTGAGATTTGGCGGCGCCGGCGGTCTTTCTTTCTCCGACAGTGGTAGTTATCGTTCCTTCCTGGCCGGCAGTGATTCTTCTTCTTTTCTTTTCCTTTTTTTTTCTTGGATCGAGTCTCTTGTTCTTCCGATTTCGAGTATCTCCACCTTACTGGTAGTCCCTTGGGGCTTCAATCGTGATGGTGGAGGTGACTGGTTCCCTCCAAACTCCTGGCGATGGTTCTCTTGGTCTGAAAGGATCAGAGACACTATCAAAACAGGGTAGTATGGTTGAGGGGAAATCGATTTTAGGGGCTTCTATGGGTGGTGCTAGGGTCTTGCGTGCTCCCATGAGGGTTGCAGTTGCTTCTCCGATTGATGGTGGATCTGTGGGTGGTGATTACTCAGAGCTCCCTTCGACTCAGGTACCTGTCTCTCAAGGTATGGCTTCTTCTCTGGATTGGGCTAAGCTATTTGCGAAGAATCGTAGTTCTGGTAGGAAGTCTTTGGAGTTTCGTGATCCTGTTATAGTTAATGGTAGGTCTGTTATTTCATCCTCTAACTATCAGGATCAGATTGAGGATTGTAGAACATTGATAATTGGAAATTTCTTTGGTAGCAAACTGCCTTTTATGGTTGTTAAAAGGTCTTTGATTAACATTTGGAAACCTAAAGGGGATGTTTCCTTCACCCTTCATGGAGATTCAGTGTATGTTATAAGAGCTTCATTGGAAGAGGATAGGGTGAAGATATTGGAACATGAGCCTATCTCTGTAGCTAATAGGATTTTTATTGCTCGACCATGGACTCCTTTTCTTGAGAAGGAGGTTATGAAACTTAGGTCTATTCCCATTTGGGTTAAGCTTAAGGGTGTTCCTATTCACTTGTGGCATGAAGAAGGCTTAGCTGATATTGTTAGTTCTATTGGTAAACCCTTATTTCTGGATGGTCCTACCTCTTCTGGGCTGAGGATGGCTTATGCCAGGGTTTGTGTGGAGATTCCTATGGATAAGGAACTTCCTCATGTGTTGGAATTGTGTGTGGATGGTGAGGATTTGGATATTGATATTGAGTATGCCTGGAGACCTAGGTATTGTGTTCATTGTTGTGAATTAGGTCACAGTTCTAGTTCCTGCCTGAAGTTTGCTAAGGTTAAGAAGAATGTTGAGACTCAGGTAATGAATGATCCTATGGACAGTGAGAAGTGTGGAGAACCAAGTACTAGAGATGTTCCTTTAGCTGACACAGTGGTGCCTATGGAGGGTACTAATGTTCATGATGGGGGTTGGACTGAGGTGAAGCATAAAGGTAGTATGAAGAGGAAAGGTAGGGAATTAGGTGGTTATGAAGTGACTGACAGTGGTGCTGGTAAGAAAGCTGTGGCTGGTGCTTATGAAGGGAAGAGGGATGTTGGTGGAGGTGCTGGTCAGCTGCCTAGTCAGGACCTTATAAGCAACTCTAAGCAGATTCATATTGGTGGGAAGGACAGGTCTTTGCTTCTGAGGCCTAGCATGGTGGTGGATGAGGGTGACTGTCCTGGTGAGGGGGCATCTCTTCCTATGGGTGATAGGGGTAAGTTGTCATGTTCTCAGTCTAATCTTGTTGGTAATAATGTTTTGGCTTTTGAGACCAAAATTTTGAATGAGGCTAGGGACCCTAAGCCTAGGAAAGGGTCTTCTCATGTGATTAAATGATTCATATTGGAGGTTGGAATGTAAGGGGGATGAATATCCCTACTAGAGCTGGGGAGGTTACTAAATTTATTAGGAATAGTAATTTGTGTTTGTGTGGTCTTTTTGAAACTCATATTGATGTGGGTAAGAGTGTAATGGTTAGGAGGAGGTTGCTTCCTACTTGGAATTGGATTAATAATTATGATTTTGATAGTACAGGCAGAATATGGGTTCTTTGGGACTCTTCTGTGGTGTCTTTGCAGGTTATTAACATGAATGCTCAGCATATCTCTGTTATGGCTACTTTTGTTGATGGTAAGGTCTTTCTTATTAGCTTTGTGTATGCTAGTAATGATGCTGTGACTAGAAGGGTTCTTTGGAGCTCTTTGCTTAACCTTAGAGAGTTATACTCTTGTCCCTGGGTGGTTATGGGGGATTTCAACACAATCCTTGAGGTTAAAGATAAAGCAGGGGGTGCCAATGTGAGAGAAGGGGGATTGGCTGATTTCAGAAATTTTGTTCATGGTGCTAATCTTTTTGATTGTGCCTACTGTGGATGTGAATTTACTTGGTCTAATAGACAAGTTGGTGAGGGTGCTGTGGCTGAGAAATTGGACAGAGTGTTGGTTAACATTGAGTGGACTGGCCTATATCTAATGCTAAGACAGAATTTTTTAACCCTTTAGTTTCTGATCACTCTTCTTTTGTTCTTTCTTTATTTGAGGGGATGAGCACAGGTCCTAGGCCTTTCAAGTTCTTTAATGCTTGGACTCTTGAGGATGAGTTTCAAGAGATTGTTAAGAAGGCTTGGGCTTTGCCAGTATGTGGGAACCCTATGTTCCAAGTTGTGAGTAGACTTAAGAATGTTAAGAAGGCTCTGGTGAAGTGGAAAAAAGTAAAATTTGCTGGGTTTGGTGCTAAGGTTGACCAAGCTAAGCAGGTTGTGGAGCTTCTCCAAACCAGACTGCAAGTGGAGCCTCTTGATGCAACTATTAGGAGTCAGGAAAGGGAAGTTGTTGCTTCTTATGTCAAACTTGCTACTATGGAGGAGTCAATGATTAGGCAGAAGTCCAGGGTGCAGAAGATTGATCTGGGGGATCAGAATACCAAGTTCTTTCATAATTCTATGAAAGAGAGGAGATCCAGGAATAATATCCCATTTCTTTATAATGAAGAGGGTGTTAAGCTGGTGCTTCCTCAGGATGTGGCTAATGAGTGTGTGGGATTCTACACTAGGCTGTTTGGCACCTCTGTTTTAAGTACTAATGGGCTAACTTTGCTTGATTCCATTTCTTTTGACAGGCTAGTCACTTCTGACCAAGCTGCTGCTCTCACTGCTATGGTGACCAGAGAAGAGGTGGTCTTTGCTCTCTCTACCATTGCTAGTGATAAAGCTCCTGGCCCTGATGGCTTTTCTGCCCATTTCTTTAAAGACTGTTGGAAAGTGGTGGGTGATGATGTGGTCAATGCTGTTTTTAGATTCTTCAAGACTGGGAAATTGCTTGGTGAGGTAAATTCTACCTTGGTTTCCTTGGTTCCTAAGACTCCTGGTGCCTCAAGAATGACTGACTTTAGACCCATTTCTTGTTGTAATGTCATCTATAAATGCATTACCAAGATATTGACTCTTAGAATGAAGCATGTTATAGGCCATCTTGTTAGCCCTTGTCAATCTGCCTTTATCTCTGGGAGAGCTATTCAAGATAATATCCTATTGGCACATGAACTTACTAGGAATTATCATAGGACTAAAGGTCCTGCTAGGTGTGCAATTAAGATTGATTTGCAAAAGGCTTATGATACTATTGAGTGGTCTTCTCTTCTGAAAATTATGGATAAGTTTGGATTTCCTAAGCAGTTTATTCAATGGGTTAATGTCTGCATATCTTCTCCTAAATATTCATTCATGATCAATGGTTGTTCTTATGGTTATCTTAAGGGTCAGAGAGGCATTAGACAAGGTTGCCCTATGTCTCCCTACCTCTTTGTATTAGTTATGGAGGTGTTTAATGTGCTTTTGGTTACTGAGGCTGTTGAGGGTAGATTCTTGCTACATCCTAGATGTAAAGATCCTATGATCACCCACTTGAGTTTTGCTGATGACCTTATGGTGTTTATGCAAGGAGACTTAGGCTCAGCTAGAGCTTTGTCTCATGCCTTAGATTTGTTTGCTGAGTGTACTGGGCTGAAGGTTAATAAAGCTAAAAGCTCTATTTTTTCAGCTGGTTTGACAGATGAGAAGATTCATGGGTTAAGGGACTGTTTGGGTTTTGCTTGTACTTCCCTCCCTGTTAGATATTTGGGAGTTCCTCTCATTTCTTCTAGACTTAGCTATAATGATTGTCAGCCTCTTATTGATAAAGTTTTGAGTAGAATTCAGTCTTGGAAGATGAGATTCTTATCTTATGCAGGGAGATTGACTCTTATTAGAGCAGTCCTTAATGGTATGGTTCTGTTTTGGTTCAGTGTATTTGTTTTACCTAAAAGGGTGATCAATGAGCTAGATAGAATGTTTATGAGGTTCTTGTGGGATGGTCCAGATATGTCTGCCAAGGGTGCTTCTGTCAGCTGGACCACTATTTGTCACCCAACTAAAGAGGGAGGTCTTAACTTGAGAGACCTAGCAACCTTGAATATTGCCTGTACTTTGAGACATATTTGGGAGTTATTTATCTTTAAGCCTACTCTTTGGGTCCAATGGGTTCAAAAGTATTTGATTAAGGATAACTGTTTTTGGTCTCTGTCTGTGAAGTGTGATGCTTCTTGGTGCTGGCGCAGGATTTTGCATTATAGACAGCAAGGTCTGGAATTCTGCTCTGTGATGATAGGCAATGGCAAGGATACTTGGTTTTGGAAGGATCCATGGCACCCTATGGGTATTTTGCTACCTTTCTTCCCTGAGCAGCTTAAATATGATAATATATTGCACCTGAATGCTAAGGTAAGTGACTGTATGGTTGATAGTAATTGGACTTTTTCTCTCCTGCAATCTATCTATTTGGGACCTATTGCAAACAGTTTGCATAAGGTGGATGTGGCTGATGGCTATGATGATTCTAGGGTCTGGATAGCTAATGATAAGGGTACTTTCACTTTGAAAAGTACATATGAGGCCATGAGAGAGGTTTCTCCTTCTGTTTCTTGGTCTTCTCTTGTCTGGTTTAGTCATAATATACCCAGGCATAGCTTCATTACTTGGGTTGTTTTGCATAGGGCTGTGAAGACTAAGCTGAAACTTTACAAATGGGGTCTTAATATTGATGTTACTTGCACCCTATGTTCTAAAGAGGATGAAGATGACTTTCATTTATTCTTCTCCTGTAGTTATTCTAAGGATATTTGGAGGAAGTTACTTAGGATGTTGGCTCTTATTCAGGTGCCATGTAACTCCTGGGACTCCATGATAAATTGGTGTGTCAGGATGTTTAGTGGTAAAGATAAAATAGCTATTCTAGGCAGATTGACTTTTAATGCTTTCATTTATCACATTTGGTGTGAGAGAAATAAAAGGGTATTCTCTAGCACTTGTGTATCTCAGGAGGGCTTGTTGGTGAGAATCATTGAGGAGGTGAGGATGAAAATGAATTGTCTTAGCTGTAGCACTGTTAGTAATCCTAGATTGGATGTTATTGCTAGAAATTGGAATCTTCACTTGACTGTTGTGCCTCCTAAACTCATTCCATGTTCCTGGATTGCTCCTAAGCCTGGGTTTATCTTGATCAACACTGATGGTTCTTATAGTGCTGATCAGGCTGGCTTTGGGTGTGTCTTGAGGGACTTTGCAGGTGAGATTGTGTGTGCTGTTCAAGCAGGGACTTTTCCTGTCAGTGTCATTCATCATGAGCTGCAGGCCATTGATGTTGGCTTGGTAACTGCCTTGGCTTATGGTTTTGATAGGGTGCAGGTGGCTACTGATTCTAAGTGGGCTTGTGAGCTGGTGAATAAACTTGATGCAGATCCTCCTTGGCAGTCCTTGAAAGTTTGGAGAAGTATCAAATGCAGCATAGCCAAGTTTAGTGCTTTCAGTATTGATCATGTCTTTAGAGAAGTGAATCAACTTGCTGATTTATTGTCTAAGGCTAGGACAACTGAAGGGATGGAGCAGCTTGCAGTAGGGGACCTTAGTGATGCTATGAAAGCTGTTGCTATGGAAGATAGATTGGGTCTTATTAGATTAAGACAGAGATGAAGAAGTGTTTTCTTTTGATTGTGGTTTCCTTCTTATATTTGTCTTTATGGTTGTAATCTTCTTATGGGACCATATGTTTTTGTTGGGCTGTTGGGGCTTGTATGGGTTTTTCTTTTGATGATTGTGTAGACTCTTTGCTTTTGGTTTCAGGTTTTCCTTAAACCTGCTGATATATGCAAAAAAAAAGAAACAAGAAATATTTACAATAAGAGTGAGTACAAAACGTGGGAGTACAAAAGGTGGGACTTGTTACATAACCCAAGTCTCCCATTTCACTATCCTTTTGAATGAATATATTAAGAAAAAGAAATATGTACAAAGAGGAGGTTTAAAACAAAGGGATCTCTCATGATATTTTATATATACATATCTTCTTGCTCCTGACTTTGAGTTTCTCCCGAATATACACAATACTACTTGGAGGACACCAACTGATCTTTAAGGTAGAAAGCACACCATAGGTATGTGGTTACTTGGCAATATAAGAATAATTGGTTAATGGATTCCTCGGCTGAAACTTCTATGTTGAAGCAACAAGCTAGAGTAAAGTGGCTCACTTTGGATGATGGTAATAATAAATTCTTCTATAGCACCATTAAGGAGAGAAAGGCTAGGAATACTATTAGGCATGTGGTGGGGGAAGATGGGGTGGTTGTGGAAGACCAGGAGAAGGTGGTTGAAGAGTGTGTAAGGTTTTATGAGAGGATGCTAGGGACTGAAGAGGTGAGTGGAGATGAAGATGATGTGTTAGACTCTTTTGATTTTCTACATCCTCTAGGGGTTGGGGATTGATTAAGCCTGTCAGTAGGGAAGAGGTTGTTTATGCTCTTTCTACTATAGGTTCTGAGAAGGCTCCTGGTCCAGATGGGTTCTCTTCTTTTTTCTTCAAGAAATGCTGGCTAATAGTTGGGGATGACTTTGTTGCAGCCATCCAGAACTTCTTTAAGTCAGGGAGGATGCTTAAGGAGGTAAATTCTACCCTTGTTTCTCTTGTCCCTAAGGTCTCTAATGCTTCTTCTTTGGGGGATTTTAGGCCTATTTCTTGTTGTAATGTAGTATATAAGTGCATTACTAAGATTCTTACAGAAAGGCTGAAGTTGGTGGTGTTCTCTATGGTGAGTGAGAACCAGTCAGCCTTTATCTCTGGTAGATGTATCCAGGACAACATCATGATGGCCCATGAGATTGTTAGGAACTATAATTATAAGAGTGGGGTAGCCAGGTGCACTGTGAAAATTGATCTTAGGAAGGCATATGACACTGTTAGATGGTCTGCCTTGCTTAAGATACTTAGAAAGTTTCATTTGCCTGAGATTTTTGTGAAGTGGATCTATGAGTGTGTTTCTACTCCTAGATATTCTATAGTGGTGAATGGGGGTGCTCATGGCTATTTTCATGGTAGGAGGGGCTTGAGACAGGGGGACCCTATTTCACCTTACCTCTTTGTTATGGTGATGGAAGTGTTTTCAGCTTTACTTTTGAAGGAGGAGGTTGAGGGTAATTTTCATTTACATCCTAGGTGCAAGAAACCAAAGATCACACATCTTTGTTTTGCTGATGATCTTATGGTGTTTTTTAGAGGTGATGTGGATTCAGCTTGTGCTCTGAATAGGGCTCTCAACTGTTTGCATAAGGGTACTGGTCTAGGGGTTAACTGTGAGAAGAGTTCTATGTATTGGGCTGGTATGGAGACTGAGGTTAAGGTAGAAATTCAACAGGTTTTGGGCTTTAATTGGGGTTCTTTACCTATTAGGTATCTTGGTTTACCTCTGATTTCTACTAGGTTGTCTTATAATGACTGCCTGCCCCTGATTGACCAAATTCAAGGAAGGGTGCATTCTTGGAAGGCCAGGTACCTATCTTTTGCTGGGAGGTGTTTGTTGATAAAGGCTGTGCTTTGTGGGGTTATGGTGTATTGGACTTCTGTCTTTGTCTTGCCTAAAAGGGTGTTTAAGTAGATAAATTCTATTTTCTTTAGGTTCCTCTGGTGTGGGGTGGACATGGGGAAAAAGAGGCCTACTGTTAAGAGGGATATTGTATTCCTTCCTAAAGAAGAAGGGGGTTTGGGTATTAGGAGTATTGAGAATCTCAATGAGGCTATGAACCTTAGACATGTCTGGGACTTAGTGAGTGGTAAGAAGTCTCTTTGGGTCAGGTGGGTGCAGCAGAATCTTGTTAGAGGGAAGTGTTTTTGGCTCATGGATGTTCCTCATGATTGCTCCTGGTGTTGGAGGAGGATTCTTGGTAGTAGGGAGATAGCTAAATCTCTTATTTTTCACTTGATAGGAAAGGGTGACAGTATTCAGATGTGGATAGATGCTTGGCACCCTCAGGGGGTCCTATACTCTGCTTATAAGGAATCCTTAAGATTTACTTCTAATTTGCCTCTTCATATGTATGTATCTGCTATTATTAAGGATGGGTCTTGGAATGTGCCAAACCATCTTAAGCCCTTCTTGGATCCTATCTTGGGTAACCTGGAGGGTATTGAGATTGGTAAAGTGGAAGAGGATACTGTAGTATGGACTGTGAGTAAGAATGGGGAATTCAACCTAAAATCAACCTATGAGTTTGTGAGACAGAAGTGTGCTAAGGTGGATTGGTATAGTTTGGTGTGGTCTAGTCTAGCTATTCCTAGACACTCTTTTATTGCCTGGGTTGCTTTGCAGAGGGGATTGAAGACTACCATGAAGCTCAATTCTTGGGGCTTTCATGTGCCTAAGAGGTGCTTTCTCTGTGGCTTAGTTGATGAGACTGATTTTCACCTGCTCTTTGAGTGTTCTTTTTCAGGAGTAATTTGGAAGGGGCTGCTGGAGCTGTTAGGGCTTAGTCCTAGCCTATTCTATGATTGGGACAGTGTTGTTGGCTGGTGTTTAATGCACTTTAAGGGTGGAAAGTTTGTGCATAAAGTCAGGTGTATGCTATTCTCTTCTTATATTTATCATGTTTGGAGGGAGAGAAATTTGAGAGCTTTCCAGCAAACCAGTAGGAGTGCAGACACTATCCTTACCATTATGAAACAGGAGGTGATGGTTAAGGTTGAAGCTTGGAGTGGCAGAATTGAAGCCAGCATAGAAAATTCTGAATTGTTGCTTAATTTGAACATTGTTAAGCCTGTGGTTTTTCAGTGTGTAAAGGGCTTAAGATGGAGGGCTCCAATTGCAGGTTCTGTCTTGATCAATACTGATGGTGCTTTTGATAGGGACTATGCAGGATTTGGAGCCATTATCAGAGATGAATATGGTATTGTGCTTGCAGCTGGGGCTGGTAGAGCTGAACCTGGTAGTGTTTTGTTGCATGAAATGCAAGGAGTCTTATTAGGCCTGAGGTTGGCTAGGGAGAAAGGGCTGAACAGGGTGTTCCTTGCTTCTGACTCGACCAATGTGGTGTCTATTCTTAATGATAAGGGTGGGAAGCCACCTTGGACTGTGTGGAGCACCTGGAGGGAGATCAGAAGGCTGATGCAGGAGTTTGAGAGTTGTGTTGTGCACCATACCTATAGAGAACTTAATCAGGCAGCTGACTTTTTGTCTCGGCTGAGCAGCAATGGAGTTGTCTGTTTGGATGTGGAGCAACTTCCTAGTATGCTTGCTTCAATTGTGGATCAGGATAGGAGAGGAATGGTTAGGATTAGGAGATTTTGGCCTACTGAGAGTTAATGTTGTTTTGTGTTTTTCTTTGTGGACCATTATAGCTTGCTATAATGTGGGATTTTGTATTTGTTGGTTTATTTCAATAAAAGGGTCAGGGTCCCTTTAATCCCTGTTGACTTTTTCAAAAAAAAAAACACCTGCTTATAACCTCTAGCTTTAGCTAGTCTCAAACCAAACTCAATCCCTTGGAGTTCATGCACAACCACTGTAACAGTAAGAGTTGAACCTGCACCCAAAGCCAAGACATTCCCATGGTCATCTTAGGCACAGCTCCATAACCAACAGTAATTACAATCAAGTGAGCCATCAGTGTTAATCAAGACCCAACTGCTAGGAGGGGGCTCCCACTTATAACCCCTGAGCTGAGGCCTAGTAAGCTTAATGTTGAGATTCCAGTTAGAAGCAAAGGTAGAATTCTGTTCATTATCCTCTACCTGCATACCCCATGACTTAAGCCTCTGCCTGGTCTTAAGACCTCTGTTCAAGACAAGCCAAGTAATAAAACAGTGCTTAGGTATGCACTTAGAGAACCAAACCAGATGCTTCCATATAACTTCTGGACCCCTATGCCTAAGAGCATCATAGGTTTCCATCAGAGAGTAAACTCCCTTAGCATTGGCCTTCCAGACCACCCTATCCATCTCATCAGCCTGAAAAGGGACCTCATGGATACTTAGAGAACCAAACCAGGTGCTTCCATATAACTTCTGGACCCCTATGCCTAAGAGCATCATAGGTTTCCATCAGAGAGTAAACTCCCTTAGCATTGGCCTTCCAAACCACCCTATCCATCTCATCAGCCTGAAAAGGGACCTCATGGATACTAGAAAAAACAGTGGGAAGCTCATAAACCAAAAACCCAGGCACCTTCCATTCTCCATCCCTGATAAAAGCATCAACTGTAGTACGAATGTTAAAAAAGGAATGGTACCTGAAATGAGGCTCAAACAACTCATATAGGGGCCCTAGAGGATGCCAGTTATCTACCCAAAAAGAGGTATTAGCCTCATTACCAATAATGTGAAAGACAAACTGCTGAGCACAACCTTTACTCTCAAGCACCTTTTCTCCAACACCAAGAGCAGTCTTTTGGAGTCTTCATAAGCCAGAAGTCTTTATGCTTCACTAGATTTTGCTGAACCCATTTGACCCATAAGGTATCTTTCTTGGAAGAAACATCCCAAACATGCCTAAGATTCATAGCCACATTCAGAGTTTCAATATCCCAGATACCTAGACCCCCTTCAGCTTTGGCCAAACACATAACAGACCATTTGACTGTAGTTCTCTTAGAGCCTAACTCAATACCAGACCAAATGAACTTATTAAGAATGCTATTGATTTCTTTATAAGCTCTTTTTGGGAGAACAAACACAGACATCCAATAAATTAGCATACTATTGAGAACAACATTCACTAGCAATAGCCTACCAGCAAAAGTGAGAAACCTAGCTTTCCAAGACTCAGCCTTACTAGATATCTTCTGTATGAGAGGCACACAATCAGTGTAAGAAAGTCTAGTAGAAAGCAGAGGCAACCCAAGGTATCAAATGGGGAGAGAGCCTCCTGGGAACCCCAAGAAGTGAAGCATTTCACTCTTGTTCTCATTAGTCACACAAGAGAAAAAGACTGAACTCTTCCTACCATTCACAGCTAGGTCAGTACAAGTATAGAATTCATTAAGTACTTCCCTAAGAGCAATAGCTGAACCCCTATCACCTTTCATAAAAACCAACTATCACCAGCAAAGCAGAGATGAGTTACCACAGGGTTTTTGCACTTAGGGTGAAGCTGGAGAGCACCAGTACTCTGCTTTCTAGAAAGAAGGACAACAAAAACCTCCATCACCATCACAAAAAGATAAGGAGAAATTGGGCATCCCTGCTTTAGTCCCCTCTTCCCCTCAAAATATCCATTAGAAGCTCCATTCACAACCACTGAGAATTTGGGAGTAGTAACACACACTTCAACCCATTTGACAAACTTCTCAAGAAGCCCATATTTTCTAAGAATCTTGAGCAAAGAACTCCATCTCACTGTATCATAAGCTTTTTGGAGGTCAATTTTCACAGTGCATCTAGGTTGACCATCCTTCCTCCCATAGGATCTCACCAACTCATGAGCATGTTCCTGCAATTTCTTCTGTAATAGGTCCTTCTTATGAATTAATAAAGAATTACCTTTTTCCTTTATACTTTTGTGCTTCTCTTTATCTTCTACGTTTAAGTCTGTTGGTTCCCCATTTTATAATTGTGACTGCTCGTCGCGATTCTTCGTTGATCACGCTCCTCTTATTGCGTCTCCTCTGTCTTGTAAATAAGCATGGAGATTCAGACGACTCTTCTATATTTCACTCTTCTAACGCTCAGAGGAACTCTCCCCCGTAATGACGTGAGGGTTGCTTTCTATATGGTTCTGAGCTATAACGATTCTCCCATCGAACATTTTTGCGTGACCAAGGAAAGTTTTGTCGATGTACTTCGTCCTCAAGATCTGCTGGACGAGGATCATCTGTCTACCTTAAGTTTATCTAGGCCCCTTTATCCTTTAGTCTATTCTCTGACCGGTACCACAAGGACCTCTGAACCGGCTCTCTTTTCTGCCGTGGGGTTCCTTGTTCGTCGTTGTGGAAGTGGCTGTCATGATTAGAGTCTCGGTTGATGTCGGCGGTCCTCCTGCTTCTCCTCCTTCCACCTTCCGGTTGTGGGAATGTGTGGTAGACCATCAGGGGTTTTAGCTGTCCTGCTGCCTTAAGCCGAGCTGTGGAGAGACTTTTGGTATGATCTTTGACTCTTCAGAAGTTAGTTAATGTCTAGACATTTTATGCATCATCATGAGTCCCGCCACTCCTTAGTTGAAAGTAGAGAGACTAAGGAGTAGAAGTAACTCGTGTGTTTTACTTTGAAGGCCAGAAGTCGAGAATATTACCTGTCCCAGAGCTGTATCGTAAAGCTCTTTGAGCCTTACCTAGACCGTGGCCGTTTGGTGAAGTTCTGTCTTACTGTCCGTACTCCAGAGCTGATTGATGTTTATGACTTGGAGATTTTCTTTGATTGGGTGTTAGCTCTGCTAGAGCTGATCCGACTGTGTTCTGACACGTGGCTTGTAATCCAGGTCACGTTCCGTCTTCTGCGCAAATACTTAATTCCTCTCCATGCGTGATTTTATGACGTCACAGATTTGATCTTCTGATCACGCGTTTTTGTGAGGGTAGGAAATCGCGGGTCAAGAAGTCAGCGGAGACCATCGGGTCATTGACCTGAAGTCGAACCTCCACCTGTTAATGATTTTGCGGGCACCGATGACGTCTTTGGGCTCAACCTGTGACAAAAGAGACAACAACACACGTGACCGTGAGGTCTTAGGGGACACCGGGATGGTGCCGGCCTAAGGGGGCTCCGACGGTCAAGTTAGTAAGCTTGCAAGAGAAGTAAAACGTACGTGGATATTAGCCTTGGAATGTTACCGTTGGTTGGATAATGGTCGGAGCTTAGGCACGACTCGTAGAGTGGCCGGAGCTCGCTCTCTACGGATGACTGACTTGATTGGAGAATGATTATGACAGCCTAGGAAGTCTGTCCTTGAGTGAGGCAGCCCTGGAGTGGTTTGGTTTGCCTCGTCCAGGGGTATTTATCGTAAATAAGTGAGAAGCTTTAAGGGTCTAACCTTGCAATTAATCACGTGGGTGGCATGTTAAGGGTCTGGCCCTGAGGAGATATAAAGTGAGCGAACCCTTGTTGATTGTTACGTGGGTTATGTGGGGAGGTCCTAATCTCTTGAAAGTAGACGAACCCTTGTTAGAGGTTATATGAGAGAGAAAGTAGACAGACCCTTGATAAGCCCTGTACTTATACTTTCTCGGGAAAGTATGTGTTTGTTTCCTCAAAGATCCTGCACCTGATAAGATATGCCTGTATTTGATAATGTCTTGTATTTGACAAGACCTTGTATATGGATGCAAGGCCTAGGTGAGAGAAGGAAGGCAGGACTCTATGAGAGAGAAAATGAGTTGATGGTACTCTGTATGAAAGAGAAAGTATTGGGTGTCCTTCGTGATCACCAGATGATCAAGTGTATTTGTCGGGAATTCGATGATAGTATTGAGTCTGTACTCGATGTGTTTGCCCGGAACCAGATGATCTGTGCCACCTTTTTCTTGGTCCTTTTATAGAGTCTTGGATCGACTGCTACTCGGTGATGAGTTGTCGTTTTAATTGTGGTAACGCATGGGCTGTCACCATTAATACGGATATTGTAACCCATTAACGGATATATTTGGGATCTTCAATAATTGTAACGTCTCCCAACGGATATGCGAAGGGAGGTCTGCTGGTGAGGACGAACCTCTTCTTTCAGGGCTGAAGTGGTTACGTATTTCAGCCTGGTAAGGAGGCGAGGGCAGACCTCTTCCTCCAGGGCTGGTAGTGCTTCTTTACTTTGGCGTTGCTTCGGGGTGCCCAGAGATAAATGGGTCGGGCCCATTAACCGTTAATTCATGGGCTTGGTCACCATCTAGGCCCATTAATCATGGATTTCTAGGGGCGCTTTTGGTGACGTATTTTGGCTCATACAATTTGTCCCCCACTCTCTAAGTTGACGGAGTGCGGAAACTTAGAGAGTAGTTTGAAGTCATATGGCCAATTCGTAGTTCGATCTTGCTGCATATATAGCCGAGTTCCTGTCCCGTGGGGGCTTGTCCGCGAGGAGTGTCGCGTTTATTGAGTCAATCTGGATTGCTCTGGAGGAGGCACATTGGAGTGATCCGAGTGAAATTTTAATGTTCTTCGATTCCCCGAATTACCGGTTGACGGTTGAAGCTGTTGCGGAACACTCTTCGGAGCGTCGAAGTTTTATTAATCTCAAATAGAATTATATCAATAATGTTCGATTAAAGGAATATTAACCAGTAATCTCGTGCAAAGATTATTTTAAACAAAATAGACGCATTGGGCGGAATTTCCGATTTTTCAAAATAACGCGGTCGAGATGTATCTATAATCCGAAGATTATTCGGGTCTAGGGAGATATATAAGGAGACCCCATAAATAAGATGAACTTTTTCAGCCGAAATAACTTGAGAAATTAAAATAAAGTCCCGAACAGATCAAAGCGTACTGTCACTGGTAGTATGAAGAGGTCGGGACGTGACGTCATGGTCGGGACGTGAGGTCATGGTCGGGACGTGATGTCAAAATTAGTACTCCAAGTCAATTCCTTCTCACAGTTTTGGAAAAGAAACCAAATGTCATCAGGTCCCACGTATGCTTATGTTGTCACTTCCCAACTTTGGAAAGTAAAGGATTGAAAAACTACTCTAATATAAATATGGAATTGAGGTTCCCAAGGTCCCATTAATTATCCAAATTGTAATTGAAAGCGTTCCCACCTTTTTTTTCCACCGAAATTGATAATTTTAAAGGCGAAGCCTCCAAGGGTCCCACCTTAATTTCCAACTCATGTCCCTTTTCAATTTTCAATGGACCCATATATATGCGTATCCCGTACAGGTATACATATGTGTATATTTATTTTACTTTTTGAAAATTACAAGGGAGATGCACACTATGATAATTAAAGAGTACCTGGACATCAGCAGTTATTGGATTGTTCGAGGAAGAAAGATGCTCCATGGGACGGTTTAATAAATACCGATCTCTTTTCAGTTGGTGGATCCAGCGTTCTTGGCAATGCGCGTGGCGGTGCATGGTTGCCTAGTCAATGCATGGGTTATATGTCGAGTGTTCTTGGTGCAAACTTTCTAATCGAGGCGGGCTCGTGAAGCATGATTACCAATCGAGGCGGTCCTGATGTAAATGGGGTTAACTACCGATCAAGATAGGACATAAAATTTTAATGAAACGGGCTCATCAGGACTACAAAACCAGGCAAGATGTTTACCAGGTAGTCCTAAGATAAATTTTCAAATGATGCATGCTCATGAGGCAGGACTACCGATCGAGGCAAGATATATGCCGAGTAGTCCTGACATAAATTTTTAGTGAGGCAGGTCCAGAGCTTCTGGCGAGGCGGACCTAGTGCTCTCGGTGAGTCTTGTGATGTGGGTTTGTCAGTTAAGGCAAGACTTATATGCCGAGTGCACTTGACGTGAGGTAGGACTAGTCTTGACCTAATTTTGACGAGGAAGATCCGGAGCTCCTGGCGTGGCGGACCTAGTGCTCTTGGCGAGGCACATGCAGGGCTGTCAGTCAAGGCAAGGCTTATGCACTTGACATAGACTTAATGGTAACTACTCAAACCGAGGCGGGATTGTAGAGTAGGGCTACTGACCGAGGCAAGGCTTATGTGCCGAGTGCTTTTTCGATCGTAGACTTTTAATGAGGCGGGCTGATGGGGTAGGACTACCGATCAAGGCAGGGTGTCTGCCTGTAGTCCTGACCTAAATTTGTTGACGAGGCAGATCCGGAGCTCCTGGCGAGGCGGACCTAGTGCTCTTGGAGAGGCACGTGATGCAGGGCTGCCAATCAAGGCAAGGCTTGTACGCCGAGTGCACTTGACGCAGACTTAGTGAAAGCTACTCAAATCGAGGCAGGATTGTAGAGTAGGGCTACTGACCGAGGCATGGCTTAAAAGCCGAGTGCTTATCGATCGTAGACTTTTGATGAAGCCTGATGTAATCAAGGAAGGCTTGCAAAGCAGGGCTACTGATCAAGGCAAGGCTTATACACCGAGTGCTTTTGATCGTAGACTTTTATTAAGGCGGAGCTGGTGTGCTGATCGAAGCACGGGCAAGCTTGTCTTTTCAAGGTATAGTGAGTTTCCCGAGTGCTCTTGATGTAGACTTAGCTGTTATGTCTGGGTGTAGCTCCGCCAATGAATGCCTCATATCCATAAGGGTAAGGGTATTACCCTTTATAGATATATATTATTTGCCTCGTCCAGGGATATGTATCGTAAATAAATGAGAATCTTTAAGGGTCTAACCTTGCAATTAATCACGTGGGTAGTATGTTAAGGGTCTGGCCCCGAGGAGATATAAAGTGAGCGAACCCTTGTTGATTGTTATGTGGGTGATGTGGGGAGGTCCTGACCTCTTGAAAGTAGACGAACCCTTAAAGTAGACGAACCCTTGTTAGAGGTTATAGGAGAGAGAAAGTAGGCAGGCCCTTGATAAGCCTTGTACTTATACTTTCTCGGGAAAGTATGTGTTTGTTTCCTCAAAGATCTTGCACCTGATAAGATATGCCTGTATTTGATAATGTCTTGTATTTGACAGGACCCTGTATATGGATGCAAGGCCGTAATAGTGCCTAGGTGAGAGAAGTCTATGAGAGAGAAAATGAGTTGATGGTACTCTGTATGAAAGAGAAAGTATTGGGTGTACTTCGTGATCACCAGATGATCAAGTGTATTTGTCGGGAATTCGATGATAGTATTGAGTCTGTACTCGATGTGTTTGCCCGGAATCAGATGATCTATACTATCTTCTTCTTGGTCCTTTTATAGAGTCTTGGATCGACTGCTACTCGGTGATGAGTTATCGGTTTTTTTTTATTATCAGCGTGTGCCTCTAACCACTCGGTGATGAGTTGTCGTTTTAATTGTGGTAACGCATGAGCTGTCACCATTAATACGAATATTATAACCCATTAACGGGTATATTTGGGATCTTCAATAATCGTAATGTCTCCCAACGGATATGCGAAGGGAGGTCTGCTGGTGAGGACATACCTCTTCTTTCAGGGCTGGAAGTGGTTACGTATTTCAGCCTGGTAAGGAGGCGAGGCGGACCTCTTCCTCCAGGGCTGGTAGTGCTTCTTTACTTTGGCGTTGCTTCGGGGTGCCCGGAGATAAATGGGTCGGGCCCATTAGCCATTAATTCATGGGCTTGGTCACCATCTAGGCCCATTAATCATGGATTTCTAGGGGCGCTCATGGTGACGTATTTTGGCCCATACAATTTTCAATGTTGATCTTTTGGGTTATTGCACACGGCAACTCACTTGGTCACACAAGGACACGCGGAGCTCTGTTATTGGGAATGAGGCGCGTTTCCCGAAACTTTTAATTTTCTCGCGTGTTTCCAAGATGCCCTCGGTCTTTGTCTTCAATGCTTTTTGCCCATTTCCTTGATCATCTTTTCTGTAATAAATATCTGTTTTGATTCCTCAACCTACTTCTTCATCAGAAAAATCCCAAAGGTTTCTTCCTTTGTTCTATGATTTCTTCCTGTTCATGTAAAGGATTCGGGATGAGGCTTCTGTATAGAGTTAGTACATGTTGCCTGCCTGAAGGGGTATTTTTCCGTCAATGGGGATAGTTAGGGACAGCTTTTCCGGCAATGGGGATAGTTACCCGGTTGTCGGTTCGAGTCTTTCTCGAGAGAGGGTGTTTTCGAGGTAGTACACTCCCGATTTGGCAAACTTTGTCTTTTTGGCCGAAGTTCCTTTAGAATTGTAAGCTCCAATTCTTTAGAAGATAGCTCCTGCCTGCGGTTTTCTTTCTTGGGTGGCCACTATGTCGATCAATCAGGAGAATAAACGAGGTGTTGAGCTCCGTCCAAGTGTTTGGCGAGTGGTTTTTCTGCTTCGATTATCACCGAATCTCTGCTGATGATATTTTTTATGCTGTCTTTATTGTAATTTCTTCTGTAATTGCCTTGAATAAAAAAAACCTTATCTTCTTGCTCTGGGTCACTTTGTTGCAGTTTGGTATTGATACCGTGCGCTGGTTCTGCAAGATCAATGTCAGCACAAAACCTAACTTACTAATGCGTTTTCCTAGGCTTACTATGCATGCTCCGAATGATCGCACCTGCAAGAAAAGAAATTTCAGACCTAGTCTAGCATGCCTTAAGCTTACTATTTCCTTCTGCAAAATAGAACCCAAATTAGCCCTGCATAAAAAATTTTCAATAGTGTTAGAGTTTTTAGCTCTTCCCCTAGTTGTCTATGCCAGAGCTGTCTTCGCATAACTAGTTTCACCAGGACTCCTCCTAAGACCTCTGGTCGCGGCTTTCGTTACCAGAGCTGATATTGCTAGCTTGAGCTCGACAAGTTCCGCTAGGACTTCTCCTTAAACCTCTGGTCGTGGCTTTCACTACCAGAGTTGGTTTCGCCAGCTTGAGTTTGGTTAGTTTAACTAGGACTTCTCCTTAGGCCTCTGGTCGTGGCTTTCGCTATCAGAGCTGGTTTCGCCAGCTTGAGCTTGACTAGAGTTTAACTAGGACTTCTCCTTAGGCCTCTGGTCGTGGCTTTCGCTACCAGAGCTGGTTTCGCCAGCTTGAGCTTGGCTAGTTTAACTAGGACTTCTCTTAGTCCTCTGGTCGTGGCTTTCGCTACCAGAGCTGGTTTCGCCAGCTTGAGCTTGGCTAGTTTAACTAAGACTTCCCCTTAGGCCTCTGGTCGTGGCTTTCGCTACCAGAGCTGGTTTCGCCCGCTTGAGCTTGGCTAGTTTAACTAGGACTTCTCCTTAGGCCTCTGGTCCTGGCTTTCGCTACCAGAGCTGGTTTCGCCAGCTTGAGCTTGGCTAGTTTAACTAGGACCTCTCCTTAGGGCCCTCGGTCGTTGCCATAGCTACCGAGGCTGTCCTGTCCCTGGTCGTGGCTTTCGCTAGCAGGGTTGTTTTCGTCGGCTTGAGCTCGACTAGTTTTCGCCGGGACTCCTCCCGTGCCCCCGGTCGTGGCCTTAGCTACCAGGGTTGTCTTCCTCATTTTAAGCATGAACAGTTTCGCAAGGACTTCTCCTTATACCCCCGGTCACCTTCATCGGGGCGGTAGTTTTATCTAGGACTTAATAGATGTTGTTTCTTGTTTAGTTCCTTTGTTGCTTTTTAGCTTTGTTTTTGCTGTTCAGGGTATGGCCCTTTAAACCTAGCTCATCAATGCAAAAAAAAAAAAAAAACTTCACCAGATGTGTATGTCTACGCTGGCAGACCAGCTGGTCTAATGGGGTGTGTCCCACTTTATTGTCAAGAATCCTGTCACAAAATGGATGAGAGGGGTAGTCGGTGGCATGGCCACCGACTCTCCGATGCTTAAGTCAGTACAAGTGTTATTGGAAGGGGTAAGTAAAGTAAAGAGATAGGGTTTAGAAGTGGTACAACTTTAGATGAGTGGCGTTCCAACTGTTGTTAATATTGAGCCCATCTTTTGCGAATAAATAACTTCCTTCAGCCGTATAGTAAGAATCTTGGTAATGCATTTATACAACACATTACAACAAGATATCGGTCTGAAATCTGACACTGAAGAAGCATTATCTATTTTAGGAATTAGAGTCACAAAAGTAGAGTTTACCTCTTTGAGAAGTTTTCCTGAGCTGAAGAACCTCTGGATAGCTTCCACAAAATCATCTCCCACGATGTCCTAACACGCCTTAAAAAAATGGGAAGAGAACCCATCCGGCCCCGGCGATCGATCAGAACCAATAGTCTGTAAAGCAGCAAAAATCTCATCTCTAGTCACCCTCGTGATGAGAAGAGCTCCTTCAGCTTCCGTAAGCGGGCGTGAGAACTCCACATTAGGTATGGGATCTAATGATTCATTATCCTCGTCCTCCCGACCAAATAAGTCGACACACATATTAGCTATCTCCGCTGGATCCTCAGCCACCGAACCATCCTCCCTGGTGAGTCTAGTAATAGCATTCCTAGACTTCCGCTCTTTGATAGAGTTGTGAAAGTAAGTTGTATTGCTGTCATCAAGAGTAAGCCATTCAACTTTAGCACGTTGTCGGAGCATTGCCGTTTCAGCCCGAACAACGTTACTATAGTTTTCAGTAGCTTCTCTCTCTTGCCTCCGTAAAACCGGGTTTGCTGGATCACCCTGTAATCGGACCTGCACTGAATGTAAAAAATTACGGTTAATGGTTACCTGATTCGTCACCCCATTGAACCGATCTTTTCTTCCATTCATTCAACCGAGCTTTCAAAGCCTCGAGCTTTGTCACCATTCGAAACATCGGGTTACCCCGTACTGACTCCTTCCATACATCAGCAACAAGAGCTTTAAACGTGGGAACCTCCGTCCAGGCATTAAAGAACCGAAACGGAGTTCGCCGGTGTATGTTAGGTGCAACGAGTGGTATAATAATAGGTGAGTGATCTGAGTCCCCAGCCGGTAGAAAGTCTGCTTTAGCTAGAGGAAAACAAGTCAGCCACCCACTATTAATAAGTGCCCGATCAATCTTGGAACTGATGTTCGCAACTCCCATCTGCCTGTTAGACCCAGTATAAAAACAACCTGTATACGAGCAGTTGAACAGTCCCAAATCGGTTACACAGCCAAACATAATAGGTTTTCCTAAGCCAGCCCTTGCTGTTGGTTCATCTAACATAATAGGTTTACCTAAGTGGCTAGCAATCTTTGCCAACCCTTTTGGATTCCAAAGAAACATGGGAACATTACGAAAACAAACCCAAACAGGCAAGGACTCCATTGCAGCTACATCTTCTTCAATAAACAACTCCCATGGTCGAACAAAGAACAACCTGTTAGCAATATAGAGTGGTTCCATCTCTAAAACCCTCTGTCTATCTTCCTCAAGATCAAATCGAATAATATAAGCTGCATCTCTGTGTGCAGTCAAAAGCATATTTCCTTTGGGTTTCCATCGATCAAGTAAAACCCTACGAACCACCATGAAAGGAAGTCTCTGACCAACAAACGACCCAATAACCAGATTCTCACACTCCTTGATTTCATCTTCAAACTCTTCCAATAAAATTTTAGGAAGCTCACCTTCCTTCCCCATTACTGGAGGCGAATACTCCAGCTTAGATCTGAACTTTGTCTCCTCCGGTCGAAACAGAGAAGCCCAACTCGACGCACTTCTCTTCTCATTCAAACCAGTAGAACCATCCTGTTTCTCAGTAAAATCCACTTTCTCCTCACCACACTCTCTCTGTTTCGGTAGAAACACAGGCTCAGAAGAACCCAAGCTTCCACCTCCAGGAGGAGGGAGAAGAAGTTTCGTCTCCCTCGATTCCAATATGTCCCCTCAAAGGAAGGTAGTGCTAGATGAAGGAGACTAATGGATACAAAAATCAAAAAAGAAAAAGAAAAGTAGCACCACCGATCAGATCCAAGAACGTCGGGGAAGAAAATCAGCGCCGCCGCCAACTCTAGAAAAATGCGCCACCCGGGAGTTTCTCTCTCCTGAAAAGATCATTTTGTGGTCATTTTAAGTCAATTTTTAATTCATTGTTATTAAGATGAGACTGGGCCAAGATTTGCTGCTATGATCGAGCATTCCGTTACGAAATCCGCCAATGCTTGCCCTTTTATAGCGGTTCGGGGCTCGTACCTGATGTCAAATTCACTCAGCTCCACTGCCCATTTCGTCAATCATCCTGAGAGATCCATATTTTGGAGTATATTCCTGAGCGGTTGGTCCGTCTGAACCACTATTGTGTGAGCTTGGAAGTATGGGCGCAGCTTCCTAGCAGTCAGAATGAGCGCGTAAGCCAATTTCTCTATAGTTTTTTTTTTTTTTGCATAAATCAGCGAGCTATAAGGGGCCCGAACCCAACATATCTCAAACTAGACCCAAGGTCTTACAAAGCTAGAAAAAAAGCCAAAGACAAAAAAAACTAGCAACTAAACAAACTAGTGCAATCTTCTCCTAAGGTAACCATTCTTGTCTTCAAGGAGCACTCTTTGAATCTCAGCCCCTAGAACCGTACCACATAAGGTTGTAACACCATAATCTGACTTTGCCTTCGAGAGTAGATCAACCACACAATTAACCTCTCTATACACATGTTGAATCAAACATATCTCAAACTTAGCCATAATAGCCTTAATCTTGCGCCAAAGGAAGAGAGAACGCCAAGGAGGCTCCACTCCAGACTTAGTGAGCAGCCTAAGAACCAACAGAGAATCAGTAGCAAGGGTCACCTTAGTAAAACCCATGTTAGCAGCAAGAGATAACCCAGCCTCAGCCCCTTCAAGCTCATGATGGATCACACTAATGGGATTAGTTCTACCACAAATGGCTATAATCACAGTAGCATTATGATCTTGCAAGACACTGCCAAAACCAGCTCGGTCATTACTAAGATAACCATCAGAGTTTATCATAATGGTGCCAGCAGGAGGACCAACCCATTTGCAAACAGTGACTTTCCTAGCTACAAACTCCCAAGAAAGATTCCAATTAGCAGCAACCACCCTGTTTTTATTACAATCCAGCACTATCTTATTAGCCTTAGCCATTTTAATCTTCACATCAGAAACAATTCTATGAAGAATCCCATCAGAGCTCTCAATCTTCCCTGTAAAAATTCTCCTGTTCCTCTCAGCCCACACATGATAAATAAAGCCATTAAAACTCAGCTTACCCAAAAGAGCATAACTATCCTGCCCAGCAAACAAGGAACCATACCAAGCAACAACAGCTGCCCAACTTCCATGGCTACTCCATTGAGCATTCATCAAACTCAACAGTCTCCTCCAAATGGAGCAGGAAAACTCACATTGGAAGAGAAGATGATAATCATCCTCATCAGCCTCACAACAGCGAACACATGTACTGTTGATATCCAACCCCCAACCTTGAGGTTTCTTTTTAGTTTTCAAAGCTCTATGCATACCAATCAGGCAATGAAGCTGTGTCTAGGGATATTGTGGCTGAACCAGACTAGGCTAGGCCAAGGAACCAAGTCAGACACATTCCTGATAGCCTTATAAGTACTTTTAATAGAAAATTCTCCAGTGCTGCTAGCAGTCCATACAAGGACATCCTGACCTCCTCCAATTGGAACTTCAACCTGCCTAGAAGCAATAGGCTCAAGAGGGCCAGCAACCATAATAGGAACAGACCACTTTCCATTCTCAATGCAGCAACTAACCTTTGCATTCCTGTGGAGCCTGTTGTCCATCCTAAAGAAATCATTTTGAAGATCAAACAACACTCCCAGAGGATGCCAATTATCCATCCAGAAGCTAATATTTTGGCCATCACCCACTAAATGCATAACAAACTTAAGACCAAGATGTCTAAACTGCAGGATCCTCCTCCAGACCCAAGAGGCATCATCAGGGACATTGTCAGTCCAGAAGCATCTCCCTCTGATAAGATGATTGTGAACCCAAGAAACCCACAATGAATCCCTGCCCTTAACAATATGCCAGAGATGTCTAAGGCAAGTAGCAACATTCAACCTCCTCAAATTCCTTAGATTGAGACCTCCCTCAGAGGCAGGGGAGCAGACCATAGCCCAATTTACAGCATTATTTCCAATTCTTATGTCTGACCCAGTCCATAAGAATCTCATAATAATCCTGTTAATCTCATCAATAGCTTTCATGGGAAGGACAAACACAGAAAACCAAAATTGAACCATTCCACAGAGCACAAAAGAGACCATGGTTAGTCTCTCAGCATAAGAGAGAAATTTGAGTTTCCAAGATTTCACTCTAACCAGCAATTTATCAATAAGAGCCAAACAGTCAGAGTATCTAAGCCTATAAGAGAGAAGGGGAACCCCAAGATACCTGACTGGCAGAGGACTACAATCAAACCTTAAAGCAGCCTTAGTCAAGTTTTTTTTTATAATGATAAGCGGGAGAAGCCCGAACCGAGTACAATGAAATAGAAAATAAAAAAAACAGCAAGGAAATCAAAATTACATTATTTCATTAGCCCCACCCTTTCCTCATTCTCACTGTCCCTCTAGAGTCTGCATTAACGATATTGACTAATTCCGCCGGAAGTTGACTAATATTCAAGTGAGTCACCCCCGGTCCGAGCTTCATCTTCGACAAGAAATCTGCAGCCTGATTGGCTTCTCTATAGACATGAAAAACTCGAAAACTCCGAAATTGACTTCGAAGCCTCTGAACTCTCTTCCACAAATGCCTCGCCCTCCATGGTAATTTCGAATTGTTAACTATATCAACACCAGCTGCAAAAATGGTACTCTTCAAATTGTTAACCCTTAAGCCAGTGCACAAATGAAACTGATCCAGCACTTGATGAAGCCCAATAGCAGATTGCACATCTCCTTTGATGAACACAAGGAGATCACCTGCAAAACATAAGTGAGTAATGAGAGGGTTAAAACATTTAGGATGAAAGTGTATACCTCCCTCCTTCACTTTCTGCAAGAGAAAAACATTCAAGACCTCCATGAGAATTACAAAGAGAAAAGGAGACATAGGATAGCCCTGCCTAATGCCTCTTTTCCCCTCAAAATACCCATAAGAACTCCCATTCACCATTATAGAGAACTTAGGAGAAGACACACAGGCAAACACCCAATCAAGGAACTGAGAAGGGAACCCAAACAGCTCCATAGCCTTCCTAAGGGCCCCCCACTGTACAGTGTCATAGGCTTTCTGTAAGTCAATTTTGATGGCACATCTAGGAGACCCCTTCTCCCTATGATAATTCCTTGTTAGCTCATGAGCTAATAGTATGTTATCTTGAATAACTCTCTCCCAGGAATGAAGGCTGACTGACAAGAGTTCACCAACCCACCAATGATCCCCCTCATTCTCAAAGTCAGGATCTTAGATTTACACTTGTAAACCACATTGCAGCAAGCAATAGGCCTAAACTCATTAATCTTGGAAGCAGCAGGAGACTTAGGAACCAAAGTCACCAAAGTGGAATTCATTTCCCCAAGCAATTTCCCAGCAGAGAAGAACCTAGACACAACATTCACCACATCATCTCCCACAATATCCCAACAAGCTTTAAAGAAATAGGAAGAAAACCCAACAGGGCCAGGGGCCATATCTGAATTAATAGTGGAAAGAGCATAAACTATCTCCTCTCTAGACACCTTTCTAATGAGATCAGCAGCTTGCTCGGGAGAAACTTTGGCATCAAACTGAACCCCATCAAGACCAGAGGCACCCTTAGAAGAAAAGGTGGAAGTACCAAATAAACCTTTATAAAAATTTACACATTCCTCTGCAACCTCCTTTGGATCAAGCAGCTTGACACCTTCACTGTTCACCAGAAAAGGAATATTATTCCTGCTCCTCCTCTCTTTAAGAGAGTTATGGAAAAGCTTGGTGTTACTATCCCCCAAGTCAACATATTGAACCCTAGATTTTTGCCTCAACATAGACTCCTCCATATTGGCTTTGAAGCTAAACTCAGCCACAACATCTCTCTTCTTCTTCCTAGTATGAGCACAGAGAGGATTAGACCTCAACTCAGACTGAACACAATCAAGAACAGTCCTGGCCTCGCGAACCTGTGAAGCGAAAGGAGTGAACATCTTCTTTTTCCACTCACTCAAACAAGATTTAACCTTCTTGAGCTTTGTGACCAGCCTATACATGGGATTACCCATAACTTCCATATCCCAAGCTTCCTTAACAATAGGAAAGAACCCCCTCCTCCTCAGTCCAGCAGTTGAAGAATTTAAAAGGCCTAGGGCCAACCCTGGCCAACTCAAAAAGAGAAACACCACAAGGGGAATGGTCAGAAATACCCATGTTAAGAAACTCAGCTTTTGCATTTGTATAAGCCTCAATCCATTCAATGTTAACAAGAGCTCTATCAAGCTTCTTAACAATAGCCCCCTCACCAACTTGCTTATTTGTCCAAGTGAAATGACATCCTGAAAAAGGACAATCAAACAACTTACTTTCATCAAGACATTCCTTAAATTCAAAAACATTATGCTGCTTAGCCACAACACCTTCCATTTGGTGTCTAGCCTCCAAAACCACATTGAAATCCCCTAGGACCAACCAAGGAAGAGAAAACCTCTTAGAAAAATCACACATTTCCTGCCACAGATCCCTTCTCTTCATGCCCTCATAACTAGCATAAACAAAGCCCAACAGAAAACATCTCCCATCCTTCAGAGTAGCTAGAACTGTTATCATTTGGGCTGATTCACCCACAGTACAAAGAGACACCAAACCAGCATCCCAGAGAACCCACACCCTACCACTAACACTATTATTATAATTGTGAATCCAACTCCAAGAAGGCATAAGATTTCTTCTAATTATCTCCTTATTACTATCATTGACCTGAGTTTCCATCAACCCACAAATACCCAAATTATTACTTAATAAACCTAGTAACCTCACTCAACTTATGGGGGGAGTTCATGCCCCTTACATTCCAACAACCAATACTAAACATTAGGAACAGTATAGGTAACCTTTTTCAACTTAGGCCCTCTCCTGTCCTCCAAAATCTTAGCCTCAAAAGATTTTACACTCATAGCAACTGGCTGTTTCCCATAAGGAACAATGGTTCCACTACATTCAACCTCATTCTCCATAGTGGACCAAAACATCTGAGCATTGGCCAATCCACTAGGAGGAACCTCCCTCATCCCCTTATCGGGAGGGTCAAACCCCTCCCCTACCTTCATAACAGAAACAGTATGAGAACCTAGCAAAGAGGCACCTGTATCCCTGTCCTTCTCCTTCCTCTTGAGAGAGTTTTTCCTTTTGACCTCAGTCCATCCTTCATCTTCATCAATAGGGGTAGACTCATCCAAACCCCTCTCCTTGCTCTTATCCACCCCAGAAGAATTATCAGCAGCAACATGACCAGCAGCATCAGAAGAATCAACTTTAGGAGCAGGCTTACTACCCTGGGCCTGCTTAGCCACCCAAACTTGCTTAGGTTTAGCTGCTACTTTAGGACACTTAGAAGAAGAATGACCAATAACCTTACAGCCAGCACAATATATTGGTTTCCATGCATATTCAACTCTAACTACCACTTCATCATCATTGTCCATAATAACAGGAATATGACTAGGTAACTCCTTACCCACCTCAACCTCTAACACATATTCTAGCATAGGACATCCTTGTCTTCAAAGCTGTTGGTCCATCCATAAACAGAGGCTTACCCACATAACTAGCAACAAGAGCTATTCCTTCTTCATACCATAAGGAAGTAGGAATATCCTTCAAGATAATCCAAAGAGGCAGAGAAGAGAGCTGATGCACCTCTTTTTCAATCCCACAATACCATTTCCTAGTAATGAACAATCTACTAGCAATATAAACAGGCTCATGACTCAGTATAAGCTCCCTATCCTCCTCAAGATCAGCTCTAATGATAAAAATTGAATCACCATAGAGAGTGAATTGAACATGACCCTTAGGTTTCCAAATATACGCAACAAGGAGGTGGTAGCATAGCCATAGGACACTCTACCCCCAACAAAAGTACCCACTATCCAATTTTGACAATCTTTCAAGTGTTCCTGATGATGTTTATCAGAGCTCATAACCCTAGTTATTTTTTTTCTCTATAGTTGGGTAGTTCAGTTCTACCCCACCTAATACTTTGCTAACAAAGTATACGGGGTGCATGACTTCTTCTATTGTCTTGATTATCGCTGCTGAGACGGCTTCTCCGGGAGTCGTAAGATAAAAAATGAGCTCGTCCCGGGGCTTGGACTGACCAACATTGGCAGTTTCATGAGGTGTGCTTTCAACTCCTGAAACGCCTTCTCCGCTTCGTCGGTCTAGGTGAAGTCAGGTACCTTTCGGAGAGTTTTGAAGAAAGGTAGGGCCTTATCCCCCATCTTACTGAAGAATCTGGAGAGTGATGCCAATCTCCCAGTTAGTCGCTGAACGTCTTTCCGACTCTGCGGGTTGGGCATATCTCGTAAGGTTGTGATCTTGGCAAGGTTGGCTTCTATCCCTCTGTGGCTAACCATGAACCCCAGAAACATTCCCGAAGTTACGCCATACGCGCACTTTTCTGGGTTTAGTTTCATATTGTAGGCTTGGAGTTTGCCGAATGCGGTCTTAAGGTTGGTGATCAGGTCTCGGCGAGCTTTGCTTTTCACGATCATGTCATCTAACATTCGACTGTTTTCCCGAGCTGATCCCCGAATATCCCGTTAACTAGACGTTGATATGTTGCTCTGACATTCTTGAGACCGAAAGGCATTTGTTGATAGCAGTACAGCCCTCGATCTGTCAGGAATGCGGTATTCTCTTGGTCGGCCCAGTGCATGGCGATCTGGTGGTATCCCACGAAGGCATCCATGAAACTTAGTAATTCTTGGCCAGTCGTGGAGTCTAGTAGTTGGTCTATGGACGGCAGCGGGAAACTATCTTTTGAGCAAGCCTTGTTTAAGTCTGTGAAATCTATGCACATTCTCCACGTTTCATTCTTCTTCTTGACCAGGACCACGTTGGACAGCCACTCCGGGTATCGGGCTTCCCTTATTACTCCCGATGCCAGGAGTTTCTCGACCTGCTCGGCTATCTCAGCCTGTTTGTCTACTGAAAAATTCCTTTTCTTTTTCTTCATCGGATTGCTTCTTCTCTTATATTCAATTTATGGGTATGATCCCCGGGTCTATCCCGGGTACCTCATCTGTCCCAAACGCAATGACATGACGGTGTTCTCTCAAGAAACTGGTTAATTTCGCCTTCTCATCGTCATCCAACGTACTCCCAACATAAGTCACTTCACTGGCCTTTTCTCCGATTTGTATAGGTCTGGTTAAATCTGCCGTTCTTTCTTCTTCTTCTTGGATCTTTTCACCTGTCGGTGCTTTCGTTTCGTGTATTTGTCCTTCTGGAGGAGGTGTCTTTACCGCTGGATTGGTGGCATCTTCCAGACCCACCATTCTGCTTTCCTGGTAGATCTTTATAGAGAAGAATTAGTCCTGAAAAAGTATTAAGTAGGATTCGAGTTACCGAATGTGAGGATTTCCTGGAGAAATCCCCTCCTTCTAGCACCGAATGCTGATGTCGAAAATTGGCTCCCGGTTAAATCAGCATGAAAAAAGGAGTTGATGTATGACAGCCTCCGTTATGATGGTATATTCTGTTTAGAGAGGTGAGATTCCTCTGTTCAGCTCCGCTTCTCTACTCTGCTCCGCTCCTTTGCTCTGCTTCTCTGCTCCTTGCTTTTTGCTCGAGCTCTTGACTCCTTGCTCGAGCTCTTGACTCCTTGCTCGAGCTCTTGACTCCTTGCTCCAGCTCCTGATTCCTTGCTCCTGTTCGTCTGTTCCCGAGGGTGGAAAACCTGCAAAGGGTTCGAAAACCACTCCGACGCTCAAGACAGTCAGGGTGCTCTTTGCAGTAAAAGAATGAATATTGATTGATCATTTTGGGGGGCGAGTTATGAGAACTCTGTTTTTGGGGATGATCCTTCTGGTATGAAGAGATCTTATGTTTACGAGAGATGGTGTGTTTCTTCTCCAGAGATCGTGCCTTAGAGAAAGAGTCTGTTTTTCCCTCTGGAGGTCGTGTCCTTTGAAGGATGATGTGGGGGGCCTTTTATAGGCGAAGATAGGCCGACTGTCCTTAGTGGCGTTGGTGAGGTGGTGGCCGTCAAACCGTAATAGAAGTTACCTGGATACTTCGTTGATATCTTGCCGGAGTGATAGAGTCTAAAGGAGAAGTTTCCTCCTTTAGATACGTGGAGTCCAACCGGGCTTAAACACTTCATGATGTGTAACCGACTGAGATCATTCTGGAAAGTCCGGGATTAAGTCATTAGGTTGCGCAGCGCTGATATCTTCCCAGTTTTGGGCGTAAGATATGGGTCGAACCTGTGGAGACCCCCTTATTCCTTTAGAGATCCTAGGGCTGATATATCCATGCCAAAGACGTTTTGTGCAGAGCTGGTTTCTTCTGGCCGACCTCCCGGTTGTGGGAATGTGTGGTGGACCATCAGGGGTTTTAGCTGTCCTGCTGCCTTAAGCCGAGCTGTTCCGAGAGACTTCTAGTCTGATCTTTGACTCTTCAGACGTTAGTTAACGTCTGGACATTTTATGCATCATCAGTTTCCAAGGTGCATTTGGTGTTTGTCTTTAATGACCCTTTATCTGTTTCCAAGAGGCCTCTTGGTTATCTTCTTCCACTATAAATAACTTGCTTTGGTTCTCTAATTCGTTATCACCAAAAGTTAGAGAGGGAATTTAAGAGAGCCCCTCTTCTGACATTGTCTTCTGATATTTCCTGTTTCTGCCAAAGATCCGAGATGCGGCCTCTGTTTGAGTTCATACAAGATCGCATACTTGAGGAGTGTTTCTTCATAATGACCATGGTAAAAGATGGGTTTCTTAATAATGGTTGTGGTAACCTCACAAGCCGTTTTGTTTGAACCCGAAGGGGGGGTAAGGATTGCCAGTACTGCCTCCGGCTTAGGTGCTCAAGACGAGGTGATGACGGTAGGATGGTTCGTTTGTCCTCGGTTGTCTTCTTGCCTTGACTGCATCTCTGAATGGTGGTTTCTGTCAGCCTTTCCACTTTTCTTCTCTCAAACTCTTTGACGGCTCTTCTGTAATCGCTCATGTTTTTGGGTCTGTTTTCCTTTCCCTCGACGGTTAAGGGTGTTCCTGCAATTTCTTCTGTAATAAGTCCTTTTTATGAATTAATAAAGAATTACCTTTTTCCTTTATACTTTTGTGCTTCTCTTTATCTTCTACGTTTAAGTCTGTTGGTTCCCCATTTTTTAATTGTGACTGCTCGTCGCGACTCTTCGTTGATCACGCTCCTCTGTCTTGTAAATAAGCATGGAGATTCAGACGACTCTTCTATATTTCACCATGTCTCTTTTAACGGTTAGCGGAACTCTCCCCCGTAGTGACGTGAGGGTTGCTTTCTATATGGTTCTGAGCTATAACGATTCTTCCATCGAACATTTTTGCGTGACCAATGAAAGTTTTGTCGATGTTCTTCGTCCTCAAGATCTGCTGGACGAGGATCATCTGTCTACCTTAAGTTTATCTAGGCCCCTTTATCCTTTAGTTTATTCTCTGACCGGTACCAGAAGGACCTTTGAACCGGCTCTCTTTTCTGCCGTGGGGTTCCTAGTTCGTCGTTGTGGAAATGGCCGTCATGATTAGAGTCTCGGTTGATGTCGGTGGTCCTCCTGCTTCTCCTCCTTCCACCTCTGACGCATAGCGGGGGGCAACCCATGCTTTCCTGCTTTGTTTTTATATATATATATATACATGTAATTAGTCCTACACTTACTAATGCAATTTCCTAAACTTACTACGCATGCTCCGAATGATTGCTTATGCAAAATTTAAAGAAAGTTAGGCTTAATCTATCATGCTCTAATCTTACTATTTCCTTCTGCAAAATAGAACCCAAATTAGCGTGGCTCTGTAAATCATGACGATTTCCGAGCCTACTTTTGCCCCTGATCATGGCTATTGCTCCCGGGGCTGTCTTTTATTAATCTGATTTTAAACCGTTTAGCTAAAATTCCTCCTTGGACCCTTGGTCGTTGCTTTCGCTACCAGGGATGGTTTATTTGGCTTGAGCCCAACTAGTTTAGCTAGGACTTCTCCTTAGACCCCTGGTCGTCGCTTTCGCTACCAGGGCTGGTTTCGTTGGCTTGAGCACAACTAGTTTAGCTAGGACTTCTCCTTAGACCCCTGGTCGTTGCTTTCGCTACCAGGCTGGTTTCGTTGGCTTGAGCACAACTAGTTTAGCTAGGACTTCTCCTTAGACCCCTGGTCGTTGCTTTCGCCACCAGGGCTGGTTTCGTAGGCTTGAGCACAACTAGTTTTGCCGGTACTCTTCCCGTACCTGTGGTCGTAGCTTGGGCTACCAGAGCTGTTTTTTCTGCTTTCGCCTGACAAGCTTCGCAAGGACTTCTCCGTATTCCCCCGGTCACCTTCGCCAGGGTTGTAGTTTAACTAGGACTTCTCCTTGGGATCCTCAGTGGAGACCACGTTTTACTCGAGTAAAGATTTTAAGTTTAACTAGGACTTCTCCTTGCGAGGCCTCGGGTCGCAGCCGTGGCTACCGGAGCTACCTCATTTGCCGGCTTGAGCCGATCAGTTTGACTTCTCCTTGGGACCTTGGTGAAGGGTCAGTTTTACTCGAGTAAAGTTTCAGTTTAACTAGGACTGCTCCTTAGGGCCCTCGGCCGTTGCCATAGCTATCTAGGCTGTCCTGTCCCTGGTCGTGGCTTTCGCTAGCAGGGTTGTTTTTAAATTAGGGCCCTTGGTCGCTGCTTTCGCTACCAAGGCTACCTTTTGGGTCCCCTGATCGTAGCTTTCGCTATCAGGGCTACCTGCTCAGTTAGAGCGAGTTTAACTAGGACTCCTCCTTTTATAGCGTCTTTTTTTTTTGAATTGGTAAGCGTGTGCCTCGAACCCTTGACCTCTAAGTTGGAAGACTTACCTTTTACCAAGGCTACCTTTTGCCTAATTGCTTTATTTAAAAAAGGAAATAGATTAGAGGTAGTGGTGACCTGATTCTCTCAGCTCTGCATGTCCGTTGTGGGGTCGTCGTATAACACTTTGTCTCCACCAACAGTGATCGAATTGATCGCTTCTTCCTCGCAGCCCTGGGCGGAAATGAGGTAACATTCCCTGGCTACCTTTTGGTCTCCGCTGACCGTCCCTATGAGTTTCGTTCTCGGAATTGAGAATTTCATCATGAGGTGGTTCATGGAAACTATTGCTCCTGACTCCCTCAGGAAGTTCCTGCCTAGTATGATGTTATAGGCGTACATCTTGTCGACAATGGCGAAGTTGAGCATTATCGCTTTCTTTGATTCTCCTTCGCCGATTAGTATGTGCAGGGTTGTTATTCCGTCTGTTTTGACCTGGTTGTCGTTGAACCCTGTCAGGCAAGACTTATAAGATTTGAGGTAATGCTGACTTACCCCGAGTTTTTGGAAGCATGTCTGACTCATGATTTCCGTCGAGCTTCCTGTATCGACCAGGATGCGTCCTACCCTCCAATTGGCCACCACAGCTGTCATTACCAATGGATCCGCATGCGGAGTTATTACCCCAACTAGATCATCATCAGTAAAAACGATGGGTGGTGTTTCTATGGTAGGTTTGATTAGCAGGACTGGCGGGTTCTTTGCCTCATTGGCATATCTGCGCTGTTCTCCTTTGGTTGCTCCGCCAAGGGTTGGTCTTCCTGCTATGGTATTGATATTTCCCATCACTCCTGAGGGTTCCTCCAAGCCCTTGTTTACTTTTTTGAAAGTCGGGCCTTGCTCGTTAGTTTATGGTTCCGATCCGATTCCTGCCCTGTTTATTGGCCTCTTGTTCCGGTGCTCTTAGGGTCGCTGTTCTTTCTGGATGTATTTGTCCAGCTTACCATTTCTTCGATAAGATTTTTGAGGTGCAGACAGTTGTCGGTCTTGTGGTCGTAGCCTCTGTGGAAGGCGCACCACGCAGTCATATCTCTGGGCCCGAACTCCTCTCTATCATCATTGGGTTTGGGTAGCTCAGCCTTTCCTTTTGCTATCAACACCTGCAAGATTTCTTCCCTCCCTTTCATCAGTGGTGTGTAGGTGGCGAAGTCAGGTCTGGTCCTTCTGCCTCGCTCTCGATCCCTGGGCGGACTGGCTTCGTCCTGTTCCTTCTTTCGGGGAGGTTCACTCTCGTAAGGGATGTTGGCCACTTCCTTCATTCGTAGAATATTTTCCTCTCTTCTAATAAACTGTTGCAGCCTCTCTATCAGTTCTGCGAGAGTGTCTGGTTTCCTCCCTAAGATATCTTTAATTATGTCGTCCTGTCTGAGGCCTCTCTGTAAGGCGACCTTTGGTTCTAGGTCGGGGACTTGTACCATAAGGTTGCGAAATCTCTGCTAGTAGCTTGCCAGAGACTCGCTTTTTCCTTGTACCACATTGAACAGCTCTTCGGTTCCTCTTTTGATGGTGGTGCTTCCCCAGAAGGCTTCGCAGAAGGACTGGGCGAACTGATGAAAGGACTTGATTGATCTCGAGGCTAGCGTTTGGTACCATGCCTGAGCTGGTCCTTTCAGGATAATGGCGAAGACCACGCACCGTATGTTTCGGTTAGTCGTTCAAAAGCTCATCATCGCAACATAGGTTCTTTTTATAATGATAAGCGGGGGAAGCCCGAACCGAATACAATGAAATGAAACTAAATAAAACAGCAAAGAAATCAAATTACATCATTTCATTAGCCCCACCCTTTCCTCATTCTCACTGTCCCTCTAGGATCCGTATTAACAATGTTGACTAGTTCCGCCGGCAGTTGACAGACATTCAAGTGAGTTACTCCCGGTCCGAGCTTCATCTTTGACAAGTGATCAGCAGCTTGGTTTGCTTCCCTATAGACATGAAACACCCGAAAACTCTAAAATTGGCTCTTAAGCCTCTGAACTCTCTTCCATAAACGCCTCGCCCGCCATGGTAATCTTTGATTTGGTTTTGCAAGAAGTAACTTGATATTCATCGAATCAAGACCAAGTTCAACTTCCTGCAGCCGAGCACTAAGTGCTAACTCCAATCCCAACTCAACACCCTGCAACTCATGTATAAAGATAGTCTTCCCATCAACCTGACCCGTGGCTGCTCTAACAACAATCCCCTCCGAATCTCGAATAATGGCTCCATACCCCCATCCACCTCGTTCAGAGCACCATCGGTATTAATCATATATCTCCCTGTCATCGGCCGAGTCCATTTACATGAAGTATATACCGGCTTTTGAAGAGAGATAGTAAGATTGCATCGATCAATGGTCCTCCGATTCTCCTCAGTATCTTCAAACCGTTTGGTAATAGTATTCAGCTTGATCCGCACTTCATCGCAAATAGTATGAATAATCAGCCCCGGTGACATAAAATCGCCTCTAAATACCCTGTTATTCCGCTCCTTCCAAATATGATAGACATAGGCATTTAGAAGCAAATGCCCCACCCGGGCACCAATGGAAAACCCACCAAAGTGATTAAGACACCACTGTAACTCCTCTTCTCAATAAACATCACATACTCTCTGAAATCCCATCTTTCGTAATAGTGATTCCCATATATTCTTTGTGACCGAACAACCAAAGAATAGATGGAAATCCGTTTCTTCATCTCCCCCACAGAAAACACATGTAGTGTCAAAGTGACGTGAGGAGAGAGAAAGTGGTGTTTCTAGGGTTTGCTAACCGGCACTGCTGGTCGGATCTCCGGCCATGAAGGAGTTTCATCAAGACAAAGATACTAGTTTAAGGGACAAGGGAGAGATAGGAGAAGGTCGTTTCTTGTTTGCTGCCAACCGATTACCAAGTAAAGATGATGAAGAGGAGATGATAGAGAGGAACTCGGTTAGTGTCAATGAAGAAGTGTTGATGGATGAAAAATCTGGAGTTTTTCAACATCAACAGTCGATCACAAGCAAAGAAGGTCATGGTTCGGAAGGACTTAGATTTAGTGCAACAGCTAAATCGAAAGGCAAGCCACGTGATGAAACAATGTTTGGGTATTCCACCCGGTGACCATACTAAGGAACTCCAGCTCAGTCGAGTACCTCTGGGTCGAATAGCTTCATACGTCTCTTTGAGAGTAAACTCTCCATTCTAGCTGGGCATCCAGATCACCTCGTCTCTGAGAGTACTATCTACCACCACCTCTCTAGCCTCGACCTTGATAGATCCTAACATAGCTGCAATATGAGTAGGAAAAACCCAGCCCGACTGCCCAATAAACTGAGAAACCCGTGCATCTAAATGTAGGTGAGAATCATATCTATACCCTCCTCGAAAGCATCATAAAGTAGACCCCGAGGATGCCATAAGTCAGTCCAGAATGTAGTATCCTGGCCATCCCCCAAAGAAGTACACATGAGTCGCTGAGTCGTGGGACTGCTAGCCAAAAATTCGACGCCAATCGGAGCTCTCTTACACCCCATATCCACGTCAGACCATATATGGCGAAGGTTTGACCCCTCAGATTGGAAACGAAAAGGCAACAACAAGTAACTGCACCAAACTGTAATCTTGTGAGGAGAGAGAAAGTGACGCAAGGAGAAAGAAAGTGACGTTTTTCCTAAGATTTTCTAGGGTTTCTTGAGGCAACTCGTTTTTTCTAGTTTCTCTTGATCGGTATCTTTGTCGATCAATCAAGTTTGCTGGTAATGAGTGTTACATCTAAAGGGAACGACACTAATATGAGGGATGATGGAGAAATCGGGGAAGGAAGGTATCTTCTTGCTGGAAATCGAATCACAAGTAATGACGAAGACGAGGAGATGGAGAAGGAAACCTCATTGGTTTTGAGAGATGAACAGCCAATAGAACAGGTAAATACAAACCCTGAAAAAGATTCAGTCGGTCTTTACTCCAAGGCTACCAACAGTCTGGTTAATGATGGGTCTACATCACACGTTCATGGAGGAACTAGCTCTTTTCCTGTTCGTGCAAGGGAGGGACGAACTGGACAAAGAAAAAATAAAGTTCTGGGCGGCAATCCTTTAGCAGCAACTATACGAAACATGTTATCGGGAGTTCTTTGAAACCCTAATGTGGATACCACCATGACTTTGCCGTGTTTTGTTGAAACTCCATTGCCGGCAATACAGCAAAATAACTTAGAGGGGATTAGGGTTCCGACCACAAGTCAAATTAGGGTTCCGGCAATACAGAAATCTGGGTTTGAGAGTGTCAAAAATCCTTGGTTTGAGTGGTAAGAGGTTTAGTATTCCACCTTAGAGCTCAAGGGTTCAAGGCACGCTGACCATAAAAAAATAACGCCAACAACCCTTGGCTCAAGTGGTAAGAGGTAAGTCTTCCAACTTAGAGGTCAAGGGTTCGAGACACGCGCTTACCTATTCAAAAAAAATATCTGGGTTTGAGAGAACAGGTGCTTCAAATATTCACAAAGAGAGAGAACGTGAACAGCAAGTCCAATTGGTCAGATCTTTTTCAAAAACAGCAAGTTGACAACCAATATGATTTAAGCTATTTCCCACCAAAAGAAGTAAATGGTCGCCTAGTAGTCAACGTTTCAGAATTCACTCATGAAATCAAATCATTCGAAGACATCCTATTTGGTAGTTTTGTTGGCGAAAGGTTAGGGTATGGTTTGGTGTATACTGTGTTGATGAAACAATGGAAACCGAGGGGTGAGTTAAAGCTTACGGTGCATGGGAACTCGGCTGATGTAAATAAATTCTCATCGTCCGAAGATAGACAAAAGGCGATGGATCAGGAACCTTTATTTATTGCAGGACGACTCTTTATAGTTCGACAATGGAAAATCAATGTTGAACAAGAGCTATAAGAGTTGAGAACCATACCAATCTGGGTTTGCTTTAAGAATATCCCACTCCTTCTTTGGAATTCGAAAGAGATATCTTATATAGCAAGTGTGCTGGGTACTCTACTCATGCAAGACAGTCGTACGAAATCGAAAGAGAGGATGGCTTTTGCACGTGTGTGTGTGTGTGGAGGTAAAAGCGGATAAGTGTCTACCTGATGAAATTGAAGTTCAAATTACAGAGGGACTGCTAGAGCACACGGTTAAGGTACAACTAGAGTACTCGTGGCGACCTGATAGGTGTGAGAGGTGTAAGGTTTTCGGTCATGATGACTCGGACTTTCCTAAGAATCCGATCCTCCTAGAAGCAAAACTGTCCTAATAGATGATTCTAAACAAATGAATGGCAATAAACCAACAGCAAATTTGTTTAAAAATCAATTTGGCCAGAGAGGCTTGGTTCCGACGAAGAACATTAGAAACCCTAATGGGCGGCAAAATGGTAACCAAAGTGTTTAAGGGGCTGGTACAGGTCAATTGGGAGGTGGTAGAAAAAGATCCGCTACAGTGACAAATCGTGACCTAACTCAACAACATCCCGAGGAGATGCGTGACAGAAATGGAGGTTGGTCGGTGGTGCAATAAAAAACTAGACAGCTCACAATATGCAAGGGCCAATGCCAAGTCGGAAAATGGCCAAGAAAGATGTGCAACATCAGGTGGCAACGGGTGGTCTTCTTTCAGGTAATTCTTTTTCGGTTTTATCCAATTCCGATGATGTTGTTCATGAGGGTCCCAACCGAGAGCTAGAGGGGGAGGCATTAGGTATGGATTATAATTACCATGAGGAGGACAACCTACTGATTCAAAACCAATGAACAAAACCAACCCCAATGTTGAGTACTATGAGAGTAGAGAGTAACATTGAGACCTCTAAGGAGGTCGAAATTACACTCCAATAACCTAAATGATTAATATAGCATGTTGGAACGTGAGAGGTCTAAATGACGCTCTCCGTATGAAGAGTGTGTGTGACTTTATGAGATTGAATAGAATTGGTTTGTGTGGACTGTTAGAAACTCATGTTCAGGAGGCAAATAAGACTCGTATTCAGCGAAGTCTTCATTCCAACTGGACTTTTACTGATAACTATGTGGCTGCTTCGGGAGGCCGGATTTGGATTGGCTGGGACCCTAGTAGGGTCGATTTTACTGTGTTCCATGTTGGAGAACAAGTTATTGCAGGTGGTGTTAGGTTTACGGATGGTTCGGGTTTTCACTTGCCAGTGGTGTACGGAAGTAATAATACTGTTCATCGCCGGGAGCTTTGGAGGGACCTTGAGTTTCTTATGACGGGTTCTGAGGCTCCGTGGTTGGTGCTAGGTGACTTTAACACCACGATGTTGGCCACCAGGGAGGATGGTTCGGTGGTCGAGGATCCAGCGGAGATAGCTAATATGTGTGTGGACTTCTATCGAGACTTATTTGGTCGGGAGGACGAGGATAATGAAGCATTAGATCCCATACCTAATGTGGAGTTCTCACGCCCGCTTACGGAAGCTGAAGGAGCTCTTCTCATTACGAGGGTGACTAGAGATGAGATTTTTGCTACTTTACAGACTATTTGTTCTGATCGATCGCCGGGGCCGGATGGGTTCTCTTCCCATTTCTTTAAGGCGTGTTGGGATATGATTTTGTGGAGGCTATCCAGAGGTTCTTCAGCTCAGGAAAACTTCTTAAAGAGGTAAACTCTACTTTTGTGACTCTTATTCCTAAAATAAATAATGCTTCTCCAGTGTCAGATTTCAGACCGATATCTTGTTGTAATGTGTTGTATAAATGCATTACCAAGATTCTTACTATACGGCTGAAGGGAGTTATTTATTCGATGATCAGTCCGAACCAATCAGCCATTATTTCCTGCCGTACTATTCATGACAATATCATGCTAGCCCGTGAGATTGTTCGGAATTATCACCGACCAGATACCTCGGCTAGGTGTACGATTAAGATTGACCTTAAGAAGGCGTATGACACAGTTCGTTTTTTTTTTGCAGAAATCAGCAGGGATTAAGGGACCCTGACCCATTTATTGAACTAAAAGATCAAAACAATCATCCCTCATTATAACACAGTTCGTTGGTCTTCACTATTCTCAGTCCTTGGTAAGTTTAACTTTCCAAGGATATTCATATAATGGATACGGGCCTGTGTCACCACGTCTAAGTTCTCGATTATGGTTAATGGTGAAGCCCATGATTATTTTGATGGGAAGCGAGGTATATATTGATCGAGAGGAAAGAGCATGTCGGTTTCTGTTACACCCTAAGTGTCGAGTTCCGAAAGTTACTCACCTTTGTTTCGCGTACGATCTCATGGTCTTCTTTCGAGGAGACGCTGGTTCGGCTCAATCTCTAAAAGGTGTGTTAACAGGTTTTCATTGGGCGACGGGGTTGCAGGCCAATGTGACTAAGAGCACGGTTTTCTTTGCAGGTCTTTCGGCCCAAGGTCAGAGTGATATTACAAGTATTCTGGAATTCGGTACTAGTTCTCTGCCTATCCGTTATTTGGGTTTACCTCTTATATCATCTGGTCTCACCTAAAGTCATTGTATTCCGCTGATTGATACAAGAACTTTAGTATTTAAACGACAGTCTACAGATAATAAAACATTCCGAATAGGTTTGTCAGATGCGTGATCTGATGAATGAAACCCTATTAAGTGAACTTGGAATATTTATTATCATCTCCCTAGTCCAGGTCAATTCTTGGACAACAATGACCAAGGAAGACTAGCACGTGAGGTCGATGAGATAGCGCAGTTCATGGGCTATAGAATAGGAGTATTCGAGTCGACTACGTGGGTGTGTAAAAGGTTTATACATTGGATAACCCTCTAATGAGAAGTACATCACTCGTGATGAACGTCAAACGCTTCTCATTAAGACAAAATTGGAGAGATTCCTCAAAACATGAGTGTTCCACTCATCTTATGTAAGGAATGTCCGACTTTGGTTCCGTTAAACGCCGCGCCGTAAAAGGAGGTTATAAAGGCGGATACTGGGAAGGAAAAGATAGACATGAAGTTAAGTGGGAGCGCAAGAATGGATTGTGTCATCCTAATCACATTAGGTACAAAGTGTCTCAAGGCCACTTGATGATTTAGCAACTGAAAATGCGTGGTCACGCTCAAACAGATTAAGAGTTAATCGTTTGTTTTTTACAGTTGTACTAGGATATCAAGAAAGTCTGAATGGCGTGACGTATCAGATGAGATACTAATTGACACGGAAATCGAGCATTGCACTTGTTCTAAGTCCAAGTGGGAGTCTGAAGGAGTTGAAGGAGATGTCCTTCAACCAAGGTGACAATGCGAACAATTTGTCGGATAGGACAATTGATGTGGAAGATCATCAAGTCCGATTGACTTAGGGATCGTAGAGTTGTAGCTAGAGACCAACTACGATCATCGAATTACGAAGTAATTCGCGGCTAACTTCGATCAAATCCTACAACGGGTTACACATAAGAATGGGTATATAATCGGATGATATGACTAGTGGGAGTGTGATATAACCATGGGAGTATCCTATAAACATATCTCATAGGCCTAAAGAGAATTTAGGCAGAAGATAACAAAAAGGCCCCAAAATGGGGTTTTGGGCCTAAACCGATTGGGGCACTTTTGGGGCTCGGATTGGGCTGCTTTTTGGAGGGTCGGTTCTTTATGTTAGGAACATTAAATCTGCAAATTTTGGCTGGGTTTGGGCGTCACCTCCTCAAGGAATTGAGAAAATATCAACTAGTGGCTATTTTCGGCAATTTCCTTAATCTTATTCTAAAGGGTCTTATAGGAAACCTAATTGTTGGTGGATTCCTATTAGGGTTCTATATAAAGACTCTTAGGGCAGAGAATAAGGTGTGGAATTTCTCTCTATGCTTTCTTACTCTACCACATCAAGTAGAGAGGAGAAATTGAGCTAATTCCCAAGCTATCAACTAGTCAAGCAAGAAGAATGTGTTCTTCTTATCTAACCACCATTGGAGCACTAGCGGGCTTTCATGGAGGGAGATTAAATACACCATTCGGTGTCCCAAGTAGAGGAGCGACAATTGGAGCTCTTGGTCTTCTTAATCGATGGAAAGGTTCGAGGGAAAATAGCGATTAAGGTAATCTCTACTTTTCTATTAGTTTAACTATTAGTTTATGCATGATGATCTTGGGACGTACTAATGTCAAGACATGAGATGTCTGAGATTCCGGTTAAACGACATTAGTAGACACCACCATAACCCAACACAATCACCAAAAGCTTTGATTTGAATTCACTGAAACACATCTAAACACACAAATGTCATTCATACAAAAGACCATTTGTCTTGTTCAAAACAATAGCTAAAAAAATATTGATTCAATTCAGTAATCAAACAGTAAAGCACTATAAATATATCTATATAGTCTGAAAAACTAACTCGATACATATTACCCAGTACAATCACCAAAAGCTTCGATTTGAATTCACTGAAACACACCTAAACACACAAATGTCATTCATACAAGAACTTTAGTTATAATTTGTAGTTCCTCTGTTATGATTTGAGTTCACTTTATCTTTGTCTTGTTCCTCTCGGTTAATCCGAAAGAAGGAATTACTGATAAAGTCGGTATTCACTTATCGTTTATCTCTCTATAACTTAGAGAAAGGAAGTGCCCTAGACTCTGTCTTAATCAAGACAAGACAGAGATAAAGTGAACTCAAATCATAACAAGAGGAACAACAGATTATAACTAAAGTTCTTGTAGTTTTTCAAAATATGTATTGAAACTCTCAAGTGCAATGAAGAAAATTAAACTAAGAGAATCTACAATGCTACACTTAGAGCATCTCCAATGCAAAATTCAAAAAAATCTCCATTTATCATATATGTCAAGTTCCAATTGAGATTCTCACTCCTATGTGGCGTTAGTAAAGATCTTCAATTTCTTGTTGTCTCCAATGCAAAACTCTAAACTTATCTTATTTACTTATGTGGCATAGTTATTTTTGTAAATAAATAATTAGTTATTTTAGAAAATATAGAAGACTTGATTTCTATTGGTTGAAAATCAAATATTGATGAGTTGGACAATTAGAGATATCTCAAGAGGACACTCTATTTCTAGAGCGTCCTCTTGAGATATCTCAATTTCACTCTCGACACGTCATCTTAGAGATCCAAATAGAGTGTTGCATTGGAGATGATTTTTAAGAAAAAACTCTAAAATCTTACATGGCACTCGGAGTTTAAGATTGAGTGTTGCATTGGAGATGCTCTTAAACTCTAAGTCTTAAAGTGTCACATAAGATTTTTTTAGAGTTTCTCCTTGATATTCATCTCCAATGCAAAACTCAATATGAATCTCTAAAATGATGTGTCAAGATTTATTTTAGAAATCTTTAAGAGGACACTCTAAATTTGGAGTGTCATCTTTAGGATCTCTAAGTGCCACATAAGCAAATCAATTAATTTGATACTAAAATATAAGTTTTTAGAGTTTCTCTTGAGTGTTTTGCATTGGAGAAGGTTTTCTAATAGAGTATCTCTAAATAGCCAAACAGGAAAGGACCATTTAGAGATCCATTTTTCAACTTAGAGCATCTCCAATACAACACTCAATCTTAGAAATTGTGAGTGCCGCATGTGATTTTTGGAGTTTTTTTCTTAAAAACTCTCTCTAATGCAACACTCTGTTTGCATCTCTAAGATGATGTATCGAAGGTGGAATAGAGATATCTCTCATCGTCCAACTCATCAATATTTGATTTTCAACTAATAGAAATCAAGTCTTCTATATTTCTAAATAACTAAATATTTATTTACAAAAATAACTGTCACATGGTAAACAAGATAAGTTTAGAGTTTTGCATTGCAGACACAAACAAATTGGATCTCTATTTTAGCCGCCAAAGAGTGAGAATCTCAATTGAAACTTGACACATAAGATGAATAGAGATTTTTTTGAGTTTTTCATTTCCGATGCAGCGAAGTTCCGCATATGAGCTCTTCTAGTGTCAGTATGTCAGTACAGTATGTTTGTTTATATAATAGTGAACCTCGAATTTTCATTCATGTGGGGGATTGTTAGAATCGGAGCCGATTATGGCTCAAGCCGATTCGTTAAACTCAGAAACGGAATGCGCCATTGCGTTCGTCTCGTCGAGCTCTTCAAATTAGAGCCTAGAATCACTCGAATCCGATTCCGGATGAATGAGAAATTCAAGTTTAAAGTTTGGACATCCAATACGTGTTTTGTATAAAAGAGGAGAGAGAAACTCTAGGGTGGGCGATTTCTTGGGATTGGTGGCGCCGCCTCTTTCCTTCTTTCTTCTCCGATTTTCTTGGGTGTCTTGCTGTTTGGATTTTTTATGAGTTAATTCCTATATGGCCCCCTACTTTGTGACCAGCTTCCTTTATGGCCCCCTTTTTTTCGTAAATTCAAATATGGCCCCCTATTTTCAAATAAATGTCATTACTACCCTTCTTAATTCTAAATTTAAAACAATAAAATAAATTATTTCCACCTCACCCCTCTCTCTCTCTCTCCACCTCATCTCTCCCTACACCTCACCCCTCTCTCTCTCTCTCCTACTCACCCCTTTCTTCTCCGGCAAGGTGGTCGGCCGGAAAATTTTTCGGCCGGCCACCTTGCCGGAGAAGAAAGGGGTGAGTAGGAGAGAGAGAGAGGAGAGTTGGAAAGAGAGAGAGGAGAGTTGGAGAGAGAGATAGGTGAATTGGAGAGAGAGGGAGAGAGAGGGAGAGAGGGGTAGGGTGTAGGGAGAGATGAGGTGGAGAGAGAGAGAGAGGGGTGAGGTGGAAATAATTTTTTTTATTGTTTTAAATTTAGAATTAAGAAGGGTAGTAATGACATTTATCTGAAAATAGGGGGCCATATTTGAATTTACGAAAAAAAAGGGGGCCATAAAGGAAGCTGGTCACAAAGTAGGGGGCCATATAGGAATTAACTCATTTTTTATTTTGTGCTTGTTTTCTGCGCCGATTATCTCCTTCATGCTGGCAGCTCCTATTTTGTAGGATGTTGGTGGATAGGGAGATGAAAACCCTTCTCCCTCCTCCTGGTGAGGGAAGCTCTGGTTCTGTTAGAATTGAGCTACCTTCGAAACAGGAAGGTTTTTGTGAGAAGGGATCGGGTTCTTCTAATCCAAATGGTCACTCCTATTCTCGCTCGAATTGGGCTTCTCTCTTTCAGAAGAATGAGCGAGTTGTTAGAGAGAAATTGGAGTTTGTACCGCCTAAGGTAGTGAATGATGAGAAAGTTCAGGTGATATCAACTGCGGATTTTACAGAGGATATTAGAGATTGTGAGAGTTGGCTGGTGGGTTATTTTTTGGTAGACGACCTGTTTTTATACTGATTCTTAATATTTTGAGAAGATTATGGAGGCCGAAGGGAAAGATGCATATCACTACTCAAGGTGAGTCTGCTCTCATAATTCGTTTTGATCTTGAGGAGGATACAAGTAGAGTTTTGGATATGGAACCGATCTATATAGCCAATAGATTGTTTGTGGTTCGTCCATAGAAATTGTTTATTGAAGAGGAAATTGAGGAGATTGAAACTCTTCCTATTTGGGTATGTTTACGAAACGTCCCTGGTTTTCTATGGAACAGTAGAGGTCTAGCACAAATAGCCAGTCACATTGGAGCTCCTATAATGTTGGATGGCCCAACTAAGAGTAAGTCTCGAATGTCTTTTGCTAGGGTGTTAGTAGAGGTGGGTAAGGAGTGTTTGTTTCCTCTGATTATTCCTTTGTTGGTGGATGGTGTGAGGAGGATAGAGGTTAAGGTGGAGTATGCTTGGAAGCCATTGAAGTGCTCGAGTTGTGGCTCATTTGGACATTCAGTTGGAAGATGCAGACACAGTGTTCGACAAAATGTCACTAAGAGTGGGAAGATGGATGCGAGGGACCAGGATGGTGTTGGTTCAGTTGGTAAGTCTGAGACCACCAAGGAATGGGTTATTAGGACTAATTTGAATAATAATAAGGGGGCTCAGCCTGAGGCTATGCATTCTACTATTCTGTACCCTTCCTCTTCTGCTCCTACTTGTGCTCAGGATGGTAGTTCTTTTGAATTGCTTCCTGCAAAAAGTTTGGTAACTGCTTGAGTCCAGCCTCAGTCATTTAATATGTCTGAATAGGCAAAGAGTAAGAAGGGTCCTGTTTTGCCTTCAGGTCTTGGGTCTCTTGATGAGGTTATGGAGGAGAATGTGGGTTGGTCTGTTGTTACTAATAAGAGGAATAAGAAGTTTGGGAGTTCTATGGGGCTGGCTGCTGCTGCTTCTTTTGAAGACAGTGAGGTCACTCAAGCCAAGAGGCAGAGTGTACTTGAGAGTCATTCTAAGGAACATCTCTCTTGTAGTACTATGAAGGTGGAGGCCAGGATGGAATACACTGAGGATACTATCACAGGGAAGGCTGTTAGGGAGGAGGTGTTAGGTGAAGGGGAGGATGTGGATGGGGTGGCCACTAAGGTGGCTTTATTTTCTCAGAAAGGGACTGGTAGGGGTTCCAAGGCAAGTTTGAGAGGGAGGGTACCCTCTAGAGTGTTATCCTCATGAATTTGGGTAGTTGGAATGTTAGGGGATTGAACAATCCCTCAAGAATAAGAGATGTTAAGGATCTCATTAGTTCTAAGCAATTAAGTTTGTTGGGTTTGGTTGAGACTAGAGTACAAGAGAAGAATAAAGTGAAGGTGCAGAGAAGTATAAATCCTTTTTGGTCTTTTTTAGATAACTATGAGAATGATGAGGGTGGGAGAATTTGGGTGGGTTGGGATCCTAGGTTACTGGATGTCCAATTGTTGTTTACATCTGATCAAATTCTTGCTGTCTATGTGACTTTTTTGGATGGTGTTGGACGTTTAGTGGTTGTGGTTTATGGTAGGAATTCCAGGGACTTGAGGAAGACCTTATGGAGGGACATGAGGGATTTATGTGCTTCCTATGAGGTTCCTTGGATGTTCGTGGGGGGATTTTAACTCCATTTTGAAGAGTGAGGAGAAGATGGGAGGGAAGCCTGTGAGGTTGTCTCAGTGTGAGGACATGAGGAATTGCTTCCAGGATGCTGGGTTGTTTGACTGTTCTTCTGTTGGGGCTCTTTTTACTTGGTTCAATGGCCAGGAGGGGGAGGAGGCTATTTGGGCTAAGGTGCTGTTTGTTTTTTTATTTTTTCAGATCTGAAATCTGAATTGGGACCAATCTCTTGCTGTAATGTAGCAAAGGTGAATGCTTCAGATTTTGCAAATGAGATTAAATCGTTTGATGATATCCTCATTGGTGGATTTGTTGGTGAGAGACTAGCTTATGGCCTAGTTCATAGTGTACTATCGAGAAAGTGGAACCTAAAAGGTGACATGAAGCTTACGGTACATGGCAATTCAGCCTACGTTATACACTTCTTATCTGCCGAAGATAAAAGACGAGCGTTGGAATTCGAGCCTATCTTTATTGCTGGTCGGCTTTTTGTCGTTAGGCCTTGGCGTCATAATGTTGAAAAAGAAATGCAAGAAATGAAGACTATACCAATCTGGGTTAGTTTTCGAAATATACCCATTCTTCTCTGGAATTCAAAAGGTATTTCGTACATTGCTAGTGTCTTGGGTGTTCCATTAATGCAGGATAGGAGATTCCATACATGATGTTCAGGTCCAAGTTGAGTACTCTTGGAAACCAGCTAGGTGCGGAGAATGTCAAGTGTTTGGGCATGATGAGAGTACGTGTCCTAAACAGCAAAAAAATAGTGTAGACCTAAACACCACTATTGGACATAAAATAACACCTAGAAATGCTCGAGAGGCGGAAAACAGTGTGAATAGTCGGTTAGGATTGAACAAGCAAGTCCAAAATAACCAGACTACTAATGTTAGTGGAAGAAATGTAGGTAACCAAACTGATCTGAGAAATGGTGGTGTTAAACAAGGAGGGGGCAGGAAACGACCTGCTGTGGTTAATGGTCGAGATTCACATATACATAACACAGAGGAGGTAGGAGAAAGAGACGGTGGATGGCCAATGGTTCAGTCAAAAGCAAATAAGTTCACTATTGGAGAAGGCCAATCGGAAAAACCAGATCACCAACGTCGTAAGATAGCAAAGAGGATTGGGTCGGCACATAGCCCACCAATGCTGCATGATCTCCTTCCGGGTAACTCTTTCTCGGTCTTAACTAATTCTGAGTGTATGGAATCTGAAACACCTAATCGAGTGCCTGAGGGGGAGGCATCGGGAAAGGACCACAACCACCGTGAGGAGGAGATTACCTCAATGAACAGCCCCCGGACAGACCACATTGCAACACAGACTACTATGTGCACGAATGTTAATCGTGAGACCTCTGAGGGGGTCGAAATACCACCCCAATAGTTTTGATGATTAATTTAGCATGCTGGAATGTGAGAGGTCTTAACGACGCTCTCCGCATGAAGAGTGTGCGAGATTTGGTGAGATTGAGTAGAATTGGATTGTGTGGATTGTTAGAAACTCATGTTCAGGAGGTTAATAAGACTCGTATCCAACGAAGTCTTAATTCCAATTGGAATTTTATTGATAATTATGTGGCTGTTTCGGGAAGCCAGATTTGGATCGGTTGGGATCCTAGTAAGGTCGATTTTACTGTGTCCCATGTTGGAGGACAAGTTATTGCAGGTGGAGTTCGATTCCCAGATGGTTCGGGGTTTCTTTTGGCTGTGGTGTATCATCGCCGGGAGCTTTGGAGGGACCTTAAGTTTCTTACGATGGGTTCTGAGGCTCCGTGGCTAGTGCTAGGTGACTTCAACACCACGATGCTAGCCAATGAGAAGAGAGGTGGTAACAACTCACCGTCTCAAGGTTCCAATGAGATGTCTGATTGTGTTACCAATTTGAGACTGTTTGATTGTCCGTATACAGGTTATTTCTATACATGGTCTAACAGGCAGATGGGGGTTGCAAATGTCAGTTGTAAGATTGATGGGGCTCTAATTAATAGTGGTTGGTTGACCTGCTTTCCTCTAGCTAAAGTAGATTTTCCACCGTCTGGAGATTCAGATCACTCTCCTATTATTATACCGCTTGCTGCACCTAACATACACCGGCGTACTCCGTTTCAGTTCTTCAATGCCTGGACGGAGGATCCCAAGTTTCGAGCTCTTGTTGATGATGTATGGAAGGTCTTAGTACAGGGTAATTCGATGTTTCGTATGGTGACAAAACTCAAAGCTTTGAAGGCTCGTTTGAATGAATGGAAGAAAGATCGGTTCAATTGGGCGACGAACCAGGTAACCATTAACCGGAATTTTTTACATTCAGTGCAGGTTCGATTGCAGAGAGATCCAGCAAACCCGGTTTTACGGAGGAAAGAGAGAGTAGCTACTTGAACCTATAGTAACGTTGTACGGGCTGAAACAACAATGCTCCGACAACGTGCTAAAGTTGACTGGCTCACTCTCGATGACAGCAATACAGCTTATTTCCACAACTCTATTAAGGAGCGAAGTCTCGCAATTCTATCATTCGACTCACCAGAGAGGATGGTTCGGTGGCTGAGGATCCAGTGGAAATAGCTAATATGTGTGTGGATTTTTATCGGGATTTATTCGGTCGAGAGGATGAGGATAATGAAGCATTATATCACATATCTAATGTGGAGTTCTCACGCCCGCTGACGGAAGCTGAAGGAGTTCTTTTTTTTTTTTTTTGAACAGTTCAACAGGGATTATAGGACCCTGACCCTATCCATTAAACAAAAAGGCTAATACAAATTATCCTACACCAAAGCAAAACCATAAGAATCAAAACAAAACAACAATTAGAGAAAGCACTCAGCTTCCAGTAGGCCAGAATCTACGGATGCGAACCACACCTCTCATGTCCTGCTCCACTATAGCAGTCAGCTTACTAGGAAGCTGCTCTATATCCAATTGAAACACTCCATTACTACTAAGACGCGAAAGAAAATCTGCAGCCTGGTTAAGCTCCCGAAAAGTATGGTGCACCTCAATTGCTCAAACTGCATCATCAAGCCTCTAATCTCCTGCAATAAACTCCAAGCAGTCCAAGGGGGCTTCCCTCCATCAGCTCTTAGCACAGTAACCACATTTGTTGAGTCAGTAGCTAGCAACACCCTTTTAAGACCTCTATCACCAGCTAGTTTCAGACCCAAAAATACTCCTTGTAGCTCATGGACAAGAACACTACTAGGATCAGCTCTCCCAGTCCCAGCAGCAATCACTGTGCCAAATTCTTCCCTAAGAATGGCTCCATAACCAGCATAATCCTTATCATAAGCTCCATTAGTATTAATCAATACTGAACCTGCAGTAGGAGCCTTCCATTTCAACCCCTTCACACATTTAGACACCATATGCTTAGTAATGTTCAATCTAAGTAAGAGATTAGTGTTTTCTGGTATAGCTTCAATTCTCCCACACCATGCCTGCACTTTAATCACAATCTCCTGCATGATAATAGCAAAGATAGTACCTGCACCCCTACTAACCTGTTGGAAGGCTCTCAAATTTCTTTCCCTCCACACATGGTATATAAAAGAGGTAAAACCCATACAACTCACTTTATGCACAAATTTATCACCCCTAAAATGAGTTAAACACCATCTCATGGCACTGTCCCAATCAAGAAATAAGCTAGGCCTCAGCCCAACAACCCCAACAGGTCTCTCCACACCTCAACTGAATAAGAACACTCAAAGAGTAAGTGGAAATCAGTTTCATCTACTAACCCACACAGAAAACATCTTTTAGGAACATAGAAACCCCAGGAGTTGAGCTTCATGGTGGTCTTCAAACCCCTTTGCATAGCAACCCAAGTAATAAAGGAATGTTTAGGAATAGCCATGCTAGACCACACTAAGTTATGCCAATCCACCTTATCACCCTTATGTCTAACAAACTCATAAGTGTCCTTCAAATTAAAGTCACCATTCTTGCTAACAGTCCATACTGCTGTATCCTCCACCACTCTCCCAATCTCAATGCCCTCCATAGACCCTAATATAGGTTGCAGAATGGGCCTTAGATGAACTGGCACATTCCAAACACCATCCTGAATAATAACAGAAAGAGGCATAGAAAGAGGGAGATTAGCAACAAACCTCAGATTCTCTACATAAGCTGGGTAAAGAACACCCTGAGGGTGCCAAGCATCCAACCACAGCTTAATCTTGTCACCCTTGCCAACCAAATGAAGGATAAGAGCTCTAGCCTTCTCCCTACTGCCAAGAATCCTCCTCCAACACCAAGAACAATCATGGAGAATCTCCATGAGCCAAAAATTCTTCCCTTTGATCAGATTCTGCTTCACCCATCTGACCCAAAGAGAATTCTTGTCACTCACTAGGTCCCAAACATGTCTAAAGTCCATGGCCTCATTTAGACTCTCAATACTCCTTATTCCCACTCCCCCTTCTTCTTTAGGAAGGAAAGCAATGTCCCTCTTAACAGCAGGCCTCTTAACACCCATATCCACCCCACACCATAGGAATCTAAAAAAGATAGAATTGACCTCTTTAAACACCCTCTTTGGCAAAACAAAGACAGTGGTCCAATACACCATTACCCCACATAACACAGCCTTAATCAACCAGCAAAAGAAAGATACCTTGTTTTCCAAGACTGCACTCTCCCTTGAATTTGCTCAATGAGAGGAGCACAATCATTATAAGATAACCTAGTAGACACAAGAGGAAGCCCAAGGTATCTAATAGGAAGAGAACCCCAAGCAAACCCTAATACTTGCTGAATTTAAGCCATATCTTCATTCTCTGGACCAGCCCAAAACATAGAGCTCTTCTCACAATTGACCCCCAATCCAGTACCCTTCTTTAAGCAAGTCAAAACCCTGTTCAGAGCATACATAGGCAGAGGCTTCATCCCCTCTAAAGAAAACCATAAGATCATCAGCAAAACACAAATGTGTGACCTTAGGCTTCTTGCATCTAGGGTGTAAGTGAAAATGACCCTCTCCCTCCTCCTTGAGAATCAAAGCAGAAAAAACCTCCATCACCATAACAAAGAGGTAAGGAGATATTGGATCCCCTTGTCTCAAACCCCTGCCACCTTTGAAGTACCCATAAGCACCCCCATTCACCACTATAGAGTATCTCACAGTGTCATAAGCTTTCCTCAGATCAATCTTCACTGCACATCTAGCCAAACCAGACTTATAATTATAGTTTCTAACTATTTCATGAGCCATCATGATGTTATCCTGAATCCTTCTACCAGAAATAAAGGCTGATTGGTTCTCACTCACCAAAGAAAAAATCACCATCTTCAACCTCTCTGTCAGGATCTTAGAAATGCATTAAACAACATTACAGCAAGAGATTGGCCTAAAATCCCCTAATAAAAGCATTAGGAACCTTAGGAACAAGTGAAACAATAGTAGAGTTTACCTCCCTAAGCATTCTACGGAGTCAATTTCGGAGTTTTCGTGTCTTTCATGTCTATAGAGAAGCCAATCAGGCTGCAGATTTCCTGTCGAAGATGAAGCTTGGACCGGGGGTGACTCACTTGAATATTAGTCAACTTCCGGTGGAATTAGTCAATATCGTTAATGCGGACTCTAGAGGTACAGTGAGAATGAGGAAAGGGTGGGGCTAATGAGATGATGTAATTTGACTTCCTTGCTGTTTTTTTTGAGTTTTTTTTTTATTTCTTATTTCTTTGTACTCGTTTCGGGCTTCTCCCGCTTATCAAAAAAAAAAAAAAAAACAAGAGTAGAGTTTACCTCCCTAAGCATTCTTCCTGACTTGAAAAAGTTTTGGATGGCTGCCACAAAATCATCTCCAACTATGCTCCAACAGCTCTGAAAGAAGAAGGAAGAGAAACCATCAGGCCCTGGAGCTTTCTCAGACCCTATAGTAGACAAGGCAACAATCTCATCTCTACCAACTGGTTGGATTAAAGCAGAGCATTCCTCATTGCCCAAAGGATGCTAAAAATGAAAGGAGTCTAAGATAGCATCTTCCTCTTCATGCCCCTCTGCAGTCCCAAGCATTCTCTCATAGAACTTTACACACTCTTCAATAACCTGCTCCTGCTCCTCAACCATTACCCCATCTTCTCCCATCACCTGCCTAATAGAGTTCCTAGCCTTTCTCTCCTTAATAGTGCTATGGAAGAACTTATTATTACCATCATCTAAAGTGAGCCACTTAACTCTAGATTGCTGCCTCAACATAGATGTTTCAGCACAAACCTTATGAGTATAACTCTCCACAGCCCTCCTTTTAACCTGTCTCATAACAGGATCAGCAGGATTCAACTTCAAATCTTCTTGGGCCCTTTCCATCTCAACCTTTGCCTCCACCACCTGCTCATTAAAATGATTGAATTTGCCCTTTTTCCACTTGGCTATACCCCCCTTCACAGTCTTAAGTTTTGACACCAGCCTATACGTAGCATTGCCTTTAACTTGGTTCTTCCACACTTCCTCCACCATGTCCAAAAAACCAGGTTCCTCCCCAACAATTGAAGAATTTAAAAGGTCTCCTGCCCCTTACCACCAGCATCTCAAGGCTAACAATAACAGGAGAGTGATCAGAAGTTCTTGGAATATCAAACACCACCTTGGAGCCAGGAAACAACTCAATCCATTCAATGTTAATAGCCACTCTGTCTAACTTAGCCCAAATAGCCTCCTCCCCCTCCTGACCATTGAACCAAGTAAAAAGAGCCCCAACAGAAGAACAGTCAAACAACCCAGCATCCTGGAAGCAATCCCTCATGTCCTCACACTGAGACAACCTCACAGGCTTCCCTCCCATCTTCTCCTCACTCTTCAAAATGGAGTTAAAATCCCCCCACGAACATCCAAGGAACCTCATAGGAAGCACATAAATCCCTCATGTCCCTCCATAAGGTCTTCCTCAAGTCCCTGGAATTCCTACCATAAACCACAACCACTAAACATCCAACACCATCCAAAAAAGTCACATAGACAGCAAGAATTTGATCAGATGTAAACAACAATTGGACATCCAGTAACCTAGGATCCCAACCCACCCAAATTCTCCCACCCTCATCATTCTCATAGTTATCTAAAAAAGACCAAAAAGGATTTATACTTCTCTGCACCTTCACTTTATTCTTCTCTTGTACTCTAGTCTCAACCAAACCCAACAAACTTAATTGCTAGAACTAATGAGATCCTTAACATCTCTTATTCTTGAGGGATTGTTCAATCCCCTAACATTCCAACTACCCAAATTCATGAGGATAACACTCTAGAGGGTACCTTCCCTCTCAAACTTGCCTTGGAACCCCTACCAGTCCCTTTCTGAGAAAATAAAGCCACCTTAGTGGCCACCCCATCCACATCCTCCCCTTCACCTAACACCTCCTCCCTAACAGCCTTCCCTGTGATAGTATCCTCAGTGTATTCCATCCTGGCCTCCACCTTCATAGTACTACTAGAGAGTTGTTCCTTAGAATGACTCTCAAGTACACACTGCCTCTTGGCTTGAGTGACCTCACTGTCTTCAAAAGAAGCAGCAGCAGCCAGCCCCATAGAACTCCCAAACTTCTTATTCCTCTTATTAGTAACAACAGACCAACCCACATCCTCCTCCATAACCTCATCAAGAGACCCAAGACCTGAAGGCAAAACAGGACCTTTCTTACTCTTTGCCTATTCAGACATATTAAATGACTGAGGCTGGACTCGAGCAGCTACCAAACTTTTTGCAGGAAGCAATTCAAAAGAACTACCATCCTGAGCACAAGTAGGAGCAGAAGAGGAAGGGTACAGAACAGTAGAATGCATAGCCTCGGGCTGAGCCCCCTTATTATTATTCAAATTAGTCCTAATAACCCATTCCTTGGTGGTCTCAGACTTACCAACTGAACCAACACCATCCTGGTCCCTCGCATCCATCTTCCCACTCTTAGTGACATTGTGTCGAACACTGTGTCTGCATCTTCCAACTGAATGTCCAAATGAGCCACAACTCGAGCACTTCAATGTCTTCAAAGCATACTCCACCTTAACCTCTATCCTCCTCACACCATCCACCAACAAAGGAATAATCAGAGGAAGCAAACAAGGTCTTGAAGGTTCCTCAGGACTCTTCATGGAGTTGGAGATGTATATTGCATTGCAGAGAACAAGGTCTTCACCTTGCCAAGGTCCTTATAGGCAATGGTGAGAGCACTGATTTCTGGTTTGATGTGTGGCACCCCTTGGGTGTTCTTTATTCTTTCTTGGACCCTTTCTTTAGGCTTGATAGCAGGCTTAATGCTTCAGCTAAGGTCAGTGTCTGTATCTCTAATGGTGAATGGGCTGTTCCTCATATGCTTCAAGGAGCTTTGGTTGAGATTTTGGATAGATTACCTGAGGTGGGTATTCAGGTTGGTTTTGATGATGAGAGAGTGTGGACTGCAGGTAAATCTGGCACCTTTACTCTTAAAGAAACTTATGAGGTCATTAGAAGGAAAGAAGAAGTTGTTCCTTGGTGTGATATTGTGTGGTTTTCCCATAACATACCTAGGCAAAGTTTTATCACTTGGGTAGCTATGAGAAGGGCCTTGAAGACCAAGGATAAGCTTCACAAGTGGGGTGTTACTCCTGACAATACTTGTGTTTTATGTGCTTGTTATGTGGAGGATGATTTTCATCTTCTTTTCTCTTGCAGCTTTTCTTGTGTTGTTTGGAAGTCTATTTTGGAACTTCTTGCTGTTTCTAAGATATCTAAGTCTGGTTGGACTCAAGAAGTGGCCTGGTTAGTCAAGCTTTTTGCTGGTAAGGATATGGTTGCTCTTGTTGGTAAATTGGCCTTTAATGCCTATGTCTATCATATTTGGCTTGAGAGGAATAGGAGGGTCTTTACTGGTAAAGTTGAATCAGAGAGGGAAGTCTTGAGAAGAATTGTAGCAGACATCAGGATGAAGTGTACTGGGTTGAAGGTTAAGGCAAAAGATAACCAGAGGAGCAGGAGGGTTGCCCTCAACTTTAATCTAACTTTTGAGTTTGCTGTTGCTGCTGTTACTTTGTGTGAATGGAAAAAGCCTGCTATTGGGTTTGTTATGCTCAATGTTGATGGCTCCTTTTGCAGGGATTCAGCAGGTTATGGTTGTGTTATGAGGGACCATAGAGGTCAGGTACTTGCTGCTGCTCATGGTGCTGCTGATCCTGTGTCTGTAGTGCACCATGAGCTTCAGGGGGTGGAAAGAGGGCTCCTGCTAGCTATTAAGTATGGCTGTGATAAGTTGGTTGTTGCTACTGATTCAAAGATGGTGTATCATCTGCTTACTAACAGTAACTTGGCTCCTCCATGGCAGTCAAAGTTTTTGGTTGCTAAGATTAGGAAATTGATGGGGCAGCTGACTTATTGTAACACTATTCATGTATTTCGTGAGACTAACCAGGTTGCTGATTGGCTGGCTAGTCATAGACCTATTCATGGGGATGAGGAGCTTGGTCCTTTAGACCTTGGTATGGAGCTTCAGAGATTGATCATGGAGGAGCAGCAGGGAGCTGTGCGCCAAAGAGTGAGATAGGTTGCTGGGTGGCTGGTCTGTTGCTGGTCACTTCTTTTTGGTTGCTGGCCTATTGTTACTTTGTTGATTTTGTTAGTTTGTGTGCTGTTAGGTTTATCTAATAGCTTTGATTTGTGGCTGTTTTGAGTCTCATTATAGTTGTTATAATGAGGGATGATTGTTTTGATCTTTTAGTTCAATAAATGGGTCAGGGTCCCTTAATCCCTGCTGATTTCTGCAAAAAAAAAAAAAACAAAAAAAAAAAGCAAACACTCCTTACCCACCTCTACTAACACCCTAGCAAAAGACATTCGAGACTTACTCTTAGTTGGGCCATCCAACATTATAGGAGCTCCAATGTGACTGGCTATTTGTGCTAGACCTCTACTGTTCCATAGAAAACCAGGGACGTTTCGTAAACATACCCAAATAGGAAGAGTTTCAATCTCCTCAATTTCCTCTTTAATAAACAATTTCTATGGACGAACCACAAACAATCTATTGGCTATATAGATCGGTTCCATATCCAAAACTCTACTTGTATCCTCCTCAAGATCAAAACGAATAATGAGAGCAGACTCACCTTGAGTAGTGATATGCATATTTCCCTTCGGCCTCCATAATCTTCTCAAAATATTAGGAATCAGTATAAAAACAGGTCGTCTACCAAAAAATAACCCACCAGCCAACTCTCACAATCTCTAATATCCTCTGTAAAATCCGCAGTTGATATCACCTGAACTTTCTCATCATTCACTACCTTAGGTGGTACAAACTCCAATTTCTCTCTAACAACTCGCTCATTCTTCTGAAAGAGAGAAGACAATTCGAGCGAGAATAGGAGTGACCATTTGGATTAGAAGAACCCGATCCCTTCTCAAAAAAACCTTCCTGTTTCGAAGGTAGCTTAATTCTAACAGAACCAGAGCTTCCCTCACCAGGAGGAGGGAGAAGGGTTTTCATCTCCCTATCCACCAACATCCTACAAAATAGGAGCTGCCGGCATGAAGGAGATAATCGGCGCTAGAAAACAAGCACAAAATAAAAAATCCAAACAGCAAGACACCCAAGAAAATCGGAGAAGAAAGAAGGAAAGAGGCAGCGCCACCAATCCCAAGAAATCGCCCACCCTAGAGTTTCTCTCTCCTCTTTTATACAAAACACGTATTGGATGTCCAAACTTTAAACTTGAATTTCTCATTCATCCGGAATCGTATTCGAGTGATTCTAGGCTCTAACTTGAAGAGCTCGACGAGACGAATGCAATGGCGCATTCCATTTCTGAGTTTAACGAATCGGCTTGAGCCATAATCGGCTCCGATTCTAACAATCCCCCACATGAATGAAAATTCGAGGTTCACTATTATATAAACAAACATATTGTACTGACATACTGACACTAGAAGAGCTCATATGCGGAACTTCGCTGCATCGGAAGAAGGTAGTCTTTTGACTTTGTACCTTTCCTAGTGAATAACTACAAGGTCTACAAGGACGATAGAGAACATTTCGTCTTGAACTGAGTCATGGGAATTGTAAACCAACATAACTATCACACAGCTAATCCCTTACTTAGGTTCTCGGTTGTGTTCATTTCGGCCCTGAACAATCCCGAATTCATGTGTGATTTAGAAAAGTCGGCCTAGATGACCTTCCCACAGAACCGGCATCAATTCACACACATATAGGTTATCCGTAATAAGGTATCCTGTTATACCTCACGTTAGAATCAAGTTCTAAGTTTTCGGATTCATTAAAAGCTTAATGCTTAGCCTCTCACTGCAGGCAACACTATGGTCATCCTAGGAATGGGCAAGAGATAGAAACCTCTTATAGTGTTACTGTCGAGTCAGGATATAGCTTCAGTTTCCCTTTGAACCTAGATTGTGGGATCTTCAGTCATCTAGGTAGGGTTTCACCATGCCTTTACTCATTTACTTTAGGCGTTTTTTCCACATTCCCCTTGATGATCCAATTTTAACTCTCTTGTTCACCCTTTTTCTATATGGATCCGCCAGGTAACTTAGGATTGAACATAATTTTAATTTATGCACTCCTTGAGAGCAATTTCTTTACGGTGTTTGTCTATTTGTTGTTAATCTTCTAGACTTACCGTATTAGTGCCTATGCAACAATTACTTAGGTTTATTGCGTGCACTGGCTTCAATCACAAACAAATATCCTCCAGGAAGTTCACCTACTTCCTTTGCTTTCTCCAGAGTAATGTATCCATCAAGGCCTATAGGATTACATTGTTGATGCAGCTATGCACGTCTGCCTTGAGGATTTTGTGATATCATAACCCTTAGTGATTTTTCAAATCCACTGTTAGACTTTGTATCTGAGATACGAGTGTTGTCCACATCTACATTTTCCTTTATGATATGTATAACCAAATCATACGAGTATACTCAGATACCTAAGAACTATTTGTTACTCAGATAACTCTTTCTTGAATTTGTTCAAATTCAAGTATTTATGCTTATCGTGGTAATTCTACCATTCTCTATCTAACCATGCACTTTAGATTATCAATCATGAGTAACGATTCAATCTGGAAAAGCATCGAATCATATCTTCTCAAAAACTTTCTTATTCCTAACTAGTATTTTCTGTTATTTTGAACAGATGATTCACGGTTGAATCTCGTTACTTAGTTTAGGATTAGAGAGAGAGAATTAGAGAGAGAGAAGTTCTTCCCATTTGTGGTTTTCCAGATTTGTAGAGTAAATTAGACATTCACGTCATCACTTATATTCACACACTTGATTTCTTAATCTTGTCAAATCGTAGTGAATATAATCGCAGTTCTTAGCTTAATGAAACCTTATCGACCAAACATCTGGTTTCCGAGGTACTCCTAATTTTCCTCTTCTCATGTCCATATGACGTTGTATCTTACGAAGAATATGAAGATCTTTATTCCATTAATTTATTTATAATTGGCTTTTCGGTTCCTTCTCCGTTCCCCCACATTTCAAGAATATTTTATCTTATCCATCGACTTAGATGGAATCTTATAATATTTCATATAGGGCACCGTTTAGATATTGTACAATATCTGCCCCCACAGTTCTAGGGTAACCAATGCATTCTCCTTTTTTACAAAACTATTTTCGTACACAATTTCTTTAGTGTACTGTTTTTTAGTTTTGTTTCATAACATGGTAATTTATGATCATTAGAACCTTGAAATATAAGACAAGGTGAGCTTAACTCTTTCTTAAGTTATATGTCTTAACATATATACTCCCTTGATAGATTTAAAACTATCACATGATCATCAAAGTTATCATTCCCTTATTTGTCCTTCATCGTCTCTAGATTTCGTTCGCACTCTTAAATCAAAAATCTTACCAAGACCCTTCAATTTACTATTCCAGTCACGTCTAGACCGAATGATGTAATATTCAACTTCATGTTGTATCAACCTTAATCCCCTTATCTATCCAAGAAGATTAGGTTGCCCATGAGGATTTATGAAGGACTATTCTGTAATTATGCAAAACTAAGGACCTACTTATAAAGACTTAAGGATTTATTTATAATAACTTCTGATCTTCGAGATCTTTCAGCAAAGGTCCTTCCTTTTAACATATCTGAGGATCCTTTTGTAATGCTTGGACAGGTCTAAGGACCTTCTAGAGAATTATACTAATTTACCGTCTGAGTATGTTATGCGAAATAACTTACTTTCTTGAAGACAAGTTTAATTTTAGAATTTTGCATTCTCCGTCAACTTTGTATTCGAGACTGTTCACGGAATTTTCATTGTCTCAGACTGATGAGTTATTTCGAACATTTCATCGTCTTGTAACTCTTTGTACAACGAGAACATTCTGTCATCGGCCTTGTCTAACCGTTTAGGTTTTGACATTTGGCTTGACACACTACTCCGCTCACTTATGCGGTTGTCTTCTTCGACTCGTCATCGAATTGAACTTTTAGGATCAAGTATTCAAGACTTGTGTCTTCTAGTCCACTGCTAGGGATAGCCTTTAGTGAAATACTTCACATGACCCGGCGAGATTAGATTGATCATCGTTTTCAATCTCCACTAATCGAATTTTTTCCCTTTTAACGTTCTGTACTTTCACTCTACTATACCAAAACAGTTGCCGTTTGGTAAACTATGCCATTATTAGCGTATATCTTGGCGGAAGGAGATTCATACTCTCCATCTCAATCGTTTCTCAAAGCCCCAATCTTTTTATAAAGTTGAGTTTCTACTTTGGTTTTATAAAGCTCGAACTTCTCGATTACTTCGTCCTTACTCCTTAGTAAGTAAGATAACATAACCAAGTGGAGTCATCGATAAAGGTGATGAATTACCTTTTTCCACCTCGTGTTTGAACCGCCTTTAAGCTCCAGAGTTCAATGTGCATTAAGTCTAAAGCCTTACACTATGTCTTAGTCATTTTTGACTCTGCACGTGTTGGACATGATCGTCTTGAGTCAATTTCGAGTTTCAGAATTAACTTCTAGTTCATTAATTTCTTTAATGACTTATTATTCACATGTCCTAATCTTTCGTGACAAATATTGGAGGACTCGACAATATGGGCATAATTATTAATTTCATTAATAATATGTGCCTTTGGCTTTACATGGGTAACATTTAATTTAAATAATCCCCCACATAAATAGCCATTCCCAATATACATCCTATTCTTAAATAGGATAACGATATCTGACAGAAAGATTAGTCTGAACTCGTATTCACTTAGAAGGGAGCCAAAAATCAAGTTCTTTTGATTGTCTGGAGCATGGAGTACATCGATCAAAGTCACTTCTATCTCTGAAGTGAATTTTAACATGATCTCCCCCTTTCCTTTGACTTGGGTAGTCGAGCCATTTTCCTTGAATAAGGTCTCTCCTTCGACTACCTCTGTGTAGGAAGAGAATAGGCTTTTGTCACTACAAATGTGACGACTTGCCCTAGTGTCGACCCACCATCTCTGGTTGTTAACCAGGTTATGTTCATGTGCCACTGCACAGATGTTCATCTTATGAAGTATTTCGAACACCTTTTCGAATTCAATAGTCATAAGACAGTGATTCTGATTTTCGGTGTCTTTTACTAATGAAGCTTGGTTACTAATGAAGCTAGGTGGCCCCGCTTTCTACAGTTGTAGCATTCGCCAAACTTTTTATTTTTCTTCGACTTGCGCTTCAGGGCGAAATCAGATCCCTTGAACTTCTCTAATTTTTTCACGTTTGTGGTGTTAGGCTGAAAAACCCGTAGTGCTGTTCTTGTTCTTGACATTTTTCTGAAACACACAAAAAATAAACCAGATTAAAAGCTTATAACCAGAAAAATAATCGTTCATAAATGTCTTAAGATTGTTGTTCCTCTGGTTATGGGTTGAGTTTATTTTAACTCTGTCTGGTCTTGATTAAGCCAGAGTATGGGTTGAAGTAAGGAACTTCCTTTCTCTAAGTTATAGATAAATGGCTAATCTGAATGACCATAGCATCCCTTCAAAAACAAGTCAAACTAAAAACTCAGACTCAGACATACTAGGCCCAGGCAAGTCATATTCAAAGTGGAAAAAAGAAAGATACCACCATATTGTTCATTCCGGCAACTTCACGAGTAACATCTGGATGGCGTAAATCCTAACAAACGAAGGGACATGGAGCAAAACAGTCCTTTGTACCTTAAATGAGCATAAGTATCAGCTTCAAGAGCATGACCCGCAAGTTATTCTTCAAATGGTCGAGAATAATATTTGTGCTTCAGCAAATATATTTAGTGTTAAATAATGTTAGTTTCGTAGGCATAAAAGTTTTCATAACAAATTTGCAATGTGACCACAATTGTATGTGTCTCTAATTTCATGAACAAGCATTCAATTCATACTCGATGTTATGGATATTATAAGTTAGTTGCCATGTTATGCCTTTTGTCAATATACATCAAGACATCTAAACGTACAAACTGAATCTCAAACAAAAAATAAGCATCTCCACTCATCAATTGTGTAAGTGTATAACCACAAACCAACTGCCAGTCATTATTTGGACTTTAATTTGTAGCATGTCAAATTGAATCTCGAATGAGCCCATATTTTTGGTGGAATACCTTGCTGTACGAATCTAATAGCGCAAAACAATTGCCGACCATTATCTACAATAAACCAATGTCAATCTCACAATTGGTGATGTCAAAAGAAACCAAAATCTAGACTATAATATAAGTCTTGAGAGAAAAAGAAACAAAAGTAGTTTGATATAGGTAAGTCTATACATATTATACAACACTTGAAATTTCTTTGTTAAGGAGTGTGCTGTGTCCATTTTTTTTTTTGTTAAGGAGTGTGCTGTGTCCATTACAAATTTCTTCTTAACTTTATAAGAGGCGCCTTTCAACCTCTTGTTTCAACCTTTTGTTATGTACCGTAATTTTGACGAACTTTCCAAGAAAATTTGATTACAAAATCAACAAAACAACGATCCTTTACAAAATCAACAAAACAAAGATCTGAGAGGTTTTTTGAGAAAGGGTTTATAGCGATTTTTCCCTCTCTCCTTTCTACCGTAACCCTAGGTTTCCATCTCAATCCATCCAACAATCGATTACAGATTTACAGTGAACACCAATCTTCATACTTTTTTAGGGCAAGAAGGGTCTACTGCGTCACCATCATCGCCATACTTTTTTCAGTCAAAAGATCTACAGGTAATGAACTTGTTAACATTCTTAAAAGGTTTTATTAGGTTATGATTGAACACCAATCTTCATACCAATACCAGTGAACACCAATCCATTACAGTGAACGCCAATCTTCATACCAATACCAAAAAATCTCTAAACCTTACAACCTTACCTTTTGGTAGACTCCAGTAATTCCATCTCCCAACTCCAATTTTTGTTCATAGTAATAAACACCCAAACCCTAGATCTAGGTTTCATCATATTTAGTTAAATAATCCTATTCAGATTGGGGAAATATCTAATCTAAAGGTGTATTCAGTCTCCAACAGGCTAAGAAACTCAACTTGGAACAAACTTGTAGCAAGCCAGGGAAGTACTCTAATCCAAAATATTCATTGATACTTGATATTAGATCTTTTTCTCTATTGTGTTCCTTTATTGTGCTTATCATATCCTATTGGATTTAGGTCGTAGTATATTTAGGGCTTTTCTACTTTTATCGATCTACTGTTTCCGTGGGTCGTACTTATAAGTTAAATATAATATATCAGAAGGTAGATACTTGTTCTTTAATTCCTATTCTGTATTACCATAGTAGTACTTTAATCTGTTTTATCTCGTTGTTTAAGGTTGGAAAGTATAATTCTTGCATGTTGAAGTAAGAAGTCTTTTGTATCTGTGCTCTGAGTGTTGGATTAATAATATAATCTTTATTTTCCTATACGGTCAAATCTCTGCCGATCTGCAACTTGTTGTAGTCTAGATTACAGAATTTGGTTGTCTATCTTGATCTTTTGATATTAACCGTTTGGTTATTTTTATTAGTCAATGAGACTTTCTATCATGATAGGGGTTATCAATTTCTACTTTTATCTTCCTTCTGAATCAATCGCTTTGTTTCTCTTCGTTTATTTCTTGGATCATAACCGAATCATTTCTGGAATTACCTGTTCAATTCTGGAATCTCAGGTCTTTTACATTGATTCGTTTTATCTAAATTGCAGAAAAACCTAAACATTGACCATCATAGTTTCTTTTATTCGGAGGAACACGCTTTTCGAGTTGATTTTCTTGATATTACCGATGAATTCAAAGTCTTGACTATCACTTATTTATACAAAGTTGTTGTCTTCCTCTCTTGCAACTAATTAAGCACATCTATCATTACTTGAAGACATGTTGCTTTGTGGTCCTATCACTTCCTAGTTATATCATTATATTGTAGAAGTTCTCGTTATTACCTTATGCAAGCTATGTTGTCAAAGGCGCGCATAAGCGCGCCTTAGGCGACCAAGGCGCAAGGTGTTTGAAGCCATCGACTCGCTTCAAATACACTTCCCCTGGTTTCCTCAGGTATCGCTTAAGCGCGCTTAAGCGATCGCCTTTGTTCGACTAGGGGAATCATGAAGTCGATTGGAGGCGAGAAACAAGAAAAAAACTGACAAAAAGCCATTTTTAGGGTTTTCTAGAGGTTGAAGGAGAAGAGACGGCTGCTGGTGAAGAAGGAGAAGAGGCTGAGTTTTTTAGGGTTTCGTGGGTAGTTGGGTTTTTAATTAAAAGAAAGAAAAAGAGGACGTGGCCAAATTCTGGCCCTACTTAATTTTCAATTTATTGTTGTGGAGATGAGGAGTACAATACACCTCTTTTTCTTTTCATTATTACTTAAATATTGGAGGACGAAATGCCTTATAAGAAAGGGAGGACTATAAGAATATTTAAAAACTAGTTTGACTAAATCTGAACCTTCCCTTCAAATCTAACGGTCACAAATAAGATATCTTAGGGTTTCTTCTCTCCTTCACCTTCCCAGCCGTAAGGTTTGTCTTTTTACTCTGCAACTCAAGTAGAAACTTGTTCATAACTCCTCCACCTTCTTCAACACCTCTCTTCTTCACCTCACTTTCTGCAACTCAAGTGGTACGAGGCGATCGCCAAGGCGCGTGGAAGCGCGCAAGGCGCAGGCGAGATCCTCATCGCCTCGCCTCGCATCTCGCTTAATACAACATAGTATGCAAGTACTTATATTCTATTTGTCCACCAATAATTAAGGGAACGATTCCACGATCTTTGGTATTGATGCTTAGGACATGGTGTATATGTCTTGTTTTACCTAATAGTTTATATTTTTTTTCTTATTTGCACTATTACACCTTCATAATAGTGGGAAGGATTATACATTTATCGATAATGATGCTTAAGAAATAGTGATGCTTAAGAAACTTTAATGTACTATGTAATATATTGTTTCATCAATGTCTGAGGGAGAATTATACATTTGTCAGTTGTGATGCTTAACAATTGAAACTTTAATGTGGTGGACCACATTGCTCCTTAAACATTTGAGAGAAAGATTATGCATTTGTTAGTTGTGATGCTTCAGAACTAAAACGTTAATCTGGTAGACCACATTGTTCCATCGATATTTTCGGGAAAGATTATATATTTGTCGGTTGTGATGCCAAGATGTGGAACTTTAATGTGGTATACCATATTGTTCCATCCATATTTTCGGGAAGGATTATACATTTGTCGGTTCTGATGCCTAAGAAATGGAACTTTAATGTGGTACACCACAATGTTCCATAGATATTTTCGGGAAGGATTATACATTTGTCGGTTGTGATGCCTAAGAAATGGAACTTTAATGCGGTAAACCACATTATTCCATCAATATTTTCGGGAAGGATTATACATTTGTCGGTTCTGATGCCTAAGAAATGGAACTTTAATGTGGTACACCACAATGTTCCATCGATATTTTCGGGAAGGATTATACATTTGTCGGTTGTGATGCCTAAGAAATGGAACTTTAATGCGGTAAACCACATTATTCCATCAATATTTTCGGGAAGGAATATACATTTATCGGTTGTGATGCCTAAGAAATGAAACCTTTAATGTGTTATTCCACATTGTTCCATCAATATTTTCGAGAAGGATTATACGTTTGTCGGTTGTGATACCTACGAAATGGATCTTAAATGCGGTATATCACATTGTTCTATCAATACGTTCGAGAAGGATTACACATTTGCCGGTTGTGATGCTTAAGAAATGGAACTTTAATGTGGTATACCACATTGTGCCATTAATAATTTCGAGAAGGATTATACATTTGTTGGTTGTGATGCGTAAGAAATGGAACTTTAATGTGGTATACCACATTATTCCAACTGTATTTTTGGGAAGGAATATTTGTTGGTTTTGATTCCTAAGAAATGGAACTTTAATGTGGTATACCACATTGTTCCATAATATTTTCGGGAAGGATTATACATTTGTTGGTTGTGGTGCCTGAGAAATGGAACTAGAATGTGGTATACCACATTGTTCTATCAATATTTTCGTGAAGGCTTATGCATTTGTCGGTTGTGATGCCTAAGTCATAGAACTTTAATATTGTATACCACATTATCCATCAATATTTTCGGGATGGATTATACATTTTTCGGTTGTGATGCGTAAGAAAATGGAACTTTATTGTGGTGTATACCACATTGTTCCATCAATATTTTCGTGAAAAATTATACTTTTGTCAACTGTGATGCGTAAGAAATGGAACTTTAATGTGGCATACCCATTGTTCCATCAATATTCCCGGGAAGGATAATACATATGTCGCTTGTGATGCCTAAGATATGGAACTTTAAGTGGTATACCACTATTGTTCCATTGATATTCGGGGAAAAGACTATACATTTGTCGGTTGTGATGCTTAAAACGTGGAACTCTAATATGGTATACCACATTGTTTAGATCTTCGATCAGGTTCGGATATCTAAGAATTTTTTACCATTGTTTTCTCTTAATCTTTCCTTTTCATGATTGTAATATTAAACATAGGTTGTTTTTGAGTCTTTGATCTCCATTAACTGCTTAAATTTTGCAGTTTAAAGTTCTGAGAATAAATCAAAGATGGCGGAAATGCCAAAATTGTTGTATATAGTTGTCATTGATGGCGATGAGGGAAGGGAATGGAAGTGAATCGTTTACCTAATCATTTTTCACTAGACATGCCTTCAAGGTAACGTTTTCCGCTAATCATTTCGATTCCATAATTTCCCCTAGACATGCCTTCATCATTTTCCCCAATTTCATTGTTAAATTGTTTAAGAACTTTAATCTTAGCTTAGAAGTATTTTTTTTCCTGGTTTTCTCTTGCTTAGAAACTATTTGATTAAATGTCAAGTGTGAAATTGAAGTGGTTTCATCATGCTTAGAAAGTGTTAAATGAATCAATTTCAGATTTTCCTTCTTTTGGGTGTTAGTTGTTATCAATTTAGAAGTCTGAACTGCAGCCCTACTACTTTGTGTTGTAACTTTCAAGAAACATTGAGATATCTATTATTTATTTAATGGTAGGAAGCAACTCGATATGTAGTGCATTGAACTAAAAATCAGGTTATAGACCTAAATAGGATGAAATAATAGTAGTATTAGTAGAGTAGTTGGACCGTGTGATCAATAGTACTCATTATTGACAAAAACACGTCTTCGACGTACCGAAATAATGTAGCAGACCTCTTAAGATTAGATCCAACACAGAATATTGAGATATCTATAATTTGTTTAATGGTAGGAAGCAACTCGATATTTAGTGCATTTAATTAAAAATCAGGTTATAGACCTAAATAGGATGAAATAAGAGTAGTATCAGTAGAGTAGTTGGATAGTGTGATCAATAGTACTCATTATTGACAACAATACGTCTTCGACGTACCAAAATAATGTAGCAGACCTCTTAGTTTAGACCCAACACAAAAAAAGAGTAGTAATAGTAGAGTAGTTGGACGGTTTGATAAACAGTACTACTCATTACGAGAAAAATATGTCTCCTATGTACCAAAATGATGTAAAAAACCTCTTAGTTTTAGACCCAAGAGAAAAAGAGCAGTAGTAGTAGTAGAGTAGTTGGACCATGAGATCAATAGTATAACTCAGTATGAGAAAAGTACGTCTCCGATGTAACGGACTAATGTCGAAGACCTCTTAGTTTAGACCCAACACAGAAAAAGGACTAGTTTAGACCCAACACAGAAAAAGGACATCGTGACATACAAAACCAAGAACATTAATGTGGTTTTCTTGAGGCAAGTGCAACAATAATTTATCCTTGTTAGTGGTTCCATACAGATACTTGATGTTACTCATGATTTACATATGAGCTAATACTATTCGGCCAACTATGGTCGAAGCATGCAAATCTTGCTTCAGCTAATAATATATGTATAGTATCAACCAACTATATATGTTACTTATTTATGCCTTAAGTGTTTCTTTTCTTTCATCGTTTTGTAGTGGACAAAAGCTTTAGAATAGAAGATGTGAGGTTGATGATGGTAATTGGAACAATTGTTTCACTACATATCTCTATTCAAGAAGTGTTTAGGTATGGGATCAATATCCTTTCTACTAATTTTCCCTTTGATGCGTATGTTAGAGTAAATAGTTCCTTAATTGTTTTCTTTTCATAAGTTTTTTTTAGTTCACAAGTCGTTCATTTTAGCGCATATCTGAATTTTTGTTCTAATGATACCCATCATCATCCTTCGTTATTTTCTCCTTTCATAGTTTATTACTTCTAAATTTAAATTAGAATTAATGTTTTTATTTTGGGATTATTTCTCTAATAAGGGGCCTAAAATCCACTTTTGCTTGAGTGTCAATTTTTTTTGAAAAGTTATTGTTTAGGCTCTCCTTTAAAGGTCTTGGAATTAAAGAGAAGAATTCAATTACTTACTCTTAGTATCATGAAACATTAGTCAATCACTTCCCTTCATTTTCTTTCACTGGGCTTCGCTTTGGCCATATTTGGCTAACTTCCTTCATCTTTCTCTTTTTTTGCAACTGTCAAAGGGTTAAGTGGCCTTACTCTTTTCCTTCATCTTTTTCCTATTGTCCAAGCAGTAAGATGAGAATTTATTGTCAAACTGTAAAGTTGGAATTACATTGCATAGGCTCTTTTATTCGAATATGATGAATTTTTTAGATTTATGTATTGTTCCATTTATATTAGTATAGAAGAAATTCTAGCACATAATTCTCTTACCGTGATATTGTTTTATAGATGGGGAAATTATGGTGCAGGCATCGTAACTTATTTTTCCATCAATATTTTCGGGAAGGAATATACATTTGTCAGTTGTGAAGCCTAAGAAATGGAACTTTAATGTTGTATACCACATTGTTCCATCAATATTTTCGAGAAGGATTATACGTTTGTCGGTTGTGATGCCTAAGAAATGGATCTTAAATGTGGTATATCATTGTTCTATCAATACCCTCGAGAAGGATTACACATTTGTCAGTTGTGATGCCTAAGAAATGGAAATTTAATGTGGTATACCACATTGTGCCATGAATAATTTCGAGAAGGATTATACATTTGTCGGTTGTGATGCCTAAGAAATAGAACTTTAATGTGGTATATCACATTGTTCCATCTGTATTTTTGGGAAGGAAACATTTGTGGGTTTTGATACCTAAGAAATGAAACTTTAATGTGGTATACCACATTATTCCATAATATTTTCGGGAAGGATTATACATTTGTCGGTTGTGGTGCCTGAGAAATGGAACTTCAATGTCAACAACCCTTGGTTGGAGTGGTAAGAGGTACAATCTTCCACCCTAGAGGTCAAGGGTTCGAGACACGCTGAACAATTCAAAAAAAAAAAAAAAAAATGGAACTTCAATGTGGTATCCCACATTGTTCCATCAAAATTTGCGGGAAGGCTTATACATTTGTAGGTTGTGATGCCTAAGTGATGGAACTTTAATATGGTATACCACATTGTTCCATCAATATTTTGGAAAGGATTATACATTTGTTGGTTGTGATGGCTAAGAAAATGGAACTTTATTGTGGTATATACCACATTGTTCCCTTAATATTTTCTGGAATACTTATACTTTTGTTAATTGTGATGCGTAAAAATGGAACTTTAATGGGGCATACCCATTGTTCCACCGATATTCGAGGAAAAGGACTATACAGTTGTCGGTTATGATGCGTGAAAAATGAAACTATAATACGGTATACCACATTGTTTCATAAATAATTTCGAGAAAGATTATACATTTGTCCGTTGTGATGCCTAGGAAATGGAATTTGCCCACATTGTTCTATCAATATTTTCAGGAAGGATTATACATTTGTCGGTTGTGATGCTTGAAAAATGAAATGTTAATGTGGTATACGATAAATTTCCATCAATATTTTCAGAAAGGATTATACATTTGTTGGTTGTCATGCTTGAGAAATGAAACTTTACCGTGGTATACTAAATATTTCGGTCAATAATCGAGGGAAGGGTCATTTATTTGTCGATTGTGATGCCTAACAAAAGGACTTTAATGTGGTAGCTGACTCATTCTACTGATACGGTTTATAGTTCAATTATAGTTGCTCTTATTGTTGAAGAATGCTCAGATTTTGCATTAATATACCTAACTCCGAACAGTGGTAGCTGAATATTTTATTCACCCACATACTTCAATCGTTTATAATCGTCCTTTCAGACCAACAAAAGTTTATTGCCAAATATCTTTTCTAATACGGAGACACCTAGGATTCGTAGCTTATCCAGGTATTTGCTTTCACGTCTTCCAGAAGTAACCAGGAAATTAAGTATAAACAGAAGTTGGACTTCATTTTATTGATTTCAAGGTGCAACTCTCTCCTATGACAGAAAATGTAATGGACTATAAAAGGCTTAATGGGTAACTTTATATGATTGGTTTCAATGCTCGTGTTTTGAGAGAGGGACCAAACCAATACCTTGAGGTGTAGGTGGATTCTGCTTACAAGTATTCAAGCAAAACTCATTTTTGATGGCAAGAGATAATTGAAACAAAGGTTAGTTAATTTTGTATGGATTGATTCGTTTATTTCACAATTTTACTTTGTAAAAACCTCTTGGTCACGAATACAACTCTCTATCACGGGGTTAATAAGATTCCTTTTCGTACCACTTGAAGAGACTGCTAGGTGAAACCCGAAAAATGCATATTGATTAATTGAAAGTCTGCAGTAGACATTCACTAGAGTCTTAAAGCTGCTTTAAGTTCCTTATTCTACTTTTGGTTGAGAAAGATGGGTTTTTATTATATAATGAAATTGTACATCTTATGTTAGGATTCACACCCAACGTAGTGTTTGAGGCTGAGGGTATGGTTTTGGAAGTTAGCTAGTGGAACTTAATATTGTGGGCTATATGGTGTATGCCCTTGTTTTTTTTAATATATGTACTACATATTAGCATTTTGAGTTTCAAGTCAAGCTTTTCATGCGTTATATTCTTCGAGTAATAATTGCATGGGCTATTACACAAGTGAAATACCGTATTGGTAGCATCACGGTGTAAGTTGTATTTGTCTAGATGGTAAACCACATTGTTCCATCAATATTTTCAAGGAATATACAGTTGTTGGTTATCATGCCTAAGAAATGGAACTTTAATGTGGTATATACCACATTGTTCAATCAAATATTTTCGAGAAGGATTGTACATTTGTCTGTTTTCATACCTAAAAAATAGAACTTTAATGTGGTATACCACATTGTTCCATCATATTTTGGGGAACGATTATACATTTGTCGGTTGTGATGCCTAAGAAATGGAATTTTAATGTGGTATACCGCATTTTTCTATCCATATATTCGGAAGGATTATACATTTGTTGGTTTTGATGCCTATAAAATGGAACTTTAATGTGGAATACCACATTGTTCCATCCATATTTTTGGGAAGGATTATACATATGTCGGTATGGAGGCCTAAGAAATGGAACTTTAATTAGGTAAACCACATTGTTCCATCAATATTTTCGGGAAGGATTATACATTTATCGGTTGTGATGCCTAAGAAAATGGAACTTTAATCTGGTATCTACCACATTGTTCCATCAATATTTTCGGGAAGAATTATACTTTTGTCGACTATGATGCGTAAGAAATGGAATTTTAATGTGTCATACCCTGTTGTTCCATCACTATTCTCGGGAAGGATTATACATTTGTCAGTTGTGATGCCTAAGATATGGAACTTTAATGTGGTATACCACTTTATTCTATCGATGTTCGAGGGAAAGACTATATATTTGTCGATTGTGATGCTTAAAAAATGGAACTTTAATGTGGTATACCATATATTTTCATCAATAATTGAGGGAAGGATTATACATTTGTCGGTTGTCATGCTTGATAAATGGACCCTTAATGTGGTATACTATATATTTCGGTCAATAATCAAGGGAAGGGTCATATATTTATCGGTTGTGATGCCTAACAAATGGAACTTTAATCTGGTATACCATATTGTTCCTTCAATTTTGTGGTACGTATTATATATTTGTCGGATATAATGCTTAAGAAATGGAACTTTAATGTGTTATACCATATATTTCAATCAATAATCGAGGGAAGGATTATACACTTGTGGGTGGTGATGCTTAAGAAATCGGAATGTGGGATACCATTCTGTTCCATCAACAATCGAGGGAAAGATTATATATATTTGTTTAGAAAGATTAAATATTTGTCGGTAGTGATGCTTAAGAAATTGAAATTTAATGTGATATCCCATATTGTTTCGTCAATAATTGAGGGAAGTATTATACACTTGTCGTAAGCAATGCTTAAGAAATTGAACTTTAATATGGTATATCATATATTTCCATCAATAATCGAGGGAAAGATTTTACATACGTGTGTATCGATGTCGAAGAAACAAAACTATTACGTGGTATACCTTATTATTCCATCAAAGTCGAGGGAAGGATTAAATAACTGTGGTTGTGATGCTTAAGAAATGGAATTTTCATGTGGGTATACTATATATTTTCATCAATAGCTGATGGAAGGGGACCATGCCCTTGAGGCTGGTCAATCGATCTTAGCCCATCATATATTCTAGAAATGTATAATACTGGGGATGTTGGTCATTCATCATCCTAAGTCAATATTAGCTCTTCTTTTTTATGAAAGCTTGCTGCATTGTAGTACCTGATTCTTTATACATGAGTTTCGTTAGTTGATATTTTATTTACGATGAACAAACTTATTATGTCTTTTGGGAATTCAACTTATTGGTGTAAAAATAGTTTTCTCCTCCAGTATGTAGAATGTATTAGACTATAAATGGATAACCACAATTATCTATTTTGGTGACGAGAGAAAATGATGTATTCTAACCTTCTGTTTATCTTCTCTGTTAATTTTGCAAGATTGTTTGATTTACTTTACAACTTGAACATAATTTTATGGGTTTTGATTGGCTTGTCCTCAATACTAATAATATAGATTGTGACAGGAAACCTGACATGTATTTTTAGTTTTTAATCTGTTGATGGCTTAAACAGGAGTAAGCAATTTAGTTTGCACTTGAAAAGTTCAAAAGAATTGACAAGGCTGCAAAGATGCCAGTACTAGAATCAGTTTGTTTTCAGCTTTCGTAAATAGAAATTAAAAAAAATTGAAGACTTCATCTCACAGACGACAGGGAGAGTTGCAAATGCTCTGCTTTTGCAAGGCCATAAAGGTGTGGCTTCTTGTGCAGGTAATTTTGGGTATTTTTGTCATATCTTGAGTTCATTTCCTTGTTAAAATAACGGCATGTTATATCTTCAGATATCTACTCTCGACCCTCCATTAGGAGGTTTGAATCAAAAGTTCGAAAGTTAGAATTGGAAATTATTTCGTTACCTTGTTTCGTAAGAGAAACACAAACTGGTCGAGATGGGTAATAATCTACTAAAATCGTGAATTGTTCAATTTTGTAGCTCGAACTGTTAAACAATGTCCAGTATGTTGCATTATAATACCTAGATCCTTATACAAGGATGACTCTAACTAATATATTGGTAGTGTGGATGACAACTTCAATCATTGTGGATGATCCCCTCAAACAAGCACTCGCACAATGTCCAAGGTTTTATTACAGAGACCCCTAAGTCATGAAGCTTATCAAGTATCTGCATTCATATTATTGTTTCACCCAAAGCTGGGAGGTCACTTATTGGTTCTTAAAAAGCAATTCTCTCCTATAGTGGAGAATGTAATAGACTACATAACGTTCCACGAGCGACCAGTTTACGATTCATTTTATTGTTTCACATATTCAGATCTGTTTTTCAAGTTTTATAGTTGGAATGTCTTGTATCGTAATTGATTAGCTACTTTTTATGAGAAATCATCTAACTTATGACAATGAGAACCCAAATGCGTTTATTATATCTGCATAGCTTGATAAGATTTGCAGCTGAGCTCACATATTTTCTACTACAAGTTTCCATCTTAGATTAATAAAACATGGAAGTTGGAAATCAGAGCTAGTATTATTCACAATAGGAAGAATAAACTAACTCATTATACTGATACTGTCTATAGTTCAGTTATAGTTGCTCTTATTGTTGAAGCATGCTCATATTTTGCATTAATATACCTAGATCTGAACAGTGGTAGCTGAATATTTTGTTCACCCACATACTTCAATCGTTTATAATCGTCCCTTCAGACCAACTCAAGTTTATCGCCAAATATCTCTTCAAATACGGAGACACCTAGGACTCGTAGCATATCCAGGTATTTGCTTTCACGTCTTCCAGAAGTGACCAGGAAATCAAGTATAAACAGAAGTGGGACTTCAGTTTATTGATTTTCGAGGTGCAATTCTCTCCTATGACAGAAAATGTAGTGGACTATAAAAGGCTTAACGGGTAACTTTTATATTATTGGTTTCAATGCTCCCGAGTGTTTTGAGAGTGGGACCAAATCAACACCTTGAGGTGTAGGTGGATTCTGCTTACAGGTACTCAAGCAAAAGTCATTTTTGATGGCAAGAGATAATCGAGACAAAGGTTAGTTAATTTTGTCTAGATTGCTTGATTTATTTCACAATTTTACTTTGTAAAAACCTCTTGGTCACAAATTCATCTCTCTCGATCACGGGGTTAACAAGAGTTCTATTCGTATTTACACTATTGCACCTTCTTCATAATAGTGGGAAGGATTATACATTTATCGATAATGATGCTTAAGAAACTTTAATGTGCTATGTAGTATATTGTTCCATGAATATTCGAGGGAGAATTATACATTTGTTGGTTGTGATGCTTCAGAAATAGAATCTTCATTTGGTATACCACATCCTTCCATTGATATTTTCGGGCAGGATTATACATTTGTCGGTTGTGATGCCAAGATGTGGAACTTTAATGTGGTATACCACATTGTTCCATTCATATTTTCGGGAAGGATTATACATATGTCTGTTTTGATGCCTAAGAAATGGAACTTTATTGTGGTGTATCACATTGTTCCATCTATATTTTCGGGAAGCACCAATACCTTTGTCGGTTGTGATGCCTAAGAAATTGAACTTTGATATGGCAAACCACATTGTTCCATCAATATTTTCGAGAAGGAATATACATTTGTCGGTTGTGAAGCCTAAGAAATGGAACTTTAATGTGGTATACCACATTGTTCAATCAATATTTTCGAGAAGGATTATACGTTTGTCGGTTGTGATGCCTAAGAAATGGATTTAAATGTGGTATATCACATTGTTCTATCAATACCCTCGAGAAGGATTACACATTTGTCAATTGTGATGCCTAAGAAATGGAAATTTAATGTGGTATACCACATTGTGCCATGTATAATTTCGAGAAGGATTATACATTTGTCGGTTGTGATGCCTAAGAAATAGAACTTTAATGTGGTATATCACATTGTTCCATCTGTATTTTTGGGAAGGAAACATTTGTGGGTTTTGATACCTAAGAAATGAAACTTTAATGTGGTATACCACATTATTCCATAATATTTTCGGGAAGGATTATACATTTGTCGGTTGTGGTACATTAGAAAAATCATCTGAATTATAGTCAAAATATGACTCATATAATTCTTCCTCTGTTGGAGAACATTTTTCTCTCTTTTCATTTTTACATTCTTCTGTACTCTCATACAGATGGATTCTAGCAAAGTTGCCCTTATTAGTGTGACGCCCCGTGTCCCAAAATAGACACGACCACGCCCCGGCAACTCACAGACGAGACAGAAATCCGGCATAGTCTCATCTGTAAATCGAACCGGTCGCACTTGTAAAACCTGTCATGCAAACCATACATTCGCATACACAAAGAGATAAACTATCGAGCGGAAGCTAAACAAACTCAACTCAGTTTCGGGTCGAAACCCGAACCACAAACATACAAACGCCTCATACAACACCGATACAACTTATAAACAACTCTAAGTTTTACGTATATACATATTAGAGTTTGGTTTCTGCGATAAATACATAACTTGAAAATAACGAAAAATCATATAAAACGACATAACCCTGCTAGCCTCGTCAGACAAGATCACCGGCTGGAATACACACTCCGCCTCGAGGCTACAATCAAGAACCTACACACTAACAACTGGTAGGGGGGTCAGAATACTCACTGACACGAGTTATTCTGGTAGAAGACCAATCCAAAAGTCATCACGTTTTCAAAAGTTCATTTAATAAGTTGTAAACATCATGACAAAGCGAGTTATCAAACCAATTACCATATATACTATATACAAAACCATTTTCCTTAATCTAGCAAGCAATAACAGTGATTAGCTGCCCACCCATGGTGCGCTCCCAATAAGAGGAGAGTTCCTCAGGAGAACCTAGAGAGTGTTAGATAGTACCAGCCCATTTAAGCACTAGCTAATGCACTACGTCTCCTCGAAAAAGAGACTCACCCCTAGCTGTTAAGCCCCTCTCCCACTAAGGGACTCCGCAATCATTGAAGAGTTTACCTCATGATACATATATACCTTAAGTATCTAAATACGTTTTTGATCACCGAGTTCGAATAAGAGAGCCGTCCCCCAATTACCATGGAAGGACCTGAACCTTATTCTCTTCGGTACCCTGTCATGCATCTAATGCGATCTTTCAAAATAAGTTTCATTCGTATATCAAAACCACATTCTCATATTCGATTCAAATCAATTTCATTCGTATATCAAAACCAATATTCTAATTCGATTCATTATCTTATCAAACACGGAAGTGGAACAACCAAGAGTCATATCGCCACAAAGCAGAGGGATTCCCAATCAATGTCACCTCCCAGACGAGCGGTCAGGAGTGCGTCCCTGAGCCTCGAACTGGAGGCACGAGCACCAATGGCCAGCAAGTGAAGCACTCTACTCCCACAGGTCTCATGACTAGTGTCGCCCACCTCACGGGCTATGTAGTTGGTCTCGGCCGAGAATCTCGGGTCTCGTCTCGGTCTCGGCCCTCTCCCGAGACGAGACTCGGCCGAGACCCCGAGTTAGGGCTTGGCCGAGTTTCTCGGCCGAGACAACCCAAGACCGAGACGAGACCGAGACAGCAACTTCCAAATATTTAGATTTTTTTTTTTTGGAAAACTCTTTGACCTAAATTAAGTACTACTATTTATTATTTTCTCAAATCTTAACTACTTATTATATTCCCAATGTATCTAATATAAACAGCAATAATACTATATAGAATATTTAGGGTTTATGCCTTAGAGAGAAGAAACTAATAAATTCTTTAGAAACTTTCAAAAGTTTAGTAGATTGGGATTTCCTTATACAGAAATTAAGTTATAATACATAGTACAACCTAATGAAGTGAACTATTTTAGAATTTAGCTAATTTCTATATTTGCTGTCTCACCGAGAATCTCGGCCTGTCTACATAGCTCACGGGTCTCACAAGGGTCACACTCGTGTCCACATGTCATCCTACCCTTAATGGCTACGTGCCCGTAGGTTGACATAATCCGCAGTCGGGTACATACAAGAAAATCCAAGTATTTCACAATCATCGTAAAAACAGTTCGAAATCATTTCTCATATCACAGTTAAAACCATTCACGCATATTCAGTTCATCACTTAAAATCGAGTTTCATGCTACCTAAACTCTAGTTATAATGGTGCATATATAACTATAGAATCTAGCATATTCATTATCTATAAAATCATGCTGGATAAAGGATTCAGAACCCCTACCTCAGTCCTTGCATCACCAAAGACCTCCCGCCTACCAGACAACCAAATTCCTCCTCATTCGCATACTCTGGGATAAGGAAGAATAACCAAAAACGAAAAGAAACATTAGGTTCTTATACTAAGAACCTTCGTAAATAAAAAGAATCATTAAAACAAAACCATGAAAACTTAAAAGCAAATTCGCTAACTTCGAAAGACTTCAAGTATCTATCGAATCGATCTTGAACATAAATCATTAGAAGAAATCGAATAATAATCGTCTAAATAGCTCCAAATTTCGATCCCAAATGAAATTAGTACAACTACACACTTATCGAAATAACCATCAAATAACCACCAGATTAAGACGAAATAGGTAATTCTGAACGGATAGATATGTAGAACAAGTCGAATGGGATTACCTGGAACAAGTTTCACTGAATTCCGACGATCGAGCACAAAGTAATCGACGAATAAAATCTATGTCGCCTCGAAGCCTAATTCCCTGTCTTTTTTAACCTTCTCTAATATGAGTTTTGAAAATAAAATGAAATAGAGAATAAAGTGGTGGAGGATATGGGTGCAATTCATGGTCACGTGTAGGCAGGCATGTTGGTGTTGGAAAAGAATGAAAGGTATATGCCACATGTCGTCTCTCAAAGTGGCCATGAAAGTTAATTACTTTTCAACCCTTAATTTATAGATCAATCATAAATAAATCCCACCACATATGTAGCCCACTATTTCAGCCCTTATTAATTACCATTTAATTTACTATTTGACTTTTTTCTAAGTGCCAAACAGTCCCTCTTCTAACTGTGGTCTTTATTTCTTTTGTCGAAAACATGAGATGTTACAATTAGGCTTGAATTGCTGTGAAAATCTCTTTTGGGATTGATTAATATCATTTTTACTTAGTGAACTTTTGATAGAGTCATCAGGAGCATATCTATATCTACATTTGGAGGCAAAATGTCTCCATCTCTTACAAATGCCACAAGGCACAGTAGAGAAGTCAAATTCAGAGGTTGATTCTGCCGAATTTTGACTAAAAGAGGAAGATCCTTTATTAATTTGAGAAGAAGAAGGTTTACCTTGATCTCCATGATAATAATTCCTATAAGGTTGATGAGATTGGATAGCTCGATTGGAATTATAAGGTTTATGACCATATTTTGGAGGAAGATTTTTTACATAATAAGCAGAAGGCTCATCATCAAACAATCTTTCATTAACAGCTACTAATGAATCATATAAGGCTTTTACCTTTCGAAGATAATCTGTTGCAGAAGAATCACCTCTTTTAAGATGTTGAATTTGTTCTCGAAGTGAAGCTTCTTGCTTCATATTCTTCAATATAATTGAGCTCAAGGTACCTCCAAGTTTCTCTAGAGGTTTGAAAACCTAGAACATCAGCTGAGATTGAATGAGTAAAAGTTGCCTTCATACATGATTTAACAAAATTATCAGTCTTCCTCCATTGAAAATAAAGAGGATTTGTAATCTCAATATGATTATCAACAATTGATTTTGCTGGAGGAACAATTGATCCATCAACAAAACCAAATAGATCAGTACTAATTAAAATAGCCTCGAATTGATCTTTCCAAATCAAAAAATTTGATCCATCAAGTTTCTCAGAAACAAAACTAGCAATATTGGATATGGATGTATTCGGTGAAGATAAGTTTGGAGAAGAAACCGATTGTGATGATTGAGAAGCCAATTAGAGATCGAAGAAAAGAAATTCGCAATTTCTAGTGAGAGAAAGAGGAATTTGAGGAAGAAGAAGAACAGAAAAAAATCACTGGCTCTGATACCGTGATAAAAACTAGAGAGAGAAGAATTAGTTCTCTTAATCACTCGAAAAGATTATATTGATTTGTTGAAGTTCTAAGCTTTTTATAAGCTTTTACATTTCAGTTATAGAGAGAGAGAGAAGAGTTTCATTCGGTTACAACCATAACTAACTAGTTTGTTAGGAATAGTTAGTTATGGTTGTTATATTAGTTTTAGCTATAAGCACCTCAGTCTTTTATCTTTCTTACACTCTAATAACACCATCCCTTACATTCTTCTAAAGTAAATGTAACACTATGTTTACACCTTCATAGCCTTCTCTGTCAAAGAGAGAGATTGGAGATGTAAATTATTACTACAAACTAGCAATTAATTCAAACCAGAGTTTGAAGTGACATGTCTCTCTTTCTCATTCATGTTTTGATATGGTCTCAAGGTTCACCACAAATGAATTTTTCTATGGATCACTCTGTTGGATTATTAATCAGCAAGTTATAACACTAAAAGCAAAAGCGGTGTTTCTTTCGATTACTAAAAATCCTTGGTTTCTTCTTTGATATCACATTAAGTACATAGATTATCCCTTCTACACGGGTTGAATTTTTCTATGGAATTTTTTTTTAGAGAACTACTAACAAGCTATAGCACTCAAGGCCGCCAAAAATCTAATATCTCTAGAATAGTCTACTGTTCTTCCTATGTTGTAAATCTAATTCTTAAAATCCTAAGGAGAGACACCTAAAGTTAAGAAAAGAAAAGAAGCAAATCTAATATATATATAATAAACCAGAAGGGAAAACGATGACTGGGACAAACATCCTTTTTAAATAAAGGATATTGTCTAGAAGTCATTCTCAAAATTTAAATTATAGTCCTTCGTAGAAATACAGATGGAACAATGTGCTATACCACATTAAAGTTCCATTTCTTAGGCATCACAACCGACAAATGTATAATCCTTCTCGAAATTATACATGGCACAATGTGGTATACCACATTAAATTTCCATTTCTTAGGCATCACAATTGACAAATGTGTAATCCTTCTCGAGGGTATTGATAGAACAATGTGATATACCACATTTAAATCCATTTCTTAGGCATCACAACCGACAAACGTATAATCCTTCTCGAAAATATTGATTGAACAATGTGGTATACCACATTAAAGTTCCATTTCTTAGGCTTCACAACCGACAAATGTATATTCCTTCTCGAAAATATTGATGGAACAATGTGGTTTGCCATATCAAAGTTCAATTTCTTAGGCATCACAACCGACAAAGGTATTGGTGCTTCCCGAAAATATAGATGGAACAATGTGATACACCACAATAAAGTTCCATTTCTTAGGCATCAAAACAGACATATGTATAATCCTTCCCGAAAATATGAATGGAACAATGTGGTATACCACATTAAAGTTCCACATCTTGGCATCACAACCGACAAATGTATAATCCTGCCCGAAAATATCAATGGAAGGATGTGGTATACCAAATGAAGATTCTATTTCTGAAGCATCACAACCAACAAATGTATAATTCTCCCTCGAATATTCATGGAACAATATACTACATAGCACATTAAAGTTTCTTAAGCATCATTATCGATAAATGTATAATCCTTCCCACTATTATGAAGAAGGTGCAATAGTGTAAATACGAATAGAACTCTTGTTAACCCCGTGATCGAGAGAGATGAATTTGTGACCAAGAGGTTTTTACAAAGTAAAATTGTGAAATAAATCAAGCAATCTAGACAAAATTAACTAACCTTTGTCTCGATTATCTCTTGCCATCAAAAATGACTTTTGCTTGAGTACCTGTAAGCAGAATCCACCTACACCTCAAGGTGTTGATTTGGTCCCACTCTCAAAACACTCGGGAGCATTGAAACCAATAATATAAAAGTTACCCGTTAAGCCTTTTATAGTCCACTACATTTTCTGTCATAGGAGAGAATTGCACCTCGAAAATCAATAAACTGAAGTCCCACTTCTGTTTATACTTGATTTCCTGGTCACTTCTGGAAGACGTGAAAGCAAATACCTGGATATGCTACGAGTCCTAGGTGTCTCCGTATTTGAAGAGATATTTGGCGATAAACTTGAGTTGGTCTGAAGGGACGATTATAAACGATTGAAGTATGTGGGTGAACAAAATATTCAGCTACCACTGTTCAGATCTAGGTATATTAATGCAAAATATGAGCATGCTTCAACAATAAGAGCAACTATAACTGAACTATAGACAGTATCAGTATAATGAGTTAGTTTATTCTTCCTATTGTGAATAATACTAGCTCTGATTTCCAACTTCCATGTTTTATTAATCTAAGATGGAAACTTGTAGTAGAAAATATGTGAGCTCAGCTGCAAATCTTATCAAGCTATGCAGATATAATAAACGCATTTGGGTTCTCATTGTCATAAGTTAGATGATTTCTCATAAAAAGTAGCTAATCAATTACGATACAAGACATTCCAACTATAAAACTTGAAAAACAGATCTGAATATGTGAAACAATAAAATGAATCGTAAACTGGTCGCTCGTGGAACGTTATGTAGTCTATTACATTCTCCACTATAGGAGAGAATTGCTTTTTAAGAACCAATAAGTGACCTCCCAGCTTTGGGTGAAACAATAATATGAATGCAGATACTTGATAAGCTTCATGACTTAGGGGTCTCTGTAATAAAACCTTGGACATTGTGCGAGTGCTTGTTTGAGGGGATCATCCACAATGATTGAAGTTGTCATCCACACTACCAATATATTAGTTAGAGTCATCCTTGTATAAGGATCTAGGTATTATAATGCAACATACTGGACATTGTTTAACAGTTCGAGCTACAAAATTGAACAATTCACGATTTTAGTAGATTATTACCCATCTCGACCAGTTTGTGTTTCTCTTACGAAACAAGGTAACGAAATAATTTCCAATTCTAACTTTCGAACTTTTGATTCAAACCTCCTAATGGAGGGTCGAGAGTAGATATCTGAAGATATAACATGCCGTTATTTTAACAAGGAAATGAACTCAAGATATGACAAAAATACCCAAAATTACCTGCACAAGAAGCCACACCTTTATGGCCTTGCAAAAGCAGAGCATTTGCAACTCTCCCTGTCGTCTGTGAGATGAAGTCTTCAATTTTTTTTAATTTCTATTTACGAAAGCTGAAAACAAACTGATTCTAGTACTGGCATCTTTGCAGCCTTGTCAATTCTTTTGAACTTTTCAAGTGCAAACTAAATTGCTTACTCCTGTTTAAGCCATCAACAGATTAAAAACTAAAAATACATGTCAGGTTTCCTGTCACAATCTATATTATTAGTATTGAGGACAAGCCAATCAAAACCCATAAAATTATGTTCAAGTTGTAAAGTAAATCAAACAATCTTGCAAAATTAACAGAGAAGATAAACAGAAGGTTAGAATACATCATTTTCTCTCGTCACCAAAATAGATAATTGTGGTTATCCATTTATAGTCTAATACATTCTACATACTGGAGGAGAAAACTATTTTTACACCAATAAGTTGAATTCCCAAAAGACATAATAAGTTTGTTCATCGTAAATAAAATATCAACTAACGAAACTCATGTATAAAGAATCAGGTACTACAATGCAGCAAGCTTTCATAAAAAAGAAGAGCTAATATTGACTTAGGATGATGAATGACCAACATCCCCAGTATTATACATTTCTAGAATATATGATGGGCTAAGATCGATTGACCAGCCTCAAGGGCATGGTCCCCTTCCATCAGCTATTGATGAAAATATATAGTATACCCACATGAAAATTCCATTTCTTAAGCATCACAACCACAGTTATTTAATCCTTCCCTCGACTTTGATGGAATAATAAGGTATACCACGTAATAGTTTTGTTTCTTCGACATCGATACACACGTATGTAAAATCTTTCCCTCGATTATTGATGGAAATATATGATATACCATATTAAAGTTCAATTTCTTAAGCATTGCTTACGACAAGTGTATAATACTTCCCTCAATTATTGACGAAACAATATGGGATATCACATTAAATTTCAATTTCTTAAGCATCACTACCGACAAATATTTAATCTTTCTAAACAAATATATATAATCTTTCCCTCGATTGTTGATGGAACAGAATGGTATCCCACATTCCGATTTCTTAAGCATCACCACCCACAAGTGTATAATCCTTCCCTCGATTATTGATTGAAATATATGGTATAACACATTAAAGTTCCATTTCTTAAGCATTATATCCGACAAATATATAATACGTACCACAAAATTGAAGGAACAATATGGTATACCAGATTAAAGTTCCATTTGTTAGGCATCACAACCGATAAATATATGACCCTTCCCTTGATTATTGACCGAAATATATAGTATACCACATTAAGGGTCCATTTATCAAGCATGACAACCGACAAATGTATAATCCTTCCCTCAATTATTGATGAAAATATATGGTATACCACATTAAAGTTCCATTTTTTAAGCATCACAATCGACAAATATATAGTCTTTCCCTCGAACATCGATAGAATAAAGTGGTATACCACATTAAAGTTCCATATCTTAGGCATCACAACTGACAAATGTATAATCCTTCCCGAGAATAGTGATGGAACAACAGGGTATGACACATTAAAATTCCATTTCTTACGCATCATAGTCGACAAAAGTATAATTCTTCCCGAAAATATTGATGGAACAATGTGGTAGATACCAGATTAAAGTTCCATTTTCTTAGGCATCACAACCGATAAATGTATAATCCTTCCCGAAAATATTGATGGAACAATGTGGTTTACCTAATTAAAGTTCCATTTCTTAGGCCTCCATACCGACATATGTATAATCCTTCCCAAAAATATGGATGGAACAATGTGGTATTCCACATTAAAGTTCCATTTTATAGGCATCAAAACCAACAAATGTATAATCCTTCCGAATATATGGATAGAAAAATGCGGTATACCACATTAAAATTCCATTTCTTAGGCATCACAACCGACAAATGTATAATCGTTCCCCAAAATATGATGGAACAATGTGGTATACCACATTAAAGTTCTATTTTTTAGGTATGAAAACAGACAAATGTACAATCCTTCTCGAAAATATTTGATTGAACAATGTGGTATATACCACATTAAAGTTCCATTTCTTAGGCATGATAACCAACAACTGTATATTCCTTGAAAATATTGATGGAACAATGTGGTTTACCATCTAGACAAATACAACTTACACCGTGATGCTACCAATACGGTATTTCACTTGTGTAATAGCCCATGCAATTATTACTCGAAGAATATAACGCATGAAAAGCTTGACTTGAAACTCAAAATGCTAATATGTAGTACATATATTAAAAAAAACAAGGGCATACACCATATAGCCCACAATATTAAGTTCCACTAGCTAACTTCCAAAACCATACCCTCAGCCTCAAACACTACGTTGGGTGTGAATCCTAACATAAGATGTACAATTTCATTATATAATAAAAACCCATCTTTCTCAACCAAAAGTAGAATAAGGAACTTAAAGCAGCTTTAAGACTCTAGTGAATGTCTACTGCAGACTTTCAATTAATCAATATGCATTTTTCGGGTTTCACCTAGCAGTCTCTTCAAGTGGTACGAAAAGGAATCTTATTAACCCCGTGATAGAGAGTTGTATTCGTGACCAAGAGGTTTTTACAAAGTAAAATTGTGAAATAAACGAATCAATCCATACAAAATTAACTAACCTTTGTTTCAATTATCTCTTGCCATCAAAAATGAGTTTTGCTTGAATACTTGTAAGCAGAATCCACCTACACCTCAAGGTATTGGTTTGGTCCCTCTCTCAAAACACGAGCATTGAAACCAATCATATAAAGTTACCCATTAAGCCTTTTATAGTCCATTACATTTTCTGTCATAGGAGAGAGTTGCACCTTGAAATCAATAAAATGAAGTCCAACTTCTGTTTATACTTAATTTCCTGGTTACTTCTGGAAGACGTGAAAGCAAATACCTGGATAAGCTACGAATCCTAGGTGTCTCCGTATTAGAAAAGATATTTGGCAATAAACTTTTGTTGGTCTGAAAGGACGATTATAAACGATTGAAGTATGTGGGTGAATAAAATATTCAGCTACCACTGTTCGGAGTTAGGTATATTAATGCAAAATCTGAGCATTCTTCAACAATAAGAGCAACTATAATTGAACTATAAACCGTATCAGTAGAATGAGTCAGCTACCACATTAAAGTCCTTTTGTTAGGCATCACAATCGACAAATAAATGACCCTTCCCTCGATTATTGACCGAAATATTTAGTATACCACGGTAAAGTTTCATTTCTCAAGCATGACAACCAACAAATGTATAATCCTTTCTGAAAATATTGATGGAAATTTATCGTATACCACATTAACATTTCATTTTTCAAGCATCACAACCGACAAATGTATAATCCTTCCTGAAAATATTGATAGAACAATGTGGGCAAATTCCATTTCCTAGGCATCACAACGGACAAATGTATAATCTTTCTCGAAATTATTTATGAAACAATGTGGTATACCGTATTATAGTTTCATTTTTCACGCATCATAACCGACAACTGTATAGTCCTTTTCCTCGAATATCGGTGGAACAATGGGTATGCCCCATTAAAGTTCCATTTTTACGCATCACAATTAACAAAAGTATAAGTATTCCAGAAAATATTAAGGGAACAATGTGGTATATACCACAATAAAGTTCCATTTTCTTAGCCATCACAACCAACAAATGTATAATCCTTTCCAAAATATTGATGGAACAATGTGGTATACCATATTAAAGTTCCATCACTTAGGCATCACAACCTACAAATGTATAAGCCTTCCCGCAAATTTTGATGGAACAATGTGGGATACCACATTGAAGTTCCATTTTTTTTTTTTTTTTTTGAATTGTTCAGCGTGTCTCGAACCCTTGACCTCTAGGGTGGAAGATTGTACCTCTTACCACTCCAACCAAGGGTTGTTGACATTGAAGTTCCATTTCTCAGGCACCACAACCGACAAATGTATAATCCTTCCCGAAAATATTATGGAATAATGTGGTATACCACATTAAAGTTTCATTTCTTAGGTATCAAAACCCACAAATGTTTCCTTCCCAAAAATACAGATGGAACAATGTGATATACCACATTAAAGTTCTATTTCTTAGGCATCACAACCGACAAATGTATAATCCTTCTCGAAATTATTCATGGCACAATGTGGTATACCACATTAAATTTCCATTTCTTAGGCATCACAACTGACAAATGTGTAATCCTTCTCGAGGGTATTGATAGAACAATGATATACCACATTTAAGATCCATTTCTTAGGCATCACAACCGACAAACGTATAATCCTTCTCGAAAATATTGATGGAACAATGTGGTATACAACATTAAAGTTCCATTTCTTAGGCTTCACAACTGACAAATGTATATTCCTTCCCGAAAATATTGATGGAAAAATAAGTTACGATGCCTGCACCATAATTTCCCCATCTATAAAACAATATCACGGTAAGAGAATTATGTGCTAGAATTTCTTCTATACTAATATAAATGGAACAATACATAAATCTAAAAAATTCATCATATTCGAATAAAAGAGCCTATGCAATGTAATTCCAACTTTACAGTTTGACAATAAATTCTCATCTTACTGCTTGGACAATAGGAAAAAGATGAAGGAAAAGAGTAAGGCCACTTAACCCTTTGACAGTTGCAAAAAAAGAGAAAGATGAAGGAAGTTAGCCAAATATGGCCAAAGCGAAGCCCAGTGAAAGAAAATGAAGGGAAGTGATTGACTAATGTTTCATGATACTAAGAGTAAGTAATTGAATTCTTCTCTTTAATTCCAAGACCTTTAAAGGAGAGCCTAAACAATAACTTTTCAAAAAAAATTGACACTCAAGCAAAAGTGGATTTTAGGCCCCTTATTAGAGAAATAATCCCAAAATAAAAACATTAATTCTAATTTAAATTTAGAAGTAATAAACTATGAAAGGAGAAAATAACGAAGGATGATGATGGGTATCATTAGAACAAAAATTCAGATATGCGCTAAAATGAACGACTTGTGAACTAAAAAAAACTTATGAAAAGAAAACAATTAAGGAACTATTTACTCTAACATACGCATCAAAGGGAAAATTAGTAGAAAGGATATTGATCCCATACCTAAACACTTCTTGAATAGAGATATGTAGTGAAACAATTGTTCCAATTACCATCATCAACCTCACATCTTCTATTCTAAAGCTTTTGTCCACTACAAAACGATGAAAGAAAAGAAACACTTAAGGCATAAATAAGTAACATATATAGTTGGTTGATACTATACATATATTATTAGCTGAAGCAAGATTTGCATGCTTCGACCATAGTTGGCCGAATAGTATTAGCTCATATGTAAATCATGAGTAACATCAAGTATCTGTATGGAACCACTAACAAGGATAAATTATTGTTGCACTTGCCTCAAGAAAACCACATTAATGTTCTTGGTTTTGTATGTCACGATGTCCTTTTTCTGTGTTGGGTCTAAACTAAGAGGTCTTCGACATTAGTCCGTTACATCGGAGACGTACTTTTCTCATACTGAGTTATACTATTGATCTCATGGTCCAACTACTCTACTACTACTACTGCTCTTTTTCTCTTGGGTCTAAAACTAAGAGGTTTTTTACATCATTTTGGTACATAGGAGACATATTTTTCTCGTAATGAGTAGTACTGTTTATCAAACCGTCCAACTACTCTACTATTACTACTCTTTTTTTGTGTTGGGTCTAAACTAAGAGGTCTGCTACATTATTTTGGTACGTCGAAGACGTATTGTTGTCAATAATGAGTACTATTGATCACACTATCCAACTACTCTACTGATACTACTCTTATTTCATCCTATTTAGGTCTATAACCTGATTTTTAATTAAATGCACTAAATATCGAGTTGCTTCCTACCATTAAACAAATTATAGATATCTCAATATTCTGTGTTGGATCTAATCTTAAGAGGTCTGCTACATTATTTCGGTACGTCGAAGACGTGTTTTTGTCAATAATGAGTACTATTGATCACACGGTCCAACTACTCTACTAATACTACTATTATTTCATCCTATTTAGGTCTATAACCTGATTTTTAGTTCAATGCACTACATATCGAGTTGCTTCCTACCATTAAATAAATAATAGATATCTCAATGTTTCTTGAAAGTTACAACACAAAGTAGTAGGGCTGCAGTTCAGACTTCTAAATTGATAACAACTAACACCCAAAAGAAGGAAAATCTGAAATTGATTCATTTAACACTTTCTAAGCATGATGAAACCACTTCAATTTCACACTTGACATTTAATCAAATAGTTTCTAAGCAAGAGAAAACCAGGAAAAAAAATACTTCTAAGCTAAGATTAAAGTTCTTAAACAATTTAACAATGAAATTGGGGAAAATGATGAAGGCATGTCTAGGGGAAATTATGGAATCGAAATGATTAGCGGAAAACGTTACCTTGAAGGCATGTCTAGTGAAAAATGATTAGGTAAACGATTCACTTCCATTCCCTTCCCTCATCGCCATCAATGACAACTATATACAACAATTTTGGCATTTCCGCCATCTTTGATTTATTCTCAGAACTTTAAACTGCAAAATTTAAGCAGTTAATGGAGATCAAAGACTCAAAAACAACCTATGTTTAATATTACAATCATGAAAAGGAAAGATTAAGAGAAAACAATGGTAAAAAATTCTTAGATATCCGAACCTGATCGAAGATCTAAACAATGTGGTATACCATATTAGAGTTCCACGTTTTAAGCATCACAACCGACAAATGTATAGTCTTTCCCCCGAATATCAATGGAACAATAGTGGTATACCACTTAAAGTTCCATATCTTAGGCATCACAAGCGACATATGTATTATCCTTCCCGGGAATATTGATGGAACAATGGGTATGCCACATTAAAGTTCCATTTCTTACGCATCACAGTTGACAAAAGTATAATTTTTCACGAAAATATTGATGGAACAATGTGGTATACACCACAATAAAGTTCCATTTTCTTACGCATCACAACCGAAAAATGTATAATCCATCCCGAAAATATTGATGGATAATGTGGTATACAATATTAAAGTTCTATGACTTAGGCATCACAACCGACAAATGCATAAGCCTTCACGAAAATATTGATAGAACAATGTGGTATACCACATTCTAGTTCCATTTCTCAGGCACCACAACCAACAAATGTATAATCCTTCCCGAAAATATTATGGAACAATGTGGTATACCACATTAAAGTTCCATTTCTTAGGAATCAAAACCAACAAATATTCCTTCCCAAAAATACAGTTGGAATAATGTGGTATACCACATTAAAGTTCCATTTCTTACGCATCACAACCAACAAATGTATAATCCTTCTCGAAATTATTAATGGCACAATGTGGTATACCACATTAAAGTTCCATTTCTTAAGCATCACAACCGGCAAATGTGTAATCCTTCTCGAACGTATTGATAGAACAATGTGATATACCGCATTTAAGATCCATTTCGTAGGTATCACAACCGACAAACGTATAATCCTTCTCGAAAATATTGATGGAACAATGTGGAATAACACATTAAAGGTTTCATTTCTTAGGCATCACAACCGATAAATGTATATTCCTTCCCGAAAATATTGATGGAATAATGTGGTTTACCGCATTAAAGTTCCATTTCTTAGGCATCACAACCGACAAATGTATAATCCTTCCCGAAAATATCGATGGAACATTGTGGTGTACCACATTAAAGTTCCATTTCTTAGGCATCAGAACCGACAAATGTATAATCCTTCCCGAAAATATTGATGGAATAATGTGGTTTACCGCATTAAAGTTCCATTTCTTAGGCATCACAACCGACAAATGTATAATCCTTCCCGAAAATATCTATGGAACATTGTGGTGTACCACATTAAAGTTCCATTTCTTAGGCATCAGAACCGACAAATGTATAATCCTTCCCGAAAATATGGATGGAACAATATGGTATACCACATTAAAGTTCCACATCTTGGCATCACAACCGACAAATATATAATCTTTCCCGAAAATATCGATGGAACAATGTGGTCTACCAGATTAACGTTTTAGTTCTGAAGCATCACAACTAACAAATGCATAATCTTTCTCTCAAATGTTTAAGGAGCAATGTGGTCCACCACATTAAAGTTTCAATTGTTAAGCATCACAACTGACAAATGTATAATTCTCCCTCAGACATTGATGAAACAATATATTACATAGTACATTAAAGTTTCTTAAGCATCACTATTTCTTAAGCATCATTATCGATAAATGTATAATCCTTCCCACTATTATGAAGGTGTAATAGTGCAAATAAGAAAAAAAATATAAACTATTAGGTAAAACAAGACATATACACCATGTCCTAAGCATCAATACCAAAGATCGTGGAATCGTTCCCTTAATTATTGGTGGACAAATAGAATATAAGTACTTGCATACTATGTTGTATTAAGCGAGATGCGAGGCGAGGCGATGAGGATCTCGCCTGCGCCTTGCGCGCTTCCACGCGCCTTGGCGATCGCCTCGTACCACTTGAGTTGCAGAAAGTGAGGTGAAGAAGAGAGGTGTTGAAGAAGGTGGAGGAGTTATGAACAAGTTTCTACTTGAGTTGCAGAGTAAAAAGACAAACCTTACGGCTGGGAAGGTGAAGGAGAGAAGAAACCCTAAGATATCTTATTTGTGACCGTTAGATTTGAAGGGAAGGTTCAGATTTAGTCAAACTAGTTTTTAAATATTCTTATAGTCCTCCCTTTCTTATAAGGCATTTCGTCCTCCAATATTTAAGTAATAATGAAAAGAAAAAGAGGTGTATTGTACTCCTCATCTCCACAACAATAAATTGAAAATTAAGTAGGGCCAGAATTTGGCCACGTCCTCTTTTTCTTTCTTTTAATTAAAAACCCAACTACCCACGAAACCCTAAAAAACTCAGCCTCTTCTCCTTCTTCACCAGCAGCCGTCTCTTCTCCTTCAACCTCTAGAAAACCCTAAAAATGGCTTTTTGTCAGTTTTTTTCTTGTTTCTCGCCTCCAATCGACTTCATGATTCCCCTAGTCGAACAAAGGCGATCGCTTAAGCGCGCTTAAGCGATACCTGAGGAAACCAGGGGAAGTGTATTTGAAGCGAGTCGATGGCTTCAAACACCTTGCGCCTTGGTCGCCTAAGGCGCGCTTATGCGCGCCTTTGACAACATAGCTTGCATAAGGTAATAACGAGAACTTCTACAATATAATGATATAACTAGGAAGTGATAGGACCACAAAGCAACATGTCTTCAAGTAATGATAGATGTGCTTAATTAGTTGCAAGAGAGGAAGACAACAACTTTGTATAAATAAGTGATAGTCAAGACTTTGAATTCATCGGTAATATCAAGAAAATCAACTCGAAAAGCGTGTTCCTCCGAATAAAAGAAACTATGATGGTCAATGTTTAGGTTTTTCTGCAATTTAGATAAAACGAATCAATGTAAAAGACCTGAGATTCCAGAATTGAACAGGTAATTCCAGAAATGATTCGGTTATGATCCAAGAAATAAACGAAGAGAAACAAAGCGATTGATTCAGAAGGAAGATAAAAGTAGAAATTGATAACCCCTATCATGATAGAAAGTCTCATTGACTAATAAAAATAACCAAACGGTTAATATCAAAAGATCAAGATAGACAACCAAATTCTGTAATCTAGACTACAACAAGTTGCAGATCGGCAGAGATTTGACCGTATAGGAAAATAAAGATTATATTATTAATCCAACACTCAGAGCACAGATACAAAAGACTTCTTACTTCAACATGCAAGAATTATACTTTCCAACCTTAAACAACGAGATAAAACAGATTAAAGTACTACTATGGTAATACAGAATAGGAATTAAAGAACAAGTATCTACCTTCTGATATATTATATTTAACTTATAAGTACGACCCACGGAAACAGTAGATCGATAAAAGTAGAAAAGCCCTAAATATACTACGACCTAAATCCAATAGGATATGATAAGCACAATAAAGGAACACAATAGAGAAAAAGATCTAATATCAAGTATCAATGAATATTTTGGATTAGAGTACTTCCCTGGCTTGCTACAAGTTTGTTCCAAGTTGAGTTTCTTAGCCTGTTGGAGACTGAATACACCTTTAGATTAGATATTTCCCCAATCTGAATAGGATTATTTAACTAAATATGATGAAACCTAGATCTAGGGTTTGGGTGTTTATTACTATGAACAAAAATTGGAGTTGGGAGATGGAATTACTGGAGTCTACCAAAAGGTAAGGTTGTAAGGTTTAGAGATTTTTTGGTATTGGTATGAAGATTGGCGTTCACTGTAATGGATTGGTGTTCACTGGTATTGGTATGAAGATTGGTGTTCAATCATAACCTAATAAAACCTTTTAAGAATGTTAACAAGTTCATTACCTGTAGATCTTTTGACTGAAAAAAGTATGGCGATGATGGTGACGCAGTAGACCCTTCTTGCCCTAAAAAAGTATGAAGATTGGTGTTCACTGTAAATCTGTAATCGATTGTTGGATGGATTGAGATGGAAACCTAGGGTTACGGTAGAAAGGAGAGAGGGAAAAATCGCTATAAACCCTTTCTCAAAAAACCTCTCAGATCTTTGTTTTGTTGATTTTGTAAAGGATCGTTGTTTTGTTGATTTTGTAATCAAATTTTCTTGGAAAGTTCGTCAAAATTACGGTACATAACAAAAGGTTGAAACAAGAGGTTGAAAGGCGCCTCTTATAAAGTTAAGAAGAAATTTGTAATGGACACAGCACACTCCTTAACAAAAAAAAAAATGGACACAGCACACTCCTTAACAAAGAAATTTCAAGTGTTGTATAATATGTATAGACTTACCTATATCAAACTACTTTTGTTTCTTTTTCTCTCAAGACTTATATTATAGTCTAGATTTTGGTTTCTTTTGACATCACCAATTGTGAGATTGACATTGGTTTATTGTAGATAATGGTCGGCAATTGTTTTGCGCTATTAGATTCGTACAGCAAGGTATTCCACCAAAAATATGGGCTCATTCGAGATTCAATTTGACATGCTACAAATTAAAGTCCAAATAATGACTGGCAGTTGGTTTGTGGTTATACACTTACACAATTGATGAGTGGAGATGCTTATTTTTTGTTTGAGATTCAGTTTGTACGTTTAGATGTCTTGATGTATATTGACAAAAGGCATAACATGGCAACTAACTTATAATATCCATAACATCGAGTATGAATTGAATGCTTGTTCATGAAATTAGAGACACATACAATTGTGGTCACATTGCAAATTTGTTATGAAAACTTTTATGCCTACGAAACTAACATTATTTAACACTAAATATATTTGCTGAAGCACAAATATTATTCTCGACCATTTGAAGAATAACTTGCGGGTCATGCTCTTGAAGCTGATACTTATGCTCATTTAAGGTACAAAGGACTGTTTTGCTCCATGTCCCTTCGTTTGTTAGGATTTACGCCATCCAGATGTTACTCGTGAAGTTGCCGGAATGAACAATATGGTGGTATCTTTCTTTTTTCCACTTTGAATATGACTTGCCTGGGCCTAGTATGTCTGAGTCTGAGTTTTTAGTTTGACTTGTTTTTGAAGGGATGCTATGGTCATTCAGATTAGCCATTTATCTATAACTTAGAGAAAGGAAGTTCCTTACTTCAACCCATACTCTGGCTTAATCAAGACCAGACAGAGTTAAAATAAACTCAACCCATAACCAGAGGAACAACAATCTTAAGACATTTATGAACGATTATTTTTCTGGTTATAAGCTTTTAATCTGGTTTATTTTTTGTGTGTTTCAGAAAAATGTCAAGAACAAGAACAGCACTACGGGTTTTTCAGCCTAACACCACAAACGTGAAAAAATTAGAGAAGTTCAAGGGATCTGATTTCGCCCTGAAGCGCAAGTCGAAGAAAAATAAAAAGTTTGGCGAATGCTACAACTGTAGAAAGCGGGGCCACCTAGCTTCATTAGTAACCAAGCTTCATTAGTAAAAGACACCGAAAATCAGAATCACTGTCTTATGACTATTGAATTCGAAAAGGTGTTCGAAATACTTCATAAGATGAACATCTGTGCAGTGGCACATGAACATAACCTGGTTAACAACCAGAGATGGTGGGTCGACACTAGGGCAAGTCGTCACATTTGTAGTGACAAAAGCCTATTCTCTTCCTACACAGAGGTAGTCGAAGGAGAGACCTTATTCAAGGAAAATGGCTCGACTACCCAAGTCAAAGGAAAGGGGGAGATCATGTTAAAATTCACTTCAGAGATAGAAGTGACTTTGATCGATGTACTCCATGCTCCAGACAATCAAAAGAACTTGATTTTTGGCTCCCTTCTAAGTGAATACGAGTTCAGACTAATCTTTCTGTCAGATATCGTTATCCTATTTAAGAATAGGATGTATATTGGGAATGGCTATTTATGTGGGGGATTATTTAAATTAAATGTTACCCATGTAAAGCCAAAGGCACATATTATTAATGAAATTAATAATTATGCCCATATTGTCGAGTCCTCCAATATTTGTCACGAAAGATTAGGACATGTGAATAATAAGTCATTAAAGAAATTAATGAACTAGAAGTTAATTCTGAAACTCGAAATTGACTCAAGACGATCATGTCCAACACGTGCAGAGTCAAAAATGACTAAGACATAGTGTAAGGCTTTAGACTTAATGCACATTGAACTCTGGAGCTTAAAGGCGGTTCAAACACGAGGTGGAAAAAGGTAATTCATCACCTTTATCGATGACTCCACTTGGTTATGTTATCTTACTTACTAAGGAGTAAGGACGAAGTAATCGAGAAGTTCGAGCTTTATAAAACCAAAGTAGAAACTCAACTTTATAAAAAGATTGGGGCTTTGAGAAACGATTGAGATGGAGAGTATGAATCTCCTTCCGCCAAGATATACGCTAATAATGGCATAGTTTACCAAACGGCAACTGTTTTGGTATAGTAGAGTGAAAGTACAGAACGTTAAAAGGGAAAAAATTCGATTAGTGGAGATTGAAAACGATGATCAATCTAATCTCGCCGGGTCATGTGAAGTATTTCACTAAAGGCTATCCCTAGCAGTGGACTAGAAGACACAAGTCTTGAATACTTGATCCTAAAAGTTCAATTCGATGACGAGTCGAAGAAGACAACCGCATAAGTGAGCGGAGTAGTGTGTCAAGCCAAATGTCAAAACCTAAACGGTTAGACAAGGCCGATGACAGAATGTTCTCGTTGTACAAAGAGTTACAAGACGATGAAATGTTCGAAATAACTCATCAGTCTGAGACAATGAAAATTCCGTGAACAGTCTCGAATACAAAGTTGACGGAGAATGCAAAATTCTAAAATTAAACTTGTCTTCAAGAAAGTAAGTTATTTCGCATAACATACTCAGACGGTAAATTAGTATAATTCTCTAGAAGGTCCTTAGACCTGTCCAAGCATTACAAAAGGATCCTCAGATATGTTAAAAGGAAGGACCTTTGCTGAAAGATCTCGAAGATCAGAAGTTATTATAAATAAATCCTTAAGTCTTTATAAGTAGGTCCTTAGTTTTGCATAATTACAGAATAGTCCTTCATAAATCCTCATGGGCAACCTAATCTTCTTGGATAGATAAGGGGATTAAGGTTGATACAACATGAAGTTGAATATTACATCATTCGGTCTAGACGTGACTGGAATAGTAAATTGAAGGGTCTTGGTAAGATTTTTGATTTAAGAGTGCGAACGAAATCTAGAGACGATGAAGGACAAATAAGGGAATGATAACTTTGATGATCATGTGATAGTTTTAAATCTATCAAGGGAGTATATATGTTAAGACATATAACTTAAGAAAGAGTTAAGCTCACCTTGTCTTATATTTCAAGGTTCTAATGATCATAAATTACCATGTTATGAAACAAAACTAAAAAACAGTACACTAAAGAAATTGTGTACGAAAATAGTTTTGTAAAAAAGGAGAATGCATTGGTTACCCTAGAACTGTGGGGGCAGATATTGTACAATATCTAAACGGTGCCCTATATGAAATATTATAAGATTCCATCTAAGTCGATGGATAAGATAAAATATTCTTGAAATGTGGGGGAACGGAGAAGGAACCGAAAAGCCAATTATAAATAAATTAATGGAATAAAGATCTTCATATTCTTCGTAAGATACAACGTCATATGGACATGAGAAGAGGAAAATTAGGAGTACCTCGGAAACCAGATGTTTGGTCGATAAGGTTTCATTAAGCTAAGAACTGCGATTATATTCACTACGATTTGACAAGATTAAGAAATCAAGTGTGTGAATATAAGTGATGACGTGAATGTCTAATTTACTCTACAAATCTGGAAAACCACAAATGGGAAGAACTTCTCTCTCTCTAATTCTCTCTCTCTAATCCTAAACTAAGTAACGAGATTCAACCGTGAATCATCTGTTCAAAATAACAGAAAATACTAGTTAGGAATAAGAAAGTTTTTGAGAAGATATGATTCGATGCTTTTCCAGATTGAATCGTTACTCATGATTGATAATCTAAAGTGCATGGTTAGATAGAGAATGGTAGAATTACCACGATAAGCATAAATACTTGAATTTGAACAAATTCAAGAAAGAGTTATCTGAGTAACAAATAGTTCTTAGGTATCTGAGTATACTCGTATGATTTGGTTATACATATCATAAAGGAAAATGTAGATGTGGACAACACTCGTATCTCAGATACAAAGTCTAACAGTGGATTTGAAAAATCACTAAGGGTTATGATATCACAAAATCCTCAAGGCAGACGTGCATAGCTGCATCAACAATGTAATCCTCAAGGCAGACGTGCATAGCTGGATTTGAAAAATTTGTTCTAATCTTGGATAAGATTCGTTCCTCTGGTTACTCTGATTTGAATCTCTATTCTGATCTCATGATCAGTATTAGTGCTCGGATGGAAAGTAGAGTCTAAGACGAACCCGTAGGCGAAAACGGAAGTCAAATCGGAGTCCAAAATCATTTTAAGTATTTGTTCCAAAAAAGTGATTTTATAGAGTGGATTCCAAAATCCTAGACTTCTCCCCAATTTGAGTTCATTTATTTTATTTGTTTTAGTACTTTAGTATTTTATCACCAAAATCATAAAACCAAAATCAAAACCAAAAACCGTGTTATTTCCAAGTCTTAGAATAGGTTTCACTTAGTCTCTGAGGAACGAACCGGTCTTACCGGAATTTATTACAACTTGACACCCGTGCACTTGCGGGTGTAGACCTATTTAGGAAACTTTCTAGGCCCATCAAGTTTTTGGCGCCACTTGCGGGTGTAGACCTATTTAGGAAACTTTCTAGGCCCATCAAGTTATTTCCAAGTCTTAGAATAGGTTTCACTTAGTCTCTGAGGAACGAACCGGTCTTACCGGAATTTATTACAACTTGACACCCGTGCACTTGCGGGTGTAGACCTATTTAGGAAACTTTCTAGGCCCATCAAGTTTTCTCTCAATCTCTATTCTGTTTTCTTTCTCTCACTAAAATAAAAACAGAAGAGGGAGATGAAGATGATGATGATGGTAATAACTCTCTGTTTTCCTTCTCTTTCTTTCTCTGATTTTTCTAATTTAGTTGAGCTTTTTGACCCCCCAAAGATGAGATATATCTTTGATTGATTATTCTTTATTATGCTTCATGGTTTAATTTGTTTTAGTTTGTTAAATAGCTTTTCTATTCATTATCTATACTTTTAGGTTTGATACATCATGCTTAGGTTAAATCCTTTGATGGTGTATACTTATCACTTGATAGATAATAGTTTAGAGGTTTGTTTTTCAAAATAAATACAATTACATTGTTATGATTTATCGGTTTTAACAAAAACATCCCCCGGAATTAGGTTAGTTCATTAACCGAAATTCTGAGTTATAGGAAAAGAAAATTAATCATTTTAAGTATTTGTTCCAAAAAGTGATTTTATAGAGTGGATTCCAAAATCCTAGACTTCTCCCCAATTTGAGTTCATTTATTTTATTTGTTTTAGTACTTTAGTATTTTATCACCAAAATCATAAAACCAAAATCAAAACCAAAAACCGTGTTATTTCCAAGTCTTAGAATAGGTTTCACTTAGTCTCTGAGGAACGAACCGGTCTTACCGGAATTTATTACAACTTGACACCCGTGCACTTGCGGGTGTAGACATATTTCACTCATCCGAACTCCGATTTGACTTCCGTTTTCTCCTACGGGCTCGTCTCGACCTCTACTTTTCAACCACGCACTAACCTTGGCCAAATTACCAGAATGTCCTTGACTCCAAATGACCAAAATACCCTTCATGCATCTTTTCCTTGTTTTTAACCGTTTTTCACACCTAACTCCGCAAAAGACACCTAATCAAGAAAACCAACCATTTTATTATAATAAAGACTCGAAACCGACTAACTTGGCTAAATTAAACGACTCAGATGGGGTATTTTCATGACCCATCAGTACCCAATCTCCTACCTTAAACGTTCGAGCTCGAATGTTTCTGTTGTAATGACGTGTCACTTTCTGCTGGTAAGCTGCATTTCTAATGGCTGCCATATCACGAATTTCATCGAGCATGTCAAGATTGTGGTTGAGTTGTTGCCAATTGCTTTCTTCTTCCGTCCATTGGTAACGAGTAGACGGAAGACCTGCTTCTGCTGGTATGACGGCTTCTGAGCCGTAAGCGAGAGAGAAAGGGGTTTCTCTTGTTGGAGTTCGCATAGTTGTTCTGTATGCCCATAGGACTCCAGGTAGTTCATCTGCCTAGACCCCTTTGGCCTTCTTCAGTTTTTTCTTTATTGTATTCATGATTGTTTTGTTTGAAGATTCGGCTTGTCCGTTAGCTTGGGGGTATCTCGGAGTTGAGAAGTTTAGTTTGATCCCCCATTCTTTGCAAAAATCTTGAAAGTCGAAACTAATGAATTGCGAACCGTTGTCGGTCACAATTTCTTTTGGAACGCCAAACCTGCAAATGACATTATTCCAAATAAAACTTTTTACCTCTCTATCTCGGACTTGGTGGAATGCTTCTGCTTCAATCCATTTGGTGAAGTAGTCCGTCACAGCTAACATGTACACCCGTTGTCCAGGTGCTGTAGGAAGTTTTCCTACTATGTCCATCCCCCATTTCATGAATGGCCAAGGAGATAGTATTGAGTTGAGACGTTCTGAGGGGAGATAAGATGTGGGTGCTAAGCGCTGACAACTATCACACTTCTTTACGAAGTCAATGCAATCTGACCTCATAGTTGGCCAATAGTACCCGGCAGTGAGTACTCTAGTTGTTAGACTGCGTCCTCCGGAATGATTCCCACATTCTCCTGCATGTAATTCAGTGAGGACGTACCTGACTTCTTGTGTGGTGATACACTTGAGATAAGGTCCTGAGTATGACCTCTTGAGTAGTTATCCATCTAGGATGGTGTATCGGGCAGCTTTAGCACGAATCTTTCTTGCTTCTCCTTTGTCTTCTGGTAATTCATCATTTTCCAAGTATCGAATCAAGGGATTCATCCAGCTATCGATTTGATCCGTAGCGGCTACCTCTGAAGTAGGATTTTTCCATACTGCTGGCCACTCGAGCAAAACTAGAGGAATATTTTGAGTTACCTTTGTTTGAATTGAAGAACCGAGGTTAGCGAGCGCATCAGCGTGTCCGTTCTCTAGACGAAGTATCTGTGTTATGTTCATTTCTTTGAAGGACATTTGTAACTCTTTTACGTGAGCAAGGTATGCAGTCATCTTGGCGTCACGTGCTTGATAAGTTCCCTGTAACTGGTTGACAATGAGTTAGGAGTCGGACTTAACGTCTAATCTCTGGATTCCCATTTCTTTTGCAAGTGTAAGCCCAGCTATAAGTGCCTCGTATTCAACTTCATTGTTTGTTGCTTTAAATGCACAACGGATAGCTCGTTCTATTAGATCTCCTTCGGGAGAAGTCAGAGCTATTCCCAACCCTACACTGTTCATGTTGCTTGAACCATCTACTGATAGGTTCCACTTCTGTTCGCTTTTGTCGGTTAAGCACAACAACTCTTTCTCTGCCTGTATTAGTATGTTAGGTGAAAAACCAACAAGGAAATCAGCTAATACCTGTGATTTGATGGCGGTCCTTGGTTGGTATGAAATGTCATACTCACTCAGCTCCACTGCCCACTTGGTGAGACGTCCAGAAAGTTCAGGTTTGTGGAGAACATTCTTTAGAGGAAATTTCGTAACGACCACTATTGAGTGACACTGGAAATAAGGTCTGAGTTTACGAGCAGCAGTAACCAGTGCAAGGGCAAGCTTTTCTAACTGGCTGTATCAGGTCTCTGCGTCTAGAAGTGATTTGCTCACGTAGTAGACTGAAAGTTGTTTTTTATCTTCTTCTCATACCAGCACAGCGCTTACTGCCATTTCCGCAACTGCCAAATAAATGTAAAGTTTCTCACCTTCTTTGGGTTTTGAGAGTAGAGGTGGTGAGGTCAGGTACGCTTTGAGTTGTTGAAGTGCATCTTCACATGCTGGCGTCCACTCAAAGTTTTTTGACTTGCGTAGGGTGGCGAAGAAAAGGTAGCACTTTTCAGAAGATTTCGATATGAAGCGACTGAGTGCGGCGACTCTCCCTGCTAACTTCTGCACGTCTTTTATGCAAGTGGGAGATGGGATGTTCATGACTGCTTGTATCTGTTCTGGGTTGGCTTCGATTCCTCTTTGTGTCACCATGTAACCTAAGAATTTTCCTGAGGAAACACCAAATGAACATTTAGCAGGGTTTAGTTTCATGTTATACCTTTTGAGCACGTCGAAGGCTTGGCGAAGGTGATCGAGATGTTGTTCCGCTTCCAATGACTTAACCAACATGTCGTCTATATACACTTCCATCGTATCCCCTATCATTTCAGCGAACATTCGGTTGACGAGCCTCTGGTAAGTGGCTCTTGCAATCTTTAAGCCGAAGGGCATTACTTTGTAGCAAAAGATGCCTCTTTCTATCACAAAGGCAGTTTTCTCTTGATCATCAGGATGCATCAAGATCTGATTGTACCCGGAGAAGGCATCCATGAAACTGAAGAGTTCGTGTCCAGATATAGCGTCGACTAGCATGTCAATATGTGGTAATGGAAATGAGTCTTTTGGACACGCCTTGTTGAGGTCGGTAAAATCGATACACACTCTCCACTTGCCATTCTTCTTTTTTACCACTACTACATTAGCAAGCCAGTCGGGATAGTGGACCTCACGAACTGAGTCGATGTCGATCAACTTTTGAATTTCTTCGTTGATTACTTTGTTTCTTTCTGGAGCAAACTTTCTCCTTTTTTGCTTGACCGGAGGGAAGCTCGGATCAACCTGTAATTTATGAACGATAACTTGCGGATCAATACCTGTCATGTCAGCGTGTGACCATGCGAAGCAGTCATGGTGAAGCGTGAGGAATTCTACTAGCTTTTCTCTGAGCATAGGATTCAGTCTTGAACCGATCTGTATTTTATGATCTGTTAGCTCTGAGTGAATCTGTACTTCATCCAACTCCTCCATAGTTGGTTTGTCTGGGTCACTATGGAGTAGTTGTTCTGTCTGTAATTGTTATAAGGGAGCTTTGGGCGTCTTCAAGGTGTTTTTGTAGCAGTTTCGAGACGTGCTTTGTTCGCCTTTGACTTCACGTACCCCCCACGGAGTAGGGAACCTTATAACTTGGTGGAAGGTTGATGGGACCGCCCTCATGTTGTGGATCCAAGGACGTCCAAGTATGATGTTGTAGGCAGAGGGACTGTCGAGTACTACGAAGGTTGTACTCATGTTGATTCCACCTGCAAAAACAGGTAAAGAAATTTCGCCGAGCGTGTACTTTTGCTCGCCACTGAAACCGATGAGAATGGTGGGTCGGCGACATATACTCGTTTCTTCCAGTCCCATTCCTCGCAATGCATGTAAAAACAACACGTTAGTAGATGAACCATTATCAACAAGTATTCTTTTAACAAAAACGTTCGAGATAGTGAGTGAGATAACGAGAGCGTCATGATGAGGGTTGACGAGCCCTGATGCTTCATTGTCACGGAAGCAAAGAAATTGATCAGTGAAGGCACATGAAGAGGCTTTAGGTGAGTGAGCAGCTGGGTTGGCAGCGATACGAGCACTTCTTTTGGCGGCTGAATGACTGACTCCGCTTACTTCTGATCCTCCTGTGATAACCAAACATGTTTTTGTTGGAGTTGGTTCCTCTGGTTCCTTTGGATGAACATCTCTTTGGGCTATAGTGTTTTTCCCCTTATCTGTCAATAGGTCAGTGAGGTGACCTCTCTTCAAGAGTTCAGCTACTTCTAGTCGAAGGGCTATGCAATCAGCGGTCATGTGCCCGTGGTCAGCGTGGAACTCACACCACTTGGTATTGTCTCTCTTATCACTAGGAGTTTTTGTCTTGGCGGGCCATCTTACTACATTGCCCATTCCTTTCATTACAGCGACTACTTCGACAGGTTCAATGTTGAGATTGTATTCTGGAATTTTGGAGCGAACAGGCGCTTGATTTTTATCATTTGGACGCCCAAAGGGGATGCTGAATGGTTTCCTGTTCTCCCTGGACAAGGGTCCTCTGGATGTTGGATATGGTTCTGCATGTCGACGATCGGTCCTTCTGTCGGACCGTCTAGAGCGTCGATCACTGCTTCTTCCTTCATACGAGTATGACCTGTTTCGGTGGGCTTCGTCTTCTTCCCAACGAATTTCTACCCACGCCCTTGCTAATACGTCTTCCATTATAGTGCAGTTGAACTTTGTGAGTTCTTTGTAAAGCTCTCCATCTGGTAGAAGACCTTTTCTGAAGGCGTCTACAGCAGTTTCCTGGTTACAATAAGGGATAGATACTTTCTCCCTGTTAAATCTTCCCACGTAGTCACGTAGTGGTTCTCCTCTTCTTTGGTGGACTCGGTACAAGTCACCAGAAAGTTTTTCCAACTTTTTGTTGTTGGCGAATTGTTCGACAAAGGTGTCCGTCAACTGGGCAAATGATGCAATCGAGTTATTTGGGAGGTTTGTGTACCACTGCAATGCTGGTCCGATGAGACTATACCCAAAACTTTTGCACATGCAGGCTTCACGCAGGTCTCTTGGAATAGCTGCTGTGAACATCCTCTGTTTGTAAGAGGCAATGTGGTCATCTGGGTCAGATGTACCATCATACATCTTCATGTTCGGGAAAGAAAACTTCTTTGGCATCTCCACCAACGCGATAGCGTCGACAAAGGGCGAGTCAGCGTAGCTGTGAGGAAGACTCTTTTTGAAAGGAGTGGGCATTCCTGGAATACGTGTAATCAATGTTTCCATCTCTGCCAAGTTCTTTGCCATTGCCTGTTCTAGAGAAGTACCTGTAAACGTAAACGGAAGCGAATCAGAAGATACATTAATTTGAGTTGATCCATTTGTCATAGGATACATAGTAGGTAAAGTATATGGGAGAGAAGAGTAAAAGGGTGTAGTAGTTGGAAGAGTTTGATGCGTGTGCTGGGAGACACGTAATGGTGTGATAGGAGTAGCGGTAGGGATTGGAGTTGATCCTCCAACCGTTACAGGAATTTCTTGACTCGAGGGGCCTGCTCCTTCTGTACTTGTAGGAACTGGTCTGGCATTTCTCGAGGTATGAATTCTGGAACCTCCTGGAGTCGTCATAGAAAGTTCAGTAATTTTTTCCTGGAGTAACTGGTTCTCTGCTCTAACCAATAGTTTCTCTTCTGCCAACGCTTTGAAGCGTTCAGAGTTCTCTCGTACTTGAGCGGTAAGTGCAGCAAGTTGAGCAGAAACGTCAAGAGGAGCAGATGTCATGTTATCTTCCATTTGGCTGATTGTCTTCGTTGTTAGTTGCTGAGGCCCCACGGTGGGGGCCAAACTGTAGACGGTGAGAAGTCTACGGGTCGGAAGTCAGAAGGTCGAAAGCGTGAACGTCTTCTGGAATTCCAAACGTCGAATTCTTGATTGATGGGCACCAACAACGTCTAGAAGAAACCTGCAAAAGAAAGTGAACAAACACGAACAAACCCGTGAAGACTTGGGGGACACCGGGATGGTGCCTGCCAAGGGCCCTCCGACGGTCAAGTCAGTAAAGTATTATAATGAATAATAAATGAAAAGCCCAGGGTATAACCGTTGATGTATAATCGGAGAGTGGCTAGGCTCGTAGAATGACCGGAGTTCGAATCTACGGGAGTGAAATAATCAGAAGTATGAGAGTAGATGTTACCAGTAGCGTCGAGCAAGAAGAAGGTTGTGATCTCCTCGAAGACGTCTGGAAGCGTCAAGCAGGAAGCGTCGAGCCGGAAGTGTCAAACAGGAAGCGTCGAGCAGGAAGCGTCGAGCAGGAAGCGTCGAGCAGGAAGCGTCGAGCAGGAAACGTCGAACAGGAAGCGTCGAACAGGAAGCGTCGAGCAAGGATAAGCTTTAACACCCTTGAGACGTCTAGTAGTGTCGACGACCAGAACCAGGTGAACTTGTATGCAAAATGTCTCAAGGACAGTCGAAGAACAGAGAGCGAGTGGAGAAGAAGAAGTAGTATGAGTTGCTTTGCTCTACTTTCGATGTCTGAGAAATGAAAGTGCTCCTCTTTATATAGGCTTGAGGAGTGATCCGTTGGGGGGAGTAAAGACTTGACCGTTACAGAGTAAATGCATGGCAAGATACCTGGGATGTGGTGACGTGTGCACGAGTTGTACATGCACAACGGTTGTGCGTGTGGAGTTTTGTGCATGTGGAAACTCTTTGCACGTGATTGGGCCTTGACACGAGTTTTAGGGTCTAGTTGACGAGGGCACATTAAGGGACTTCTGGGCTAGGCCCAAACAAGGACAAGCGAGCCGAGTTGGGCTTGACATCTCAATGGACATTTTATCGTCGAGGGCCCAGGTGTAGTTTTTGGTCAACACAATGATGAATAGATTGCTCTACTGTGTTACAAAAATTATATATGAAGAAATGTGAAATTTAAACAGATAAATGGACTGCTTGACAGCTTGCTGCATCATGTAATGAACCGAAAATGAAAGCACATAAAGAACTTGCCACAACTATAACATCAAACTATCGCTGGTACAGATCAAACTGAATCTCACCACCCCAAACATATTTGTGTTGATTATCCTGTCAAAAAGAAAAAGAATACTTACTTAGTTGCCTATATCAAGGTCAAAGGAACAACATACTAATAAGCAGAAGCTGCACTTTGCAGATATAAAAAGTGTTACCTAGCTTTATCGTACCATTGTATAACCTGGTCATACTTAAACATCACTTATAATGGTTGATCCGATTGGAAGTTTACCCACGTTGTATCAAACTAATACCTAACTTTATCATACACTTAGATAACTGGTTATCTCGAAATATCATCATCAAACCCAATGTAACTACGAGCATCTACTTCATTGCACTAAAAACGCCCGGAAACTTCACTTCTCATTTTCAGAATGCCTTGTTTACTTTCATTAGTTTTAGAACGATATAAAGATAACCTACTCAAGCATATGAATGGAAATCTTAATAATTATTATTCAAGAGCATACCTGCATTTAGTTCCTAAGGTTTTCCTTATCAACAAAATTGATGCAGTGAAATACATTCACATTATTTCGGACATAAGTACACCATTTTTTTATGATCCTCCATTCCAAACTCGAAAAACGACAAAGAAAAACTGCGGGGATGATTAAGTTCAAGAAGAAGCATCGACAAAAGTAAAATGAACTATTACCTTCATTTGATTTATCAAGAAGCCTCGAAAAGATATCACAACCAACATCCCAGCAAATAACAATGAGATATACTACACATATGAATAAATAAAATAAAATAAGAAGACTATGACTCATTAAACTTGGGTAGGGACAGAGGATGAGTTTATGCCTCAAACAGATATCACAACCATTCATGCATTCATGCAAATCTTTTCATATATACCAGTTGGTCTATAATTGACATGGCTTCAAAATACGTGTTTTCTTTATAAACAAGTTCTAATCCTCTAAAAACAACTTGTGAAGCTCTGGTTCTCATTGTATGGTAAATTATGTTTCCAATAAACTCTGATTCCATAAGCTGGAACAGAAATATAATACCTATATTACAATGGCATATCAGAAAATAAAAATTTATACCTTCCGTAAAAATTGTCATCACCACCATGAGGCACCATAACACAAACTTTGGTGAGGAACCACCTCATACCATGAAAACCACATAAAGCAAGTGAGAAATGGGGCGATAATGAAGGAATAATGTAAAACAGAAGGAAGAAAATACCAGGTGAGTCTTGTGAAAACTTCTTTTTTGCAAGAACCAACAGAGTGAGCTTCCGCAAAACCAGTAATTGCAGGAGATACCCTGGCTATGAGTATGACACTAATAAAATTACAAAAACAATTTGGAACAGTTTGACGCAAACTGGTCTCTGGTTCTGTTACACGCAAATTGGTCTCTGGTTCTGTTATAGCGCCGGAAGAAAGGGACGTCGATAAACGTAAGGTTCGACGTTTTAGGGAAAGTTGGGAGGTTGTAATGGCGGAAGATGAGAACTCAATTTGGGGAAGATGAAATAGGATTGAAGTAATCTGGTGTGTCGGTTTTACTACCCATAAAATATAAAGGATGGGAAATAAGTAGATATGTCCGGTGAAACTAAGAAGGTATGCCCATTCGTTTCTTATAAGCACTCGGTTGATGGAAAATGAGAAGATATATCCCGTGGAAATGAGATCGGTTGCCAATTAATTGATTTTACTCAATCCAATGGTTGATGATGGTGCTGATGTGGATCGGACGGCTAGATTTATCCAGGAGTTTGTCCCAGTCAGCACTCATCCACCTATTTTATTATATAGATATATATATATTGCTTGGTAATTAGGAATAAATTTGGAATTCCATCTAACATGGTTCTAGAGCATTAAGGTTTTCTTTTCTTTTCTTCAATCCATCAAAGATTATTTTCAGAAAATTAGGGTTTATCAAAATTTTTTTTTTGTTACTTCAGAGTGAGGGTCTTCTTTTAGAACATCAGGTTATATATTTCTACTATTTGCTGTTTTTCGCTGCTGCTTAATCAGCGATTTTTCAAGGCCGCGGCTTTAGGGACTAAAGAAAATCTTCCGGGCATAAAAACTTTGTCAATCAAGATTCACTTCTGAGGCATACTTCTTTTTAGTCCAAAAATTTAGGTAGATTGAGTTTTGCCCCCTAATCTTCATCTTCCCTTCATCTCCACCACCACAACCTTCGGCCATACGTCATTTCTAATCGCCACTCATTCACCGTCCTTTTATGTTCTCTATATCTTCTTCTTCAGTTTTTCTCTTCATCTCCCTGTCTTCTTCTGTCTCTAAAAATCCAGTAAATCTAAGATCTGTTAGAGTTTTCGATCAATGAAAGAAAAAGACGAAGGGACTTCTTCTATCGGTTAACCAAGAAGGGGAAGTCCTTACCCAATCAACAAATTAAATATCAAATAATTCACTACTTCACACCAGCCAATGGTGGAAACCATATGTCTAAATAAGGGGGAAGAGAGGGAGAGAGAGAGAGATTGGTTAGTAATGGATTCCCATAACTGTACTGTTAAAAAGTGTGTTCAGATCAAAGAAACAAATTGGCTTAATTATTATTAAAAGTATGTAACCTAAAGAGATCATGCATTTAAATGAGAACCGAGGAACATTGGGAGAACATCTACCTGTGGTTATTTTTTATAAAGAGTAACTATGGTCATCTTTAAGTTGAAGTAATTAGCATGACCATGGTCGTGACAAACAATTTAGGGTTGAGATCTGCTGGATTTTGAGATGGATTTTAAAGAGAGGGGGAGACAGGAAGAGGAAGAGTGAAGAATAAGATAGAGAGAACAAAAATGGTGGTAAGTGACGGGTGATTGGAAAAGGCGGTGTGGGTTGTTATGGTGGTGGAGTTGAAGGGAAGATGGAGATTAAGGAGCAAAACTCAATCTACTAAACTGGTGGTAAGTGACGGATGACAGGAAGAGGAAGAGTGAAGAAGAAGATAGAGAGAACAAAAATGGTGGTAAGTGACGTGTGATTGAAAAAGGCGTTGTGGGTTGTTATGGTGGTGGAGTTGAAGGGAAAATGGAGATTAAGGAGCAAAACTCAATCTACTAAACTTTTGGACTAAAAAGAAGTATGCCCCATAAGTGAATCTTGATTAACCAATTCTTTATGCCCCAGAGATTTCTTTTTATGCCCCAAAGCCGCGACATTTTTCAATCGCTGACTCGGGGTTTTTCCATATCATCCCCGTGTTTCATTGTTTGGTGTGTTGGTTGCCTTCTCACTTTATTTCGCTGTTATTGATATATATTAATGTTTTATTATAATGGATGCGGTCTCGATGTTGTCTCGATGTTGTCTAAAATTACAAGCTAAATGGTTCTAACTATATATAGACTGAAATAGAATTGTTCGTCTTTATCTTTGTAGTCTTTGTAGTATATACAGAGATAAGCATTTGATGGATGATTTTCCAAGTGAGGATCGATGGAGAAAGGGAGTTACGAACAAACATGGCTCTGAGAGGATGCTCTTTTGTTCATTTAAATTCAGAATTATAGTGGGGTAAGTGTTAATCAATCATTGCGAACTTGTTAAAGAACTAATGGACTATTTGGAATTTTTGTACCCCAGGAATCCGTATGTTTATGAACCAGAGAAACAAGATCAACCCCTTGGGAACTATTTTACGACATTCAAGAAGTCATATGAGGAATTTAATAATGTTGCTGCTTTTTAGTCTTGATGTGAAGGTGCAACAAAGACAACTTAAAAAGATGGCTATCATGTGTATTCTTGCTGGTTTTTCTTCTGAATTTGAGTCTGCTAAGTCACAATTTTCTCTGATTCTGAGATGACATCTCGTAAAGCTGTTTTTAGTCGTGTTCTTCGCACGGAAGTACTCCACCTGCTCTGCTTAGTGGTTTTATCATAAGTAGACATAATAAGTATGCACTCATGAGATAGTGATGAACTTGCCATGTTCACAAAATATTAAGTCACTTAAGTGTTCATCTCCTTCAGTTACTACTAATACTGATTCAGGTAAAGCTAACACGTGTCTCCTTTCTGAATCCTCCAAATGGATCATTGATGTTGGTGCCACCGATCATGTGACAGGTAATCCTAGTCTCTTTTATACTTTTCAACCATCCATTACAGCTATTACTTTAGCTGATGGCTCATTATCTTATGTTTGTGGGTTTGACACTATTACCCCCAACCTTTTGCTACCTTTGTCATTTGTCTTACATTACCGCATTTATGGTTTAATCTGACATCAGTCAGCATACTCGTAAAATCAATTGGTGCATCTCATTTTTTCTTGATCATTGTTCGTTTTAGGATCTCACGACAGAGAAGATTACTAGTACATCACATGACTCTGGAGGTCTCTACATTTTAAGTACACCGCTACCAACTTTTGTTACTTGCTCAATTATAACTTCTCCGTTGGACTCACTCTCAGTTGGGTCATCCGTCTATTCCTTTACTCAAGAAAACTTTGTCCGCAATACAATAAGTTGTCTTCATTAGATTATGAGTCGTGTTAGTTTGTGAAACATTATCGTCTTAGTTCGTATCCTAGAGGCAGTAAAGGACCAACGACTCTGTTTGAATTAGTTTTTTTTTTTTTGCATTAATCAGCAGGCTAAGGGAGCCTGACCCAAAACAACAAAAACCCACAGGACTACATCAACCAATCCCACTAGGAGGAAACAAAACACTCCAACAAAATAAAACAATCAAACCAGCCCACCAGGCCAAACAAGAAATAACAAGAAAAACCAAGAATACAATCATTTCTTCCTAATTCTACTAACACCCCTCCTGTCCTCCTCAAGAATATGCAATAGCTCCATGCTCAGGTCTTCCAAATTCAGGACCAACTCACCATTACCAGGAGAATTCCTAGATAGCCAGTCAGCAGCACCATTGACCTCTCTAAAAACATGCTGGAAGGAACAACTTAGAAAGGATCCCATCAACACCTTAATCTTGTTATATAAAGCCTTGATCCTCCAAGGGGGTTTAGAAACCTTGGCAACCAACAAAGTCATAGCAGACTTAGAGTCTGTAGCAATAGTAACCCTGGTCAGAGAGAGGCTTCTGGCCAGTCTCAACCCCAACTCAATGGCTTGAAGCTCATGAAACAGAACTGACATAGGGACTGCCTTACCATGTGCAGCACTAAGAACAAGACCATCAACATCCCTAATGATACAACCATACCCAGCAGCAGCTAAGGAGAAAGCTCCATCCGTATTGATAAGCACATTCCCCACTTCAGGACCCTCCCATTTACACACCAGCACCCTAGGCTTAACCAGGTTCAGCTCAATGTTCCAAGCTGCAGCCAAATTCCTATTCCTAGGAGTGTCATTAAACTGGCACTTGATGGAGATAATTTTCAACCTGATATCAGTAATAATTTGTTGAAGTAGAAGCTCCTTACTCAAAGAGACACCATCATGAAATCTTCTATTCCTTTCCCACCAAATGTGATAAATGAAACAGCAAAAGGCCAACTTCCCTATCAATGCAAGTACATCCCTCCCCTTAAACATAGTGGAGCACCATACCACTTCATTTTCCCAATCACTTCTATTTATTCTAACAAGACCAAGATTATGCAGCAGCTCTGTCCAGATGAACTTAGAATAGTTACAATGAAAAAACAGATGACTCTCATCCTCACTGCCCTGGTTACACAGAAAGCAAGTAGGATCCACTTCAATCCCCCAAAAAAGAAGCTTACATTTGGTTTTCAAACCCCCCCTGAGAGCCAACCAAGCAATGAAGCTTTGCCTAGGTATATTATGAGAGAACCAGACCAGACTATGCCAATGAACCTCAACCCCAATCTGTCTCATGGCCTCATAAGTCTCTTTCAGGGAGAACTCCCCTGAGTCCCCAGCCTTCCAGATAAGCAGGTCATCACTATCTTCATCAATAGGAACTTCCTGCAACAAAGCAGTAAAATCTCCCAAGAATTCATCCAATTGCCAAGGCACAACCCATTCCCCATTCAAAATGCAAGAGCTAACCATGGCCTCAGCATGGACTCTACTATCATATCTGAAAATATCAGAGAAAAACTGAGCAAGAATCCCTAAAGGATGCCAGTTGTCCTTCCAAAGCCTAGTTGAGCTTCCATTGCCAATGATATGAACAGCAAATCTCAGACCATACACTCTATACTGCATGAGTCTTCTCCAAACCCAAGAAGCTGAGGAAGTAATCTCCATAAGCCAGAACTCTTTCTTCTTTATAATATTTGCCTGCACCCACTGAACCCATAGAGTGTCCTTTGTGATAAAGATGTCCCACATATGCCTCAAGCAGCAGGCAATATTGAGAACATTCAAATTCCTAATACCCAAACCTCCCTCTAGGACAGGAAAACAAACTTTACCCCAACCAACAGCTGCCTTCCTGTTCTCCCCTCCAGCCCCATTCCAGAGAAACTTGCTTAGCATAGCATCCAACTCCTTGATTACTCTCTTAGGCAAGTCAAAGACACTGAACCAAAAAAGTACCATACTTTGTAAAATGGTTCTAATCACAACCACTCTACCAGCATAAGAGAGAAATTTAGTTTTCCAAGATTTGATTTTGTTCCTGACTTTATCCAATAAAGGCATACAATCATAATACTTCAACCTTGAGGAAATCAAAGGCACCCCAAGATATCTAACAGGCAAAGAACCATAACCAAACCCCAAGCAAGTAGCCACCTGTCCCACAACACCCTCACTAAGGCCAGCAGCAAATAGAGAGCTCTTCCCTTGGTTCACTCTAAGACCAGTACAAACAAGAAATTGAGCCAGAACATCATGGAGAGCCTCAACAGACCCCATATCACCCTTAGAGAAGACCAACAAATCATCAGCAAAAGCTAAGTGAGTAACAATGGGTCTAGAACATTTAGGATGCAAGCTAAAGCTTCCCTCATTCACCTTCCTGAGGAGCAGGACATTGAATACCTCCATCACAAGTACAAATAAGTAAGGAGACATGGGACAACCTTGTCTCAAACCTCTCTTACCTCCAATGTAACCATAAGAACAACCATTAACCACCACAGAGAAGCTAGCAGAAGAAATACAAACTAGCACCCACTCTCTGAACTTAACAGGAAAGCCCATTTTTTCCATTACTATCATCAAAGCAGGCCATTCAATTGTATCATAGGCTTTCTGAAGGTCAATTTTATAAGCACACCTAGGGGGCCCAAGGGACTTGTGATAGTCCCTAGTCAGTTCATGAGCAAGTAGGATATTGTCTTGAATACACCTACCAGATATAAAGGCAGACTGGCAAGGGCTAACTAATTTGAAAATACAATTCCTCATTCTTATAGTCAAAATCTTTGTAATGCACTTATAAACTACATTACAACAGGATATAGGCCTAAACTCACTTACCCTAGAAGCATTAGTGGATTTAGGAACCAAAGTCACTAGGGTAGAATTTACCTCCTTTAAGAGCTTTCCTGACTTAAAAAACCTAAGCACAGCCTCTGTGAAGTCATCACCCACAATCTCCCAGCAAAACCTGAAAAAATAAGAAGTAAACCCATCTGGGCCAGGAGCTTTCTCAAAGCCAATGGAAGCCAGAGCTTGAACCACCTCATCCCTTGTCACCTTCCCTATCAACATATCAGCCTCTTGTCCTACTAAAGTGCTCCCAAATTCAATTCCATTCAGAAGATCAGGCAGCTCTCTAGGAAACTCAGAAATACCAAACATCTGCTGAAAATAATGCACACATTCCTCAGCCACCAAGGAAGATTGCACCACCTTCTCATTCCTGCTATTGTAAAGAAAAGCTATATTGTTCCTAGATCTCCTCTCTTTCAATGAGGCATGAAAGAACTTAGAATTGCTATCCCCCAAGTCAATATTCTGAATTCTAGACTTTTGTCTGAGCATGGACTCCTCCATTCTTGCCTTCTTGGAGAACTCAGCCACAGCTATCCTCTCTTCCTTCCTAAATTCTGTAGAAAGAGGATTCACTTGCAACTGGGTCTGACACTCTTCCATTCTTTTCCTAGCTTGAGAAACCTGGCCAGATATTTCAGAAAACCTTCCCCTTTTCCAGCCATTGAGAGCAGCTCTAACACTCTTAAGTTTACAAACCAACCTGAACATAGGGGTTCCAGTCACCTCAATTGTCCAAGCCTTCTCCTCCAAAAAATCAGCCTCTTCTGTCCAACAATTGAAGAACTTAAAGGGCCTAGGCCCTGTTCTCTCCCCTCCAAATAAGGAAACCACACAAGGAGAATGATCAGAAACCCCAGGTGGTAAGAACTCAGCCTTAGCATTGGTAAACTCCTGGCTCCATTCTATGTTGACTAAGGCTCTATCCAGTTTCTCAGAGATGCACTTATCCCCTCCTTGAGAGTTTGTCCAAGTGAAAACACTTCCTGTAAAAGGACAATCAAACAAATTAGTATCATCAACACAGTCCCTGAAGTCCTTCAAACCCCCATGTTGAATCCCTACACCCCCAACCTTCTCCTCCACCTGCAACACACAATTAAAGTCCCCCATCACCAACCAAGGACCATCATAATTATCAGCAACCCTTCTCAACTCACTCCATAACTCCCTTCTATCCACTGCCACATTCCTAGCATAAACACAGGATAAAAGAAAGGCCCTTCCATCCTTCAATAAAACTTGAGCAGTCACCACTTGATCAGTTTTAGCACACATGGTAACTGTAAGCTGGCTAGGGTCCCATAAAAGCCATACTCTCCCTAGATTATCACAATCATAATTGTTCTCCCAGTGCCAAGTAGGCATAAGCAAATGCCTAACCTTAGTTTTATTAACAACATTTACTCTAGTTTCTAAGACAGCACACAAACATAACTCATTACTCCTAATAAACTTCACCACCTCCTTCCTTCTGAGAGTGTCATTGAGACCTCTCACATTCCAAAACCCCACCTTAATCATTGAGAATCCTGGCAGGTCCCCTGCCCTTCCAATCAAGACCCACTTTAGACCCAATCTCACCTCTACCAAATAGTGCCACCTTGGTTGCTACACCAACATTCACAACACCATCTCCTTCATCCATAGCTACTACTCCTCCACCCTTAGAAGTCATATTCTCCTTCCCATCAGCAATCACTCCACAAGAATCAACCACACATTGCCTCTTGGATGCCTTCTCTTTCCCTCCTCCTTCCAAAAGAGTTGGCACAAAAGCTTTCCTAGCATACTCAACCTTGTTGTGCTTCTTGGACCTGACCTCAGTCCAGCCACCATCTTCCATCATCCCCTCTGGCAAGCCAGGGGTTGATGATGAAGCCTCTCCAATACCACTCTTTGCAGAAGACACCCCTGGAGGCAAATTCTTCTGAGCACAAGTGGTATCAATAAGAGAGGAGCTCTTAGCAGGGGAAACCCCAAGAGGTTTCAGACCCTGAGCACGAGCAAAAACATTGGCTGAACCCTGCTTCATCCTTGTATCAGCAGTCGCATCTGTCCCAGCAGCATGCCCCTCTTGGACATTTCGTCGAACAGGTTCCCTACATCTGCCCCTATGATGACCAAATGATCCACAATTCGTACACTTAAGAGGCTTCCATGAATACTCAACATCAACCACAAATTCCCTCTCTCCCTTCACCATAAACGACAACACCTCAGGCATAGCACAATCCTTTGAGATTTCAATACAAACCCGAGCATAACCAGTACGGGTTCTCTTCTCAGTTTGTTCATCAAGCATTATTGGCCTCCCAATCTGACTGGCAATCTTGGCCAGACCTTTTGGATTCCACAAAAACATAGGAACTCTACGAAAGCAAACCCACACAGGTAATGTCTCCATTGAAGCAATGTCCTCTTCAATGAAGAGCTCCCAAGGCCTTACAATAAACAACCTATTAGAAATGAAGAAAGGTTCCATGTCAAGTACCTTTTGTCTATCTTCTTCCAAAGAGAAGCGAATCAGATATGCTGAATCACCATGAACCGTAAGTATCATGTCTCCCTTTGGCTTCCAACGAGCAAAGAGAATACGTCTAACCACTGGGAATGGCAATCTCTGCCCAACAAATGATCCAACCAACAAATTCTCACACTCCTTAATCTCCTCTTCAAATTCTTCAAGAGAAATCTCAGGTTTACCATCCTCAGTTAACATGGAAGGAGAGAACTCCAGCTTAGATCGAGCTTGTCTTCCCCCTTTATCAAATAAAGCAGCCCAACTCGAGCCACCACCATTAACAGGTTTCCCATTCTCCTTCTTTACCTTCGAATTCACATTTCCAGGATCAAAATCCCCTCCCTCCAGGTGGGAAGGAGGCATCAGCAACAAATGTTCCCCGGCCGCCAGCACCGCCGCCGCCGCAAACCCTAAAAACTAGGCAAAAAGAAATCGGAAAAAACCCCCACTAAAATCGCTCCACCCGGCTCCTTCTCTCTCCTACTTTTTACCTTCGCTTCGAGTCGAATTTTTTTTCTGTTTGAATTAGTTCATTATGATATTTGGGGTTCTTCTCCTATTTCGTATAAAACTTGGATTTCGTTATGTAGTTACCTTTGTGGATGATTATTACCACGTAATTTGGCTATATTTAATGAAAAATCACCAGAATTATATTCTTGTTTTGTGCATTTCGTGTTAAGATTAAATATCAATTTATTGTTTCCGTTAGTACTTTGTCGACTGATAATGCAAATGAATATACATCCACTTTGTTTCACTCTCATATGGTTCAGAACGGATTTTTCATGAAACTTCTTGTATTGATACTCTATCCCAGAATGGTGTATCAGGACGTAAAAATAGACATATTTTGGAAACTGTCGAGCTCTTCTATTTCAAATTAACGCTCCTAAACCATTTTGGGTTGATGTTGTTTTTGCGGCATTATTTCATATCAATCACATGCCATCTTCTGTTCTTAATGATAAGATTGCTTATACGACTCTTTTCCCGCATTGTGGCTTATTGATTCGCACACATTTGGAAGAACTTGTTATGTTAAGGATGTCGGCTTTCCATCATTAAAAATAGTTAAAGTGTGTCTTTTTTTGGTTATTCTCATCTTCAGAAAGGTTATCGTTGCTGCTATTCTACCCTCCCCGTTGCAATTGATGTTACCTTTAAGGAAGACACACCGTACTTTACATCTACGTCTACTCACATTCGTCATGATGATTTGGTAGTCCATTCCATTGCATCTTCCACACCTCTTCGAGAACAAGTGCAGGCTAAGCCTCCTATTAAATGAGTTTATGTCAGACGAAAAACCTTCTGATTCTAGTCCTGCACCTGCTCCCTTCATCAACAGATTTCGTCTCAAGCGATGATATCCCTATCGCCTTAAGTAAAGGTAAACACCAATGTACTTAGCTCATTTCTTCTTTCTTTCATATAATAATGGGTTAATTCCGTTTTGGCCCCCGATTTGTGACCAACTCGCCGTTTTGGCCCCAAAAGTTTCCTAATTGGCCCCAAATTTTTTCCACTCTCCAATTCTACCCCCAAGGTATTTGTGTAATTTATTTATTTTCTTTTTCTTTGTCCGCCTCATCTAACAGTTACCAAATCACCTTAGTCCACCTCACCTTTCTTCTCCGGCGAAAGGTTGCCGACCGGAATAAAAAATTCTGGCCGGCCACCTTTAACAAAAAAAAACTATATATATTTTCTCTCTCTTCTTCCTCCTTTCTCTCTCTTCTTCCTCATTTCTCTCTCTCCTCTTCCTCCTTTCTCTCTCCTCTTCCTCTCTCTCCCTCTCTATATTCTCTATTCCGGCGAAGAATAAGGGTATCCTTCGCCGGAAAATCGTCGGGATCTGTGGAAATCCCCAAATCCAGACTCCTCTTTGTCAGAGAAGAAGGTGAAGTGGATGATAAAGAAAGGTATGATGTGGCTTTTTTTTTGTTTTCAACCTTTTTTTTAGGAAAAAAATTCTATTTTGGCCCCCGAAGATAATTTCGTCAAAAATTTAGCCCTTGGGGCCACAACGAACTGCCAGACACTTAATGGGCCAAAACGGCGAGTTGGTCACAAATCGGGGGCCAAAACGGAATTAACCCTAAATAATTTGTCATGTTCCTCGCGTTCTTTTGTTGTCTCACTTAGGGGAGGGAATTGGTACGGGCGGGTAGCTCGCGGGCAATATTAGACTCGGTTCGGGCGGGCAGCTAAACACGCTGACCACCAAAATATTCAGGCAGACCGGGCAGGTAGTTCATCCCTATTATTCTGCCCGTGCCCGCTTCTACCATGGGGCACATGGAATTTCGGTCAGGCATTAATCGAGGAACCCGATAGTTTCTTCAAGGAAACTGACCCCAATAAGAGGTGCCCTCAAAGAAATAAACTAATTCACTTTCATGTTAAAAGCCCAGGACTATTTCAGGAAAGAGGAGTGTTTGAGAAATTTGTAGAAGCTTGATCTTATTTTTATCCAAATAAATAGGCAGACGGGCAGTTAGTTCATCCCTATTATTCTGCCCGTGCCCGCTTGTACAATGGGGCACATGAAATTTCGGGAAGGCATTAATCGAGGAAACCGATAGTTTCTTCAAGGAAACTGACCCCAATGATGAGAAAGTTGATCGATTGGATTAATTTTTTACTTTATTCAAATGGCTCTCATGCTGTACGCTAATTTCAAAATTCTCTGGATGACAGGAGCTTAACTAAACAACCGTTGAGGAGAGCGAAAAGGGGTTGTTCTGTTATATTACTTGGAAGGTGTTTCCTTTTTTCCCATGAAGTAAATATTTTTTTTTGTACTCAACTTGATTTTTCTATATAGACCAGGATAATGAAAACCTGTAGGATCCAAAAGAGAAGAAGAAAAAGCGCACTAAAATGGATGGTCCAATTTGCATTCCAGGTAATCTTTTTTAGTTTCAACTTAAATTTGTATCTAATTACAAATGCATAGCGTTCTGGTGGTGTTACACGTCAGCAATTAAGGCATAATGCCCAAAACCTAAAATTGATTGATAATACTATATGTCACCAAATATTATTGTGACTTCTGAAACACCATGGTGATTTTTTTAGTCTCTCCCTTCCGTCGTAGTTTATTTGGTACCGGCGAACTTTGATCTCTTCATAAGTCTTTCTTCTTCAAATAATGTCGTAGTTTATTTGTACAGGTCATGTCTTGGCTACTTCAGTTTTAGCACTGCAAAATATATGCTTCGTGGCTTTCACGATTCTCTACTTTTTCAGTCCTCTAAATTCTTTTCCGTATATAGTGCATAAAATTTACTTAGTTATGGAGCGAAATTATAACCAGTTTCAGGGAAAAAAAGCCTCGTTAGTAATAGTCCTTTTAAATTGCAAGGGCTTGTTGTTAAAAATTTTGACTTGTTTGTGTAGACTTCTTTTGTTCATTTTTAATAGCTGTAAGATAAGGTAGATCAGATAACTTACCTTGTTAGTTTTGCAGTTTCTCGTAAGTAATAAAGGGAAGATTGTTATGCGCATGTGCATTTTTCTTCATGTTCGTGATGAATAAATAACTGGCATGTGTATAAAACTACAATTATATGTTATCCAGAATATAAGCGCCGAAGTTGTTGATACCTCTATACTGAGGTGATGGCTTCAAAGGATGGATATTGTGGAAAATAATGAAATGAGAATTCTCTGTTGTCGATTTTGTGCGTATTTATCATGTCTCTCTATTTTTTTTCATTTGATCTTGTATATTGAACTCAGTTTATATTACTACCGTTAATCTAGGCTATCTAGTACGACATTTTTTTAATAAAAATGTCTATGCCTGGTGATTTAATTGACAAATTTTCCTTCTGTAGTTACTTTAAGTTTTAACAATGCAATAAATACTTTCATCGTGATAAAAAATTGTATATGACAGGATAATGTCGATCTTATCGGGAACATATTTTATTCTGCACTTAATGCACGTCATCAATTCGTTGCGTCTTTCTGGTGCAAAAATCGTTGTACCACTGTCTCGACATATGAGATACTTTTTCATACCAACTCTCTAGATCATTTTCTCTTTGTTCTCCTGACACTCATCTTTCCTATCGTGGAACTCTCTATACTTTCCAAAATATTTTCACAAATATCACATGGACTTAATTTTCTTCCCGGGTGTTTAATACAGTTGTCCTCTGGGAATCTCATCGGTCTTATGACTATTTGCTTGATAAACTGAAGTTTGTCCATATAAATTTTTTATTTTTCTGGTTATCCACATAAAATAGTTGTCCATATAAGAAAAACGGTTGCCCACGTATGTGCCACCTTTTTTTTTCTCTCTTTATGTTTCCCCCTCCATCTTAATTTGTCACTGTTTTTTCTCTCTCTCACTGATTCTATCTCACTCGCCTAGCTCTATCTAATTCGCCTATCTCTGTCTCACCATTTCCCCTCTCTCATACAATTCCGGAACTCCCTTCTTTTGAGGCGAAGGGGACCTCGAGGAGGAGAAACCCTCCTCGAGTGTTTCGTGGTGACCAACAACAAAAAAAATTTCATGGCCGACCATTCACAAAGGGTTCCGTGGTCGTTAGACCAAGAAATTTTTTTAGCGGCCCGACCTCGAAAGTTTCTTGGTCAATCCACGAAACCGTCGAGGAAGGTTTCGCCAGAAGCCCTCCTCGAGGACTAGTTCCGGTGAGTGGAATACTTCAGTTGGCCGAAATTGTGGGCTTTCCAGGGGGAGAAAGAGATAGACAGATAGAGATCGAAAGAGAAACATTGGGAGATTGAGAGAAAAAAAAGAGATTGGCAGAGAGTAGGAAAATGACAGAGAGAGATATAATCGAAAGAGGAACATTAGGAGATTGAAGGAAAACAATGAGAGATTGGGAGAGAGTAGAATAACGAGAGAGAGACAGTGAAGGGTCGAGAGAGAACGAGAGGAGGATAGAGAGAGAGAGAGAGAGAGAGAGAGAGAGAGAGAGATGAAGATTAAGGACAAAGTTTGACAAGTAAATTTTTCGACTAAAAAAATGTATCCCATAAATGAATGCAAAAAAGAAGCAGAAAAAAAGGTCGGTGTTTCAGGGGAATAAAAAATATTCCCGGGAAAAAGGTGGAAAGCTAAAAAGACAAGTCACCAAACGCACCTCATCTCTCTCCCTTCACTGTCTCTATCTTCTCACTCTCTCTCTCTAAGTTCTGGCAAAGAGAATGGTCTTTTACCTGGAACCATGAAAAAAGAAGAATAGAAAGAAAGAGAAGGCAGAGAAGAGAAAAAAGAGGGATGCAGAGAGAGAGAGATGGATGAAGAAAGAGAGGGCGAGAGATGACTGAAGTTGTTGTCGCGGGAATTAATGGTTCGTCGGAATTGATGGTGGTGAGAAGGAAGACGGAGGAAGAGGAAAATAATAACATAAGAAGTGGGTAGTGCTTGGAGGAAACAAATAAATGTGTTTCCATCCAAAATTTTTTTCCTAGAAAATATCCTTATTTCCCAAAAAAAAATCCTATGGTGACTAGGGATGAGCAACGGTCGGTTTTTTTCGGTTTTAGTTCGAGCCGAAGCCGAACCAATAAGTGGCGGTCTGGCTAAATGGTCGACCAAAGTCGAGCCGATCATTCGGCCGACCGACATAGTTCCACTCGGTTCGACTCGGTTGAGTTCTGTTGATCGGTTTAACCGAACATAATTTAGATAAAATTGTTAAGTAATGTTATTCTTTTCATTGCATATACCGAAATAAAATTAAGGATCCATCGTACTTTTCCACCATTGCATACACCGAAAAAAAAAATTAAAAAATTCATCGTACTTTTCTACCATGACAAAAAAAGAATTAGAAGTGCTAATGAACCGACTACAATTTTAAATTACTAACTAAGAATTTGTTGTGGTAGATAGGAAAACTTTCAATCAAGTTGAATAGGTTGTGGTTGATGATGCCGACAACAACAACTAAGAAAGAGGACGGACAATGATATGCAAGACTTTGATTAGGATTTTCTAAATTTTTTCTTTTTTAGTTTAACATTTTCTAACTTTATAAAAATATTATTAAATTTACAAAATTATTATTCATTTTTCCTTAGGGTTCGGTTAGTTTGGGCGGTTTTTAGAAACTCAAGTCGAGGCCAAACCAGACCGATTTGAGTTGTTCAGTTTTTTGGCCGGACCGAGTCAAACGATGATGGGCTCGACCTAAAAATTGATCGGTGCGGTTCGACTTGATTTGGTTCGGGCAATTCGGTTTTCGCTCACGCCTAATAGTGATTGTCCTTGTGTCCCATAAATCATTACATCTTTCAGTCCACCGCTTCATCAGATTCGTCTAAAATTATAGCCGTTGAAGTGCCTTTGCGTTCTAATCTCCCCCTCTCTTGATTAACAATCACTTCTAACCCTCGAAATGGAGAATGGATATCGAGCATTCCTTGTTTGCCAGTTAGAAGAAGAAAAGGGATGGACTTCCTCAGTCCTTTCTTGAAGAGATTGATTAGGTTTGTAAGTTCTGCTTTCGATTAGAGATTTGACGATTCATGGCTTCGATTTTGTGGTAATCTAGGGTTTGCTGATTCGGTGGTGTCTGAAAGCTATTTGAGTTTGTGGTAATCTAGGGTTTCGTTACCTCTGGTTTGTTTTTCTTTTTCGTCTCAAGCATCTAAAACCCTAGATTTAGATGCTTCTACAGATTTAATTCCATGATTATTTTGAATTGGTTCTCAATTGGATTCTTTGATCAGGCATTGCATAATAGGGTTGGATTTTTTGGTCTTTTTAGTTGTTTGGGGAAGTTAGGTCTTTTTAGATCTTCAGTCCCCCATTTCTTCATATTAGTCAAAACTAAAACCCTTAGCCCTCACAAATAAAATGAATCTTACCTTATATATTCTCCCCTTAACTGATCTGTCTAGGGTTGTGTTCTTCCTGATATTTTGGTATGTGTTGCAGGCTTCTTTCAAGTCATTAACCATTATTTGATTAGCTGGTTCCTCACTGTTTGTGTTTATATTAATATAGGTTGTGTGGTTGGTTTTGTTTTGTATTTCTTGGTTTATGTTTTTAAGCCTCTATCGTTGTCCTTTCAATTTGGTTATTGAGGCCTGACATTTCGTGAAACGAGGGTTCAATATGTGTTCTTGATCGAATGCTTTCTGCAGATTTGATGTCTATGCAATTTAGGAAATTGAGATTATCAATGATTCCATTTGAAATCTAATTTGACTGTAAGTATGATATTGAGTGGGGATTCTCCATTGATTGGTCTTTATAATTCCTTTAGTTATGATTTCGATGCCGATCTTATATTGCAAATTTTGGAAATTGAGTGGTGGTGCTTGAAATAGGTTAGTAATCTAGGGTTTCTCAATCAATCAATCAATCAATCAATCAATCAATCAATCAATCAATTCTGTTTGGTTTTTGGCTTGCATCTAAAAAGTTTTGATTTCAATTTGGTTCTCAGTTTAATTATTTCTTTGATTTTGCAGGAAAAAATATGGGTTGGATCGTAGTACTTGATCAGTTTAATTGGACTTCCAAGTCCAACTGAACAACTTTCTGGTGCTTGATCGACGGGTCAGAAGATTTCGAACTGAACTTATTTACTTTAAAATGTGTAAGTCAAGTATTTTCAGTCCTATTCCAGATCCATGAGTAAATGTAGTGCCAAAGTTCTTTACCTTTTCCTTTATTTTCTGACTTTTAAAGGTAATTTAGAAGACATGCTATCTTAGGAGCGCTATCATGTTGATGCAAACTGTTCCGTAGGTTTTTCATTTTCAACTTCGGTTGGTATACTTTCTAACTTGGGAGGTTAGCTTTCGCAATTCTACTTCATCTTATTTTAGCTGTGTCTTATGTTGCTTCTTGCCTAAACATAATCTAGTGATATTTGTATGTAAGATGAGCTCTAACGCTTGAGTAGTTTTTGGCTTGTTGCTCGTATAGTCTTATTGTTAGCTAGGAATGACCATGTCCCCTTCTAATCTTGTCTCCAAATTCTTTTCTGCTTCGGTTGTGAATCAATTCAGTTATTCAGTTATTGCCTGCTTCTAATTTATATTGGATATTAAGATTTTATGTGACATATTAATAGCTGTTTCAATTCTACTTATCTGATTTTAGATGTGCCAATTGGTTGTTCCTTGCACAACATATAATAGTGAGTTAGTAATATCTGGAGGGTCGTTTAGAATCTACTTTCAGATACGCTCGATTGGAACTGTAGATCTTCACTTTACTACTTCGTGTTGTTCGTTAAATAAGCCTCAGCGGAAGTGCTATTCAATACGCTGAAATTTGTTTTATTGTTTGTTTCAAGGACTGCTTCTGTCTAGAGGAAGCATTTTCTGGGAAGAGATTTTTGTGTCTCAAGTTCCATTTAAATTTGCGTCTAAGATTCTGTCATTTTCAATTCCTAATGCGTTGTTCATCTTGGGAGGGTTTTTTGGTCTTTTACCCCACTTCTTTGATTTTTATCTTTTTTGTGAAACTCTGAATGAATTGTAATATTTTTTACTTTTTGATTTTTATCCTGTTAAACGAAGTTTAGTTGAGGGGGTCCTAATTTATTGGTAGTATTTTTAAAGGCTTTAGAGATACTGCTGCCGATCTTATTATGTATATGTGAATGACTTGATGCACATCAGAATGGTTTTGTTGATGCTTTAGATCACCAAAGTTTTTATTAATCTGATTACTCTTTGGGGAATCCGCATATTCATAATCTCACAGTTCAACCCTGTTTTTATTATAGCCTTGAGGGAAACATGAACATCAATCTGTTGCAAGTGTGAATTTGACGCTATAGAAACTATACATAATAAAATATTTAACTTCTTGGTTTGTAACAAGATACTTGAACCAAAAGTTTAATCGTAGAACTGTTTTGAATTGATTGTTGTTCTCTGAAGTTGGTGTGAGGACTAAAGTTCTGAATCTGGTATGAACAGTTCCATGTTGTTTGGTGATTGGTTGTGTGCCTGAAACATATTTGCGTTTGAAACAATGTTGATTTTGTGATCTAACTGGTTTGTTTGGTATTTGTTTGCATCTCGAGCATCTAGAAGTTTTGGTTCTGATTTGGCTCTTAATTTTGTTCTTTGATTTGGGACTCAGGGTTGGATTTGCATCTTCATCGGTTTATTGATCCAGTTGTTGTGTAGGGAAAACACACTTTGAAATTCTTCCCATTGAGCAGCTCCTATTTGTGTTCTCCAATAAAGTTTCGGGGAAAAGGTAAGATCATTTTGTTATGTATCAGATATGTTGCTAGTGGATCTCTGGACATGATTATGGTTTTCTGTTACTATTAATGTGGAATCTATTCTCTCATTGCAGCTTTCCTCAAAAGCTTAGTATCCTAATTGATTTTTTTAGGTTTATTCGGTGAAGTTGTTATTGTTGCGTAACTATAGGACATCATCTTGGTCAAGGTTAACCTTTCGAATTTATCAAAATTGGTGATGAGAAAAACTTTTCTTCTTTCTAGCAGTAATCCTTTTATTGATGAGATTTCAACCAAGAGTAGAAAATTTTGACAACAGTTTTGTATAGATTGTTGTTATCTCCACTTGGTAACAAGCTTCTTCTTGATGGGATTTTAGTTTGTTCAAATGTTCTCATCGGTTAGTTCTTGACCAAAAAAGTAAATCTTTAAGTGAAGGGAGTTTATATTAAACTGCACTATTGATTATATTTAGTTTTGCGTTACTAATGGTTGATACGCAATTGAAATGTTTTTATGATGTTGTAAAGAAGTCACTGTCTTTGTAAGGGAAATTGGGGTTTCTTGGTTGATACGCAATTGAAATGTTTTTATGATGTTGTAAAGAAGTCAATGTCTTTGTAAGGGAAATTAGGGTTTCTTGTTTTGACCGAAGGAGTTGTCTAGGTTAGCGTTGGTCTTTTCAGCGTTCTCTCTCAAGGGAGTTCCCATATTATGCACAGATTCCATAAAATTCTTCTCTAGTGCCGGTCTATGTTGTTAACATTTAACACTTCACAATAATATTCGACGTCCAAAAACTGGCTCTCCTTGTTATCTGCATGCCTCTCGGGAAAGTTGTAGTATTACCTTTTTTTGGTTTATTGCATGGCATGATTTAAGAATCTTTCTATACCTTTTCATTTCCTTAGTCGTCTGGCCCTCATATGTGTTATTTAGTAGTTTTCAGGACGACTGGTGTCTTCTGGAAACGTCTTCTTAGAAATGATTTCTGCTTGGAGGTGCCTCCAGACCTTTAATAGTCTTCTTTTCTATTAGTTATGACTTCATCTGGTAAAGGCGTTTTCTATCTTTTAACTTGCTACCTCCATTAATTTTCTTATTAGAGGAATAACAATTAAAGTAAGCATTATTTTGATTTTTGTAGAGATCTTTAAATTGGACTTACTTTAAGGAGATGTGATTTGGTTCTAACTTGTGGGGGGTTTTCCTATTTTACATAGAATCCTTTTCATAAAAAAAACATAGAATCCACAATTCGTCCCTATTGTCTTATTACTTTACATGAAAATATAGTATCCGTAGATCAACCGTCTTAGTTTTTCTCATACCCGTCAGACAAAAACAGAACTATTAAATTTCATTTCTGGTTCCAAGTGTGCCATATTTTATGATTCGTGTTGTATCCACCTTAACTTGTGCGCTTCTTTTGTAATTTCTTCACTCTGTTGTAGGGATAGAAGTTATATTACGTGGGGGTAGTTGTCTTGAAGTACTCTTCAGAAGTTCATTGAATATACATAGTATAGCATGATGTACCCTTCGTGTTAGGATGTGGACTGTGGAAGTGTTTTTTAAATTTCTTAGTGTTTTGGGACATTATTTTTTGGCTTTGCTTTTTGTTTTTCCCAGGGACTCTTGTGGTTGAAGTTTTATCGGCTTCAGAGACTATTTAAGATGTCTGTGATCTGATTTGGCTCATGTACATCGAGAGTGAACCACTTCTCTCAACTCGCAGTGTTTGGTTGGTGGCTTTATTATAAGTTCCCCTAAATGGTTCCTCGTTGGGCATTTTTGATTTTCCCTTCTTCAGTATTGACTATTGAGTTTTATGCTAATAGTAGGTTTACACTCTATCTAGGTTTTCTGTTTGCTTATTTGCTCTGAATTGTTACAGTGTGCATGGTGATTTTGTTGTTCATCTACTCAGGCATTATTCCTTATAGATTCAGCAGAATGTGCTGCTAATTTATTTAACCAAAAATAAGTATTCTCTTGGCTGTGTGCACGATAAGATCCAATTGTTGTTTAGGAAAACACTTCCAAATTCTTCCCAATGAGCTCTTATTTGTGTTTTCTAATAAGATGACCCTGTGATGCATCAGAGATGTTGGTTTTGGAACTTTAACTTGATCATCATTTTTTGTTACTGTTAATATGGAACCTATTTGCACCTTTGGGCTTTCCTCGAAAGCTTAGGTATTCATGTTAAGTTTTTTTAGTTTTAATGGGTACAGTTTTTTTAGATTGATCCTTTCCAATCTATCAAAATCTGTAATGAGAGAAACTTTTTTTTTTAGCAGTCATTGTTTTACTGCTGAGATATTTCAACCAAAAGTAGAATTCTGAGAATAGTTATGTATTGTTGTTATCTGCAGTTGGCAGCAAGCTTCTTTTTTTATGGGATTTCAGTCTGTTCTATTTTTTTCTTGGAATTGTTCGTGACCGAAAAGGTAAATATTTAAGTGAGGGTACGTGGCGTAAACGACGTTGTAGATATGTCACTGTCTTTGTAAGGGGTTTCTTGTTTTGACTAAAGGGGTTTTATAGGTTTGCATTTTCTTTACAGCGTTCTCTTTCCCATATTTACTTCCATAAAACTCTTCTGTAGTGTCGGTTTATTCTTCTATATGAAGGTTTAACTAACTATGTCGGTAACAGTTAATACTTCTCAATAATATGCAACATCCAAAGTCATGTCCGTGTTGTTTGCATGTCTCTCGAGAAAATAGTACTAGTAACTTATTTTGGTTTATTGCATGCCATTTGTAAGAATCTTTCTAAACCATTTCCTTTCCTTTCTTATGTGGTCCTCCTGTGTATTATTACATGTTGCTTTCCAAGACTGGTCTTGTGGTCCTCCAGATTTCCTCTAATATTCTTTCCTTTTCATTTACTTATGACATTATCTTTGAAGGTGTTTTCTGTCTTTAACTTGCTACTTCAATGTTTTCCTTATCAGAGGAATAATAGTTGAAGCATGCACTCATTTTATTTTTGCGGGGATCTTCAAATTGGACTTTAAGGAGATGTCATTCGGTTCTCTCTTGTGGGGGTTTCATACTTACGTAGAGTTCACAATTGTTTCCTATTGTCTATTTATTTCTTCTTTCCATGAAAATAAGTAATAGATCAACTGTCCTAGTGTTTCTCATGCGCGTCAGAAAAATAAAACCATTAAATTTCTTTTCTGGTTCCGACTTCCGAGCATCCCATATTTTAAGATTCTTGTTGTATCGACACTAACATTTGCGGTTCTTCTTGTGTAGTTCCTCCACTCTGTTATAACAGTGAAGGAATTACACATGGGTTCTTATCTTGAAGGGATTTTTTTGAAACAGCTTGCTGCATTTTTGTGTGGGTTATGCTTGTTCCAACTTCAAGATGCAGTTGGAGTTATCAGTGTTATTTGGGTATATCTTCTGTCCAGTTTCAGATGCTCACTGGCAATCGGTATTCTAGGACTTGGATTTACGCTAATCCGCTTTTGTCGTAAAGGGGGTTTTCTACTAAAGTTTCTTTAATGGCAGCTATGTTTACTTTTTTGCTATTTATTATCTGTTCATATTAACTTTTAGTGGTTCGCGCCTGGCGCATGGAAGTTTGCTCAAAACATTTGAATTTCTTCCTGAGAAACCCTAATCCTGTTAGCTTGTTCCTTTGCATTGCTTGAAGTGGTGTGAGAACTATCATTCTGTTAGCTTCTTTTACTAGGGGAGCGCAGCAATTCCTTCTTGCAGGGGGTTTTCTAGCCCAAATTCTTGTACATTTCCATGTTTTTATAGGGGAATATCTATGCAAACATTTTGCTTACAGTTGCACCAAACTGTTTCCAGACCATGCGGATGTCTGCTTTCCATACGCAGGACCCTTTGATCCTTGGTCAACAACATGCGACATTCAAAGACCGGCTCTTCGTGTTATTTGCTTTGGCTCTCTGCAAAGTAGTAGTACTACCTATCTTTGGTTATTGCATGGCATATTTTAAGAATCTTTTTATACCTTCTCATTTCCTAAGTTGTCTGGTCCTCCTGAGTATTATTTGTAAGTTTCTAGGATGGCTGGTGTCTTGTCGAAGCTTCTTCATTGAAATGATTTCTGTTTGGAGGTGCATGACCTTCAATTAGTTATGACTTCTCTTGCAATGCATTTTCTGTCTTTTAACTTGCAACCTTGTTTATTTCCTTATTAGAGGAATAACAAACAGAGCATGCATTTATTTGATTTTTGCAGGGATCTTCGAAGTGGACTTACTTTACGAAGATGTGATTTGGTTCTCTCTTTTGGGGGTTTTCCTATTTTATGGAGATACCACAATCTTCCCTTTTGTCTCATTCCTTTCCATGAAAATGTAGTATCTATAGATCAACTGTCCTAGTTTTTTTCATGCCAGGTCAGACAAATACAGAACCATTAAATTTCTTTTCTGGTTCCGATTGTGCCATATTTTAAGATTCTTGTTGTATCCATCCTAACATGTGCGCTTCTTCTTTTGTAATTCCTTCACTTTTTTGTAGGGATGGAAGTTGTTATTACGTGCCATATTTTAATAATGAATGACATGATTTATGATTAATGATCTTGAAACCATGATTTATGATTAATGCTCAGGTCCTGGCGGGAAGAGAATATTGGATGTCTCTCCTGATTTTGCAGTGTGCAAGTGTCTAATTGTGGTGAAAAGAATCAGCTTCTTGTCTTCCTCCAATACCCTCCAGGTGAACAATACCATTTAAATTTCTTATGTTCTTTTTAGTTTCTAACCAGTAGAAACTGAGAAATTTGCATGTCTTTTTCGTCCACAAACATGTCGTGTGGACCCTTTTGTTGATGGTTGATACTTAAGACAACTGAGGTATACATAGAGAACTTAAATTATTTTCTTATTTGTTGATGTTGAAAACGATAACGCTTGAACTCCCAGTTGGAAATATGTTTTTTTTCCCCTAACTGATTTCTTATGTGGAAGTTATCGTTCTATTCGTATTTTGGACTCCGACACTAGGACAGTTTTCTTTTATGTGGGAATCTGTTTTTTTTCATCTGATTCATTTTCTCTTGTACTCTCTGTTAGAGTTTTTGTTGTTCCCCTTTCGTCATATCTTTCTACTCTCTCCGTTTCTTCCTTCCTCTGTTAGGGTATTTTTTTTCCTTATTTTTCCATTTTCGTCGCAGGAACTTTCGCTGTCCAGATGCTTGCAAGCAAGCGTATTTGCTCTTTGACAAATCTAGGGTTTCGTGGTTAATTTGGTTTCGTTGTTTTCTGTTTGCGTTTCCAACATCTAGATTTCATTCTTTCACCGTTTCTCTGATTAGGGTAGTACAATATGGGTTGGATTTCGTTCTTGATCATTTGATTGCTTCTGCAGATTCCATAGTTATTCAATTTTGGAGATTTCCATCGTCAATTGGATTCAACTACGAAAGGGATTCAAGTTTGTATTTGATATGAAAGGGGGTTATCTTTTCATGTCTATGGTGGTGGGTTCACATCAGAATCACCTTCACTACTTGCTCTAGTGGTGGTTTCAACCAATAACAGTTTATTAAAATGATTGCTCTTCAGGTGGAAATTCTTTCAATTGAGCCCCAGTTGCACAGCTTGGGAGGAAGCTTTCGGAAAACAGTAAGATCAGCTGTGTTAATGTATTTGGATATGTCAGGTATACAAACTTAAACATAATCTTTTTTTTCTGGTACTGTTAATCTGAGAACTTTATTTGCTTTGGATTTTTCTTTACAAAAGTTTAGGTATCTGTTTGTGTTAATTGTATCGCTTTGGTTTCTATAGGTTGCATAAAGCTCTCCCATATCGTTGGTTTATCCTTCTGCATCAGGGTTCACCTATTTATGTTAATAACTTTTAATCTATTGATTGGTCCAGCTGTCCATGTGTTTCTCATTCCCCACGGGAAAACGTTACTAATATATATTCTTGGTTTTTTCTATTGAGCCATTATTTTTGAATCTTGCAATACTTTTCCACTCCGTGCAGTCTTCCATTATGTTATTTTTCGGTTTGGAGGACGAGTTGGTGTTTTCTTAACTTGCTTCTTTGATTTTTATCCATGTTAAAGGAATAATAATTTGTGCATGCAAAATTCATTTGGATGTCTCCAAGGGAAATCTACAAATTACTGAATTAGATACTCCAAGGAGATATGATTTGGATGTCTCCTAGGGGATTCCTGTTTTCATCATTAAGGGAACCAAATACCCAAAGACCCAACTGTCCGTGCTTTTCTCAAGCCCCTTGGGGAAACAGTGAACTATTAAGTTTTATTTTCATTCCTTAACATGTGATGAACTCCTTTTCTTTTTCGATTTGAGGAAGATTGGTGTTTAGAGGAGACGTTAATTTCTTTTCTTTGAATTTCCATTCAAATTTGCCTCTTAGGGTTCCCTCCTTTCCAATTACTAATGCATTTTTATCTGGAAGTGGGTTTCGTCAATTGCCTTTTCAAACTTTTCCTTGTTAGAGGGGTAGATATATAAGCATGAAAAGTTCATTTGTTATATAAGCAAGGACACATTACGTTGTTTTGTGAAAGAGATATTTCAACTCGCTTCTTTGATTTTGTGAGAATAGGACTTCCTCTAGGGAGGAATAACCTTGTTTGAAAAATTGAGGTTTTTTTTATCTCATATTATTCTGTTGAAGTTCTCTGCCTTACTGTTTGTTTATGAAGGTGTTGGTTATAACTTATACATACATAGGAATGGTGAATTTATTGAATACCTTTTTGGGAACCTGCAGTACCTATTCTCACATCGCCGTGGTTTTCCATTTTTGAGGATTGGGTTGGGGTTTTGTTGATTGAACTTTCTGCTTTTAGTTTGTTTTTCTTTCTTTCTTTCTTTCTTTCTTTCTTTAGGTGGTCTGCTCGCACCTGTATATTGCAACCTGGAGTTAAAATTTGATAATGTCTTTGAAGTGATTGTTGTTTTTTCCAGTTGGTAGCACACTTCTACTGGGAAGTATGCAAGAGTTAGAGGTTTTTCAGTTCATTGTCAATACTGAAATATCAAATATGCAATATGATAAGTTTCACAACGTTCTACAAGGAAGTTAATTTCAAGCGGATTATTTAGAGTGTATTTGGTTTTTGTGTAGTTTTTTATCAGGTTCGAATGTTTACCAATAGTTATTCCTTCACTTTACATAGAGTACAGGCAATTCCTTTCTCCTTTTTGGAAGTCTTTGCACTTTGTATCTGGTCGTAACCTGATTTATGAAGGGTGTTTAGTGTCTATTAACTTGCTTTTTCAATTTTTTTCATTGTTACAGTGGTAGTTATAGAAGCATGAAAAGTTCATTTCTTTTTATTTGCATTTCGAGCATCTAAATGTGGTTCGCTTTTTTATTTGATATTGGAGGGTGTTATTAGTTCGCTAATATTTACTTTTTAATGGCTTTAGAGATGGTTCTGATGCGCGATCTTATCATGTCTATATGGACGATGAGATCCACGTCCGCATGATCTTGCGTAGTTGTTATTCTGGCAGTTTAAACCGGCAATAGTTTATTGATATGATTTTTCTTCAGGTAAAGCAAATTCATATTCATTCTATTGAGCCTTTGTTGTGTGGTCTCCAAGGAAGATTTCGTATGTATTTGGATATTTCGGTATAGAAACTTTTGACATCAACTAGTTTTTCTGTTACTGTCAATCTAGAATCTATTATCGCCATTGGTTGTTATTCACAGTTAAGCAAGTAACGTCTCTGGATTTGTTTGTGTTAGTCGATATAGTTGCTTTGACATAACTTCAAAAAACCATCTTGGTAAGGGGAAGGTTTATTTTTTTGTTTGATACCTTTATAATGATCTATAACCACCAAATTCTGATTACGGATTGCGGTTTTGGGTATAGTTGCTTTGGCATAACTTCAAGTTACGATCTTGGTCATTGGAAGGTTTGTTGATTCGATCTATGAATATCTGTAACAAACAGTTATTTATTGATGCTTGGATCGAGGTTTTAACATTGAGAATCATTTGAATTGATTGTTGTTTTCTCCAGTTGGTTACCTGCTTCTTGTCAACAAGATATCAGTCTATTGATTTTCTTTTTCGTGGGAGGGTTTTGGGACCCAAAATGTAAATCTTTACGTGGAGTGTAGCTTGTGCAATCCTTCCAATTTTCTTAGTTCATTGTTACTAATCTAATATCCATTGTTAAAAGTTTCACGATGTTATAGAGGAAAGTTGATGTCTTTGGGAGGAAGACTGGGCTCTCTTTTTTGTCTGAAGGGGGTTTTCTATTTCACATCGGTTCCACAATGTCCATTCTTTATCATTCGTCGTTTGTAACTGTATGAGGTTGTAACAATGAATTTGCTTAACACTTTTTCAGGAGCCTAAAATACTCAAACTACTCTCGCGTCCTAATGGTGATCTATTTAAGGGCTAGGAATCTTGTTTGCACCATCTGGTCGGGATTTGCTTAATATCTTGGGGAATTGTTCTTGCTGCATTCTTTGTTTTTTTGAGGATTTTAGGTGAAGATTTGAAAGTTATAACTTGCGATCGTCTTCTTTTGTGCGACATATGTTGAAGGCATACAGTTTCCTGCTATTACTCCAGGGTGCCTGATTTAGACAATCACAATCTATATTTGGGTCTTGTGCTGATATGAAAAGAACAATTGGCTGTCTCTTGTCTATTTGCTATTTGTATGTCTCCTGTGATTGTTTATAAGGGTCTATTGCTTTCTTTAGTTATGTCTTCCTTTTGCAGTTTATATGCTGACTGATGGTCCAGTTCTAGTAGATTTGTGATGTGATGAGGATCTGCAGGCTCGTTTCTTGTCCAGTCTTAGCAGGAGTTAAAGCTTCTAGCCAGGTCCTTTACCCTTTGCTTCCTCCTTTTTCTCTTTGACGTCTTCTGAAAGTGCTAGTTGATGTTAGATATGTCGGTATGGAAACATGAACATGACTGTTGCTGAATCCGCTCGTGGTGATGGGTATGGCTGTTTTGCGTACTTTATGACATATGGGTCCTTGGAAGGTTTTTGTGGTTTGAAATCTTTATAATGCTTTACAACTATATATTGTGTTATTTTTTGGTTTCGAGGACGAGTTAGTGTGTAGTGGAGACGGTAGACGAGATTTTCTGCCGTATGAAGTTTACCCTCTTAGTCCTTTTCAATTTACCTCTAGAATTAGTCCATGTTAAAGATCTATGTTGGAGTGTGCAAAATGCATTTGATATTCCCGAGATGTGAGAATTGGACTCCTCCCAGGGAGGCATTTCCTTGTGTTGGGAATTGAGGGGGTTTTCCTTCTTCTATTGTTCTATACATTCTTCTTCCTTATTAGTGGTTTAAAGAGGTGCTAATTATGCAAATACAGAAACAATGGATCTTCCGCAGTACCCAAAGTATCAGTATTCTTATGTCGTTGTAGTGTTCTATTTAACGATTAGGTTCTTTTGTTTCCTGTGAAGGGGGTTTTCTGATTGACCTTCCCTCTTTTAGTTTCTTTTTCTTTCTTTATGAGGTCTAATGGAACTCTAAGACATAATTTATGTTCCTTCTCCTTCTTAGGGATCTTCATATTAGGATGGTCAGTCCTATTTAGCCATAGTTTATTGAGAGGATTGTGTTCAACATTGTCAAGTTTCCTGTGTGAAGGGCCTCTGAACATAGCTTCTTTGGTTCTTATTCTTGTTGGAGAAGTTACAATTAACACATGCAAAACCATTTGTTGTCCCTAGGGTGATCTAGCATCGTTTTTAGGTGGTTTTCCTGATTTATAATGAATAATTCCTGATTTATAATGTATAATTCTTCTTTGAGGGTGTTGAGTGTGTCATTACCTAATTAGCTATCTAAACATTTGAGGAACGTGGTCATATTCAAACATCTGGTATCCCGTCAACCTCTTGAGTCTTGTTTACCTTTCGGGAGAAATAGTATCACTTAAATTTCTTCTGTCTTTTTGTTTCTAGCTTGCATAACTTGAGGAATAAACCTGCTGATATATGCAAAAAAAAAAACTTGAGGAATATGCTCGATCTTCCACTCCCTAACATGTTGTCTGGATCCTTTCCCTAACTGCTGGTATTTTAGGACAACTGAGTCTTTCTTTACGGAGGGAAGCGGGTGCGTCTCAAGTTTCGATTCGGTAGCGGCTTTTGTACCCAAGCCTCATATGGGTATACCTCTAGACATTTCTGTGTTGTAGTTGATTATTTCGTGGGGTTTTTGTTTTGTGTGTTTCTTACTGATTCAGTTGTTGAGCAATTGGGATTCCTCCACTTGTCATTGGGACAGCATTGTGGAGTGTTAGCTACTACAAATCGGATAATTTCCTGGTGGAAAATAGTAACACTTGACCTGAAATCTGTTTTTCTTTTTTAATTGATTGTTGCAGTGGAAGTTATCTTCCAGTGGGGAATATCTATTCCATGCTTCCTGTATTATGACAATATGCCTTTCCATTCTTTCGTTTTCAACTAATCTAGGTTTTGTAGTTAATTTGTTTTTGTTGCTTTTGGTTTGCGTTTCAAACATCTAGATTTGATTCCTTCATTGTTTCTCTGATTAGGCGCACTATAATATGGGTTGGATTTTCATTCTTGATCAGTTGATTGCTATTGCAGATTCGATAGTTACTCAATTTTTCAAATTTCGATTGTCTTTGGGTTCAACTACAAATTGGGTTCAAGTTTGTATTTGATATTGAGGGGGGTAATTAGTTCAGTCATAATTACTTTTTGGATGGCTTTAGATACTGATTCTGATGTTGATCTTATCGTGTCTTTTTTTTTTATGAAGTGATCTTATCGTGTCTACAATCATAGACTCATGTTCTTCCAATTGAGCCTCAGTTGTGTGGCTTGCAAGGAAGATTTCAGGTGGACAATAAGATCAGCTGTGTCGATGTATCAGATATGTGAGTATAGAAACTTAAACATGATCTACTTTTTCAGTTATTGTTTATCTAGAATCTATTCTCGATTGGGTTTTCTTTACAGACGTTTAGGTTTCCGTTCGTGCTAATGGGTATGCCAGGTTTCGCATAACTTCATGACATCTTGGTTATCTGTATATTTTAACCCGGAGTTAAAGTTTGAGAATGTTTTTGAAGTGATTGCTTTTTGTCCAGTTGGTAGCACACTTCTACAACAAAATATGCAATGCATTGTAGGTTTTTCAGTTCATTGTTAATATTGAAAATATGCAATATAATAAGTTTCACCATGTTCTACTGGGAAGTCAATTTCAAGCGGATTTTTTAGAGGAGTTTTTGGTTTTTGTGTCGGTTGTTATCACGTTTGAATGTTGACCAATATTTATTCCTTCACTTTATTACAGGGACAACGTTATGGAGTGTTAGTTTCTAAAATTCAGATGATCTCCATTTTGATGGGATAAATGAATCTTGATCTCTTAGCTGTTTAAATTATTTTCAGATGAGCGATTTGGTTTTTGTTGTAAAGGAGGTACTATATGCTAACTTTGTTCTTTAGTTCATAGGTTATTTTTTTACTATTGAGTACAGGAAATTTCTTTCTCCTTCTTCTTGTTGGAAGTCTATGCACTCTATACCTGGTCGTAACCTAATTTAGGAAGCAGTAATGTTCCTAAAAACTTATTTTCTCTATTAGTTCTTTTGAACATCCCTTCCTCATTCAATGCGTTGATTAGGAGTCAGCAGTTGACGAACTGATATGGTTCTTCTTTTGAATGGAGTTTTCTATCCTTGGTTTTTTTTTGTTTTGAATTGTTCAGCGTGTGCCTCGAACCCGTGACCTGTAAGGTGGAAAATCATACCTCTTACCACTCCAACCAAGGGTTGTTGCCTTTCTATCCTTGGTTGCTCAATCAGAGTAAGTTTTTGTTGTTTCATTATGTTAGTTCCGCAACTACTAGGTGCAGTTGGATGTAACAGTGTTATATGTGTGATTTTGCTTCTCGAGATTCAGATGATCACTGGTGTTTGGTATTCCAGGAGTCAGATTGAAGTTGAGCCTGCTGAATAGTAAGGGGCTTTCTACTGGAGTTGCTTTTCTGAAAGTTTAGTTTGCAATCTACTTAATACTTTCCGAAAAGGGTGATCAATTTGAGGGCTAGGCTCTTTTGTTTTGTGGAAAGGGTGTCACCTTATTGAACTTTCTTTATTCAGTTTCTTTTCTTTCTTCATATCTTCTTGAATTGATGTATATATGTGCTTTTCGTTCTCTTTCGCAGGCATCTCGTTGTTGGGGAGGCTATTCTTAATTTGCTATGTAACATGTGAGAGAGGCAACGTTCTAAAAGGCCAATCTACTTCCTTTCTTTTTAGGGCCTTTTCAATTATTATAATTACTCATTTGATTTTATTGGTTTGGTAGGATGATTGGTGTCCGCTATGTTGAGTTAACTGTGTGGAAGCGCTATTTGAACTTGCTTCTTTTATTTTGTGAGAATAGGACTTTCTCTAGAGAGTAATAACCTTGTTTTGAGAATTGAGAGGGGGGTTTTCTATCTCCTATTGTTCTGTTGAAGTTCTCTTCCTTATTGTTTGTTTATGAAGGTGTTAGTCATGCAAATATAGAAATGGTGAATTTATTGAATACTTTTCCAGGAACCTGCAGTACCTAAAGCATTCTCGTCATCTCCCGTTGTCGCAGTATTCCATTTTTGAGGACTGGGTTCTTTAATTTTTTGTGACAGGTTTTGTTGATTGATCTTTCTGCTTTCAGTTTCCGTTTCTTTCGTCTTTAGCTGTTCTACTTGAATTGATTGGACAATTTGTTTTTGTTCTCTTTCTCAGGGTTATTCGCGGTGTGATTCCTACTTCTGTTCTGCCGTACTTTATCCATGCCTTCAAGTTTTCTCTTCATCCTTATTCCTGCTTATTAGTTGCCGGATCTTTTGCTGATTGAGCGATGCCTGAAAGTAGTTTGCGTCTATACTTGTCCACGGTTTTTCGATTGATTTAGTGTCGTTGTTTTTTATTTGCATTTCGAGCATCTAAATTACGTGCTTAATCGTATTTGATTAGTGGTTGGATTTCGTTCTTAATCGGTTGATTGCTTATGCAGATTTGCTAGTTATTCATTTTGGAAATCACAATTGTCACTGGATTCAGCTAAACATCTAATTCGATCTTATATTTGATAGCGGAAGATTTGCTAGTTATTCATTTTGGAAATCACAATTGTCACTGGATTCAGCTAAACATCTAATTGTCACTGGATTCAGCTAAACTTCTTCACTTGGACTAATTCCCAAGGGGGGAATAGGTGTATTTCTGAAAAATTGGATAGGGCCTTGGTTAATATTGAATGGAGCCAGGAGTTTACTAATGCTAAGGCTGATTTCCTTAATCCTGGAGTGTCTGATCACTCTTCTTGTGTAGTTTCTCTTTTTGAGAAGGAAAAGGTAGGGCCAAGGCCCTTTAAGTTTTTTAATTGTTGGACAGAGGAGGAAGATTTTTTGAAGATTGTTAAGAAGGCTTGGGACTTTGAGATCAATGGAAATCCAATGTTCAGGATGGTCTGTAAGCTTAAGAGAGTCAAAGCTGCTCTTAAGACTTGGCAGAAGGAGAGATTCTCTGGCATTTCTGATCAGGTAGTGCATGCTAGAAGAAGAATGGATGAGTGCCAATCTCAATTACAGAAGAATCCTCTTGTGGAAGAGCTTAGGGTGGAGGAGAGACTAGCTGTGGCTGATTTCTCTAAGAAGGCCATGATGGAGGAGTCAATGCTCAAGCAGAAATCAAGGGTCCAGAAGATTGAATTGGGGGATAGCAATACTAGATTTTTTCATGCTTCACTGAAAGAGAGAAGGTCTAGGAATAATATATCTTTTGTGTATAACTCTTCCAATCAAAAGGTGGTTAGTGCTTCATTGGTGGCTGAGGAATGTGTGAAATTCTATCAAGAGTTATTTGGGGAGACTGATTATCCCAGTGTGCCTCCTGAGCTGTTGGCTGGAATGGAGTTTGAGGAGGTTCTCTCAGATACAGAGGCTGATTTGCTGGTTAGGAAAGTGACAAGAGATGATGTTGTACCGTCTCTTGCTACTATTGGGATTGATAAAGCTCCTGGTCCAGATGGTTTCACATCTCACTTTTTTAAGTACTGTTGGGACATAGTGGGAGATGACTTCACAGAGGCTGTTCTCAGATTCTTCAATTCAGGCAGGCTTCTTAGGGAGGTAAATTCTACCCTTGTGACTTTAATTCCTAAGTCTACTAATGCTTCTAAAGTTAGTGATTTCAGGCCTATCTCTTGTTGCAATGTTATCTACAAGTGTATCACTAAGATATTGACTATGAGGATGAAAGAGTGTATCTTCAAGCTTGTTAGCCCTTGTCAATCTGCTTTTATTTCTGGAAGAAGTATTCAAGATAATATTCTCCTTGCTCATGAATTGACTAGGGATTATCATAAGTCTTTTGGACCCCCTAGGTGTGCCTACATGATTGATCTTCAAAAGGCTTATGACTCTATTGAATGGCCTGCCTTGCTCCTAGTCATGGAGAAAATGGGATTTCCTTCTAAATTTAGGGCTTGGGTTTTAGCTTGTGTTTCCACTGCTAGCTTTTCTATTATGGTGAATGGTAGTTCCTGTGGTTATATCAAGGGGCAAAGAGGGTTAAGGCAAGGTTGCCCCATGTCCCCATACCTCTTTGTTCTTGTCATGGAAGTGTTCAATGTGCTACTTCTCAGGAGATTGGTTGAAAGGGAGGTTTAGCTTACATCCTAAATGCTTTAGGCCAGTGGTCACCCATTTAGCATTTGGTGATGATCTTTTGGTCTTCTCTAAAGGTGATATGGGGTCTGTGGAGTCTCTTCATGAAGTCTTAGCTGAGTTTCATGAGTGTACTGGATTGAAGGTCAATGTTGGGAAGAGCTCTCTTTATGCTGCTGGATTATCTGATTCTCTTCTGGCTCAAGTGTCCCTCTGTTTGGGCTTTGAGAGTGGCTCCTTGCCTGTTAGGTATCTTGGGGTGCCTTTGGTATCCACAAGGCTGAAGTATTATGATTGCCTGCCACTGTTGGATAAGGTCAGGAATAGGATTAAGTCATGGAAGACCAAATACCTTTCTTATGCTGGGAGAGTGGTTGTGATTAAGACTATTCTTCAGAGTATGGTGCTATTTTGGTTCAGTGTTTTTGACCTCCCTAAGAGGGTTATTAAAGAGCTGGATGCTATGTTGAGTAAATTTTTGTGGAATGGTGCTGGGGTGGACTTGAAGAGAGCATCTATTGGATGGAGTAAGCTTTGCTTGCCTGTTCAGGAAGGTGGGCTGGGGCTAAGGAATCTGAATATCCTAAACATTGCTTGTTGTTTAAGACACATGTGGGATATTTTGAATTCTAATAATACATTGTGGGTGGAATGGGTGAAAGCTAATTTGATTAAAAAAAGGGATTTCTGGCTTATGAGCATTCCTGCTTCTTCTTCTTGGGTTTGGAGAAGGTTATTACAGTATAGAGGGTATGGGCTGAGGTTTGCTGTTCATGTTATAGGCAATGGCAAGTCCACCAGGTTGTGGAAAGATAATTGGCATCCTCTTGGCATTCTTGATAAGTTCTTCTCTGCTCATTTCAGATTTGATAGCACAATTCATGCTGAGGCTATGGTCAGTTCTTGCATTCTTAATGGTCAGTGGGTGTTGCCTTGGCAGTTGACTGTCTTTATAGAGTCCTTTGTTGACTTGCTCCATGATGTTTCCATTGATGAGGACATTGAAGATGTTCTTATCTGGAAGGCTGGGGACTCAGGTACATTTACTCTTAAAGAGACCTATGAAGCTCTTAGGCCAGTGGGTCAGAGGTTTTCTTGCCATGAGCTGGTTTGGTCTGGTTTGGTTTTCCCATAATATACATAGACACAGTTTTATAGCCTGGTTGGCTCTAAGGGGTGGTCTTAAAACCAAGTGTAAGCTGTTGTTCTGGGGAATTGAAGTTGATCCATCTTGTGTGTTGTGTGGGCAGGGGAGTGAAGATGAGGATCATTTATTTCTTCATTGCAGTTACTCTAAGTTCATTTGGAAGAAGCTTTTGACTCTACTTGGAATTTACAGAGTTACTATAGGGGATTGGGAGACTGAAGTGGCTTGGTTGTCCACTATTTTGAAAGGAAAAGATGGCCTAGCTTTGCTGGGAAAGCTTGCCTTTTGTTTTTTCATTTACCATATATGGTGGGAAAGGAACAATAGGGTTCATCAACATGGCTCTCTGAGTAAGGAGGTAGTGGTCCAGCAGATTATAATGGATGTCAGGCTTAAGATGAATGCTGTCAAGTGCAAGTTTGCTGATAACTCTAGGAACAGGGAGTTAGCTGCAGCTTGGAGGATTGATTTGAAGTTTGCTCAGATTAGAACAGTGGAGTGCCAGTGGCTGGGGCCTTCTCCAGGTACTGTCCTTATTAACACTGATGGGGCCTTCTCCTTGAGTGCAGCTGGTTATGGTTGTATCTTAAGAGATGCTGCTGGTTCTGTTCTTGGTGCTGGTCATGGTAAGGCCGAGCCTAGATCGGTTATGTATCATGAGCTTCAGGCAATTGAATTGGGGTTAAGGTTGGCTATGGGTTTATCTTTGACAAGAGTGGTGATAGCTACAGACTCTATGTCAGCCAAAGCATTGTTAAGTGCTGAGATTCTTAAGCCCCCTTGGAGGCTCAATCACTTGTGCAGGAAAATCAAGAAGCTGATGGGGTCCTTTGTGAGCTGTTCGATTCAACATGTCTTTCGAGAGGTCAATTTTGCTGCGGATTGGTTGTCAAAGAATGTCCCTAGTAGTGGTGAGCTGACCCTTAGGCCGAGTGAGCTGAGTTTGGAGCTGAGGCAAATCATTGAGGATGACAGGAGGGGCTTTATAAGAGTTAGGCATATATGATTGTAATATTTCTTTTGAGTTTCCTTTTTTGGCTGGTTGGGCCTATTTTTGATGTTTTATTTTGTTGGAGGAGTTCTTTTACTCCTTGTGGTATTGGTTGATTGGACTTTGTAGTTTTTTGGGTCAGGCTCCCTTCGCCTGCTGATCTATGCAAAAAAAAAAGAAATCACAATTGTCACTGGATTCAGCTAAACATCTAATTCGATCTTATATTTGATAGCGGAAGAATTTATTTGTTCAGTGGTATTCACTTTTCAGTTTCTAGCATGATATATTATAAGAATCTTGCTCTATCTTTTAATTACCTAACATGTGATGAACTCCTTTTTGTTTTGGTTTCCAGGTAGACTGGTGTTATAAGGAGATGTTATTTTGTTTTCTTAGAAGAGATTTTGCTGTCTGAGGTCCAAGCCGATTTGATTCTAATGTTCTGTTAAGGAGGTTGGTTATATTGGAAGGGGAATTTCTCTCTCTCTCTCTCTCTCTCTCTCTCTCTCTCTCTTTCTGTTTTTAATTTTTATACTTGTTAGAGATGTGTTTGCAGAAGCTTGAAAAGTTCTTTTCTTCTTTCCGAGTGATGTGAGTTGTACTTATTTTAGGGAAGACATTCCATTGTTTTCCAATCCTCTATTGTCCTCTAGATGTCTTCTTCCTTATTATAGGTATTAGTTATGTAAATATAGAAACAATGAGTACTTAATAATTTTTCAGGAGCCTAGAATACTCAAAAGTACACTTGCAGTCTCGTGCCCCAATGATGATCTATTTGAGGGCTAGGTTCTTTTTGTACGTGAAAAGGGGGTTATCTTATTGAGCATTCTTCTTTCAGTTTCTTTTCTTTCTTCATATCTTTTTGAATTGATGTACACACTTGTTTTTGTTCTTTTTTCCTAGGCATCTTTGTGATCGGGCGGCTAGTCTTATTCTGCCATGTTGATGTTAGAGAGGCGATGGGTTAAAAAGCCAGTCTAGATCGTTCCATTCTAGGGGTTTTTCAATAGTTATTAGTATTGATTTGATTCTATTGGTTTTCTAAGATGATTGGTGGAATAACCTTTGAACCCCCTCTCCAAATTATATTTTTCTTGTTTACTTGGTTATTGCAATGGAAGTTTATTTTCCTGTGGGGGATATTTGCTCTATGCTTCCTGTGCTATGACATTCCATTGTTTTTCTTTTCGACTAATCTAGGGTTTCGTAGTTAATTTAGTTTTGTTGTTTTTGGTTTGCGTTTTGATCTATATTTGGTTCTTTTGTCGTTTCTCTGAATAAACGTAGATTAATATGGCTTGGATTTTCATTCTTGATCAATTGATTGCTTCTGCAAATTCAACAGTTGTTAAGTTTCCGAAATTTTAATTGTCATTTGATTCAATTACAAATAGGGTTCAAGTTTGTATTTGATATTGAAGGGGCTAACTTCATTGATAATGACTTGTTAATGACTTCAGAGAATAATTTCGATGTGGATCTTATTATCTCTTTGTGCATGATAACATCAACATATGGATCACCTTCAGTACTTGCTGTGCTGGTTGTTTAAAGCAATAACGGTTTATTGATTCGATTGCTCTTCAGGAGGTGAGCACTGATTCATATTTGTTCAATTGAGCCCCAGCTTTTTGATTTTTATCCTTGTTCGTTTTTTATACGGACAAGGATAATATCATTTGTCCCTAGGGAATTGCAACAAGACACGATCTAGTTTTCTTTTTAGGGGGTTATCCTGATTTACATTGTTATGTAAAATTCTTCACTTAGGGTGTTGAGGATGTTTTTAAATACCTTCAAATAGTTTCAGGAGGTAAGCACTGATTCATATTTGTTCAATTGAGCCCCAACTTTTCGATTTTTATCCTTGTTCGTTTTTTATACGGACAAGGATAATATCATTTGTCCCTAGGGAATTGCAACAAGACACGATCTAGTTTTCTTTTTAGGGGGTTATCCTGATTTACATTGTTATGTAAAATTCTTCGCTTAGGGTGTTGAGGATGTTTTTAAATACCTTCAAATAGTTTCAGTAACCTGTCACATCGAAGATCTGTTCATCTAGAATCTGTTCTCGCCTTGGGGTTTTCTTCACGGATACGTAGGTATCCTCTCTGGATTTGTTTGTGCTAATCGGTATAGCTGCTTGACGTAACTTTATACCATCTCTTGGTCAGCAGAAGATTTATCCTTTTGTTTGGTGTCTTTCTAATAGTCTATAACCACCATATTCTGATTAATGGATTGCTTTTATGGGTATAGTTGCTTTCGCATAACTCTGAAACATCAGCTCGGTCATTTGAAGGTTTATCGTTTTAATCTACCAATATCTGTAACAAACAATGATTTATCAATGAGATACTTCAATCAAGGGCTGAAATCTGAGATTGTTTGAATTGATTGTTGTTTTCTCTAGTTGGTATCCTGCTTCTTGTCAACAAGATCCCAGTCTGTTGATTTTCTTTTTTGAGGGAGGGGTTCGACACCAAAAATGAAAATCTTGACGCGAAGGGAGTGTAGCTTATGCAACACATTAATTATTTTAGTTCATTATTACATATGTAATATGCATTATTAAAAGTTTAATGATGTTATACAGGAAAGTTGGTGTCTTCGGGAGGAAGATTGGGCTTTCTTCTTTCGTCTAAAGGGGGTTGTCTAGTTTCGGTTAACTGTTTCTTTGATTTTCTTTTTGCTTCCTGTCCAGGGATGATCTGTTCAAATAAAAAAGTTTGTAACCTTGTTTCCAATTTCTTTCTCAGGAATCTTTGTGATGGAATAGCTATTCCTCTTCCTGTATTTTAATGGGGAAGGCAGTGGGCAGTGGCTTTTAAACCTACGTGCTTTCTTTCTTTTTGTGCTTTTTATAGTACTTATAAGTATTTATTTCACTTCATTGTTTGGTAGGAGGAAGGGGTCAGCTATGTGGATGTAACTGGAATGTAGCGGAAGGGGTCTCTCTTAACTTGGTTCTTTAACTTTTATCCTCGTTAGAGAAGATGTGAAATAATAGTTGACACATGAAAAATTCATTTGTTTTTTTCAAGGGATGTTCGAATTGGACCTACTCCAGTGAGATGCTATTCAGTTTGCTCTGAAGAAGGTTTTCCTATTTTGCATATATTTCATAAACTCTTCCTTATAGTTGATTTATTCTTCTCTAAGGGTTTACGTATTTATGTCATATTGTCAATAACATTTAATTTATTTAATACTTTGAGGAATGTGCGATATCCATAAATAAGTTGCCTACGTTTTTCTCCTCCCCAGGGAAACATCATGGTTTCTATTGTGCGATATTTGAAGCGACTTGCAAGTTGCAATAAACCATCATTCCCCAACATGTGCAGTCCTCCATTGTGTTTTGTGTTGGTTCCGAGGGCGAGTGGATATCGAGTTGAGACTTCTTCTTCGAAAAACATTTCTGCCTGACGATCCATTCGAATTTTCCTCCAATCGTTTTCAAGTACTTATTGGAAGGGGTTTTTCTCTCTTTGTTTTTTCAATTTCTACACATGTTAGAAATGTGTTTGTAGAACCATGAAAAGTTCATTTTTTGCAGGGATGTGAGAATTGTACTTATTCGAGGGAGACATTACATGTTGTGAAATGCAGGGTTCTCTTATCCTCTGCTGTCCTATAGAAGTCTTCTTCCTTATTGTTGCTTTATGAAGATATTGGTTATGTGATATTGAAACAATGAATCTGCTTAATGTTTTTTCAGGAGCCTGCAGTACTCAAAAGTACTCCCGCGTCCAATGGTGATCTAAGGGCTAAGTTATTTTTATTTCCGAGAAGGGGATTATCGAACGGAACTTTCTTCTTTCAGTTTTTTTTCTTTATTCCTATCTTCTTGAATTGATGTATATATTTGTTTTTGTTCTTTTTCTCAGGCATCTTTGTGACGGGATGATATCCCCTTCCTGTTAATCGTATCTTCTCCGAATCAGTTCGCGTAGGTTATGAAATCTTTCTTCTTTCAGTTTCTTTTCTTTATTCATACCTTAATTTTTGTAAATATTCTTTTTTGTTCTTTTTTTCTGAGGCATCTTTGTGACGGACGGTACCTGTTTGTGTTAATGGTATCTTGTCTGAATCTGTTTGTCTATATTACGAAATCTTGGTCATCCGATTGTTTTTTTTGTAGGTTTGATATCTCTTAAAATGCTTTATAGCGCCAAATTGTGATTATGGTCAAAGGTTTAGTTCTTTGGGTAGTAATAAGTTTCAGAATGTTCTACATTGAACTCCGTGTATGCATCTAAAGGGGGTTGTCTTGTTCAGCGTTTTCCTCTCAGCCGTTTAATGCTTCATCACTTCAGGGGTATCTTTTCAAATGAAAATAACTTCCGTTCTATTTTATTTTTCAGGGTTTGTGGCGGAACATTTGGTCATATTCTACATGTATTTTGATGGGAAGACGGTGGCTTATTGTAAAACCTTCCTTTGTTCTCTATCTTTGTGATTGGGTTTTCAGTAGTTCAATTGTTCTTTGCTATTATTTATTGTTTGGTAGGTGGACTGGGTTCAACTACGATGGGGTCTCTCGTAACTTGCTTCCGTAACTTCTTTTTTTCTTAAATTTTTTTTTTTGAGAATTCGACTACGATGTACGTTAGTCGTTACAAGGCATTGATATATCATGAAGATGTGATAAGCACGATAACCGCCTAAGTTAAACCATTAATGACAGAGGCCTAAAGCCGAACAACATGTGTTCCATACTTAGCCATCAAGATTCAGATGATCATTTCTTTCCGGTTGCTAAAGTCATTTGGAATTCTGTGATTCCTCCTAGAGTTAGTTTTGGGGTTTGGGCTGCTGTGCTGGGCAAAATCCCAACCCTCAATAACCTCAGGAGACGTGGGATGATCTTGCCTAGTAGATGTATCTGTTGCAAGGAGCAGGAGGAGTCGTCTAATCACTTGTTCATCCATTGTAAGGAGGCGACCAATCTCTGGTTATTTTTCCTAAATCAAGCTGAGATTCATGTATGTTTGCCTTCCTCTCTGCACATGTTGTTGGAGCAATGGAGCGCTCTGGCCACTAAGGGTATTAAGAAAGAGTTGTGGAATCTTATTCCTAATGCAATTGTGTGGTCTATTTGGAAGTTTAGGAACTCCTGTACCTTTAAGGAGTCTGCTAGGCCCACTAGGATTGAAATCGAAGATGTTTTAGGACTTTTTTTTCACTGGTCTAGGACCCTGCCTTGGGCTAGCAGTATCACTTTTTGGATTTCATACTGAATTGGAAGGAGATTGTGTCGTAACTTGTTCCCTCACAATCTCTTTCCAATTCCTTTGTATTCAGTAATAACCCAAGTTCTATAAACCATAGATTCCACCTCCTCTAGGAATCGAACGTGGGACCTCTAGGGTTTTGGAGTTTATGTCAACACTTTCAACCACTTGGGCAAGCAAGTGTCGACTCTTTAACTTCTATTCGCGTTAGAGTAATAATAATTGAAGCATGCGAAATTCTTTTGTTTTTTCCAGGGTCTTTGAATTGGACTTACTTCAAGGAGTTGTAATTCTGTTTGCTCTCAAGGGGTTTTCCTGGTTTCCATAGATTGCATAAAACCTTCATTCATATTGTTAGTTTATCTTTCTACATCAGGGTTTACCTATTTAGAGTGTGCAAAAATTCGTTTGGTTTTCCTAGGATCTTCGAATTGGATGTTCGAAGATAAGATAATATTAGCCTTTTTCATTTGCTACAATAATAGAGATTAAACTGTTTAAGAAATAAGAACTATAAATATTTTTACTTCATGTGTTGCATAAACTTAGATGATGCTTGTAAGTTCTATTCTTTCTATAGATGCGTTCGCCTTGAGGCAAAAACATACTGCCTCGCCTTTAGGCGCGTAGTGTACTCTACCAAATTTTGAAACATTGTTCTCATGTCCATCAGGCTACAGTACACTATTAATTTCCCTTCACAGTTTCTAATATGCGCTATTAAAAATGTTGTTGTATCTTATGAGTTATGACTCGCTATCGTGTGAATTCAAACTTCGTATTTGTTGGTTTGAAGGATGACTGGCGTCTTGAGTCGACTTTAATTATGTTTCCTAGATAGGATTTCCCTGTTGAATTGATTCCTGCTCAGTCCCCCTTCATTCTATGCGGACCCCTGCCCGAAACCCTGCTTTGGTGGGTCGTCCGAGATCCTTTCGATGACCTATGTTGTGTTTAAGGGATATCTATATGATATGATCCGATCGATTGCATAAGGCCCGCGGTAGCAACGGAACCGGGGAAAGTATATATATGATTTTGTCCTTTATAATCATTACTAATTAGTTGTTTATCTTTTTTTTTTTGAGAAATCGACTACGATTTACGTTAGTCGCTACAGGGCATTGATACATCATTAAGATGTGATAAGCACGATAACCGCCTAAGTTAAACCAATAATTACAACATCTACTTTATTTAGTGCCTAAATTACATGGGATAAATCTTGGTGATAAACTGCTTCCACTGAGACTCGATCCCAAGACCTCATTGGCTTAAGAGGGATGTCCTACTACTACACCAAAGGGTGGTGGACAATTAGTTGTTTATCTTGGAAGGGGGTTCGGGTCTTTTAACTTTCTTTTTTGATTTTTTTAACCAGGTTGGTGGAGTAATTATTGAAGCATGGAAAGTCCATCCGTTTTTTGCCTAGGGATTTGAAAACTGGTCTTTCTCTAGGGAGGCATTATCTTGTTTTGTGAATTGAGGGGGTTTTCCCTATCTAATGTCGTTCTATAGAGTCTTCTTCCTTACTGGTGGTTTATGAAGGTGTTAGTTATGCAAATGCAGAAAAGGTAAAACCAGTGAATACATTTTGAGGAATCTGCCGGACCTCTCATGTCGTGTGGTGTTCTATTTGAAAACTGGGTTCTTATGTCTTTTTCATTGAACTTTCTTCTTAGTTTCTTCATTAGGTGGTTTACTTGAATTGACGGACATAATTTATTTCGTTCTCTTTATGAGGGATTTTCGTGATGGAATGGTTATCCTGCTGCTAGGAAGATTGTGGTCAACATTGTCAAGTTAACTGTGAGAAGGGGTCTTCCGAACTTTTGATTTTTATCCATGTTGGAGAAGTTACCATTAACACATGCCATATCATTTGACGTTTAGAGGGATTTGCAACGAGACACGATCTGGTTTCCTCCTCTCAAGGGTGTTGTGGGTGTTAGTACCTAATTAATTACCCTTGTATTTTCAGGTATCAGCTATGTTGTTTTGGGCGTGAGGCGAGGCGAGGCGACAGACTCATCCCCTCGCCTTGGCGAGCTTAGGCGAGCTGAGGCGACAAATAGTATATATTTAAGTAATACATACATACCTAATTACCAACATAAAAATAACTAAATAAACACTCAAAGTATGAATTATGAAAGAGTATGAAAGTATTAAGTATGAAGCGTACTCTGTTTTTAGCAACAAAAAAGAGTATGAGAGTATGAAAGTATGAATGTATGGAAGTATGAAAGAGTTGCTACCTTGCTGAAAACTATTGTCTACAACAGTAAACAAGTTTTTTTTTTTCAAGTTAATAGTAAGTAAACAAGTTAAAAGTAAGTAAACAAGTCAAGAGTAAACAAACAAGTTAAGAATAAGTGAAAAACAAAAAAAGAGTTGCTGAAAATCACTAAGAACAGCAAAAAAAAAAAAAGTGGGAAATCGAGTTTGGACTGTTTGGTAGAGAGAAGAAATAGAAACTAGAAGAAGGAAAAGAAGAAGAGGGTAGAAACCGAGTTACCTAATGATGAAATCAACTTAGTTTAGTGGAGAAGAAGATGAAGAACTCTCGGTCATGGAGGTTTTGTTCGTTTAGGGCAAGTTAGAGAGAGAAACAGATTAGGAAAGTCGATTTAGATGGTCTGTCCGTTTGGGCAAAAGCCTAAAATTAAAAAAATTCTGTGGGCACTACCCTATCTCGACTTGGGCCGCCTCTCGCTTCCCCTGGGGCGCTTAAAGGCGCTCGCCTAAGCGTCTGAAGGCGCCACCAGGGGAAACCTGTTGTTCTCGCCTCAAAAAAAGGCGACACCTTTGGCAACCTGTCGCTTTGGGCGCTTAGGCGCGCCTTGGCGTCGCCTTGGCGTCGCCTTTTACAACATAGGGTCTCAGTGACATTTAAAAATCTGGTTCGTATTCCTCTTATGCTAGGAGAAACACTATCATTTAGCTATAGAAGCATGAATGCATGATAGTTTTCATTCCAGGGAGACATTACATTGTTTTGTGAAATGCAGGGTTTTTTCTGTCCTGCAGAAGTCTTCTTAGTTATTGCTACTTTATGAAGGTTAGTTATGTAAATGTAGAAACAAGGAATCTACTTAATACTTTTTCAGGAGCCACAATACTCAAAAGTACTCTTGTTGTGTCCCAATCATGATCCACTTGAGGGCCATGTTCTTTTTATCTGTGAAAAGGGGGTCATCTAATTAAACTTTCGTCTTTCGCTTTCTTTCCTTTCTTCTTATTTGTCGTTGTTCTCTTCTGGGACATCTTTGTGATGGGACGGCTAGTCTTATTCTGCCATGTTAATATTAGAGAGGCGATGGGTTAGAAAGTTATTCTAGTATGTTTCATTTTAGGGTGATTTTAATAGTTATAAGTACTCATTTGATTCTATTGGTTTTCTAGGATAATTGGGGCTTATCTGGAATGCTTTTTACCAGGGACTCATAGAGCCTGGTGTTCCTTATTAGAGCCATTCGAATTTGCCTCTGATCCTTTTCAAGCACTAATGCGTCCATCTTAGGAAGCGGGTGTTCTAGTTCTTAACTTAATTCTTTGATTTTTATCCAAGTTAAAGGATTAATAATTAGAGCAAGTGAAATTTGTTTGATTTTCCCAGCTATCTACAGAATGGTCTTACTCCAAGAGATGTTATTTGGCTATGTCTTGGGGGGTTTGCCTATTTTGCATCAGTTCCCCAATGTTCATTCTTTCACTTTTCGTTTATAACTCTGTATGAGGGAGTACCTCTAGCATCAAATGTATTTAATACGTTTCAGGAGTATCCCATACCCAAAGACCGGCTTTCCATGCGTTTCTCATGTGCCTGGGGTAAACATTTACACTATTAAATTTATTTTTTAGTTTCTAGCTTGTTATATCGTGAGAATCTCGCTCTATCTTTTCATTGTCTAACATGTGATGAACTTATTTTTATCCGTTTCGAGGACTAGTGTTATAGGGAGACGTGTATTTGATTTCTCATAAGAGATTTTCCTGTCTAAGGTCCAAGCTCATTTGCCTCCGAAGTTTCGTCCTTTTCTACTTCTAATGAGCTCTTTATATTGGGAGAGGGTTTTCTCGCTCTTTGCTTTTTCAAATTTATACTCGGTAGAGGTGTGTTTGTAAAATCATGAAAAGTTAATTTATTTTTTGGCAGGGATGATAGGATTGCACTTATTCCACGAAGACATTACATTGTTTTGTGAAATGCCCTATCCTCTATCGTCCTATAGAAGTCTTCTTCCTTATTGTTCCTTTATGAAGTTGCTAGTTATGTTTATATAGAAAAAATGTATCCATTTAATACATTTTCAGGAGCCACAATACTCCAAAGTACTCTCGCGCCCCAATGGTGATTATTTGAGGGCCAGGTCCTTTTTTTTTGTGAAAAGGGGGTGATCTTATTGAACTTTCTTCTTGAATTGATGTACACATTTGTTTTTTGTTCTCTTTCTCAGGCATCTCTGTGATGGGACTGGTAATTGTATTCTACCTTGTTAATGTATGAGAAGCAATGGGTTAAAAAGGTGTTCTATTTCGTTTCGTTTTAGGGTGTTTTCAATAGTTATGAGTACTCATTTGATTTATTGGTTTGGTAGAATGATTAGGGTCAGCTTTGTCAAGTTAACTATGTGAGGCTTCCCGAAGTCGCTTCTTTGATTTTTGTCTTTGTTAGAGAAACTATAATTAACTAAAGCAAAATCAATTCTCGTTTTTCAGGGATTTGCTACTTGGACCAACTCCAAGGAGAGGCTATCCAAATATTATCTGGTTACATTAGTATTCTCTGTACGAGGTTACCTATCCAAATATTTTCAAGAATCTGCGATATTTAAAACTCTTGTTCCGTCTTTCGCTTATGGCCTTCCATGGGAGAACGGTACCATGTAAATTTCTTTTGATCTCTTTTAGTTTGTCGCTAGCATAAATGATGCGGAATTTTCTCTAACAATCTGTTTCCTAACATGTCGCTTAACCCTTTCTTTATTGTTTGTAGTCCAGGACGATGCTGGTGTATTGTGGACTTAATTTATCTTCTTAAAACGGCTTCCCGTCTCAAGTTTTATGAGGATGAAGGTAGTGGTTTTTCTTTAGTTTCATTTGGAGAATACCTCAATTGTTTTCTGTCTTTGTAGTTGCTTATTTGTATTTGGTGTGCATGTCTCTTGGACTTCATCGTAGTCGTAGCTTTATATGGTTTGGATATATGTGCAGAAGTCTGGCTTCCCTGAAGCGGGTTTTCAATTTCAAGTTGATTATTTAGAGGGGTGAATTCTTTGCGAAGGCTTCTTTCTGGTCCAATCGTTGACCAATTGGGATTTCTTCACTTATCGTCGGAACAACATTATGGGGTGTTAGCAATTAAAAGTCAGATAATCTACTGGTGGAAACTATTAACACTTGAACTCCTGAATATGGCTTTCTTGTTAAGTTGGTTGTTTCAATGGAAGTTATCTTCCAGTGGGGGATATTTGTTCCATACTTCCTGTACTATGACAGTGCCATTCCACTGTTTTCTTTCGACTAATCTAGGGTTTCGTAGTTAATATGGTTTTATTGTTTTTGGTTCGCGTTTCGAACATCTAGATTTGATTCTTCAATCGTTTCTCTGATTAGCGTAGTATAACATGGGTTGGATTTTGACATTTTCATTCTTGATCAGTTGATTGCTTCTGCAAATTCGGTAGAAGAATCAAATTTGTATTTGATATTGAAGGGGTTATTAGTTCATCGATAATTACTTTTTAATGACTTAAGAAAATGAATATGATGCCGAACTTATCATGTTCATGTGCATGATAAGATCTATATGAGGATCACCTTCAGTACTTGTTGTGCTGGTGGTCTAAACCAAAAACAGTTTATTGGTTCAATTGCTCTTCAGAGGGGAAGCATAGGTTCATATTCTTCCAATTGAGCCCCAGATGTGGCTTCTAAGGAAGCTTTCAGCGAACTGTAGGATCGTCTGTGTCGATGTATCAGAATTTTTGGTATAGAAACTTGAAACATTATCTAGTTTTTCAGTTACTCTATCTGAAATCTATTGTTGATTGGGTGTTTCTTTATAGAAGCTTAGGTATCCGCTCGTGGTGTAACAGGTATGGCTGCTTCTGCGTAACTTCAGGATATTTCAACCAGGAGGTAAAATTTGAGAATGTCTTTGAAGTGATTGTTGTTTCTCTAATTGGTAGCACAGTTCTTGGAACTAAACGCAAATGTTTACGTGCAGGGAGTCTAGCATATGCAATGCATTATAGGTTTTCCTAGTTTATTGTTAATACTGAAATATGCAATATAACTTGTTTCACAATCTTCTACAGGAAAGTCAGTGTCTTTGTTACGCCGAATAGTGGCCTTTGTTCATTCGTCTAACGGGGGTTGTCTAGTTTAGTGCCTTCCTGTCAGTTCGTAGGGGGATCTTTGTAAATGAAAAATTGATAGCTTTTGTTCCCGATTTCTTGCTAAGTTGTTTTTCTGATGGAATATTTATTCCTATTCATCCTGCATTGGGGAAGGCTTTGGTTTTTGATATGCCTTCCTACGGTATTTATAATTGTGGTCGGGTCTCTTTAGCTTGTCAATTGTGAGCTGTTGTTGCTGATGTATTTGAAGGAGTGTCTCTTATTAACTTTTATCCTTGTTAGAGGAATAATAATTTAGTCATGCAAAATTCATTTGTTTTTCCCCTGGGATTTTTTAATTGGCTTACTTGAAGGAGACGTGATTTGGTTTGCTCTCAAGGGCTTTTCCTGTTACCCGTAGATTGGATAGAACTCTTCCCTGTCGTTTTTATCCTTCTGAAGGAGGGTTTGCCGCTTTATCCCGGTAACGTTTAATCTATTTAATACTTTCGGGAATATGCAATATCTGTGGATCAGCTGTACATGTGTGTCTCCTTCCCCTGAGGAAAACAACACTAATAAATTACATTTTTGGTATCTAGTGTGCCATATTGTAGGAATTTTGCTACATCATTTCACTCCCTAACATGTATAATCATGCATTTTGTTATTTTCTTATTTTGAGGATGAGTGAGTGTCTAGTGGAGATGTTATCTTGGAAGTGCGCAAAATTCATTTGATATCCCAAGGATGTGAGAATTGGACTCTCTCGAGGGAGGTATTACCTTGTTTTGTGATTGTAGAGGGTTCTCCTATCTTCTATTGTTCTATAGTCTTCTTCCTTATTGGTGTTTTTATATGGTGCTAGTTAACTCTGTAAAACAAGATGAGGGTGCAAGCAAGATGTGGCATTTCTTTCTAAACTCCGTAACAGCTTCATGGTGTCAGCCAAGAAATATTTATCAATTTTTTGAGCAATGGGGCAGACTATACAGAAGCAGCTCTAGGAAAGAGGTCTGGGATCTCATTCTCTTTGCCATAATATGGTCTATCTTGAAAGATAGAAATGAGAAAACTTTCAAGGTGACTAGTGATTCCAATAGCCTCGAGGTGGTTTTAGCTCTATGGTTTCATTGGAGTAGGAATTCTAGTTGGGCAAAAGGGAAGTCGTTCTATGACTTTACCTCTAAATGGGATGAGTTGATGATGTAATCTTTAGCGTCTAGTCTGCTCTCTTCATTGTACTATACCACCTTTTTTTCATATATTAATTCAAACTTTTCAAAAAAAAAGGTACTACTTAACTTAAGAAAATAAAACAGTGAATCTACTATAGTACCTAAGTATTCTTGTTTCAAGTGGTGTTCTATTTGAGGACTGGGTTCTTTTGTTTCTTGTGAAGGGGGTTTTCTGATTGAACTTACCTCTTTCAGTTTCTTATTTTTTCTTCATGAGGTCTTCTTCAATTGAAAGACATAATTCATGTTCTTTCTCCTTCTCAGGGATCTTCGTGTGGGATGGTCAGTCCTATTCTTCCATAATTTATTGGTTTGCTAAGACAATTGTGGTCATCTTCGTCAAATTAACTGTGTGAAGAGGCTTCTGAACTGCTAGTTTCTTTGATTGTTTCCTCGGCGGAGAAGTTATAATTAACGCATGCAAAAATCAATTTAGGGGGTTTTCCTGATTTATATTGTTATATGGAAGTCTTCTCTAAGGGTGTCATTACCTAATTTCCTATCCAATATTTCAGGAACAATATCACTTAAGTTTCTTATGTTTTTTAGTTTCTAGCTTGCATAAATTGAGGAGTTTGCTCTAATGTCCATTCGCTAACATGTTTTCAGGACCATTTAATTAATTGCGGCTATTTTAGAACAACTGAGGTTTACTTCACGGAGGGAATTTGGTTTGTCTCAAGCTTCGTTCAGGTTTTCCTGCCCCAGTTTCATTTCTGTGTACTTCAGAATTTTTCTGTGCTGTAGTTGTTAGGTGTCTTTTTTTATGTGTCTTGGACTTGCTTCATCATGGTCGATTGTCTTGTAGGGCTCAAATACGTGTAGATTCTGTAGGGGTTTTCTATTTCAAGCTGATTATGTAGAGTGGTATTTGTTTCTTGTGTAGGTTTTTATCACGTTCGAATGTTGACCAAATAGTAGGTAGTCCTTCAAGTTTCATACAGGGATAACGTTACGGAGTGTTAGTTTCTAAAATTTGGATGATCTTTTGATGTAGAAAAGGGTGACACTTGAACTCCCACTCTAAAATCTACTTTGTTTTTTTTTTATTGGCTGTGTTAATATTGTCTCTTCAGTTTCTCTTTTCTTCCGCTTAGTCTGGTAACATTTCCACATTTCGAGGGGATAAATTAATCTTGGTCTCTTAGTTGTATTACTTATGTACAGATGATAGGATCTACTCGGAGAAGCGATCGAATTGTTAAGGAGGTTTTATATCCTATCTTGGTTCTTTAGTTCATAGGTTCTCTATTTGACTATTGAGTACATGCAATTTCTTTCTCCTTATTTCAGGGACTCGGTTGGAGGTTTTAGCACCCCGTACCTGCTCGCAACAATTCAGGAAACAGTTACGTTTTGATTGACCCCTAAAAACCTAACCCTTTTGTAGTTTCACTTTTGGTATTCCTCTGAACCTCCCTTCCTCATTTTCCCATGGTAATTGAGATTTAACCCTTGAAGAACTGGTGTGGTACTTCTTTTCGAGGGAGTTTTCTGTCCTTGTTCCATGGAAGTATGTTTTTGTGTTTAGGTTATGTTTGTTCCGACGACTACAAGATCTAGTTGGATATAACGATGCTATTTGCGTGATTTTGCTGGTCGAAAATCTGATGATCGCTGGCATTTGGTATACTAGGACTTGGATTTAAGCTGAGCCTGTTTAATCTCAAGGGGGTTTTCTACTTCTTGCTCCGCCGAAAGGTTAGTTTACAATTCCTCCGATTTTCCCGCCGTGTTTAAAATTCCTTGACCTTTTTAGATTTTGCGCTTGTTGTAGTATGGAAGTGCTCTCCTGTTAAAAAGTAGTGTTCGAATTTCTTCCTTAAATTGGTGTGGAACTTTTGCTTTCTTTGGTTTTTTATCCTATAAGGTAATTGAATTTCTTGTATTGCCGCAAAGAGGATCTTTCTAGATTTGCTTTTTGTACGGTGGAATTAGGTTGACATAGTTTCATGGTTTCTTCTTGAAGCAGGTTTACTACACCCAACACGTAGAAGTTTCTTATTTTTGTAAGACAACATCTTTACGGCATTTCATTTGCGATTGCCTCCAAGTATTTGAGGAAATTTCAGTGGAAGTTTGCTATCCAGCACTCGTCTTGATCTTCCATTTTCTAGGACTATGGATTTCACTGAAAAATCACTTGGTCTTTCTGAGGATGTCCTTATTTTGAATTGTTTGTGTAGCAGTTTGGTAATTCTCACTTCATTTTTAGGGTTTGCATTACAGTAGTTGTTGCTGTCCATACTTAACCAACTGAAGTGATTGTTCTTGCTGCATTCTTTGCTTTCCAGAGGACTTTAATTGGAGATTTAAGTTTTAACTTGCTTCCTCTTTTATTTTATCTTTGTTTGTCTTTCGAAGGTGCTAGAGGGTCTTTTGTTTCTTGTGGTTGAGATTCCTTCGGGTTGATAAGGGCCCGTTTGACCTAGTACTGTAATACAACTTATTTGCTCAGAAATTCTTTTTTCATCTTATCTGAGACCTACGCTATTTGTCAAATGGTCCTTGCTTTAGATGTACTTCTTTGCCGTTGCAAGGGAAGGCTTCATGGTGGTTAATATTTTTGTGTGCTGCGTAACATCACTTGTTGTAGTTACGCTGCTATGTTTATCTCTTGCTATTTATCTGGCTCCATCTGTGCTTCTTCTCTGGATCAGTTAGTTTTCTCTGTTTTCAGTGGTTACTTTATACTGTCAATAGTGCAGGTCATACACCAATGGAGCAGGATCAGACAAAAAAAACATAAGAAGGATATGTGGAAGCCCATTCCAAGGGCAATAGTGTGGTGTGGTCTGTTTGGAAGTTCGGAAATAACAGGACATTCAAAGAGTGTAATGAGAACAGCTTGCTAGAGGCCGAGGACATTCAAAGCCTCCTATTTGGATTTTATTTTGAACTGGTATGAGCTAATGAAGTAACATATAAACTTCGTAGTAACATGTAAACTTCCTAGTCAATTCCCAAGTTTTTGTACACACCTTCTTTTCATATTAATTCAAATCTTAAAAAAAAAAATGAGCCACGGCTGTGTGGTTTCCGACGACGCTTTCGTGGAAAACAGTAACATCACTATGTTGATGTCAAATATGTATGGCTCTTTTTGCGTAACTTTGTGACATTCTGGTCATTCTAAGGTTTATTGTGTTGGTTTGATATCTTTATAATGCCTCGCAACTCTACATTGTGATTGAAGTGATTGTTGTTTTCTTTTGTTGGTAGCACACTTCGTGTCAATTAGGTCTAAGTCTGTATATTGTTTTCATGGGAAGCTTTTGAAACCAAAAGCGGAAATCTTTACCTGAAGGGAGTCTAGCTTATGCAATGCACTATAGATTGGACTGACACCGACGAGATTCAGCCGAAAGGGTCTTTCTTAACTTGCTTCTTTAACTTTTATCCTTGTTAGAGGAAATGAGGAGTAATAGTTGACACATGCAAAATTCATTTGTTTTATTCCAGGCATCCTCAAATTGGCTTGACTCCAACAAGATGTGATTCAGTTTAGTCTCAATGAGGTTTTCCTATTTTGCATATATATCACAAAACTCTTCCTTATCGTTGATTTATCCTTCTCAATGAGGGCTTACGTATTCATACCGATCGCATTTAACTTTATTTGATACTTCAGGAATATGCAATATCCATACGTCAGTTGTATGCGTTCCTTTCCTCCCTAAGGAAATATTACTGGTTTCTAGTGTGCGATATTTAAAGGATCTTGGTATATACTTTCATTCCCAGCATGTGCAGTTCTCCATTCTGTTATTTGTTGGTTTCGAGGACGAGTCTGTAAATTGAGAGATTCTTTTTGAAGAAATTTAATGCTAGGAGATCCACTCGAATTTACCTGTAATCTATAAGTATTAAGGAGTTTATCTGGAAAGTGGGCGTTGTACCTTTTAACTTGCTTCTGTTATTCTTATTTATGTTAAAGGATGAGTAATTAGATCATGCGGAATACGTATGCCTTTCCTAGGAATCTAGAAATTGGACTAACTCCTAGGAGATGTTATTTGGTTCGCTCCCAAGGTGGTTTCCTATTTTTCATCGATCCAACAATGTTCTTCTTTGTCATTGAACGTGTATAACTCTATGTGAGGGTGTACTCTCTAGATACACAACATCAAATGTTAATACATCACAAGAGTATCCCATACCCAAAGACCGACTTTCCATGTTTTTCTGATGTCCCTGGGGAAAAAAATACACTATTAAATTTTCTTTTCTGTTTTAGCATGCTATATTTTAAGGATCTTGCTTTATCTTTTCATTCCTTAACATGTGACGAACTCCATGTTTTGCCTGGTGTTATGAGGAGACGTTAATTTGTTTTATAAGAACATATTTTCCTGTCTGAGGTCCAAGTCAATTTGCCTCTTAAGAACTCTCTTGTTCTACATATCTTCTCGAATTGATGAACTTTTTTTTTTGTTCTTTTTCTCAGGGATCTTTGCGACGGGGCGGCTAGTCTTATTCGGGCCATGTTAAAGTTAGAGAGGCGATGGGTTAAAGTACTCATTTGATTATTTGATTATTTGATTTTCATCCTTGCTAGAAAAAACTATAAATAACGGAAGCAAATCAACTGATTTTTTTGCAGAGGTTTGCACCTTGGACCAACTCTTAGAAGACGTGATCTAGTTTAGTCTCAATACCTTATTATGTATCCAAATAGTTTTCAGAAATCTACGATTTTCAAAAATTAGTTTCTTTCTTTCGCTTGTGGCCTTCTTCGGGAGAATAATACCATTTAAATTTCTTTTGTTCTCTAACAATTTCGTCGCCAACCTGTCGCGTGGACCTTTTCTTTGGTGTTGGTATTCTAGGACAACGTTGGTGTATAGAGGAGGCAATTTATCTTTTTAAATGGGGATCCCATCTCAAGTTCAATGTGCACAAATCAGTTTTCTGTCTAGATTTCATTTGGAGAATACCTATAAAGTTTTTCTTTCTTGTAGTTGTTTGGTTGTATTCGGTGTACATGTGTTGTACTTCATCTTTGGTTGGTTGCTTTGTAGGGGTTGGACACTTACTCCAGAGTCGATAATTATTCAAACCAATCACATCAGGATTGCCTTCAATACTTGCTGTGCTGGTTGTTTAAACCGATCAATTTTTGACCAATTGGGATTCCTTCACTTATCATTGGGACAGCATTATGGGGTGTTAGCTACTAAAATCGAATCATCTCCTGGTGAAAAATAGTAACACTTGAACTTCCTCTCTAAAATCTGTTTTTCTTGTTTAATTGGTTGTTTCACTGGAAGTTATCTTCTAGTGGAGGATATCTCTTCCATGCTTCTTGTAAAATATGACAGTGCCATTTTTTTTCTTTTAGACCAATCTAGGGTTTTGTAGTTACTTCGTTTTTCCGATTAGGCGTAGTATAATATGAGTTTGATTTTCATTTTTGATCAAGTGATTGCTTTTGCAGTGTCGATAGTTGTTCAAACCAATCACATCAGGGTCGCCTTCAATACTTGCTGTGCTGGTTGTTTAAACCGATCATAGTTTATTGATTGGATTTTCAGGGGGGAGCGGAGATTTATATTCTTCTAATTGATCTCCAGCTGTGTGATTTCCAAGGAAGCTTTCGAGTGAACAGTAAGATCGGTTTGTCGATGTATCAGACATGTCGGTACAGAAATTAAACATATTTAGTTTTTCAGTTTGTTTATTCGGAACCTATTCTCGATTGGTTTTTTCTTTACAGACGCTTAGGCATTGGTTCGTGTTAACGGGTATGGGCGTATGGCTGCTCTCGCGTAACTTCAGGACATCTAGTTTTTCAGTCTGTTTATCTGGAATCTATTCTCGATTGGTTTTTTCTTTACAGATGCTTTAGGCATCAGTTCGTGTTAATGGGTATGGGCGTATGGCTGCTCTCGTGTAACTTCTGGACATCTTGGTCATCTGTATATTTCAACCTGGATTTCAAACTTGAGAATGTCTTGGAAGTACTTGTTGTTTCTCTAGTTGGCGCCAAAATTATTGGCATTAAAAACGGAAATCTTTACGTGCAGGGAGTCTAGCTCTTGTAATGCATTATATGTATGTTAGTTCATTGTTAAATACTGAAATATACAATACGATAATTATAACAATGTTCTAAAGGGAAGTCAATTTCGTTATTATGAGGAAGATTGGGCTTTGTTCATTCCTCTAAAGGGGGTTGTCTAGTTTAACGCTTTCCTCTCATTTCTTACTTCTTCAGGGAATCTTTTACATTAAAACTTGGTAACTTCTGATGGAATATCTATTCCTGTTCCTCCCGCATTCCAAGGTGAAGGCACTGGATTTTGATATGCGTTCATGCGATGTTTATATTTGTGGTTAGGTCTTTTTAGCTGGTCAACTCTGAGGTGTTTATTGTGATGTATTTGAAGGGGTCTGTCTTAACTTGCTTTAGCTTTTATCCGTGTTGGAGGAATATTAACAGAAGCATGCAAACTTAATTTGTTTTTTGTTCCCAGGGATCTATGAATTGGCTTTACTCCAAGCAGACGTGATTTGATTTGCTCTCACGGGGGTTATCCTATTTTCCATAGATTGCATAGGACTCTTTCTTGTCGTTTGTATATCTTTCTCTATGAGGGTTTACCTATTTATATCGGTGATGTTTAATCTATGTAATACTCAGGAATACGCAATATCCGTAGATCAGCTGGACATGTGTTTCTCATGGGCCTCGGGAAAATAGTACTTAAATTACTTATCTGGTTTCTAGTGTGCGATATTTCAAGATCTTGCTACATCTTTTTACGCCCTAACATGTGCAATCCTGCATTGTGTTATTTTTTTTGGCTTTTAGGACGAGTGATTTTCTAAAGGAGACCTCTTTGACGAGCTGCCATATTGAATTTGCCTCTAAATTTAATCCTTTTCAATTCCCGATGAGTTCATCTTGGAAGGGGGTGTTCTATTTCTTAACTCGCTTCTTTAAGTTTTATCCATGTTAAAGGAATATGATAGTGTGCAAAATTCATTTGATTTTCCAGGGATGTGAGGATTGGACTCTCTTCAGGGAGGCATTACCTTGTTTTGTGAAACGAGGGGGTTTTCCTATCTTCTATTGTTCTGTAGAGTCTTGTCCCTTATGTGGTTTATGAAGGTGTTAGTTATGCACTGGTTTCTTCTTCAAGGGGGTATTCTAGACCAACTCGTAGAAGTTACATTTACTATAGGGGATACAAACATTTTGTTTATAGTTGCATCAAATTATTTCCAGGATATGTTAGTTGGACGTCTGCATTCCATATCCAACATTCGGGCTGGATCCTACTCATTTCTTTAAGAGTCATATGGCGATTGTTGCTCTCCGCACTTAGTTCATTACCTGAAGTGGGAAAGTGAAAACCTTTTGAGTTCATATGCTCTGCAGATCTCTGGGTTTGCTTAAAATCTTTTTGGGCTTTCCTACTCATTCCTTTGAATGTTTGAAATACTATTATGGTTGCATTGGTTGTTTTAGAGGATTTAGTATTTAAGTTGGAGAATCGGCTTCCCTACAACGACGGGTTTCAGTTCTTAATTGCTATTATCTTCTTGTGTGTGGCACCTGTATATTCAGCATTGAACATACACCTTCCTATTACTATTTTAAGGGTGCATAATTGGACAACCACAAATTTCTATTTGTATCACTTCTTGAGGAGAAGAGGATAGTTGGGTGTATCTCTTCTCCATGCACAGTTCGTGGGTGTATTGTAACTACTATTGTTGCATATGCAGGCTTGTTTTTTCTAGCAGGAAAAGGCTCTGTTGTTCTTGAGTTTTTTGTCCTCTTTTTGAAGAAATGTGCTGATCAGTTGTCAGTTTTAGTGGATTTGCGGTTTTACTATTGAGTATTTGCAGGCTGGTTTCTGCTCCAGTTTTGGCTGGCTCATTAATAATAACTTGTGTCCTTCACCCTTGTTTCCTTGGTGGTTTCCTTTTTTACCTCTTGGAGGTGCTAGTGGATATGTTATTGAGGCTGTGAGACAATTTGCTTGATGAGAGTTTGCTTTAGGAATTCGTCCTCATCTTATCTTAGTGATGTGTTGTCTCTCTTAAATGCTCCTAGTGTTAGACATATTCTTTTACTTTTGCCATGGAAATACTTCATGGGACTAGTTCTTGTTTGTATGATAACATGCTTTATTTTCGAGTTTGTTACTCCTGGAGTTAGCTATTACCTTCAGGGACATATGCGTCTTTTCTTTGTTTGTATCCGATATCAATTAGTTTTTCTGTCATTGGTTATTTCAAGTCGCAATTGACAAGAACTCCGGATATTTATTTGGCAAGATTTGAAATTTAATTATTTGTTTCAGTTTTGGTGTATGGATTATGTTGTGTTTGTCAAGTTAGGAGTTGGGATTATATGCCATGCTGGTTCTTCAGTACGAGCTTGGTATAACTAAGCCATTTGATATTACCTCTCTGACAACCAATTTTAACTCTGCAGATACCAAGCAATGAACTTGTGGTTGTTGGTCCCAATCCTGGAAAAGGAGGGAATGATTCAGTTGTTTGCATGTGTTATTTTATTGGTCCAATCATTTTGAAGGTATATTCTGCTTTTGATTAAGTAGTATCGTTTCTCAATGGTTTCCTGTATATGCACACTTGCTGAGTTTAAGGTGACAGTAGCTATTCTCATCTTATTACGGGTCCTGGGAGTAGTAGTCCTTCGTGCAGTGAGCATTCACCCGGTATGATCAGTATATTGGAGTTTCATCTCTCTGCTTTTCTGCTGATTGTTTGAAGTTGAACTATTGATGTTGACATTTCTCTTTCTTGATGTTTTATTGCGTTTACTATGGGTTACATCGAGAATTAGTGTACGCCTTGTGCGCGTCGAGGCACACGCCTCAAGGTCACTTTTTGGGAGCAAACCTCCTCGAGGGCCTTGAGGCAGGAAAGGGATTTTTTAAACATCGGCGTTTTCAGATTGTTATTGCTGCGAGCATGTATTTGCAATTCAGATGATTATGTTCTAGTTCAATTGTTGGAGTTTGCCTTTTGGATTCTACATGTTCTCATCTTACTGTTCCTGTTCCTTGATTTTCCGTCAGGCTACTTGGCCCTTGCCTTAGATCCGTTACTGTTGCATGCGAGGAACAGGGGATGATTGCTGGTTAATATAGAAGATTCCACCAAGACACTCAAATTAAATGTCGAAATGTGGAAACCTAAGGTGGTTAATTTGTATTTGTGAGTACCATCCTCCAACTTCTAATTTCCAATCATCTTTCAAGCAAATATTCTCACATTAAAATGTTTCTAATTTGTCACTTTTTATATGTATTTTTTGCATCTGTTGTTTTCTTCATTGCGGTAAATCTCCTGACTCTGCTTCATTTTTCATATTAATGGTATCCTGTTAAGAACAAGTAATGAAATTTCAAAATATTTCGGCCGAAATGACTGGATCTTTTCAATTTCAATGCCTATCGAAATTCCATTCCTTGTTTAATAATACTTCCTCGTATTTGTGCATGATCCTTATCAGACTATTTGGAGTTTTTGTGAGCAGAGGTCATTGTGGAAGAAGGGGGTGCTAGAATTCTGCATTAAACTGAAAACAAGTTACTTCTGGGATAGTTTTGGTAATGTTTCAAATTTTATTTCTCCAATCGTTTTTTCAGTTTTTATATGTCGTTCTTTAAAAGTTAACATTTCCGTTATAGATCCTTCCTGCCTCTGTAGTGAAGTGTCATGCTTGAGGCTTCCTGGCGAAGGCTCCACGTGAAGGAGTTGAAGGAGATGTCCTTCGACCAAGGTGACAATGCGAACAATTTGTCGGATAGGACAATTGATGTGGAAGATCATCAAGTCCGATTGATTTAGGGATCGTAGAGTTGTAGCTAGAGACCAACTACGATCGTCGAATTACGAAGTAATTCGCGGCTAACTTCGATCGGATCCTACAACGGGTTACACATAAGAGTGACAAATTGATCTAGGATGTGACTAGTGGGAGTGAGATATAATCATGGGAGTGTCCCATAAACATATCTCATAGGCCTAAAAAGGAATTAGGCAAAGATAGTACAAAAAGGCCAAAAACAGGGTTTTTGGGCCTAGACCGGTTCGGGTACTTCTAGGACTCGGATTGGGCTGAATTTTGGAGGGTTAGTTGCTGATATAATAAACATTATATCTGCCAATTTTCGTGGTGTTTGGGCACCTCCTCCTTAGGGAATTGAGAAAATACCAATAGTTGCTATTTTCGACTATTTCCCTAAATCTTATTCTAAAGGGTGTTTTAGGAAACCTAAAAGGAGGTGGATTCTTATTAGGGTTCTATATAAATACTCTTAGGGCAGAGAATAAGGTGTGGAATTTCTCTCTAAGCTTTCTTACTCTACCACATCAAGTAGAGAGGAGAAAGTGAGCTAATTCCCATTACTATCAATCTAGTCAAAGAAGAAGGTGTTCTTCTTTTCCAACCACCATTGGTGTACTAGCTATACAACAAGGTGGGAGATCAAATTGATTGCTCGTGTCCCAAGTAGAGGAGCTACACTTGAAGCTCTTGGTCTTCTTCAATCAATTCAACTAGTTCGAGGGAAAAGCGATTAAGGTAATCTACTATCTCCATTAGATTAATTACTAGTTTTGCATATGATCATGGGAATACTAGTGTAGACATTAGATGTCATGTTTCCGCTATAAACACTAGTAGAAGGGTGTAAATCCCTACAGTGGCGTCAGAGCCTCTTGCCATTAACTAGTTTTTGCTAAGAATCGAACTAATTAATATGCTTGATAGTTTGAAAATTGAGTTTATAAAAGTATTTTAAAAGGTGTTTTAAAAGGTATTTTAACTCATAATTTGATAGGATTCAATAAATTTTCAAATTGAGAATCACATTGATGATTAAAAGTGTTTTAAAAGTCTCAATTTGATTGAATTTCAAACTAATCCATGCTTGATTAAATTGATAGTTATGTTTAAAAGATTTTAAAACATAAAATTTGATTAATTTTGAATTGGATTCAAAGATTTTTCAAAATTGATTTCAAAATTGTTCTTTGAAAAATTTCAAAAACCTAGATTTTGATCCAAAATTGGTTTGATTAAGAGTTGTTTTTAAGTTTTGGAAACTTTTGAAAAACAAAATTTTGGAATTTTAGAATTTTAGAAGTGTTCTAAAAAGAGTAGTTTTGACTTTAGGAAGCTCTCAAAACAAATTTGGAAAAATTTAAAAGTTTCTAAAAGTTTTAAATTTTTTTTAGAAGTGTTCTAAAAGGAATTTCAAAAATTCCAGAGCAGCTGCTGAGACGCGTCTTGAAGACGCGACCAGCAGCTGCGACAGAAGCTTCTGGACGCGTCTTTGAGACGCGTCCAGAGCAGCTACTAAGGACGCGTCTTGAAGACGCGACCAGCAGCTGCGAAGGAGCTTCCTGGACGCGTCTAGGACGCGTCCAGAGCACTCGACCAGACGCGTCTTGGAGACGCGTCTTGGAGACGCGTCTTGGAGACGCGTCTGGGAGGTTCTGGGTGTCTCGGACTAGTCCGAGACACCTAGTGCTGGTCCGGTCCAGTACCAGACACGTCTAGGACGCGTCTGGTACATGGACTAGCGTCCTGGCTCCGGCCAGGACGAGACCAGGCCTTGATAGGCCTCGGCCAGGACATGCCGGCCCTATGGGCCGTGCTATGTCCGGACCTTGTCCGAGCCCTTTTTGGGCTTGGGCCGGGACTTGTCTAGGACTTGTCCCGGGCTTTTTCGAGGCTTTTCGGACCACGAAAAGGGACCATCATTCGAGTGGGTGTTTTTGCCAAAAATTTTTCCGATTCCAACCAAATAATTCCAAAATCAATCCGGGCCATCCAATAGCCCAAAACGGATTTCTCTTTAAATTGATTTATGAAATCATTAAGAATCGAACCAATATTTTTTCCGAAATTGACCCGGGCTTTCTCGAGCCCAAAACGGAGTTTTTCTTAAAGATGATTTTAGAAATCATAAAAGATAAAACCGGAAAGCACCACTAGTAGAATTCTTCGAATTTAGACTTAAGGTCCGTAATGTGACATGTGATGTCAACAAAAGTATCTCCCAAGATAATCATGCATATATAATTCTTAGCCTTGATATATTATATGATTGCATGTGATGTGAATGCGGGAAACTAGTATGGCCATAGATTTATTTCTTTATTCTTGTTTTAAGCACGGATGGGTGCATGCTTTGTAATTAATTTTAATTTCAAGTTTATACGATCTGCGAATCGTTAGAGTCTTGTAATTAGAGTTTAGGGTCTATGAGTCCATTGAAGAAACTCGAGGATGAAATCCAAAGGCGAGTAGGAGAAATCAATGGAGGTTCAAAGATGGTGATCTAAGACGAACCAAAAGGCGAAACAAGAAGAAAACCATGGGTGATTAGATCTTCTAGGTTAGGGGCCATACTGGGATCCATGTCTGCTTGATTTACTTTCTCGCGCGCATTTACTTACTTATTTACGCTTTATGTCGTGGATGTTGGTTAGGCTAAATAGTTCACTATAACAAACGCCAGACTAGCGTAAAAGTCCCCAAAAGTAATCTTGAGTAATCGCCTATCCAGATTAAGACACTCGTTGCGCCCTTGTTCGAGGAAGGTGGGTCGGCCTTCGCAGAGTACCTCCTCTACCTCGGGACAATGCGGGTAGGTCTATAGAAGAGGCCTACACGTCTAAATGGTTCTACTCAACGAGATCAGCAAGAGAGTCTTGGATACTCGAGGCAAAAGGATAGATTAGTCATTCATTAATGAAATCTATCAACCAAGAGTCATAAGGTATGATCAGTGAAGTAGTTCGCTCACCCGGAACGACGGAGTCAAAGGGTAGGGCCTTCGTCCGCTTTACTTCGAAGAACTGGGGTCTTGGAATCACTTATTCAATCGGGGACGATTTTATATTGAATAATGTGGGAAAACTAATGTTTTTCAAAAACGATAACGAGTTTTAAAACTTTGCCATTACTTTATGTAGTTTTAAAGATGACACAAGGAAACAAGTTCGACCTTGGAACATACCTAAGGAAGGTGTTAAACGAAAACATCCATGAAGGAAGGAATCGGGAGATACTTCAAATATTGGATGGAGAGTTTAAAAACAAGCTAAATGTCTCAGACTATCCATTTTTGGATTTTTTGACTGCTAAGGAAATAGAGCATCAAGAGGATGATCAAAAGAGGGCAGAACCAGAATCAATGACTTCTCGATTGTTATCAGCCATGGAGGCTACTCTTAACGAGAAACCTCTGAACATGGAAGTCCCCTCCATCACTCCGAAAACTGAGGATTCAATCCGAAGCAAAGCGAGAGTGGAGAGGTTTGATACAACCAGTAAATTATTGCGTCTGCGCCTCGAGAAAGGAAAACCAGTAGGTCCTCATGTTCGGCAAATGATAGAACTCTTTGCTAAACTAGAAGAGCTGGGTTCTCCTGTTAGCCAATCGGCGGCTAATGACATGATCCTCTATTCACTTCATGAAGGGTTCAATCTATTTAAGATGGAATATGCGATGAATGGATGGAACAAGCCTTTAGAGGAACTTGATGCAATGCTTCAGGCAGCAGAACGACTAACAATGGACTTGGAGCCAAAGAACAAGATTCTTGTGGCTCAAGAGAACAAGAGGCAGAAGAAGAAACCCGCGTTAAAAGGAAAAGGCAAACGTATTGCTAAACCTCAAAACAAAGGTATTCAATCTACGTCAAGATGTTTCTACTGCAGTGGCATAGGCCACTGGAAAAGAAACTGCCCTAAGTTCTTGGAGGACAAAAAGAATGGAGCAGTAGCTTCCAATTCAGGTATAAACAGTTAACTTATCAAATACTGTAAAATTCCCAAATTATGGTATGTAATACCTAAAATTGCCCTTTCATTGTGAATGTACAGGCGCAGCTGGGAATTGAGTATTTGGCTAAGGAAGACAAGATCCAAGAGGGAGCAGAAGCCTCGACTGCTAAGGATGCTGAAAGGGATCGAAGTCTACTTTAGGCACTATTCTAGATTAATCGTTTTCTAGTTTTTTAACATCATCTCTGTACTAAGTATTATGGAGAATCAATAAAGAATTTTATTTCTAAATTGAGATGTTAATAAGTGCTAAGTTTAACAAACTATACCAAAAGATTCTAAACTTGGTCAAAAACCTATAAGATAGGTTCATCCCAATCGAAAGGGATGAGGACAACAAGTCCACTATAACCAAAACATGAATCAAACTGACAAGAAAGAAAGCCTTGAGTCAAAAACAGAGATTGATCTTCAAACGTACTTCTAACCTATCCATATTTGGAGTGTCCAAAAGGATTAAGATGAAGAACACGAATCAAACTCTATCCTCCAAAATCCATTTAGTCTAGACATAGCTTCTCACAAAACTACCAAAATTCCGTCTAACAGCTAAGCTTGTAAAAGCATTACAAAACTAGCTAATATCTGACGCAATTTCTTTTAAAAGAAATTTGGGCTTCTTCCATAACTAATCAAGAGAACAAAGTGTTTGTTGCTCATGATAGTATTCTTCTAATAATTAGCAAACCTAGTAGTCTGGGAGAAAACACTAATTATTAAAAGAATAAGTGGGAGAAAAGTACAAGTCGATTTAATTCGATCATGAGAAAAATCATGGAGGGTCATGAAGAACAATCATGAAACTTGTACAAGACGATTAAAGTCGACCAAGAGCAACAAACTGCGGCTCCTCGGAAAAGGAAAGGTTAAAGACATGATCTTATAAACCCACCGCACAAAAGCGAATGTCATTCGCCGGAGAACTCTCAAAACAAGTGAAAGTGTCTCTAAAGGAATATCTTAAAGTAATTGAGAAAATTCCAAATTGTTGTTCAAAAGCCCTAAAAGGTCAAATCTCAAAGACTCAGAAAATAAAGGATATTTCTGAAGAGATAAAAGACCTGCGCAGAAACGGAAACTGACTCTAGATTTTGGCTAGAACCCAAAATCATCGTGGAATCCATATCTCGTCAAGACATGAAGCTTGATAATTTAAGTCAACAAAAGACCTAAATTGGTTTTCCAAAATAGAAAACTGAGAAGGATGGAAACATTCGTGTTTCCCGAAACGAGACAAGAAGAATAAAGATTCTTCCAATCAAGTTATGTCCACAAGCATGCTTCAGAAATCTATCGACGGATTAAAAGCACGCAAGACTTAGAATCTTCGATTCAAAAGGCAATCAGAGAAATTTGATTCCTGGAGAATGAAGAAAATCTTGAATCACGAGTTTCAAGAAGGTAAGTGGGAGTAAACAAACCTTCCGGGTCCGTATGCAGAGTACATACAAAAGATTGAGTACGACATAAGGTGTTGTATAACAGTAACGAACTGACTCAATAAAGGACCACACACAAAAGGATAAAATGCCATTTTGGGCATCTGAAGATCTATAAGCATAGATCAAAAGGATGATAGGATTAGAGAGACTCAGTACGCTGAGATGCTTGAGATCCGAAACAGAAAATCTAAGACTCGGAAAGTCTAAAAGAATTTCGACCCAAAAACTCATGACAGAGGGCGTTGCAAAACTCGGAGTCTAAAAGACACCGATGAGCTAGCACGCATGAGAGAGACATTTATGTTCGAAAACATAAAGTCAATCATGTTGGACATGATTAGCATTTAAACATCCGAATTCGGATTGGAAAACCGAAACACTACTTAGTACATCCAAGAAGGCTAAAGGATGAAGTAGTACAAAGTTGAACATGTCATCGTAGCAAACTTCCAGACATGGAAGGAAAGTAGGCTAAAAGTGTTTTAAGCCGGGAACTGTTGCAAATACTACACAAAGAATTAAAGGCCTTAACTCTAGTAAAGATTACTAGATATTATCAAGGTTGAAGATAGTAATCTTCAAATTAATTGATAATAAGCAAAGTTTAAAACCGACTACCACGGTAGTCAAACTAAACTGTCACCTAAGACATAGTATGAGATTCATACACAGTCTAAGGCATGAGGTGTAATTTTAAACCTCAACAAGTAAAACTGAGTGGGTAAAAGGAGTTTTACGGAAGAGGCTCAGATTTACAACTCTCGTTATCAGAAATAATAAGAATTATTTCACCAGTCGTCTAAACTTGGTTTAGTGTTTAAACGACAGTCCATCGATAATAAAATGTTCCGAATAGGTTTGTCAGATACGTGATCTGATGAATGAAACCCTATTAAGTGAACTTGGAATATTTATTATCAAAAATCCCTGGTCCAGGTCATTGCATGGACAACAATGACTCACGAAGACTAGCACGGGAGTCGATGGGTTAGCGCAGTTTCATGGGCTATAGGAATAGTATATTCTATTCGACTACGTGGGTGTATAAAAGGTTTATACACTGGATAACCCTCAAATGAGAAGTACATCATTCGTGATGAACGTCAATACTTCTCATAAAGACAATTGGAGAGATTCCTCAAAACATGAGTGCTCCACTCATCTTATGTAAGGAATGCCCGACTTTGGTTCCGTTAAACGCCGCGCCGTAAAAGGAGGTTATAAAGACGGATACTGGGAAGGACAGGATAGACATGAAGTTAAGTGGGAGCGCAAGAATGGATTGTGTCACCCTAATCACATTAGGTACAAAGTGTCTCAAGGCCACTTGATGAGTAGCAACTGAAAATGCGTGGCCGCGCTCAAACGGATTAAAGTTAATCGTTTGTCTTTTACAGTTGTACTCGGATATCAAGAAAGTCTGAATGACGTGACGTATCAGATGGGATACTAAATTGACACGGGAATCGAGGCATTGCACTTGTTCTAAGTCCAAGTGGGAGTCTGAAGGAGTTGAAGGAGATGTCCTTCGACCAAGGTGACAATGCGAACAATTTGTCGGATAGGACAATTGATGTGGAAGATCATCAAGTCCGATTGATTTAGGGATCGTAGAGTTGTAGCTAGAGACCAACTACGATCGTCGAATTACGAAGTAATTCGCGGCTAACTTCGATCGGATCCTACAACGGGTTACACATAAGAGTGACAAATTGATCTAGGATATGACTAGTGGGAGTGAGATATAATCATGGGAGTGTCCCATAAACATATCTCATAGGCCTAAAAAGGAATTAGGCAAAGATAGTACAAAAAGGCCAAAAACAGGGTTTTTGGGCCTAGACCGGTTCGGGTACTTCTAGGACTCGGATTGGGCTGAATTTTGGAGGGTTAGTTTCTGATATAATAAACATTATATCTGCCAATTTTCGTGGTGTTTGGGCACCTCCTCCTTAGGGAATTGAGAAAATACCAATAGTTGCTATTTTCGACTATTTCCCTAAATCTTATTCTAAAGGGTGTTTTAGGAAACCTAAAAGGAGGTGGATTCTTATTAGGGTTCTATATAAACACTCTTAGGGCAGAGAATAAGGTGTGGAATTTCTCTCTAAGCTTTCTTACTCTACCACATCAAGTAGAGAGGAGAAAGTGAGCTAATTCCCATTACTATCAATCTAGTCAAAGAAGAAGGTGTTCTTCTTTTCCAACCACCATTGGTGTACTAGCTATACAACAAGGTGGGAGATCAAATTGATTGCTCGTGTCCCAAGTAGAGGAGCTACACTTGAAGCTCTTGGTCTTCTTCAATCAATTCAACTAGTTCGAGGGAAAAGCGATTAAGGTAATCTACTATCTCCATTAGATTAATTACTAGTTTTGCATATGATCCTGGGAATACTAGTGTAGACATTAGATGTCATATTTCCGCTATAAACACTAGTAGAAGGGTGTAAATCCCTACACCACGAGCCCCCCCCCCCCCCCCCCCCCCCAAAAGGCCTCGCCACTTACTAAGCTTGAGCGTACATCCTATAGCCTAGGCTTCAGACACTCTCGTGAGTGAAGTGGGACTATAACAGGAACTATATTTTCATCATCTCACCATAGGGTTGTTTCAACGTGTATAAGATTATCTACTATTTCATCAATCTGACTTCATCTTCTCTACTTTATCCTTGACCTAAAGGGTGAAGTTTCTTGGTTTGCTGGGATCTTGATTTGGTTGTACAGATAATATGTACCTTGGCTACCTCGTTATAGTTTCCATCTAAAAAGGTCACTTCTTTATGTGGTATCCCGTTGATCTCTTGAACAATGGTTCAACATTGAATGTTCTTTGATGCCCTTGGGTGGAAGATTCAAGGTGACTTTCCTAAGTGGCGATAGTTCACCCTGAGGTGGATGCTGGCGTTATGAGTTCAAATATCTGCTTTGTGACAAAAAGAACTCAGACATCATACACCCAATGTCTCTGATTCGGCAACTTGTAGACTTAAATAATATACTTCCATTTAACATTACTCAGTTTCCTGCAATAATGGAGCCCCCAAAGTAGATTTTTTTTTGAAACTTCTACTTGTTCTTATCTTACTCTTTTCTTTTTAACTTTGAATGAATATATCCTGAGTTGTCCATTGAATACTCTTTCAAACAGGCTGAGTTTGGGTTGGTTTCTCTTGTTTATATCCTGAGTCTGGGTTGGTTTTAGTTGTCCATTGATTATTCCTTGCCTGAGTTTGGGTTGGGTTCTCTCGTTTATATCGTCAAGTCCTCCGTTCTTGATACATAGTTGTTTCCCGTGTTACAAGTTTCTCATTCCTTAAAATTCAGGTGTCTTGGTAGAATGATACGTGGGCTCATAAGTTCTGTTTTGTATGTCAGGTTAGGATTAAGTGCGTGGCTAGTGCCTCGATGTGATTGTTCATCACCAAGACATGTCTTTAACCGAAAACTAAGCAGAAGTCAAGTTACGTACTTGTAGTTGCCGGTCTTAAGCCTGGATAAGGAGGGAACATGATTAAATGGAGATACTTATCATATTATGTTCAGTGTTTACATGGATAGGACTCTGACTAAGGGTATTTTTAGCTTCAAATTAGGTAACATTCTGTCTCCACTGACTTCACTTCTACCTTGAGGGTCAGCCTGTTTGTTAAATAGCTCCTACATTTTGCAGGATCTACATTGGTTTATTCAGAGCTTCATAACCGTGAAAGCATATGAACCGGTCTCACTTACAAGATGATGCACTTCTATATTGACAGTTTTCAGTATCTTCTGTAATTTTACAGCATCTAGGGTCCTCGGAAATCCTGCTTCAAACACAGGCGAATAACCAATTGGCGGTAGGACAACATATTTCCGGTTTATCCCTGAAAGCACCAATGACATCTTCTCTGAGTTCTTCATTATTTGGTTGTGGGATTGGTGATGTGGGTAGTTCTTGTGTTGGTTGATAAATAATCCCCAAATTTTTGATAATCTCGGTTCCTTAATCAAGATTGACAGTCTAAATCATATTAAACCCTGTGCTTGCTTATAGGTCCACAGTCCACTTATGTTCAGTTGTCACACCCTGTATGACACTTGATCGAAAAATCATCCCCATTTACCAGATTCAACGGAAAAGGTTGATGGGCAACTTCCCTCCCTCTAATGGACAAAATCTCTCGGTGCGTTTCTTTTCCTTCTTCGTTACTGAAGGTTTTCGTTACAACCTCCATTATGACCTTAATTTGGAATTTCCATAGGGGTTTCATTATTCTTTGAGTAACAGTTTTAGGGATTTTCTTATTTGTCGTTGTTAATTCGTTCTAAACCTGATTCTGATCATGTTATTGGAAGACAAAGGTACTATAATATGGAAATTTGGAAACTATCTATACCTTATACAGAGAAGTCTCATTTTGTGTTTTAGTCAAGGAATTTATAGAGAAAACTTGGAAAACCCCAATAACAATTAAGGGTAGTTTTTCCACTATAATTCAGTTATGAGAAGTCCAGGAAGAAAATGAAAGAAGAAAGAAAGAACAAAGGCAAGAAGCTTCATGTAGCAAACAAGGTGAAAATATTTTACTTTTTCTCATTCTTGAATTTCTTCGGTTCTCTAATGTCGGGGATGCTACCAAGGCGGGAAACGGGAAACGAGTCTATAGGGATTTTGAGTTAGGACCTCAACCAAATGGGTTTATGTATTCTTAGGGTATCGATTTGATTTAATTAGGTTTGCAATTGTCTCTTGATGCAGGAAGGTGGTGGGATTATCCATTGCTCAAATGCTGATCGTGATTTTACAAGAACAAGAAGTTCTTCCCTCTTGTTCTTCGACCAAAAAAAATTAAGGGCATCAGGGACGTCTTGCCAAACGTCAGGTAATTGTTCTATCTTTCTTTTTCTTAATGTTTGGTGTTTCTAATAAGCTGGTTTTGTGTTACTTCTTAGAGTATCAGTTTTGTCTTGGATACAAAATTAGTTATTGATAGTCTAATTCCAGCATGAGATTTACTTTGGATGGTTTGTTGACCTTGAATAATTTATCTTGAAATTCACCATTAGTGTTCAATAAGACGATTGCTTGCATGGCATTTTCTAGTGTCTAAATGTGGGTAGATGGAAATAGGAAAAATTACTGGTAAAGGAAGTGTTAAGTTGCTTGAAGTAATGGTTGTTCCAATGCCTAACTGGACAATGAGAACTGGTTTAGGTTAATATACGATAGAGTAGATCACATTATTTGAATCAATTAGACATGGACAAACGAGCTCATAGATCAGTCAGGATCTCTAAGAACCCAATCTTTGGTGTATTGTAAGGAGGAAATATACATTTTACTTTTGTATCATCAATTAATTTGAGCACGGGACATGTAGTTATGAAGTATTAAAACCATATTATTTTACCTGTTTGGCACGAATAGCCAATATTATTGTGACATTGCGCGATAAATTATGCAGGTATAAGAACTTATAACCAACACCAATGAGGAAATTGAACAGATGGACTTATTTACGTAATAACATGGGGTGATAAATTTCGAACTGATTCATGGATTCCCTTGGTTGGATCAGGAGAAGCCTCAAAGACCACTAGGCTCCAACTTAAATGGTTTTCAGATAGAATACTGATTTGTGCCAACTAAATACAAATAAATAATAAGACATTACACACTAAATGAACAATAGAGAAGAACTATTTATGATTTTCTCATCAATCACTACAGTTTGATTTGTTCATTTAGTATGTAATATGATCTCCGCCACGAATAATTTGATGTGTCAAGTCTCCTGGTATTAAAAATTATTACAATATTTTGAACATTACTGTGATTCATATCTTTCTGTTTATCTATATAATACGTTTTCATATTTGGAAGCATACATTTCAGTTAAATTTGAAGGGAAGTATATAGACAATAGATGGGTGAAAGGCCCAGTATAAAAAATACATTGGGTTTAAGGCCCAAATTTAATTACAAATAAGCAATAAATCCATTTCCCTTAATCCATGTTTATCCTCGTGCAAATACATAAATTCATCAATAATGTGTTGATTGTTTAGTAAAGTTGTAGATATGTGTAGGAATAGATTTATTTTTCACGTAATACAAATTAAGTTGCATGAAATTAAACAGTAAAAGGCGTAGGGTTATTTACATTTTTTCTAATACATTGTGATGCAAAAATGATTTGTTTAGGGAAATCCAAATTTTTTTAAAATTTTGGATTTTTGGTTGATTTTGTGTTTGTATTGGGCTTATGATGTTATTAAGACCCATATTTTAGGACTTAGATCCAAAGTTTCTATAGTAAACAAGTTTGTTTTTTTTTTAACCAACTTTCTAGTCTATGTTTCTAGATTCTATGCGTGCGCAGTTTTACTCGAATATCTTTTGAACTATCTATTAATTGTAAATAATAACTATGTTTAACCATCCCATTTACATGTTTCTCTTGCTCGAGTGGTGCTCCAAATTTATGTTCATCTTCTTAGTCGTAATTGGCTTTAGTCAGTTTCCTTTTATTTAACTTCATTCTCTCTCATTTACTAATACTCTTGAATTTCTTAGGTTCTCTAATGTCAGGGATGCTGCCAAGGCTGGAAAGGAGAAACGAGTTTGTAGGGATTTCGAGTTAGGACTTCAACCAAATAGGTTAATGTATTCTTAGGGTATCGATCTGATCTAGTTAGGTTTTCAGTTGTCTTTTGATGCAGTAAGGTGGTGAGATTGTCAGTTGCTCAAATACTGATTGTCATTTTACAAGGACAATAAGTTCTTGCCTCTTGTTCTTCGACCAAAAAGGATTAAGGCTACCTGGAGACGCCTTGCCAAATGTCAGGTAATTGTTCTATCTCTCTTTTTCTTAATATTTGGTGTTTCTAATAAGCTGGTTTTGTTTTACTTCTTAAAGTATCAGTTTCGTCTGCAATACATAATTAGTTATTGATAGTCTAATTCTAACATGAGATTCACTTCGGATGCTTTGTTGGCCTTGAATACTTTATCTTGAAATTCACCATTAGTGTTCTATCCGGTGATTGCTTCAGCGGCTTTGTGTCTTGTCTATGTTTTCAACATGGGCAGATTGGAATAGGAAAAATTACCGCTGAAGGATAGGGCTGGGAAAACCGCAAAACCGAAACCCGTCACGGGTACCCGAGTCCGTTAGAGCCCGCGGGTACCCGAACACGAAGGCGGGTTTAGACCGACCGACCCGATGAAATCAACGGGTCGGGTACGGGTTTTGAGGTGCTACCCGGCATCCCGTCCGAGCCCGCCCGATAATCTTTACCCGACATAACTCGCTTAATAATGTCATCCATTTATGCGATAATACCTATTCACATTATATGTATGCTTGCTTGTATGTATTTATGTATGCATGTATAACATATACAAAAATATTTGTAAAGTATTTGAAGTGTATAATATAGATATACATACATACATTGTTGTCCAAGTGCGGAGTGTCCTTGACACAACATTATTAAGAGAAACTAAATTAAATTTTAGTTTCAATAGAAATTTCGGTACCATCGAAATAGAAATATTTTTGTCATTTCGACCGAGATATTTTGAAACTTTGGTGAAAACTCGATACTCGACCGCTCGATACCCGAGAAATCCGAAAAGTTTGACGGACTTCGACGGGTTTTGGACACTAGGATTTTTTAAATTACCCGCCCGATTAAACCCAAAAGCCCGAATGGACATAGAGTTTCAAAGCCCGACCGGCCCGACCCGACCCGATGAATGACACGAACCCGACCGACCCGACCCGGACTGATTCCCACCCCTACTGAAGGAAGTGTTAAGTTGCTTGATGTAGTGGTTCTTCCAATGCCTAACTTGACACTGAGAACTAGTTTAGGTTAATATACGATAGAAGGATCACATCATATGAATCAATTAGACATTGAATTTAAGTGAAATATGACAAGACAAATGAGTAAGACAAGGATCACATCATATGAATTGATCACTACAACTTGATTTGTTCATTTAGCATGTAATGTGATCTCCATCTCCGAATAAATTGATGTGTTTAGAGACAAGGTATGAAAAATTACTACAACTAGGGTATATCCCGTGCCCTAGGGCACGGACACTTGTATCAATCAAATGTTACGAAATTTTTTTTTTTTTTGCATTAGTAAGCAGGATTAACGGGCCTGACCCTTACAAGGAAAAACTAACAAAGAAAAACAACAAAACACAATTACACGACATATTTCTTTCTAAGTCTAACATAACCATCTTTATCCTGCTTAAGAATTAAAGCAAACTCATTTGGTAACCAGGAGGGGTCTAGCTCAAGAATATCAGGACCCGGTTTCAACTTCGAGAGCCAGTCAGCTGCTTGATTCATTTCTCGAACCACATGGACAATCTCACAAACCTCAAAGCGACTCCAAAGAGCCTTAATTCTGTTGAAGAGCCACCAAGTAGTCCAAGGAGGGTCTTTACTGCCAATCGAAAACAACCCACAAGCATACAATGAATCAGTAGCAATGGTCACTTTCCTTAGGTTTAGCTTTGCTGCTAACTTCAGACCAAGTTCCACCCCTTGGAGTTCATGAACAATGACAGAATCTCTAATAGCTGAGCCAGCAGCTGCAGCCAGAACCTCTCCCTTACTGTCCCTTATCACTGCTCCAAACCCAGCAGAATCCAAGTCCAGGGCACCATCTGAGTTAATGAGAAACCAGCCCTCTCGAGGAGGTTTCCAAACATGTTTCTGGTAAGAAACAGCAATCATAGGCATCTCAATATTCCATCTGCTCAAGAGTTCAGCATTTGCTGAGTTGCATTCCACTTTCCCCTTCCAAGTTGACAGAGCAATCTTCACTTCATTAATAATCAACCTAAGAACTGTTGTTGCTGGTCTGCTCTCATGCTGGAAAAACCTTCTATTTCTTTCCCTCCAAATCTGAGAAATGAAGGTAGTGAAAACCAAACCCCCTAACCTCCTTTTTAGGAAACTTCCCCCCAAGGTACCAATAAACCAGGTCAGTTCATCCTCCCAGGAGACATTGACTCTTCTCTGAATGCCCATAAGATCAAGCAGACCCTCCCAAACTATAGAAGAGAACTCACAGGTGAAAAAGATATGGAAATCAGTTTCTATGCTCCTGGAACAGAGAGCACAGCAGGGATCAACATCCATACCCCAAGCCAACAACCTGTCACAAGTCTTCAATCTTCTATGAACAGCCACCCAGGCAATAAACCCATGCTTGGGGATCACCAGGCTGGTCCAAATCAGATTTGCCCAAGCAACCTGCTCTCCCTGAGGCCTAAGCTTATGATAAGTCTCTTTAAGAGTGTAACCCCCATCCTTGGCAGCAGTCCAGACCACCTTGTCCCTCTCTCCTCCCCCAATTTCCACTTCATTGACACCTGCCAGAAGATTGCCTAGGTGCACACTGATATGATGAGGAACATCCCACCTGCCATTTTGTATGATATCAGCAACTCTGGCATTGGCATGAAGAGTAGAGCTGAACCTCAAAGCTTCTGGGAAATGGTGCCAGAGCAGACCCTCTGGGTGCCATATATCTTTCCAAAAAAGAGTTTGACAGCCATTACCAATCAAGTGAACCACCATACTCCTGGCCAAATCCCTGCCTTCCAGAACCTTCCTCCAGCACCATGAACAATCATGAGGGGCAGACATCAACCAAAAATCTTTGGACTTGATTAAATTGCCTTGAACCCATCTCACCCATAAAGTATCTTTGTTGCTAACCAAATCCCAGATGTGTCTGAGATTCATAGCTGAATTCATGGCTTCAATATCTCTAATGCCCAGCCCCCCTCCTCAACTGGAAGGCACACAATAGCCCATCTAATTGAGACTTTCCTAGCCTCCATGTTCAGCCCTGTCCATAAAAATCTACTAAAGATGGAATTGATCTCTTTAAACACTCTTTTGGGAAAGACAAAAACAGAAGTCCAATAGATAATCATACTATTGAGGACTGCCTTAATTAAAAGCACTCTTCCTGCAAAAGAGAGATATCTAGCTTTCCAAGAGTGGATTCTAGCTTGGATTTTGTTAATAAGAGGGACACAATCAATATAAGAAAGCCTAGAGGAAATCAAAGGGAGACCAAGATATTTTACTGGAAGTTCACCCTTCTCAAAGCCCAGGATAGTTCTCACCAGAATACCCCCCTCCTCTCCACCAGCCCAGAACACAGTACTCTTCATGGTATTAGCAGCTAAACCAGTACCCATGTGAAACCAGTGCAAAACAGATCTTAAAGCCAAAGCAGAGCTCTCATCCCCTCTCATGAATACCATAAGATCATCAGCAAAACATAGATGGGTGACTTTAGGGTTCTTACATTTAGGGTGAAGATGAAACCTACCCTCAATCTCTTCTTTAGCTATAAGAGAAGAGAACACTTCCATCATCATAACAAATAGGTAAGGAGAAATAGGACATCCCTGTCTAAGCCCTCTCTTTCCCTTAAAATACCCATGGGCCCCTCCATTCACTACAATGGAATAGCTAGGACTGGTAATACACTCCTCTATCCATTTGATAAACAAAGGGGGCAAATTAAACTTCTTGAGAACTTTCAATAAAGAAGACCATCTCACTGTGTCATAGGCTTTTCTCAAATCTATTTTCACAGTACACCTGTCTACCCCATCATTTCTATGATAATTTCTGACAATCTCATGTGCTAACATGATATTATCTTGGATAGACCTTCCAGAGATAAAAGCAGATTGGTTTTCACTAATCATGGAGAAGATAACCCCCTTGAGCCTCTCAGTCAGGATCTTAGTGATACATTTATACATCACATTGCAACAAGAAATAGGTCTAAAATCTGTCAAAGAAGAAGCATTAGAGACCTTAGGAATTAAAGAAACAAGAGTAGAGTTTACCTCCTTTAGAAGCTTTCCTGACTTGAAAAAGTTTTGGACTGCTCTAACAAAATCATCTCCAATGATATTCCAGCATTTCTTGAAGAAAAAAGCTGAGAATCCATCCGGACCAGGAGCCTTCTCTGAGCCTATAGTGGAGAGGGCATAAACAATTTCGTCTCTAGTAACAGGTCTAACAAGTGAGTCCATATCCTCAGGTGGGAGGGGAGACATGAAGTCAATAGACTCCAGAATAGCATCCTCCACTTCACATGTTGTAGCAGTCCCAAGCATCTGCCTATAGAACTCCACACACTCCTCAATGATGTCTTCCTGTTGTTCAATCTTATTGCCATTTCCATCATATAGACAGTAAATGCTATTCCTAGCCTTCCTTTCCTTGATGGAGCAATGGAAGAAAGAGTTATTATGATCATCCAAAGTCAACCACTTAACTCTGGATTTCTGCTTAAGCATAGATGCCTCAGCATTGGCAAGATGAGTGTATGACCTCAGAGCTTCCTTTTCTTTGAATCTCAACTCTCCATTAAGAGGATCATTATGGAGGGCCTCCTGCACCCCCTCCAGGTCTGATTTTGCCTGCTCCACCATAGAAGGGAGCTCCACAAATCTTCCCCTCTTCCACTCAATGATTCTGGCCTTCACAGCCTTCAATTTGGTGACAAAGCTGAACATGGGGTTACCCAAGACACTATCCTGCCAAACTTCTTGCACCATATCCAAGAATCCTGGTTCCTCAACCCAGCAATTAAAGAACTTAAAAGGTTTCCGACCCCTGGTATGAGGACCAGACAAGAAAGCCACAGCAGGTGAGTGATCTGATGAACCAGGCTGAGTAAACTCAACCCTGGCTTCAGAAAACAAAAGCAGGAACTCCAAATTCACCAAAACCCTATCAAGTTTAGCAAAAATGCAATCCTCCCCCTCCTGCCTGTTGGACCAAGTGTAGAAACAGCCAGAGAATGCACAATCAAACAGTTGGGAAGTCTGGAGGCAGTTCACTATACCAGAGAGACTCACTGAACTCACTGGATCCCCTCCCACCTTCTCCTCAGCAGAAATTACTGTGTTGAAGTCACCCAACACCATCCAAGGCATATCAAAGTTGAAAATCAACCTCTCAATGTCCCTCCAAAGCCTCATTCTCTCAGCCACAGTATTCTTAGCATAGACCACCCCAATCATAAACCTTCTACCATCCTGAAGATCAACCCTTACAGCCATTACTTGATCAGATTGGAAAATAAGTGAGACTGTAACTTGGAGAGGATTCCATCCCAACCAAATTCTACCCCCTGCATCCTCCTCATAATTCTCAAGAAAAGACCAATAAGGGCTAATGTTTCTCTGCACCCTCACTTTATTCCCCAATGTCACCCTGGTTTCAATAAGAGCACACATATCTAATTTATAAATTCTAATGAGGTCTCTAACCTCTTTTATTCTGAGGGAGCCATTAAGCCCCCTCACATTCCAACAGGCCAATCTAACCATCTAATTTCTTAGGGAGACTCCTCCCCTCTGATAAATTTACCCCTCCTCCCCCAAAGGAGCTACCAACTGCCCTCATAGTCTTACCAGCAGCACTGAACATAGCAATCTTGCCTGCTATGCTTTCAGGGTCACCTGGAGTAGCAGTACTGGCTGAAGCTATGGACACCCCACATTCACTCTGAGTTGAGCTACTAGTCCCCTTCCCTGGCCAAAGGCTACTAGGGAAAGAACCAGAGCAATGCCTCTTGTTATTCACTCTGCCAGAGCCCCTCTTATCAATAACCAAAGGAGCAGAACTACTAAGATATGGAACCTTTTTCTTCTTATTGGTCACCACAGACCATCCCTCTTCCCCATCTGTCGGGAAGGCTGGGGTGTCAACAGTCCTGGTCACAGATTCAACCAAGGCAAGAGAATTATCAATTTCAACCATCTGCATATCATCTCGAGGTGCTTTACTAGGTACAGTAGCAGCCTTGGGCTGACCATCCTTCATTTGGTCACCCAACCCTCTTCCTGAGGCTTCAGCATCAGAGGCATGTTCCTTACCATTACCAGGTGGTCCTGCCTTAGGAATAGGAGCCCTTCTTTGAAAACCATTCTGTCGAACACCTTGGGGGCATCTTCGACAAGAATGCCCAAAGACTCCACAAGTAGCACATCTCTCCGGTTTCCAAGAATACTCGACAGCCACTTCCACCCACTTATCATCATCAATCAACAGCTTGACCACTTTAGGCATAGGATGATCGATATCCATTTCCACACACACCCTAGCATAGGACATCCTAGTCTGTTGCTCAGTAGGAGTATCAAGAATCAAAGGTGTACCAAGGATACTAGCAACCAGACCAATCCCCTTCGCATTGAACAAGACATAAGGCAGGTTCCTGAGGTTCACCCACACTGGAACTGATACCACCTCTTCTATCTCTTCCTCAATGTGTAATTTCCAAGGACGAATGACAAAAAGCCTATTCGCAATATACATAGGTCCCTGTTCCAGAACCCAACACTGATCCTCCTCAAGATCAAATTTCATGACAAAAGCAGAGGTACCATGAACAGTCATCTTCATTTCCCCCTTCAATCTCCAAGCCTTCTTTAGAGCATTTTGAACAACAACAAAAGATAAACGATCACCCAAAAAATACCCAAACAAAGCTTTCTCACATTGCTGAATCTGCTCACGAAAATCTCTCATAGAGACCAAAGCTACCTTCTCACCATTAACCACTGAGGGAGGAGAAAACCTGAGCTTCTCCTTCATACCAGCACCTCTTCTAAAAAGATTTGCCCAGTTAGGATAACCAAATCTCTGGTCACTCATCGATTCATCACCATCAGAACCAGCATCAGTCTCAGAAACCATTGACTTCCCCCCAACCTTCTTGGATTGTTCTGAGGACTCAGCCACCATTTTCTGGTTTAGAGAATCCTCGCCAGTCCATGGGAGGGGAACCTTCACTCCCTCGTTAGCTAGCATTTACCTCACCAGAAGCAAATACCAACAAACTTGGAAGCTGTCAAGGGAAAATCCGACCGAGAGACAACACTGAAACCAAGAAGAAACTCCTACAAAATCGGAATACTGACCGGAAAAACCAAGCGCCGCCAACGCCTTGAAAATCGCGCCGCCCCACTCTTTCTCTCTCCTCGGGTTCAATGTTACGAAATTTATTGTTATATTTTACAGGAAATTGGGCTGGAGACCCAATTTTTTGTTTTTTTTTGTCAAAAAGACAAGTTATCTTTTTTTCCTTCTAGGCACCATGAAAAGTTTGGAAATAGGCTTGAAGGACAATTCTAAAAATCCCTTAATTTTGTATATCTGAATTGACCTTTGTATAAAGGAAAATTTTAGAAACACCCTCAGATTTTCTAAAAACCCTCACATTTTATATAATCTTACTTCTTAGTTACTTATTTTGTTAGGGTTTGATTTTGCGAAGCTTTGCAAACTAGTTTGCAAACTGATTTGCAAACTGGTTTGCACTACTTTGCAAATAGGTTTGCAATCTGGTTTGCCTTGCAGAGCTTTGCAAACTGATTTGCAAACTGGTTTGCAATCTGGTTTGCCTTGCAGAGCTTTGCAAACTGGTTTGCCTTGCAAACTAGTTTGCACTGCTTTGCAAATTGGTTTGCAAACTGGTTTGCAAACAATAAGGTCAGTTTTGTCTTTTCCCTATATTAGATAATTTACAAAAATGCCACAGGGAGCTGAAGCCCATAAAAAATTGTCCAATACTTTTTAACCAAAGGCCAAAGTTTTTAGGGAGTTTTGGCCAAATTTCCCTTACCAAATTACCATTGATGATGATGCTGAATGTGAGTGAAGTAACACTGATCTTATAGTTGTTACCTTAAATGAAAAGTAACGAAGGCATCTGCATGGGGTATAGTTTTCACCCACGTCGGTCAAGAGTTTGAGGGTGGGGTTCAAGCCTTGAGAGGCTCTTGGTCATTACTGTATCAGTATGAAAAAAAGCTACAAATTTATAAAGAATGATCAATGTAGGGTGACTGTTGGTGATAGGCCCAAAATGGGTCTATTCTCGCAAGTATACGGGATCTTTAAATCTCAAATTAACACCCCATTTATTAATTTTGGTTTTGTTTGGAAAATAATTTAATAAGAAAACAATATTAGATTAATGAAGGATGAAATTAAGATAGGAAAGAAATCTATGGTTTTTTATTCTACCAGATAAATAGACTTCCTAAAAATGCACTTAATTAAGTAATCATTTTTTTCTTCCATAAAACTCAAAATCTAACATAATGAACTATTTAGATTTTGGAAGATATTCTTGATTAACACATTTCATAATCATGTATTTCTAATTGACTAACATTTAAAGACTATATACTCTTTTAACTATCATTCATCATCTAACAACCATATTCCATATAACAACTTAGCGAAAGCATAAGATATCTAATTATGAAGCATGGACAATGACAAGATCATAAAATTTACATTGAATGACATTTAATAGACACTAAAGCTCAATAAAAGGATTTAATTAATTAATAACATATTCCAAAAAGACCAAATATGGGTTTCGTCTACAACCTTAGATACAAAATTAGATACTCATTGAATTTTGAGTTATTTCCTTTTTAGCCCCCTAGTTTGTGACCAGCTTCCTTTTTGGCCCCTTATTTTTTATAAATTCAAAATTGGCCCCCGTTTTTCTAACTCCGTCCAGTTTCTGTTAGAGTCAACAGTTCTCTTCCAAAATTACCCTTACGTGGTTCAGCGTGCACTACTTCTCTTTTCAAGGTTGCTAAATCAACCACCTATTAATCATTTCTTCTTTTTCCAAGAAATAAAACCCTATTTTTTCATCTCCTTTAGAAGGTCACATTTTCATCTCCTTTAGAAGTCCATCTAATTTCACAAATATAGGCAGTTCTTAAAATCCATGGAGGTTAAACCACCATGAACAATATATTATCATACTGAAAATTAATGGCAGGATCTAAAACCCCTTGATTAGGTTGAAAAATAAAATAAGAAAAAGAAACAAACTTGTTTGAGATTGGGTTTATTAGAAAAATAAAGGTAAGCGTTATTAAAAAAGGGGATCAACTTGAGCCTGAAATTCCAACTCAAATCTCATTATCATTTGATGTTAAACTATGAAATACTTCTTCTCAGGATTTATAGTTATGTTTAGAAATGGAGAAATGCCAATGGCAACTGTTTGTTTTCTTTTGAAACAAACAAGCAACACCTGAAGGTATAAGAGAGGTAACAATGGAATGTTACGCTACCAAGTATAAGAGAGTTAATAACAGGGGGCCAATTTTGAATTTACGAAAAAGAGGGGGCTAAAAAGTAAGCTGGTCACAAAGTAGGGGGCAAAATAAAAATAACTCTTGAATTTTAAGACATATTGATAAAACAAAATACATGGAAATAAATGAGGCAAAGAAAAGAAATCCTTGCCCAAATGTTCTCCAAGTATAATCCAAATTATGGTTCAAATTTCAAGTGTTAGATCTTTGGTTAATGAGAGAAAGTAGATTAAAAAAGAAAATGAAGATAAATACGTTATGGAAAAGAAACAGGAGAAGAAAATACGATAGAAATAGAATGTAGATTTAGGAATTACAAATAAAAAGAAATTGAAGAGAGTAGATGAAGGTGGCTAGAGAAAATTGAAGAAGATAATTATAGGATTTTATAGTAAAAGAAGGAGGGGGGAGGCCAACAACTAGCAGTAGTAGTGGGATACGTGATATAAGACGGATCAAAAATAAGAAATCCAGCAGTCAAGATGAGTTCCAGACATAATATACGTGTGTAACACGTGTATGCACGTAACGGATCGAAAGACGAGATCCGATGATCAAGAAGAATTCAGAATATTTCAAGACATGTGAAGATCTATAATATTTAGTAGAGTTAATTCCTATATGGCCCCCTACTTTGTGACCAGCTTCCTTTATGGCCCCCTTTTTTTCGTAAATTCAAATATGGCCCCCTATTTTCAGGTAAATGTCATTACTACCCTTCTTAATAATAAATTTAAAACATTAAAAAAAAAATATTTCCACCTCACCCCTCTCTCTCCACCTCATCTCTCCCTCCACCTCACCCCTCTCTCTCTCTCTCTCTCCAATTCACCTCTCTCTCTCTCCTACTCACCTCTCTCTCTCTCCTACTCACCTCTCTCTCTCTCCTACTCACCTCTCTCTCTCCAACTCACCTCTCTCTCTCTCTCCAACACACCCCTTTCTTCTTCGGCAAGGTGGCCGGCCGGAAAATTTTCCGCCCGGCCACCTTCAAAACCTAAAAAAAAAAAAAAAATTCTCTCTCCTCTCTCTCTCTAAATTTTTTTTTTTTTTTTACAAAATCTCTCAACTCTCTCTCTCTCTAAAACTCCAGCGAAGGGGGTTTCCCTTCGCCGGAGCACGGCAGACCTTTAAAGGTCTGCTCGTGAACAGATCTGGTCTGTTCACGAGCAGACCTTTGAAGGTCTGCCATGAACAGACCTTCAAAGGTCTGTTCGTGAACATACCAGATCTGGTCTGTTCACGAACAGACCTTTGAAGGTCTGTTCACGGCTCCGACGAAGGGAAACCCCCTTCGCCGGAGTTTTTAGAGAGAGAGAGAGATGAGAGGAAATTTTTTTTTTTTTTTTATTTTGGAGGTCGCCGGCCGGAAAATTTTCCGGCCGGCGACTATATTCGGAGAAGATGAAGGTGAGTTGGAGAGAGAGAGAGGAGTGAGTTGGAAAGAGAGAGAGGTGAATTGGAGAGAGAGAGAGGGGTGAGTTGTAGAGAGAGATGAGGTGGAGAGAGAGAGAGGGGTGAGGTGGAAATAAGTTTTTTTAAATGTTTTAAATTTAGAATTAAGAAGGGTAGTATTGACATTTACATGAAAATAGGGGGCCATATTTGAATTTACGAAAAAAAAGGGGGCCATAAAGGAAGCTGGTCACGAAGTAGGGGGCCATATAGGAATTAACTCAATTTAGTATAATATATTCAGAATATCTCTTGTAACTGTCTAATGATAATATTAAATAGATCTTATATTATTTTCGAGATATGTCCGACACATGTAAGGGAGAAGTGGTGAGCTTTTACTTTTATGGAACTCAGATTTTTAATATTACTATTAACTTTTCTTCCAGTAATCTTATTCATGTAACTGTTAAAGTTCCTGATGGTTCCCGAGAATGGGACCTTTTTTATATTTACGGTCCTCCTAGAATCAGAGAAAGGGCAATTTTCCGGCCCAATTTATTTACCGTGATTAACGCTATTACTAATCCGATTTGTTGTATAGGAAACCTAAATAACGTTACATCTAACATGGAAAATGGGGTCGTTCTACATCTATCCCTTTTGCTACTCAATTTAAATTTTTCGTATGATCACTTCTACATGGAATAATTACACAAGGCGGGATTGATGGATTTGGGTTCAATAGTCCTACTTATACATGGGCCAACTACAGATCATACGATCACTTAACAAGAGAAATACTGGACAAAGCCTTATGCAATTATTCCTAGATTCTACAATTTCTTGATGCTAGTCTTTTCCACCTCCCAAGATACAATAGGGATCACTCTCTGATATTGCTTAAACAAAAGACAGAAGGACACACAGTGCAAACGATTAACAAATTCGAAGTGTTCTGGTCAAAACATGATCAATACCGCACGGTATTACAAAATAAATGGAATGACAGTCAAGGATCCTTCTACAATAGAGTCAAAGGGGTTAAAGACTCCATTAGAGACCTCCTCCTTCCAAACTAACAGACTTGGAACATCCCATTGATTCATAGTCTCTTTACTCCTGGAGCAATTCAGAACATAATTTTACTTACTTATCTTTCTTCTGACAGACTTATATGGACACCAATTGATTCGGGGAAATTTTCCCTTAAATCTTTTTAACGTCTATTAGAGTTAGACTTATTTTAAACCAGAGTACAAGTGATCTTGTTCATAAAGTGATTTCAACTGATATGTCTAGGATCCCCACAAGAGAGGAGATTAAAGAAGTGGCTATGGAGATGGGATCGATCAAAAGTCCGAGCCCGGATGGACACCCATGTTTCTTCTACCAACATAATTGGGAAACAATTAGCCCAGACCTAATCAGGTATATTCAATCCGCTTTCCGTACAGGTACTATTTACCCTACTATATATCAACTTGACCACCATTGCATTGATCCCTAAGGTGAGACCTCCTAACACGACCTCAAAATTTCGGCCTATTGCCCTTTGCAACTCGATTTATAAAATTTATCACTAAAATAGTTGCGAACAGAATTTGTCCCTACCTAGAAGATTGGTCCCAAAATGCATTCGTCCTGAGTAGACAAATCCTAGACAATATTGTAATTACCCAGGAACTTCTACATTCTGTGAAACAATCTAAAGCCCGAAAGGAGACTTTCTCTTTAAAAATCGACATGGCCAAAACCTACGACCGAGTTAATTAGGACTTCCTAAAACAAGTCCTGATCGCCACAAGTTTTTTCAGCCCTTTGTTAGACCTCATTCTTTCATGTATTACTACCCCTGACTATAACATTCAGATCAACGGTAGTCTCTACGGGGATTTTGCGGCGACTCGGGGTCTAAGGCAAGGGTGTCCACTGTCACCCTACCTTTTTCTCCTAGTCACACAAGCTTTATCTCTCCTTATTTCTTATGATGAGTTACAGGGTTCTTACAAAGGTTACAAGATCAACAATGTTAGTCCCACAATCTCGCATTTGCCGACGACCTCATTCTGTTTGGAAAAGCCACTCAAGACAACCTCCAAGCTATCCATAATATTATGAATAGTTACTGTTCTTTTTCAAGGCAACTAGTCAACTTCAGTAAGTTCTCTACCTTCTTCAGTAAAGGTACCTCCCAAGATATTCGCTCCTCTTATACCAACTCCCTTCAAGCTCCTATTATGACCGATCAGGCTAAATACCTCGGATCTCTTATCCTTAAACCTGGTAACAGAATGAACAGTTACAATTGGTTAATAGAAAAGTTCGACAAAACTCTAGCAAGATGGAAACAAAAGCTAACTTCCCAAGCGGGTCGGACGGTGCTAATTAAATCTGTCCTGGGAAGCTATTGTACATATCCTTTTAGTTATCAAATTATCCCCAAGTAGATTATCAATCAAAAGGCAGAAAGAGGCTTCTGGTGGGGTCATGAGAAAGGGGATAGAAAATTACACTTCATCAACTGGGATATTAAAACTTCCTCAAAGAAACATGGTGGATTGAGTATCAGGTCTTTGAATTAAGTTAATCTATCTCTATTAGGCAAAATGATCTAGCGATTTCTTACCGACAAGAAAGCTGTCTGCGTCAAACTGGTGCATTCCAAATATGTGTTTCAGACAATTTTTGGACCAGTAATACTCCTAGAGTTGCTTCTCCATTTTGGAGGTCTATCTTAAGACATAAGAGAGACAATGTATAACAATATAGTTTGGCAGATAGGCGACAGAACAACTACTAGCATCATTCATGATCCATGGATCCCTGATTTAACTAACAAACTTCCTGATCTTGTGCAGAATTTACCTGATCATGTTTACTGGGTTGCAGACCTCCTTCCAAACCAACAGACTTGGAACATCCCGTTCATTCATAGTCTCTGTACTCCTGAAACATGTAGGGCAATTCAGAACATAATTTTACCTACTTACTTTTCTTCTGACAGACTCATATGGACACCAATTGAATCGGGGGAATTTTCCCCTAAATCGTTTTAACGTCTATTAGAGTCAGACTTAACCAGAGTATAAGTGATTTCCAGTGGTCAAAACTTTGGAAGCAGTCCGCCATGAACCCTAGGGCTATTTTGTTCATCTGGAAATTGATTCATAATGGTCTCCCCATTTTAGATAATTTAGGAAAACACAATGATTCTGTTCAACAAGTTTGTAAAATGTGCAACTCTGGGGAGTCGGTGTCAACCTATCACCTATTTCAAACTATAATCGATTTTGACCTGAATCCAATAGTTAACCTAGATAACATGTTCAATCATATGAATTAAATGGATAATATTTGGGTTATTTATACTCATCTGCCTTGGAGGTGGTGAAGACCAGAAATAATCTCATTTTCAACCAAACTGCAATCGATCTGAATAGGTGTTGGTGGCTAATTCAAAATGAGGTAAATCTTACTATCGGCATCTATAGGCATCTGCAGGTAGACCAAAGGACTCCTTCACATGCAGGTAGACCAAAGGACTCCTCCACTTGATGCAATCTATCGGCATCTGCTGTAGCTCGTAATCATATGGGGGAGTTATAGGGTCGAAATCAGACAAGATTGAAGCCGTTTCCCCCATTTACAGTGAACTTCAAGCCTTTCAAATGGGAGTGAGTTTGGCAGCAAATTGAGGGTTGGAAAGATTTGTCTTGGAGGGAGACTCAGATCTCATGGTGGGATACATCACACGGGTCGATGCTTCCATACCCTGGTGCATATCAACGACATTAAACAACTTACGAGAACGGCTTCGATCATTTAATGTGTCGGTCAAATACTGCCCTAGAAGTTGCAATCTGGTGGCTCATTATTTGGCTCACTCGGAATTTGTCCCCCACTTTTGACTATTTGCTATAATATTAATAGTGCCCCTATGCTTTTCATTGTAGTTGTTCCTTACTTTGTATGTCTGAACAATTATGCTTTAATGGCATCTTATTTCAAAAAAAAAACAATATAATTTTCTTACCTCCAAAAACACAATAGATGACCATCTTAAATGAAGTCCAGATACACGTGCTACATACCTGGTTCCCGTCCTCGGCCAGAGAAAGTTACTTTATGCGCATCCTCCTTTGCTCCACAACTTATTTCCTTATTACTCGTCGCTGCATACAAGAGGTTACTATAAAACATTAGAAAAGCTACAAAACACAAAGATAAAGAGCAACTCAAGCCAATAGAGTGCCTGTGGAAATGACCTTAGCCTATTTCCCTCTAACATCATAAATTTTGAGGTGTACATTGCAGATTCTTGACGCCTCCTCATCTTTTTCATTTGAATTTGTGAACGGGTTAAAGGGCCCGGCGCATTACAAAAAATCTAATAAATTCAAAAAGTAATGCAAAGCTAACAAAAGAAAATTTTACGTTTTAGTTATGTTTTACTCTAATTAGCTCTCTCTTATCATCTCGCACAATCACTGGAAGTTCAGCGGGAAGTGAATTTGGTAGCAACTCAATAAAACCCGAAGCTGGTTTCATTTTCGAAAGGTATCCATAGTGCTCGGATCTCTCATACTATCCGGTTAAGGTGCCAAGGAGGTGTGTTCTCTGCATTCGTCAGAATAGAGTCTCCTAATGAGGAGTTTGTTGCAATCTTTAAGCTTTGCTCGCCAAATTTCGTTCATGATAACCGAGTTGCTCTCCGTTTCTTGCCTATAACTAAATGTAATACTTAATTACATTAACCACTTTTTTACAGCTAATCTTGTCTACTTAATCCACACTACTTATACATTTACTAGGGTATAGCCCGTGCCCGTAGGGCACGGAAATTTCTATATTTAGGGCACGGAAATTTCTATATTTATGTTATACAAAATTATCAAATATTTTGGTTTTATACAGATATCGAAGTAATAAAAATATATTAAAAAATAATAGCCGAGATTATATTGAGTTTATAGGGAGTGGGTAGTTATTTTGACGGTTTAATATCTATCTTTTCAAAGACTCTTTAAAAGAAGGGTCATGGTTTACAAAAGAAAATTGGACGACCGAGATTTATAAACCAAAGTTATGACATGGCACCAAAACCTATGTCATTTTTTATATAGATTTGGAAACGTGGCCCATTCTGCTTTGCTCTCTCACTTATACAAAAGTGGACCATTCTGGTTTGGAGAGAACTAACATCAAGATCGACAGTACAAAAGCATAAAGCCCACGTGGAGAGTCAAAAAATTCATAAAGATTGGAACTCATAAAGAGTCACCAACAAAAGAAGCCACATACCTGCGGAATGCTTGAATTTACTAAAGATCGGAGAAAATCATTAGATGAGAAGTTGATGTCGTTTTGAAAGTGGACATAAAACTGCTTCTTCAATTTCATCACTTTCTCCTCTACTTGTCCTTATAAATTAAGTTAAAATGCAAATATGAAGATAAAGTACGGACTACGGAAAAGTTCACAGAAATTAAGCTTTAGTTCCAATTCCAAACAAAGAGATTTATTTTTTACCATATCGTATCCTTAGCATTGTACAAGTATGGAAGGTCCGGGAGCTGAAAAAGCAAGTGAGTTTGGGTCCTTAGGAGTCCATAAGAAAGCATAATGGAAGAAGTTTGAACCCTAAAATGGAAAACATAAGTGAGTATAAGCTGAACAAATCAAGTTCAACTGGAATACACAAGTTAAGATTAATAAGAAAAGCTCGAAGATTAAGGTTTCAGGGATCAAATAAGGATACCTCAAGACAACTGCATTATCTAGGATTATATCATTGTACTTGCTATCCAAGTTTTCTTCATCAAACAGAACATCTTCCTCACACCCACAACCAATAACTCAATAATTAGTGCTTCAATGTCGATGGAACTACTTCAAATTTAATAAATTATGTTTTCGCGTACTTTTGACAAAAGGTGCATCTGGCGAACAAAATCCGCATGAATTTTATGTACCTCGAGGAATAAAAGTAGCACTCGTAATATTTTCAGTTTCTCATATAGGTAATATGAGAACAATTTGTCGATCATCATCAAACATGGATAATTAGGCAATATGGGAGCAACGTGTGCTAGTTTTATCCTGAATTAAGGAAATTTTGATATAGAATAAATGGAAAATAAATACTGCCATATAGGCAGTTGTTCTCACACTGAAGGTTCACAAGGTCATGGTTTATACTTTATACTTTCCTACTTACCTTTAAATAGCTCAACCGTACCCTCAAGCAACCACCAATGTACCCATTTTCACACGAGACAAAGAAAACAAAAAGTAAGGATGTGATATTAGCAAATAATAAACTGGAGTAAATCTAGAAGCATACCTGGTCAGACTAACTTTTTGTACAATAAATCTTGATGCGCTGAGTTAAGGCTTTTGATGAGAAAATGACATTTAAAATTAGAAAAATCCATATCAAGAAATATAGATACAAGCACATATTCTTCCCAACATATTCTAATGTCAAATTATTAGAATACAATGCTAGAATAACATGTTCAATCTTAACGAAACATGAAAAGAATCTCCTTAACAGATATCTCTTAGTTACCTTCACAACTGCTTGCTGGTGGTTCTCGCAAACCTTCCAACCGAGAGTTCATTAGTATCACCCTGTCACAAGCCCCAGACAACAAACACACGAGTTGTTAATGATTTGACGGGACAAGGAAAAAAGCGAGATGTAAGCACAAAAACAACTCCTTTACCTTTCCAATCAGTAGTCACGATCAATCAAACCACAGTTTCTGCGACTTTCTTGTAAGCGTTGAGTGCGTGAGCTTACATTTACATTAGTAAGAGAAACACTGGTTACACATACATAAATAACTCACTTTAGAGAAGTTGTAGGATAGGATTCGACAAATTTTTAGTTACATGAATAAAATAACATGTTCTTAGCTTCCATAACAACGAAGGCAGTGTGAAAAGTTTATACAACCAGTGACATTCAATAACAACACATACACGCTTCAAGAAAAAAGTAAAAAAACAGATTTCAGTTCCCAATATGAAATCAATAAAAGATGACATTCAGATCCGTTAACATGCTTAAAGAATACGAATAACAATAAAAATCAATTGGATGTCAAATTCATGCGGTCGATCAACATAAGGGGATTCCAATGCTACACACTACACAGTAAATCAATAAAAGATGATTTCAAAGCTACGCAGTCCAATCAATTTCCTTGTAGAATTTTACGATTAGGAAAAGCAACAGACTTGTGATTGCATGTATGAGTGAAAGAACTCATGTTTGAACGAAAAAAATAATGGAGCGAGTCTAAACAACAAAAAAAAAAATTAAGAACAAATGTTGGAGGCAGCCAAACATTTGTAATGGTCATATCGGCGAGAAAATACACAAACAAGCAGTGGAACAATACACACATGCATGCACCTCATCCAAGAACAATTACAAGGAAACATACAAACAAGTACAGTAACATGCATGCACCTGCCGCCATATATGTTGGTGGGCTTCATCGTGAACAGATACATGTACTACTTCGCTCAGGAGACTGAAACTTAATAAGGAAGAGATACCGAAACCAACTCGGAACTCACCATAATTCACGAACCTACAAGATGTAAAACTAACTCATTTGTTGTTTACATTTGCAAACAATGAGAAAGTCAGTTCCACAAACACAATACCCAAATGGCATTTTTCAGAAGCCTCATATTCATCATATATATGGAATATAAACACGCTAAACAAGAAAAAGAAATGAAATCCTTGAGTAGGATATCGTTCAAATTCTGTAACAAAACAAACCTTAAAAACAAGCAATCTAATATCAGTTGTTAAAGGACAAACCAAAGAGACTATGTAACATCTTCACGAAAGCTTAAACTTGAAATGATCTCTTCAACATGGTAATCAGTAAATCTGCTGCAAACAACTACCATCAAATACTAAACCACTTGCCTCGATACACAAATCAAAGTCATAAAAGAAAACAAGGTATTTTGAAGCAGGGGTGAACATTTTTACATAAATGCTTAATCCTTTATTGCCAATCTAAGTTTCTTACCTCTAGACATGAACGATAACAAATAACCATCTTAAAAAAAGTCTGATTCTAGAATAAAGCCTGCCATGATGCGTCTATCAAAATCTCATGCTTTTTTCCTCGACTCATGACAATAATCTAACCCTCTTGACTCGCCAAATATGCAATTCAAATGAAGTTTTCTAGTTATACACATAGCTAAAGAAGAGAGATCTCAACTTTCAGAGATTTCACGCAGGTAGATTAAGGGGACAATAAAGGCTACAAGAACAAGATAGCATTTTTCCTAGGCACAAGAACAAGATAGGTTAAACTTGAAATGATCTCTTCATTTGAAGTTTTCTAGTTATAAACATAGCTAAAGAAGAGAAATCTAAATGATAGCATTTTTCCTGGGCACAAGAACAAGATATTTGAATATGACAAACTCCTGAAAATATTAGGGTAGGTAATTAGGTAATAATACTCTCAAGTCTCAACACTCTAGAGAGGAAACCATGTCAAGTCTCGTTGCAAACTTGTAACCCCCTGGGGGTTTCCACTTATTAAGGGTGCATAAATTATAACGTTTCCAACATGGATAAAAATCAAAGTAGCAAGTTTCGAAGCCCCCTTAATGCAGTTAACTTGGCAGTGTTGACCACAATCCTCCAAGCAAACCAATAGACTATGGCTGAATAGGACCAAGCATTCCATCAAAAAAATCCCTGATAAGCCTGGATGACAACTCGTTGGAGCAGGTCCGATTCAATGATACCTCGAAAAAGAAAATCAACAAACTAAGATCTTATTGACAAAGAGCAGGATTCCAACTGGAGAAAACAACAATCAATTCAAACCATTCTCTAAGTTCAACCCTAGATTAAAGTATTTCATCGATAAATCATTGTTTGTTACAAATAATCCTTTAAATGACCAAGCTGATGTTTTAAAGTTATGCCAACGCGTTTATACCCATAAAAGCAATCCATTAATCAGAATGTTTTTTTTATTAAATCAGCAGGCTTTTAGGGAATGTGGTGGTTATAGATCACTAGAAAGACACCAAACGAGAAGATAAACAATCTGCTGACAAAGATGATGTTCTAGAGTTATGACAAGCAGCTATACCGATTAACCCAAACAAATCCAGAGAGGAGACCTATGTACCCGTCAAGAAAACCCCAAGGCAAGAAGAGCATATTCTAAATTAATGCTCGAATGTGCAAGGTTACCTAAGGGAAGAATTTTATAAAACAATGTAAATTAAGAGAACCCTCTAAAAAGAAAAATAGACCGCGTTGCAAATCCCTAGGGGCATCAAATGATTTTATTCTTGTTTTTATAAAAATCACACAAGGCTGAAAATCAAAGCAGCTGGGGCTAAATTGAAAAAATATGAATCATGACTACCATCACAGCAAGCACTGAAAGTAATCCTTTGATGTTATCACACACAAAGAGATAAAAAGATCCACGTCGGGATCAATTTATAAGGTCATTAAAAGCAATTGTCTCCAATAACCCCTTCATTATCAGATACAAACTTGAACCCTAATTGTGATTGAATCCAGTAACACTCAAAATTCCCAAAATTGAATGACTATGGAATTCGCAAAAGTAATCAACTGACCAAGAACGAAAATCCAACCAATATTAAACTACACCTAATCAGAGAAACAATAAAAGAATCAAATCTAGATGTTCAAAACACGCACCAAAAACAACAAAACTAAATTAACTACGAAACCCTAGATTAAACAATGGAATGGCGCTGTCATAGCACAGGAAGCATAGAACAAATATCCCCCACAAGAAGTTAACTTTCATCTAAAAAACCAATTAAACAAGAAAACATAATTTAGGGAGGGAGTTCAAGAGTTACTAGTTTGCACCAGGAGATTAGCCGATTTTTATTAGCTAACACACCATAATGCTGTCATGCTGATATGCGGAAGAATCCCAATTGCCAGAACCAGTAAAAAGCCTACACAAAACAAATACACCTCTCAATAATCAACTACAAATTCAAAACCCTCTTCAGAGAACCAAGAATTCTGCACATGTATCCAAACCCTATAAAGCAACGACCAAGATGAAGTCCAAGACACGTACACAAACTAAGCAACTACAGGACAGAAAAAATTTAGAAGTATTCTCCAGATGGAAGTTAAGACAATGAACTCCTTTCGTCCGCATTGAACTTGAGACGGGAACCCCATTTAAGAAGATAAATTAACTCCTACATACACGAGTACACCAACTTGTTCCTAGAGAAGACAACAAAGAAAGGGTCCATGTGTCATGTTAGGAACAATCTGTTAGAGAATATTCCTCAATGTTTATGCTAACTACAAACTACAAGAGAACAAAAGAAATTTAGTACTGTTATACCACCGAAGAAGGCCACAGGCGAAAGATAAAAACTAGATTTTTGAATATCACAGATTCCTGAAAACTATTTAGATAGGTAATTAGGTATTGACACCCTCATACAACGAATACATATGCAACAAGATAAATAAGGAAAAACCCTTCAGAGGAAACTATACCGCGTCATCTTGAGTTGGTCCAAGTTGCAAACCCCTCAAAAATATAAATTGATTTTGCTTCCGTTTATTATAGTTTCTCTAACAAGGACAAAAATCAAAGAAGCAAGTTCAGAAAGCCCCCTTCACACAATTAACATGGCAAAGTTGACACCAATCATCCTAGCAACCGAATAACATCAAATCAATACTTATAACTAATAAGAAATACCCTAGTATGGAAAGATTTAACATCAACATGGCGGAATAAGACTAGACGTCCCATGACAAAGTCGCCTGAGAAAAAGAACAACACAATAAGGAAGAAGACTAACATAACTAACACCTTCATAAAGCAACAATTAGGAAGAAGACTTGTACACGACAGTAGAGGATAGGAAAACCTGCATTTCCTTGAAATAAGTACAACTCTCACATTGCTGGGAAAAAAGAAATGAACTTGTCATGCTTCTACAAAAACATCTCTAACAAGAATAAAAATTGAAAACACAAAGAGGGAGGGGGAGAGAGAGAGAGAGGGGAATCCCTCTTCCATAATCAAATTGCATGTGGCAACTATTATTCCTCATTTCCTCCAACAAAGCGAGTTTTTGAGAATGTGGCCCACATGCGGTTCGCAATTTTTCCCTACGCCAGAATATTCTACATTTTTCTTACACCTAATGTGGGGTTTAAGCATGTAACTTATGTCCATAACTATGCATTTATGTTCGATCTGACCGAGCGACTCGAAAATTGACTCAGGCTGGGAGAAAGCACCAGTCTGTCCTTAGTCGAATTTTCGATTCAGTGGTTCCACGAGCAAGTGAGCAACTCAATGAGTATGGTTGGTTTCTTTTTTCTTGAACAAAAATATCAGAAATTAGAAAATAAAACTAACAAGTAATGGTTCTTAAAGAAGATGAAGTGAGAGAGCAAAAATTTTCCGCCTTCTTCTTTCTTTCATTTTGGTGTAGTAATCTGATGGCTGAAGTTGATAATGTCGATTGGGGTATGTTTAGTAATCGTGAAAAGGTGTGGTGGCAGTGGTGGTGTATGTTTAGTAATCGTGACGGTGGGGTAGTGGTGGTTGTTTAGTTATAGTGCGGGGGAGGGGTGGGTAATGGTGGTATGGTCTTAAAGAGGAGAAAACTTTAGATTCAAAACTATTAAAACTTTAAAAGAAAGTCAAAATTTTCATCAACCAACTAAGCTAAAGTAGAATATTTGTTACTTCTAGAATTTTTATCTAAATATATAAACAAAGTCGAGGGCCCCCTTTACTTCTATTTTTGCATCTTCCTGGGAGGCCCTTTGACCCCTGGGGCTCGAAGCGAGGCTTTGCCCGCTTTGGCCTCAGGGCCGGCGCTGCCAACAAGGACAAAACTTAAAGAAGCAAGTTAAGAAACACCCCTTCGGCTACATCCCAGTTACATCCTCATAGCTGACCTCTGCGGCCCTTCCTCCTACCAAATAATAAAGTGAAATAATTACTTATAAGGGGACAATAAAGGCCACAAAAAGAAAGAAAGCAGGTAGATTAAAAAGCCACCGTCCATGGAAAAACAGGATGAAGAGAAATAACTATTGCATCACAAAGAGGCCTGCGAAAGAAAATGGAAACACAGTTACCGATTTTTTATTAGAAGAAATCATCGTTAAGCAGAGAGCTCAACTTCCTCACGAAGACACCAACTTCCCTGTAGAACATCATAAAACTTTTAAAAATGCATATTAGATTAGTAACAATGACCTAAGGAAATTGGAATGCATTGCATAAGCTATTATACACGTAAAGATTTTCATTTTGGTCCCGCAAGCCTCCCAAGAAAAAGAAAAGCAACAACCTGATATCTTATTAACAAGAAGTAGGACACCAACAGAAGAAAACAACAATCAATTCAAACCATTCTCAAAGTTAAGCCCTTAATCCGAGTATCTATAACTGTTTGCTATGGATATTCACAAATCGAAACTTAACCTTCCAATGACCAAAATGATGGCTTAAAGTAATGCCAAAGCAACTATACCCAAAACAGCAACCTATTAATCAGAATTTGGTGGTTATAGATCATTATAAAGATATCAAACAAAAAGAATTATCCTTCCAATCACCAAAATGATGTTCTAAGTTTATGCCAAAGCAACTATATCGACTAATACGAACAAATCCGGAGAGGATACCTACGAATCAGTGAAGAAAAACCGAAGGCGAGAACAAATTCTAGATTTACAGTTTCAGAAGAACTAATCAATTTCAAAAGTTTCTATAGCGACATCCAAATACATCAACAAAGTGAGTGTGCGGTTTCCCCGGTATCTACCTTGGAGACCATACCGGAAAGGCTCAATAGGATGAATATGAATGTGCTTTACCTGAAGAAAAATCAAGGTAAGAGACAGAAACACCCTTCAATAAACAACCAATTAGTAATTGGAAAGGACGAAACCTGAAGATGCAAATTTGAAATGGAACTCGTCACGAAGATCTCTTCTAACAAAAGAAAACCTCCTCTGAAGTCCAATCATTCTCAAATTGAAAAAGAAAAGAAGTTCATCACATGTTAAGGAATGCAAATATGGAGAAATATGCTGAAAATAAAGCATGCTAGAAACCGAAGACAAAACTTAATAGCGTACTGTTTACACGAAAGACATGATAAATCAGGACAAACCCCTTCATAGGAAACTAGATCGCGTTTTATTGGAGTTGGGCCAAGTTGCAAATCCCTGGAAAACATCAATTGAGAAGGAAATAAAAGCTTGAAACACAAGTTAAGGAAGCAATGTTACAACTAAACTTTTTATCAGGACAACACTTTTGTCCCGCTACAGGAGTCAAATCCTAAAAGTAACGTGAAGGAATTTTGAATACGGTAGCAAAAATGGACGCATTTCAAACTAAACTTTCAGAAAAGCAACTCCAGTAGAAAGCCCCTTACTATTTAGCAGGCTCAACTTAAATCCGACTCCTTCAATACCAAACACCAGTGATCATCTGAATCTCGATAAGCAAAGTCACACAAATAGCACCGTTACATCCAACTGCACCTAGTAGTTGCGGAACCAACATAAACAACAAAAACTTACTCCCATAGAGCAACCAAGGATAGAAAGGCAACAACCCTTGGTTAGAATGGTAAGAGGTATAATCTTCCACCTTAGAGGTCAAGGGTTCGAGGCACACGCTGAACAATTCAAAACAAAAAAAACCCAGGATAGAAAACTACCTTCAGAAGAAGAACCATACCAAATCGTCAAGTGCTAAATCCTAATCAACGCACTGAATGAGTAAGGGATGTTCAGAAGAACTAATAGAGAAAATAAGTTTTTAGGGGTCAATTAAAACACTACTGCTTCCTAAATTAGGTTACGACCAGGCATAGAGTGCATAGACTTCCAACAAGGAGAAAGAAATTTCCTGTACTCAATAGGAAAAAAAGAACCTATGAACTTAAGAACAAAGTTAGCATATAGAACCATACCAAATCATCAAGGGTTCGAGGCACACGCTGAACAATTCAAAACAAAAAAAACCAAGGATAGAAAACTCCCTTCAGAAGAAGAACCATACCAAATCGTCAAGTGCTAAATCCTAATCAACGCATTGAATGAGTAAGGGATGTTCAGAAGAACTAATAAAGAAAATAAGTTTTTAGGGGTCACTTAAAACACTACTGCTTCCTAAATTAGGTTGACCAGGCATAGAGTGCATAGACTTCCAAGAAGGAGAAAGAAATTTCCTGTACTCAATAGGAAAAAAAGAACCTATGAACTTAAGAACAAAGTTAGCATATAGAACCTCCTTTACAACAAAAAACCAAATCGCTCATCATCTGGACATAATTTAAACAGCTAAGAGATCAAGATTCATTTATCCCATCAAAATGGAGATCATCTGAATTTTAGAAACTAACACTCCATAACGTTGTCCCTGTAATAAAGTGAAGGAATAAATATTGGTCAACATTCGAACGTGATATCAACCGACACAAAAACCAAAAACTCCTCTAAAAAATCCGCTTGAACATGGTGAAACTTATTATATTGCATATTTTCAGTATTAACAATGAACTGAAAAACCTACAATGCATTGCATATTTTGTTGTAGGAAGTGTGCTACCAACTGGACAAAAAACAATCACTTCAAAGACATTCTCAAACTTTAACTCCGGGTTGAAATATACAGATAACCAAGATGTCATGAAGTTATGCGAAACATGGCAAACCCATTAGCACGAACAGAAACCTAAACGTCTGTAAAGAAAACCCAACCGAGAATAGATTCTAGAAAAACAATAACTGAAAAAGTAGATCATGTTTAAGTTTCTATACTCACATATCTGATACATCGACACAGCTGATCTTACTGTCCGCCTGAAATCTTCCGTGCAAGCCACACAACTGAGGCTCAATTGGAAGAATATGAGTCTATGATTGTAGACACGATAAGATCACTTCATCAAAAAAAATGACACGATAAGATCAACATCAGAATCAGTATCTAAAGCCATCAAAAAGTAATTATGACTGAACTAATTACCCCCTCAGGCTCAATATCAAATACAAACTTGAACCCAATATCTAGTTGAACCCAAAGACAATCGAAATTTGAAAAATTGAGTAACTATCGAATCTGCAAAAGCAATCAACTGATCAAGAATGAAAATCCAACCCATATTATAGTGCGCCTAATCAGAGAAACGATGAAGGAATCAAATCTAGATGTTTGAAACGCAAACCAAAAGCAACAAAAACAAATTAACTACAAAACCTAGATTAGTTGAAAACGAAAGAATGGAACGGCATTGTCATAGTACAGGAAGCATGGAACAGATATCCCCCACTGGAAGATAACTTCCACTGCAACAATCAATTAAAAAAGAAAAACAGATTTCGGGTCATGTGTTACTATTTTCCACCAGGAAATTATCCGATTTGTAGTAGCTAACACTCCACAATGCTGTCCCAATGACAAGTGGAGGAATCCCAATTGCTCAACAATTGAATCAGTAAGAAACACACAAAACAAACCCCACGAAATAATCAACTTCAAATTGAAAACTCGCTTAAGAGAACCAAAACTTCTGCACATATATCAAAACCATATAAAGCTACGACTAAGATGAAGTCCAAGACATCTATACCAAATGCAAATAAGCAGCTAGTAGACAAAAATATTTGGAGGTATTATCCAAATGAAACTCAAGACAAAAACTCCCTTCTTCCACATTTAACTTCAGACTGGAACCCCTTTTAAGAAGATAAATTAGCTTCTCTGTACACCACTGTAGTCCTAGAATACCAATACTAGAGAAAGGGTCCACGCGACATGTTAAGGACGAATTGTTAAAGAAAATTCCTTAATTTTTATGCTAGCTAGAAATTACAAGAGAACAAAAGAAATTTAAATGGTATTGTTCTTCCGAAAAAAGGCCATAAGCTAAAGGAAAGCAGATTTTTGAATATCGCAAATTCTTGAAAAAAATTGGATAGGTAATTATGTATTAACTCCCTCACTAAGTAGTACGACTCGGACTCGGACTCGGCTCGGCCAAGGGCCGAGTCCGAGTTAAGGTCCGAGTCAGCCGAGTCACTCTAAGTCATTATGAAATTGTTAGTAGTATATGTATATAAAACAGTACCATGATAATACTTAATCTAATCAAGTTCAAACTTAAAAATAGACTCTAGGTTCCTAACTCTATTAATAGACTTTTATTTCTAGTTTCTAACTTTCTATACAATCTTTTGGTATTCCAAAAGATGTTAAACAAGTTTCCATAAGTAATTAATAGACTTTTATCTTCTTAAATATTCTTTCTAATTAGATAATAACTAAGAATATCATATAAAAAAAACATCCATAGTCGTACAAATCAGACTCTAAGTTCCTAACTCTATTAATAGACTTTTATTTCTAGTTTCTAACTTTCTATACAATCTTTTGGTATTCCAAAACATGTTAACAAGTTTCCATAAATAATTAATAGACTTTTATCTTCTTAAATGTTTTTTTCTAATTAGATAATAACTAGGAATATCATATAAAAAAAACATCCATAGTCGTACAAATCAGACTTCAATAATAAAAGAAAGATAATCTCTGTCAGTCAACAGTTGGTAGCCCAAGTGGTTCCAAGGTGTTGACATAAACTCCAGAAATCCCTGGAGGTCCCAGGTTCGAATCCCAGAGAAGGTGGAATCTTTGGTTATTTGAATTGGGGTTATTAGGGTGTAAATAATGTTGTTGGGCTTTAGGCCATGTCTTGTTGGGCTATAGGCCCGGTTCTATTAATGTTTGAGTGGGCGGTTATCGAGCTTATCACATCTATGATGTATCAAGTGCCAAATGTAACGACATACGTAAATCGTAGTTGACTTCCAAAAAAAAAAAAAGATAATCTCTGTCGAGTCTGACCGAGTCTGACCGAGTCTGCCGAGTCTGACCGGGTCAGCCCGAGTCACTCGGGCTAACCCTATACTCGGGAACTCGGTGGAACTCGGCTCGGGGTACTGCCGAGACCGAGCCGAGTCCCGAGTCACTCGGCTGACTCGGCCGAGTCGGACTGCATAGCTCCCTCATACAGAGAACACTTACTTACCAACATAAATCTGGATATCCCCTTCCGGAGGAAACTATAACGCGTCTTCTTTGAGTTGGTCCGAGTTAAAAATCCCTGGAAAACATCAATTTGCTCCCATTGAGTATAGTTTCTCTAACAAGGATGAAAATCAAAGATGCAAGTTTAAAAAGGCCCTTGAATGAAACAAGCTAGAATGGCGTTTTAACCCATCGCCTTTTTAACATTAACATGGCAAAATAAGACTAGACGTCCCGTCAAAGATATGCCTGAAGAGAACAAGAACAAATACAAATACGTATATCAGTTCAAGAAGATATGAAGAAAGAAAAGAAACTGAAAGAAGAAAGTCTAATTACATAACCCCTTTTCACAAATAAAAAGAACCTAGTCGTCAGATAGATCACCATTGGGAAGGTAGAGTACTTTTTTAGTATTGTAGGGTCATGAAAAAGTATGAAGTAGATTCATTGTTTCTATATTTTCATAACTAACACCTTCATAAAGCAAATGCATTTTGCACACTCCAACATAGATCTTTAACATGGACTAATTCTAGAGGTAAATTGGAGAGGACTAAGAGGTAAACTTCATACGGCAGAAAATCTTGTCTAACGTCTCCACTACACACTAACTCGTCCTCAAAACCAAAAAATAACACAATATATAGTTGTAAAGCATTATAAAGATTTCAAACCACAAAAACATTCCAACAACCAATATGTCATAAAGTACGCAAAACAGCCATACCCATCACCACGAGCGGATTCACAAACAGTCATGTTCATGTTTCATACCGACATATCTAACATCAACTAGCACTTTCAGAAGACGAAAAAAGAAGAAAAGGAGGAAGCAATGGGTAAAGGACCTGGCTAGAAGCTTTAACTCCTGCTAAGACTGGACATGAAACGAGCCTGCAGATCCTCGTCACATCACAAATCCACTAGAACTGGACCACCAGTCAGCATGTAACTGCAAAAGGAAGACAGAACTAAAGAAAGCAATAGACCCTTATCCTCCTGGAAAGAAAAAAAGTAACATCACATAAACAATCACAGGAGACATACAAATAGCAAATAAAAAAGAGACAGCCAATTGTTTTTTTGACATCAGCACACGACCCAAATATAGAGTGTGATTGTCTAAATCCGGCACTTTGAAGTAATAGCAGGAAACTGTATGCCTTCAATTGGAAAACACATATGTCACACAAAAGAAGACGAGCGCAAGTTACAACTTTCAAATCTTCACCTACATAAAACAATTGTTATAAAAACATGATGTAGGGGGCAAAAGTGAAAAAAGTTGATAGACTTTGTGACAAAGTTCCTTAATTTGAGGACTAATCTGCAATAAAGTAGTTATATTGGGGTCCTAAATTGAATTATTTATTATAAATAACACCCAAAAAATAATAATATTACTATAGGGTTTAATAATAGGGCTAATTTGTTAATGTTAGGGTTGATTTAGAAATTTACAGTCATAGCAGGGGGTTAACTTTAACAAAAACTAATTTATAGGGGGTAATTATTAATAACCCAGAAGAAACCCTAATAACCAGAAACCCTAAATCGATTTCATTTCAGCCGACTCTCCTCCTTCCTCTCTTTCTCTCTCTAGGTTTTCTTGCCAAAACAAAGACATTTCAAGAAGAAATGAAGAGATTTATTAAAGATATGAGAGGAAATAATGAAGAACTGTACAAAAAAAATGAAGAAGATGGAGATGAAGGTAACTATGCTTGATTTTGGGTTCTTTAAGTTAGGTTTCTGTAGTTAGACTGGATTTTTCGAAATCTAACTACAATAATTCGAAATTTCCAATGATTTCGACCGAAATCATGCACGAAATATATGTAAGTGATGTTTCGTTTCACTAAGTTGGAAAACCGACATATTTCGGCAATTTCGACCGAAATATGTCGATTTTTCATTCCTTGCCCCTATAACAGTGAAAAAAATTGAAAAAGCAAGTTAAGAGAGATAAAACAATTTCTAAAGCCATTAAAAAGTGAATATCAGTGAACTAATAACACCGTCCTATATCAAATATAAAAGCTAACCAAATTTAGATGCTCAAAATGCAAATCAAAAGAAATGAACTTTTCATGCTTCGATGACTACCCCTATAACAGTGAATTTTTTTTGAAAAAGTGAGTTAAGAGAGAGAAAACACCCTTCCATAAACAACTCATTAGTAATTGGAAACAACTCATTCGAACACTACACCTGCTAGAGGTGAAGGAATTTTTAAGCCGGTAGGAAAAATCGACAAATTGTAAACTAAGCTTTAAGGAGAACACAAAGTAGAAAACCCCTTGAGTTGAACAAGTCAGCTTAAATCCAAGTCCTAATATACCAAATGTGAGCGATCATCTGAACCTGGACCAGCAAAATCACGCAAATACACTGTTCAAGCCAACTGCATCTTGTAGCTGTCGCAACGAACATAACCTAAAAATAAAAATGTAGCAACATAAAACTTCCTTCAAGAAAGAACCATGCCGGTTCTTCAAAGGTTAAAGCCTAACAACGCTGCAAAAATGAGGAAGGGAGTTTAAAAGAAGAACAACAGTGAAACTAATAAAAAAGTTAAGTTTTTAGGGGTCAATCAAACCTTACTGTTTCCTAAATCGATTGCAAACAGGTACAGAGTACAACCTCCAATGCAGTCCCTAGAATAAGAAGAAAGAAATTGCATGTACTCAATCGTCAAATAAATAACCTATGAATTAAGAGAACAAGATTTGTTAATCCCCTAGAAATGAGGAAAAAGTAACCACAAGGAGCGAAAACTAAGTCGTGTCTACTTGGAATTGGCCCAAGTTGCAAATCCCTGGAAAACATCAATTTTATTTTGCTTCCATTAATTATAGTTTCTCTAAAAAGGACAAAAATCACAGAAGCAAGTTAAAAATAATGGCCCTTAACACGGGTGATTTGACAAAGTTGACCCCAATTATCCTAGCAAACCAATAAGAATTAAATGAGTACATATATGTATTGAAAACACCGTAAAAAGTAACGAACTAGTGTGGTTTTTTAACCCATCGCCTCTCTGACGTTAACATGGAAAACTAAGACAAGTCGTCCCATGATCCCATCACATCGATACTTGAGAAAGATAACACAAAACAAATACGTAAATCAATTCAAGAAGATATGAAAAAAGAAAAAAAAAATACTGAAAGAAGAAAGTTCAATTAGATAAACCCTCTTTAAAAAATTAAAAAGAACCTAGTCCTTAAATAGATCACCATTAGGACGCGAGAGTAGTTTGAGTATTTTAGGCTCCTGAAAAAGTGTTAAGTAAATTCATTGTTACAACCTCATACAGTTACAAACGACGAATGATAAAGAGTGGACATTGTGGAACCGATGTGAAGTAGAAACTTTTAACAACGAGAGCGCAATCTTCCTCCCGAAGACATCAACTTTCCACTATAACATCTATAACTTTTAACAACGGATATTATAAGATAAGTAGCAATGAACAAAGAAAATTGGAAGGATTGCACAAGCTACACTGCACGTAAAGATTTACATTTTGGGTCCCAAAACCTTCCCATGAAAAAGAAAATCAATAGACTGATATCTTGTTGACAAGCAAGTAACCAACTAGAGAAAACAACAATCAATTCAAATGATTCTCAATGTTAAAACCTTGATCCAAGCATCAATAAATAACTGTTTGTTAGAGATATTCATAGATCGAATCAACAAAACTTCCAATGACCAAGATCGTAACTTGAAGTTATGCCAAAGCAACTATACCCAAAACCGCAATCCATAATCAGAATTTGGTGGTTATAGATCATTATAAAGGTATCAAACAAAAAAACAAACCTTGCCCTCACCAAGATGGTTTTTTGAAGTTATGTCAAAGCAACTATATCGACTAACACAAACAAATCCAAAGACGTTACTGCTTAACTGTGAATAACAACCAATGGTGATAACAGATTCTAGATTGACAGTAACAGAAAAGTTAGTTAATGTCAAAAGTTTCTATACCGAAATATCCAAATACATACGAAATCTTCCTTGGAGACCACACAACAAAGGCTCAATAGAATGAATATGAATTTGCTTTACCTGAAGAAAAATCATATCAATAAACTATTGCTGGTTTAAACCGCCAGAATAACAATTACGCAAGATCATCTTGCGGATGTGGATCTTATCGTCCATATAGACATGATAAGATCGCGCATCGGAACCATCTCTAAACCCATTAAAAAGTAAATATTAGTGAACTAATAACACCCTCCAATATCAAATATAAAAGCGAACCACATTTAGATGCTCAAAATGCAAATAAAAAGAAATGAACTTTTCATGCTTCTATAACTACCCCTGTAACAATGAAAAAAATTGAAAAAGCAAGTTAATACACACTAAACACCCTTCATAAATCAGGTTACGACCAGATACAGTGCAAAGACTTCCAAAAAGGAGAAAGGAATTGCCTGTACTCTATGTAAAGTGAAGGAATAACTATTGGTAAACATTCGAACCTGATAAAAAACTACACAAAAACCAAATACACCCTAAATAATCCGCTTGAAATTGACTTCCTTGTAGAACGTTGTTAAACTTATCATATTGCATATTTGATATTTCAGTATTGACAATGAACTGAAAAACCTCTAACTCTTGCATATTTTCCAGTAGAAGTGTGCTACCAACTGGAAAAAACAACAATCACTTCAAAGACATTATCAAATTTTAACTCCAGGTTGCAATATACAGGTGCAAGCAAACCACCTAAAGAAAGAAAGAAAGAAAAAGAAACTGAAAGCAGAAAGTTCAATCAACAAAATCCCAACCCAATCCTCAAAAATGGAAAACCACGACGATGTGACTTGTGAGAATAGGTACTGCAGGTTCCCAAAAAAGAATTCAATAAATTCACCATTTCTATGTATAACTAACACCTTCATAAACAAACAATAAGGCAGAGAACTTCAACAGAAATATGAGATTAAAAAAAACCTCAATTTTTAAAACAAGGTCTATTCTCACAAAATCAAAGAAGCGAGTTGAAATATCCCTTTCACAAAACAACGTAATGTGTCCTTGCTTATATAACAAATGAACTTTTCATGCTTATATAACTACCCCTCTTACAAGGAAAAGTTTGAAAAGGCAATTGACGAAACCCCCTTCCAAATAAAAATGCATTAGTAATTGGAAAGGAGGGAACCCAAAGAGGCAAATTTGAATGGAAATTCAAAGAAAGGAAATTATCGTCTCCTCTAAACACTAATCTTCCTCAAATTGAAAAAGAAAAGGAGCTCATCACATGTTAAGGAATGAAAGTAAAACTTAATAGTTCACTGTTTGCTTGCACCTGGATAGTTGGTTCACTCACGATTGACATGAGCAAAATATGGATCGCAGACATCTCAAATAACGTACTCCAAGAAACCAAACCAAACCGTCAAGCAATAAAGAATCCTTCGGAAAAAAAAAACAACAAAAGAAAAATAAGGATCCAGCACATTAAGAAATTTAAAAGAAACCCCAACAAGGTATGGCATCAGAATCATCTTTAAAATTGGATAGAAAGTCGTACTGTTTGTCATCATTGTGTTTGCTGATGACTTCAACGTAGTCAGCGACCAGATACACGGAGTAAAATCCAACTCCAAACTGCCCAATTAGATTGAGATCACCACTTGTTTGCATTTTCTCCACAAAGGCTGTATACAAACACAAATGTCAACAACCAGGCACTATCCACTTCATCACTCATAAGAAACACACCGAAAGCAAGTAAGATCTCCATTACCTGAAGTTCCAGATTTTGCTATGGTTCCTAAGTTCTTGATAAGGTCTTCCTTCGTCATTCCTATACCTCTGTCACAAATGGAGAGGATTTTCTTTTCTTTGTCTAATTTAATCTGCATAATGTTAATAGAACCAAATACCATGTTAGGATTAATTTTGAAGAAAAGCAGTAACCTCAAGGCAAAAGAAAACCTAACTTCCATATCCTACATGCTTAAACACTATAGTAATCAAAATTGTTAGTGAAAGCACTCCTAACCTGTATCTCTAGCTTTCTATTATCATCTTCTCCTAGAATTTCCTTGTCTGTTAGAGAAAGGAACTATCCAATGCCTGAAAAAAGTACACAAAGCTTGCTTGTTAATTAACTTCACCATAAAATCATGGAACAAAACAAACCAAACAAAACATATAGTTGAGCAGAAAGTTGAGCCTGTATATTTAAGGATTAAGAGTAAAAATGTTAACAAACTTCCGGGAATCAAGTAATAAGCAGAAAGCTTTTTTGAAGAAAGCAGAGTAGTTTTTAAATTATAAATACCACTCGGATCCAAGAAAATGTTACTCCCATGCAATACCTCCCTTCAAGAGAAGAACCAACTAGTTCTCCATGAATAGTCTAGCCAAAGGTTGATCTCTCCAAAACTGAGAGAGACAATCTAATTCCCAGTCGATGAAAAAGAATTTTACTATCAAATAAAAGATATATCGGTAAACTTCCTAACCAGCAACTTGAGATAGAAACTCCCTTCAAAGAGACTGAGTAAGATTTCATTATAATTCCCACTCGTTCAACAACCAGAAAGAGTGCTGAATCTGCAAAGCACACATCCCCAATAACAATTCGTGAACATAATAATGTAAACAAAATGTGTAATTACACAGAAGACCCCTGTAAAAATGTAACTGCAAGTTTACAAAGAAAACCGCCTCTTGAAGAAACAAAAGCTCTCCCACAATCCAGTAAGATAAGTTCTACAACCTTTTCAAGAAATACATATCCCTAAAAGAAAGGTTAAGGAACTACATATTACGACTAGGAAAAAGATTGCACAAAGAGGAAACTAAACTGTCATGAAAAACCTTAAATAGAGGTCCTCCTTGAAACCCCCATCCAAGAATACCAACCGTCAGTGAATGTCTGAATGTGGATAGTAGTCATGCATACCCGAAACACAGTTAATGGCACATTTTAAAGGTGGAAGACATATAGTCTAAGAAAAAAAAATCAAGAAACAAGCTACTATAGAAAACTCCATCTTAAAGGTGGAAGAGACATAGCCTAAGAAAAACACTTTCGGGAAACAATTTATAAACAGAAAGCTTCATTAGAGACACAGTGATTTCTAAATTATAAATAACAATCAGATACAAAGGACCAATGTGAACCCTCAGAACAGACTAGCTACTTAATTAAGGATTGCGGATTTGAAGTACATCGCCTTCCTGAAATGAACATGGGCAGAATAGGACTAGCCATCCCATAACAAATATCCCTAGGAAACGCAAAGCAAACCGATCACCTATCTTCAAAACAAAGGATAGCCTCGACGGAAAACGGGAAAAAAATTGAAAGAGGTAGTTTCAATTTTGCACAAAAGAGAAACACCCTTCCTGAAATAAATCAGCATTGGAACATAACAGTACCTAAGAAATTGCAACTGCACTCAAACCGCAATCCCTGGAGAAAATTTGAAATTCTTAAGGTTGTGTATTCCATTGTTAACAGAGAACAATAAACACTTATAAATTATAATGATAAGAGAAAGCTCCTTTAATTAAGTCATTTCTTTGACAAACTTAGAGAACGACAATTACTTCAAACCTGTTTTGTATAGGAAATCAATACTAATGTAAACAACTGCACCTGCTATTTTGCTAACACCCCCAAATTAGGATGGAAACCACAAATTCTATATACAACTCACGAACCAGAACAGTTTCCAGATTAACACTATCAGTAAGTTAAAAAATCCATTATGATAATATCTCTACCACCAAATTAAATTCAACAACAAATTGACGTACCTCAAATTTTTGTGCCCTCAAAGTAGTAGAAAGAGTCTGTTTGCTTAATGTTGAACATATATATCCGGCAAAAAACAACATAATAGCAAGTTAGAACAGAAATCATATCCCCAACTAAATACTGGATCTTTTGAAAACAAATGCAGTCAAAATAATGTTCCGAGATCTCAAAGAAATGAGAAGGGTCACAGGAATAGATTCACCAAACTGAGAAATAGCTGGCCGTGGGAACTCCCAAGTGTTCCTCCTTCCCGCTCCAAGTGATGGACTGAGTATGAACAGCTAGAACTTAATGCATATCCCTGAAAATAAGCTAAAGAAGTTTTGTACATTCAAAAGTGGGCTTAGTACAAATTTAGAAAGAATCAACAAAAATACATAAGGAACTTCAAATAGAAAACACCATCCAGACAGGCCAAGTAACTTTTTAGCATAACCCATAGTCCTAGAGTAGCAAGGATCAAAGAGTGTTGGACATCGAAAGCAGACATGTCCTCAAAATAATGTGATGTAAAGGACCTACTTAAACTCAAGTCATCTAATGCAGAATACCTTTACTGGCATGGACCACAGTGGAGCAAGTATTTAAGATGATCATGATGTGGGATTGGCATCAGAATCATCTTTAAATCCATTAAAAGTAATTCCCAACGAATTAATAACCCCCTTCAATCGCGATTATAAACTCAAGATTGAATTGCAAAAGAAACCAACTGATCAAGTACTACGATCCAACCCATATTTTTTCCTGCAAAATCAAAGAAATAATTAAACTGAGAACCAAATTGAAATCAAAACTTTTTAGATGCAAGCCAAAAACCAAACAGAATTGATTGATTGAGAAACCCTAGATTACTAACCTATTTCAAGCACCACCACTCAATTTCCAAAATTTGCAATATAAGATCGGCATCGAAATCATAACTGAAGGCATTATAAAGACCAATCAATGGAGAACCCCCACTCAATATCATACTTACAGTCAAATTAGATTTCAAATCTTACGAAACCCTAGATTACCACAAACTCAAATAGCTTTCAGACACCACCGAATCAGCAAACCCTAGATTACCACAAAATCGAAGCCATCGAAAGCAAAACTTACAAACCTAATCGATCTCTTCAAGAAAGGACTGAGGAAGTCCATCTCTTTTCTTCTTCTCACTGGCAAACAAGGAATGCTCGATATCCATTCTCCATTTCGAGGGTTAGAAGTGATTGTTAATCAAGAGAGGGGGAGATTAGAACGCAAAGGCACTTCAACGGCTATAATTTTAGACGAATCTGATGAAGCGGTGGACTGAAAGATGTAATGATTATTGGGACACAAGGATAATCACTATTAGGGGTGAGCAAAAACCGAATTGGCCCAACCAAATCAAGTCGAACCGCACCGATCAATTTTTGGGTCGGGCCCATCATCATTCGACTCGGTCCGGCCGAAAAACTGAACAACCCAAATCGGTCTGGTTTGGTCTCGACTTTAGTTTCTAAAAACCGCCTAAACCAACCGAACCCTAAGGAAAAATGAATAATAATTTTGTAAAGTTAATAATAATTTTATAAAGTTAGAAAATGTTAAACTAAAAAAGAAAAAAATTTAGAAAATCCCTAATCAAAGTCTTCCATATCGTTGTCTGTCCTCTTTCTTAGTTGTTGTTGTCGGCATCATCAACCACAACCTATTCAACTTATTTGAAAGGTTTTCTATCTACTACAACCTATTCTTAGTTAGAACTTAAAATTGTAGTCGTTTCATTAGCACTTCAAATTCTTTTTTTGTCATGGTAGAAAAGTACGATGAATTTTTAAATTTTTTTTTCGGTGTATGCAACGGTGGAAAAGTACGATGGATCCTTAATTTTATTACGGTATATGCAATGAAAAGAATAACATTACTTAACAATTTTATCTAAATTATGTTCGGTTAAACCGATCAACCGAACTCAACCGAGTGGAACTATGTCGGTCGGCGAATGATCGGCTCGACTTTGGTCGACCATTTAGCCAGACTGCCACTTATTCGTTCGGCTTCGGCTCGAACCAAAACCGAAAAAAACCGACCGTTGCTCATCCCTAGTCACCATAGGATTTTTTTTTTGGGAAATAAGGATATTTTCTGGGGAAAAATTTTTGGATGGAAACACATTTATTTGTTTCCTCCAAGCACTACCCACTTCTTATGTTATTATTTTCTTCTTCCTTCGTCTTCCTTCTCACCACCATCAATTCCGACGACCCATTAATTCCCTCGACAACAACTTCAGTAATCTCTCGCCCTTTCTTTCTTCATCCATCTCTCTCTCTCTCTTCATCCCTCTTTTTTCTCTTCTCTGTCTTCTCTTTCTTTCTATTCTTCTTTTTTCAAGGTTTAAGGTAAAAGACCATTCCCTTTGCCAGAACTTAGAGAGAGAGTGAGAAGATAGAGACAGTGAAGGGAGAGAGATAAGGTGCGTTTGGTGACTTGTCTTTTTAGCTTTCCACCTTTTTCCCGGGAATATTTTTTATTCCCCTGAAACACCGACCTTTTTTTCTGCTTCTTTTTTGCATTCATTTATGGGATACATTTTTTTTAGTCGAAAAATTTACTTGTCAAACTTTGTCCTTAATCTTCATCTCTTTCTCTCTCTCTCTCTATCCTGCTCTCTTTCTCTCTCGACTCTTCACTGTCTCTCTCTCGTTCTTCTACTCTCTCCCAATCTCTCATTGTTTTCCTTCAATCTCCTAATGTTCCTCTTTCGATTATATCTCTCTCTGTCGTTTTCCTACTCTCTGCCAATCTCTTGTTTTTCTCTCAATCTCCCAATGTTTCTCTTTCGATCTCTATCTGTCTATCTCTTTCTCCCCCTAGGAAAGCCCGCAATTTTGGCGAACTGAAGTATTCCACTCGCTGGAACTAGTCCTCGAGGAGGGCTTCTAGCGAAACCTTCGTCGAGAGCCTTGCCTTGATTGGCAGCCCTGCATCACGTGCCTCTCCAAGAGCACTAGGTCTGCCTCGCCAAGAGCTCCGGATCTGCCTCATCAACAAATTTAGGTCAGAACTACAGGCAAACACCCTACCTTGATCGGTAGTCCTACCCCATCAGCCCGCCTCATTAAAAGTCTACGATCGAAAAAGCACTCGGCACATAAGCCTTGCCTCGGCCAGTAGCCCTACTCTACAATCCCGGCTCGGTTTGAGTAGTTACCATTAAGTCTATGTCAAGTGCATAAGCCTTGCCTTGACTGACAGTCCTGCATGTGCCTCGCCAAGAGCACTAGGTCCGCCACGCCAGGAGCTCCAGATCTTCCTCGTCAAAAAATTAGGTCAAGACTAGTCCTACCTCACGTCAAGTGCACTCGGCATATAAGTCTTGCCTTAACTGACAAACCCACATCACATGACTCACCGAGAGCACTAGGTCCGCCTCGCCAGAAGCTCCGGACCTGCCTCACTAAAAATTTATGTCAGGACTACTCGGCATATATCTTGCCTCGATCGGTAGTCCTGCCTCATGAGCATGCATCATTTGAAAATTTATCTCAGGACTACCTGGTAAACATCTTGCCTGGATTTGTAGTCCTGATGAGCCCGTTTCATTAAAATTCTATGTCCTATCTTGATCGGTAGTTCACCCCATTTACATCAGGACCGCCTCGATTGGTCATCATGCTTCAAGAGCCCACCTCGATTAGAAAGTTTGCACCAAGAACACTCGACATATAAGCCATGCATTGACTAGGCAACCATGCACCGCCACGCGCATCGCCAAGAACGCTGGATCCACCAACTGAAAAGAGATCGGTATTTTATTAAACCGTCCCATGGAGCATCTTTCCTCCTCGAATAATCCAATAACCGCTGATGTCCAGGTACTCTTTAATTATCATAGTGTGCATCTCCCTTGTAATTTTCAAAAAATAAAATAAACATACACATATGTATACCTGTACAGTATACATATACATATTTATATATATATATATATATTAATTACTCCCTCCGTCCCAAAAAGAATGACCTATTTTGAAAACCCAACTTATTAAGGGAACATCATTAATTGATGTTTGACTTTCAAAAATAACATGGTTTTTCCAATTGTATCCTCGTTAACTATTATAATTTACAATGAAAAAGTTGAACTTACCTTTAAATAAAGTTATCATTAAATTTATAGTAGTGGGTATTATAGGAAATAGCGAAAAGTTTCTTTCTTTATTTTTAGAAATAGGACACTAAAATGGGACAAACTAAAATAGAAATTAGGTCATTCTTTTTGGGAGTGAGGGAGTATATATATATGCACAACTTGGGTCCATTAAAAATTGAAAAGGGACATGAGTTGGAAATTAAGGTGGGACCCTTGGAGGCTTCGCCTTTAAAATTATCAATTCAGGTGGGAACACTTTCAATTACAATTTGGATAATTAATGGGACCTTGGGAACCTCAATTCCATATTTACATTAGAGTAGTTTTTCATTCCTTTACTTTCCAAAGTTGGGAAGTGACAACATAAGCATACGTGGGACCCGATGACATTTGGTTTCTTTTCCAAATCTGTGAGAAGGAATTGACTTGGAGTACTAATTTTGACATCACGTCCCGACCATGACGTCACGTCCCGACCTCTTCATACTACCATTGACAGTACGCTTTGATCTGTTCGGGACTTTATTTTAATTTCTCAAGTTATTTCGGCTGAAAAAATTCATCTTATTTATGGGGTCTCCTTATATATCCCTAGACCCGAATAATCTTCGGATTATAGATACATCTCGACTGCGTTATTTTGAAAAATCGGAAATTCCGCCCAATGCGTCTATTTTGTTAAAAATAATCTTTGCACGAGATTATTGGTTAATATTCCTTTAATCGAACATTATTGATATAATTCTACTTGAGATTAATAAAACTTCGACGCTCCGAAGAGTGTTCCGGAACAGCTTCAACCGTCAACCGGTAATTCGGGGAATCGAAGAAAATTAAAATTTCACTCGGATCACTCCAATGTGCCTCCTCCAGAGCAATCCAGATTGACTCAATAAACGCGACACTCCTCGCGGACAAGCCCCCACGGGACAGGAACTTGGCTATATATGCAGCAAGATCGAACTACGAATTGGCCATATGACTTCAAACTACTCTCTAAGTTTCCGCACTCCGTCAACTTAGAGAGTGGGGGTCAAATTGTATGAGCCAAAATACGTCACCAAAAGCGTCCCTAGAAATCCATGATTAATGGGCCTAGATGGTGACCAAGCCCATGAATTAACGGCTAATGGGCCCGACCCATTTATCTCTGGGCACCCCGAAGCAACGCCAAAGTAAAGAAGCACTACCAGCCTTGGAGGAAGAGGTCCGCCCTCGCCTCCTTACCAGGCTGAAATACGTAACCACTTCAGCCCTGAAAGAAGAGGTTCGTCCTCACCAACAGACCTCCCTTCGCATATCCATTGGGAGACGTTACAATTATTGAAGATCCCGAATATATCAGTTAATGGGTTACAATATCCGTATTAATGGTGACAACCCATGCGTTACCACAATTAAAACGACAACTCATCACCGAGTAGCAGTCGATCCAAGACTCTATAAAAGGACCAAGAAGAAGATGGCACAGATCATCTGATTCCGGGCAAACACATCGAGTACAGACTCAATACTATCATCGAATTCCCGACAAATACACTTGATCATCTGGTGATCACGAAGTACACCCAATACTTTCTCTTTCATACAGAGTACCATCAACTCATTTTCTCTCTCATAGAGTCCTGCCTTCCTTCTCTCACCTAGGCACTATTACGGCCTTGCGGCCATATACAAGGTCTTGTCAAATACAAGACATTATCAAATACAGGCATATCTTATCAGGTGCAGGATCTTTGAGGAAACAAACACATACTTTCCCGAGAAAGTATAAGTACAGGGCATATCAAGGGTCTGCCTACTTTCTCTCTCATATAACCTCTAACAAGGGTTCGTCTACTTTCAAGAGGTTAGGACCACCCCACATAACCCACGTAACAATCAACAAGGGTTCGCTCACTTTATATCTCCTCGGGGCCAGACCCTTAACATGCCACCCACGTGATTAATTGCAAGGTTGGACCCTTAAAGCTTCTCACTTATTTACGATAAATACCCCTGGACGAGGCAAACCAAACCACTCAAGGGCTGCCTCACTCAAGGACAGACTTCCTAGGCTGTCATAATCATTCTCCAATCAAGTCAGTCATCCGTAGAGAGCGAGCTCCGGCCACTCTACGAGTCGTGCCTAAGCTCCGACCATTATCCAACCAACGGTAACAATCCAAGGCTAATATCCACGTACGTTCTACTTCTCTTGCAAGCTTACTAACTTGACCGTCAGAGCCCCCTTAGGCCGGCAACATCCCGTTGTCCCCTAAGACCTCACGGTCACGTGTGTTGTTGTCTCTTTTGTCACAGGTTGAGCCCAAAGACGTCGACGGTGCCCGCAAAATCATTAACAGGTAGAGGTTCGACTTCCGGTCAATGACCCGATGGTCTCCGCTGACTTCTTGACCCGCGATTTCCTACCCTCACAAAAACGCGTGCTCAGAAGATCAAATCAGTGACGTCATAAAATCACGCATGGAGAGGAATTAAGTATTTGCGCAGAAGACAGAACGTAACCTGGAATAACAAGCCACGTGTCAGAACACAGTCGGATCAGCTCTAGCAGAGCTAACACCCAATCAAAGAAAATCTCCAAGTCATAAACATCAATCAGCTCTGGAGTACCGACAGTAAGACAAAACTTCACCAAACGACAACGGTCTAGGTAAGGCCCAAAGAGCTTTACGATACAGCTCTGAGACAGGTAATATTCTCGACTTCTGACCTTCAAAGTAAAACACACGAGTTACTTCTACTCCTTAGTCTCTCTACTTTCAACTAAGGAGTGGCGGGACTCATGATGATGCATAAAATGTCCAGATGATAACTAACGTCTGAAGAGTCAAAGATCATACCAGAAGTCTCTCGACAGCTCGGCTTAAGGCAGCAGGACAGCTAAAACCCCTGATGGTCTACCACACATTTCCACAACCGGAAGGTGGAAGGAGGAGAAGCAGGAGGACCGCCGACATCAACCGAGACTCTAATCATGACGGCCACTTCCACAAAGACGAACAAGGAACCCCACGGCAGAAAAGAAAGCCGGTTCAGAGGTCCTTGTGGTACCGGTCAGAGAATAAACTAAAGGATAAAGGGGCCTAGATAAACTTAAGGTAGACAGATGATCCTCGTCCAGCAGATCTTGAGGACAAAGAACATCGACAAAACTTTCATTGGTCACGCAAAAATGTTCGATGGAAGAATCATTATAGCTCAGAACCATATAGAAAGCAACCCTCACGTCATTACGGGGGAGAGTTCCTCTGAGCGTTAGAAGAGTGAAATATAGAAGAGTCGTCCGAATCTCCATGCTTATTTACAAGACAGAGGAGACGCAATAAGAGGAGCGTGATCAACGAAGAACCGCGACGAGCAGTCACAATTATAAAATGGGGAACCAACAGACTTAAACGTAGAAGATAAAGAGAAGCACAAAAGTATAAAGGAAAGAGGTAATTCTTTATTAATTCATAAGAAGGACCTATTACAGAAGAAATTGCAGGAACATGCTCATGAGTTGGTGAGATCCTATGGGAGGAAGGATGGTCAACCTAGATGCACTGTGAAAATTGACCTCCAAAAAGCTTATGATATAGTGAGATGGAGTTCTTTGCTCAAGATTCTTAGAAAATATGGGCTTCCTGAGAAGTTTGTCAAATGGGTTGAAGTGTGTGTTACTACTCCCAAATTCTCAGTGGTTGTGAATGGAGCTGCTAATGGATATTTTGAGGGGAAGAGGGGACTAAAGCAGGGATGCCCAATTTCTCCTTATCTTTTTGTGATGGTGATGGAGGTTTTTGTTGTCCTTCTTTCTAGAAAGCAGAGTACTGGTGCTCTCCAGCTTCATCCTAAGTGCAAAAACCCTGTGGTAACTCATCTCTGCTTTGCTGATGATCGAATGGTTTTTATGAAAGGTGATAGGGGTTCAGCTATTGCTCTTAGGGAAGTACTTAATGAATTCTATACTTGTACTGGCCTAGCTGTGAATGGTAGGAAGAGTTCAGTCTTTTTCTTTTGTGTGACTAATGAGAACAAGAGTGAAATGCTTCACTTCTTGGGGTTCCCAGGAGGCTCTCTCCCCATTTGATACCTTGGGTTGCCTCAGCTTTCTACTAGACTTTCTTACGCTGATTGTGTGCCTCTCATACAGAAGATATCTAGTAGGGCTCAGTCTTGGAAAGCTAGGTTTCTCACTTTTGCTGGTAGGCTATTGCTAGTGAATGTTGTTCTCAATAGTATGCTAATTTATTGGATGTCTGTGTTTGTTCTCCCAAAAAGAGCTTATAAAGAAATCAATAGCATTCTTAGTAAGTTCATTTGGTCTGGTATTGAGTTAGGCTCTAAGAGAACTACAGTCAAATGGTCTGTTATGTGTTTGGCCAAAGCTGAAGGGGGTCTAGGTATCTGGGATATTGAAACTCTGAATGTGGCTATGAATCTTAGGCATGTTTGGGATGTTGCTTCCAAGAATGATACCTTATGGGTCAAATAGGTTCAGCAAAATCTAGTGAAGCATCAAGACTTCTGGCTTATGAAGACTCCAAAAGACGGCTCTTGGTGTTGGAGAAAAGGTGCTTGAGAGTAAAGGTTGTGCTCAGCAGTTTGTCTTTCACATTATTGGTAATGGGGCTAATACCTCTTTTTGGGTAGAAAACTGGCATCCTCTAGGGCCCCTATATGAGTTGTTTGAGCCTCATTTCAGGTACCATTCCTTTTTGAACATTCATACTACAGTTGATGCTTTTATCAGGGATGGAGAATGGAAGGTGCCTGGGTTTTTGGTTTATGAGCTTCCCACTGTTTTTTCTAGTATCCATGAGGTCCCTTTTCAGGCTGATGAGATGGATAGGGTGGTTTGGAAGGCCAATGCTAAGGGAGTTTACTCTCTAAGGGAAACCTTTGATGCTCTTAGGCATAGGGGTTCAGAAGTTATATGGAAGCACCTGGTTTGGTTCTCTAAGTGCATACCTAAGCACTGTTTTATTACTTGGCTTGTCTTGAACAGAGGTCTTAAGACCAGGGAGAGGCTTAAGTCATGGGGTATGCAGGTGGAGGATACTTGTGGCATTTGTGGCTTCGGTAAGGAGTCTGAGTATCATCTTTTCTTTGATTGCAGCTATGCTCAAGAGCTTTGGCTCAGACTTCTAGGTGCTTTGGGTTTTCAAAGACAGTGTCTGTCTTCTGTTGAAGCTGAAATTGAATGGTGCACTACTTACTTTAGAGGGGACTCTGTTGGTGCCTATGTGGGTAAACTTGTGCTTAATGGTTTCTTCTATCATGTTTGGCAGGAAAGGAATCATAGGGTCTTTAGAGGTCAGGCCAAACCTTCTGCCTTAGTGTTTACCCTTATCATGGATGAGATTAGAATTAAGTTCTCTGCCTGGGAAGGAAGGTTTGAGGATAATGAACAGAATTCTACCTTTGCTTCTAATTGGAATCTCAACATTAAGCTTACTAGGCCTCAGCTCAGGGGTTATAAGTGGGAGCCCCCTCCTAGCAGTTGGGTCTTGATTAACACTGATGGCTCCCTTGATTGTAATACTGTTGGTTATGGAGCTGTGCTTAGAGATGACCATGGGAATGTCTTGGCTTTGGGTGCAGGTTCAACTCTTACTGCTACAGTGGTTGTGCATGAACTCCAAGGGATTGAGTTCGGTTTGAGACTAGCTAAAGCTAGAGGTTATAAGCAGGTGTTAGTGGCCACAGACTCTATGACAGTGTGCTTATTGCTTACCAGCTTTGAGAAGCTTCCTCCTTGGAATGCTTGGTTAGTATGGTTGCGCATCAAAAAGTTGTGGGATTGTTTTAGTCACTGCAAGGTTAAGCATGTAGTTTATGAAGTTAATCAAGTTGCTGATTTTTTGGATAAGATGAGACCTGATGGTGAGGTGGAGCTAGATCCTTCAAGCTTGTCTCCTGAGTTGTCTGCTATTGTGAGTAATGATTGTAGAGGCAGAGTGAGACTTAGGAAATTTTGGGACGGATTGTATAGTGTTCCTTTTTGCTTTTTTGGTTGTCTTTATGCTTGTTCTCTTGTTCTGGGTCTGGGCCCTTTAAACCTTGCTCATCAATGCAAAAAAAAAAAAATTGCAGGAACACCCTTAACCATCGAGGGAAAGGAAAACATACCCAAAAACATGAGCGATTACAGAAGAGCCGTCAAAGAGTTTGAGAGAAGAAAAGTGGAAAGGCTGACAGAAACCACCATTCAGAGATGCAGTCAAGGCAAGAAGACAACCGAGGACAAACGAACCCTCCTACCGTCATCACCTCGTCCTGAGCACCTAAGCCGGAGGCAGTACTGGCAATCCTTACCCCCCTTCGGGTTCAAACAAAACGGCTCGTGGGGTTACCACGACCATTATTAAGAAACCCATCTTTTACCATGGTCAGTATAAAGAAACGCTCCTCAAGTAGGCCCACCAATACAATCATTATAAGAAAGTCTGGAAGACACCAATGGGAGCCCCATATACTTCACAGGTAGAACACCTTTATCAAACTCCATGATAGACCTAATATTATCCCCCTCATCAACTCCACCTGCCCAATAGATAGTACTTTGCATGGTGTTAGCAGCTAAGCCAGTACATAGAAAGAAATCAGAAAGAACACCTTTGAGAGCCAAAGCAGAACTGGCATCCCCTTTCATGAATACCATCAAATCATCAGCAAAACAAAGGTGAGTGACTTTAGGCTCTTTACATTTAGAGTGGAGATGAAATCTGCCTTCCATTTCCTCTTTAGCCAGAAGAGAAGAGAAAACCTCCATCACCATAACAAACAAATAGGGGGAGATGGGACACCCCTGTCTAAGACCCTTCTTTCCAACAAAATAACCATGAGCACCACCATTAATAACAACAGAGAATTTAGGGGTAGAGACACATTCCATAATCCAACCAATAAATAAATCAGGGATGTTAAACTTCCTTAACACTTTCTCAAGAGAGGACCACCTGACAATATCATAAGCTTTCCTAAGATCAATTTTGATAGTACACCTACCAACCCCATCATGCCTATGGTAGTTCCTCACTATCTCATGAGCAAGCATGATGTTATCCTGAATAGACTTACCAGAAATAAATGCTGATTGGTTTTGCCCCCACCATGGCAAAGATAACACCCTTAAGCCTTTCAGTCAAAATCTTAGTGATACACTTGTATACAACATTGCAGCAAGAGATAGGCCTGAAATCAGACACAGAAGCAGCATTAGGAACCTTAGGAACAAGGGAAAGAAGGGTAGAGTTTACCTCCTTGAGCAACTTCCCAGACTTGAAGAAATTCTGGATAGCTATGACAAAATCATCACCAACAATCTTCCAACACTTCTTAAAGAAAAAGGAGTTAAATCCATCTGGACCAGGAGCTTTATCAGAGCCAGTGGAAGAGAGAGAAGGCACAATTTCATCTCTGATGACAGACCTAACAAGCTCAACCATCTCATTAGAAGGGAGGGGGACTGGAAAGCAATGGAATTTAATATATTGTCCTCCTCAGCACTAACAGAAGAAGTACCCAACATATCTCTGTAAAAATCCATACAAGCCTCTATAATATCATCATGCTGCTCAATTTTGTGGCCATCAGCATCAAAAAGAGAGTAAATGTTGTTCCTAGCTCTCCTTTCCTTAATAGAACAGTGAAAAAAAAGGATTATTATGATCATCAGAAGTCAACCATTTCACCCTTGACTTCTGCTTTAGCATTGAGGCCTCAGCAGTAGCCAGATGAGTATAGGACCTAAAGGTTGCTCTCTCCTGCTGTCTCAAATCACTGTTAAAAGGGTCACTATGGAGAACCTCCTGAAGCCTATCCAAAGTAGCCTTTGCCACCTCCACCTGACTAGGGAACTCCCCAAACTTCTCCCTCTTCCATTGAATCAATCTAGCCTTTACAGCTTTGAGCTTAAAAACCAGACAAAACATAGGATTCCCTTGGACATTATCACTCCAAACCTCCTCCACCATCTCCTTAAACCCTGGTTCATCCACCCAACAGTTGAAAAACTTGAAAGGCCTCCTGCCTCTGGACTGAGGCCCCATCAGAGACACCACAGCTGGGGAATGATCAGAGGACCCAGGTTGAAGAAACTTTTTTTTTGCATAAATCAGCAGGTTTAAGGAAAACCTGAAACCTAACAAAGAGAAGAAAAAGGCCAAGCAGCCATCAACAAACAAACCCAGCCCATGCAAAACCCAAGCAACCCATCAAGAACATATGGTCCCAAAGATAAATCACAGACATAGACAAGACTAAAAGGAAGAAAACAACACAAAAAAACCTCTGCTACTTCAGCCTAAGTCTAATAAGACCCAACCTATCATCACCAGCCCACACACTGCATAGCATCACTTAGCTCACTGGCTGCAAGATAGTCAACTCCCACTGTATGTCTAGCCTTGGATAACAAATCTGCAAGCTGGTTAATTTCTCTGAAGACATGTTCAATGCTGCAAGATCTAAATTTATTCATATTACTTTTGGTACTCCTAAAAACACTTAAGGATTGCCAAGGAGGAGCAGCATCTGCACTGTTCAAAAGGTCACAAGCATTCTTTGAATCAGAAGCAACAACCACATATTCAAAACCATGAGACAAAGCAGTTAAGAGCCCTTCATTAATGGCCTGGAGCTCATGATGAAGTACACTAACAGGCCGAGCACCCTGAACCCCAATGATGACCTGACCTGCATAGTCTCTAAGTACACAACCAAAACCAGCTTGATCACTACTATAAGAACCATCTGTATTTATCAAAATAGTACCTGGTGGAGGAGCAACCCAAAGACAAGGGATAATAGAAGGAGGAGTGACCTGAAGCTGCAGATTCCGATTTTGAGAAACTATACCCACTCTAGGGCTACTGGAAGTTGCACAATGCAGCTCAGACATCTTCATTCGAACCTCCTCAATGATTCTACTCAAAAGACCCTCATGACTAATGGAAGTGCCAGCAAAAGTTCTTCTGTTTCTCTCACACCATATATGGTAAATAAAAGCATTAAACACTAATTTACCAAGAACAGCCAAACTGTCCTTCCCTCTCAATAGCCTAACACACCAATCAATCATAGCATTCCAGGAAGAGCAAGGAGTCTGTCTCAAAGCTAGCAGATTGAGGAGAGCCTTCCAAATACCCTTAGAGTAGCTACATTTAAAGAAAAGATGAACATCATCCGCCTCACCTTTAGAACAAAGACAACAGGTGACATCAATGTGCAAGCCCCATTTATAAAGTTTCAACTTGGTTTTAGCAGCTCTATGTAAGACCACCCAAGAGATAAAGCTATGTCTAGGAATATTATGACTAAACCAAACCAGTGAGGCCCAAGGAACAGTAGTAGATACATCTCTCATAGCTTCATAAGTACATTTCAAAGTGAAATCCCCCTTATCATTGGCCAACCAAACTCTAGTGTCCTCATAGTCCAAAGCAACACCCACCTCATGTAACTGGTTAACAATAGGACCCAAATAACAAGACTGAAGATGAGACAACTTCCATGCCCCATTTTGCAAACAATCACTAACCCTGGCATTCATATGGTAGGTACTATCATATTTGAGCTGCTCAGAGAAAAAAGGTAACAAAATACCCATAGGATGCCAGGGATCCTTCCAAAACCAAGTCTCATTACCATTGCCAAGCAAAACAGAACAAAACCTCAAACCCTACTGTCTGTTATGCAAAAGCCTGCGCCAGCACCAAGAGGCATCACAATGAACAGGGAGCAGCCAAAAACACTTATCCTTGATAAGATGCTTCTGCACCCATTGAACCCACAAAGTATGCTTATGAATAAAAATCTCCCAAATATGTCTGAGAGTACAAGCAGTATTCAAGATTCCTAGATCTCTAAGATTAAGACCCCCCTCCTTAAAAGGATGGCAAATAGTAAACCAGCTAACAAAAACACCCTTAGCTAACATCTCTGGACCATCCCAAAGAAACCTCATGAAAACTCTATCAAGCTCATTAAGAACCCTCTTGGGCAACACAAAAACACTAAACCAGAAGATGACCATGCCATTAAGAAGGGTAAATAAAGGATTGCCGCCCAGAACTTTATTTTTTCTTTGTCCAGTTCGTCCCTCCCTTGCACGAACAGGAAAAGAGCTAGTTCCTCCATGAACGTGTGATGTAGACCCGTCATTAACCAGACTGTTGGTAGCCTTAGAGTAAAGACCGACTGAATCTTTTTTAGGGTTTGTATTTACCTGTTCTATTGGCTGTTCATCTCTCAAAACCAGTGAGGTTTCCTTCTCCATCTCCTCGTCTTCGTCATCACTTGTGATTCGATTTCCAGCCAGAAGATACCTTCCTTCCCCGATTTCTCCATCATCCCTCATATTAGTGTCGTTCCCTTTAGATGTAACACTCATTACCAGCAAACCAGATTGATCGACAAAGATACCGATCAAGAGAAACTAGAAAAAAAGAGTTGCCTCAAGAAACCCTAGAAAATCTTAGGAAAAACGTCACTTTCTTTCTCCTCACGTCATTTTCTCTCTCCTCACAAGATTACAGTTTGGTGCAGTTACTTGTTGCTGGCTTTTCTTTTCCAATCTGAGGGGTCAAACCTTCCCATATATGGTCTGACGTGGATATGGGGTGTAAGAGAGCTCCGATTGGCTGGGAAAGCCTTTGTTACCCCACTAATTAAGGGGGGCTTGGTTTTCGTAATATCGAGGTATTGTTCGAGGCGTCAAACCTTCGCCATATATGGGTTTTGATTAGTGGAAAGAGGACCTTGTGGGCTGATTGGGTGAGAAATAATTTTATTAAGGATCGGCATTTCTGGACTCTTTCAGCCCCGAGTAACAGTTCTTGGTGTTGGCGTCGGATTTTGGCTAGCAGGCCCACGGCTCAGCGACTCATGTGTACTTCTTTGGGGGATGGCCAGGATACTACATTCTGGACTGACTTATGGCATCCTCGGGGTCTACTTTATGATGCTTTCGAGGAGGGGTATAGATATGATTCTCACCTACATTTAGATGCACGGGTTTCTCAGTTTATTGGGCAGTCGGGCTGGAATTTTCCTACTCATATGGCAGCTATGTTAGGGTCTATCAAGGTCGAGCCTAGAGAGGTGGTGGTAGATAGTACTCTCAGAGACGAGGTGATCTGGATGCCCAGCTAGAATGGAGAGTTTACTCTCAAAGAGATGTATGAAGCTATTCGACCCAGAGGTACTCGACTGAGCTGGAGTTCCTTAGTATGGTCACCGGGTGGAATACCCAAACATTGTTTCATCACGTGGCTTGCCTTTCGATTTAGCTGTTGCACTAAATCTAAGTCCTTCCGAACCATGACCTTCTTTGCTTGTGATCGACTGTTGATGTTGAAAAACTCCAAATTTTTCATCCATCAACACTTCTTCATTGACACTAACCGAGTTCCTCTCTGTCATCTCCTCTTCATCACCTTCACTTGGTAATCGGTTGGCAGCAAACAAGAAACGACCTTCTCCTATCTCTCCCTTGTCCCTTAAACTAGTATCTTTGTCTTCATGAAACTCCTTCATGGCCGGAGATCCGACCAGCAGTGCCGGTTAGCAAACCCTAGAAACACCACTTTCTCTCTCCTCACGTCACTTTGACACCACATGTGTTTTCTGTGGGGGAGATGAAGAAACGGATTTCCATCTATTCTTTGGTTGTTCGGTCACAAAGAATATATGGGAATCACTATTACGAAAGATGGGATTTCAAAGAGTATGTGATGTTGATTGGGAAGAGGAGTTACAGTGGTGTCTTAATCACTTTGGTGGGTTTTCCATTGGTGCCCGGGTGGGGCATTTGCTTCTAAATGCCTATGTCTACCATATTTGGAAGGAGCGTAACAGGGTATTTAGAGGCGATGTTATGTCACCGGGGCTGATTATTCATACTATTTGCGATGAAGTGCGGATCAAGCTGAATACTATTACCAAACGGTTTGAAGATACTGAGGAGAATCGGAGGACCATTGATCGATGGAATCTTACTATCTCTCTTCAAAAGCCGGTCTATACTCTTCAAACCTAAAAAAAAAAAAAGTTTCTCTTGTTCTCTCAAAATTTTTTTTTCTTCTCTCTCTCTCTAGAACTGTTAGATCTAGAGAGAGAGAGAAGATTCATCACGAACAGACCTCTGTTCGTGATGATCGTGATGAACAGATTCATCACGAACAGATCTCTGTTCGTGATGAATCTTCTCTCTCTAGATCTAACAGTTCTAGAGAGAGAGAGAAGAAAGAAAAAAAAAATTTAGAGAGAGAGGAAGAGAGAAATTTTTTTTTTTTTTAGGTTTGAAGTTGCCGGCCGGAAATTGGCCGGTCGGCGACTCTCGCCGGAGAAGGTGATGAGGTGGCGTAACAGATGATGTGGCATGACTTGGCAGAGAGAGAAAACATGATGGAGGAGAGAGAGTGACGGTGTTATAACGGAAGGGGGCCATATGGGTATTTTTCATAAAGTAGGGGGCCAGGCGGGAAGCTGGTCACAAAGTTGGGGGCCATTAGGGAAATAACCCTTTTGAATAAGAGGAAGGCAATCAGCATAGGAGAGCCTCTTGGACAGGTGATATTGGGCCTGAGTTGGTGCATCTTATTGAAGATGATAGGCTTGGAGTTGTTAGGAAAAGAACTAAATGATGCATTTTATTGTGTTTGATGAGTTTGTGTGAGTTTTTGTTTATTTTTGGTAAGGTGGGTTATATTTTGTATCTTGAGGGTTTTTATGGGCCTGTTGGGGGAGTGTTTCCTCCTAAGGGTATAGGTTAGGCCTTTTTTGTATTTTCTGTTGTTTTTTGGGTCTGGCTCCCTTAGCATGCTGATTAATACCAAAAAAAGACATTCTGGAGCAGTAGTAGCATCAAGGAATAAAGGCTTACCAACCCAGCTAGCTAAGGACTGAAGACCCATCTCATCCCACAACACAATGGGAACATTTCTCAAGTTAATCCAAATAGGTATGGATTTAAAACTTGCCATCTCTTTCTCCACATTCATGCTCCAGGGTCTAGTAACAAATATTCTATTAGCAATAGTCACTGGTTCATGCTCCAGAATCAGAGCCCTATCCTCCTCAAGGTCAGCCTTAATAATAATAACACTCTCACCATGTAGAGTCAAAGTCACATTACCCTTAGGCCTCCACACTCGCATCAAATTCCTTCTAGCAACATCAAAAGCTAGTCGACCACCAATGAAACTACCCACAATCCATCTCTCACACTCCATGATACGTTCCTCTAAATTAGTAGTAGCAAAACTAACCCATCTCACCCCATCAAACTCCAGAAACATAAGAGAGAAGTTTCCTACCTGGAACAAAGGTTTTAGCAAAGAGACTAGCCCAATTAGGAGAAGACCCACCCATAGCAGCCTGGTTTGAAGGAAGCTCAGGTTGAGACCTTTTGCCAAACATCTTAGGTGCACCATACCCACTATGAAGAGCAGCTCCACCAACAGCAGTACCCCCAGCAACAACAGAAGAATGGGCTCTAATATTATCAGAAACAGCCACACGAGCAGGACAACGGAGCCGATTCAAACCACCCACTCCCTCAGACGAAGAAGGGACACTATTCGTCCCTCCAGTCACTCCTGACTTCCCCTCACCCATACTCAGTTTCGATGAATAATCCCAAGCTTACGTAATCCATCACCTGAGATTGGAGCAGGAACCTTCACCTCTCCAATCGCCAGATCCACTCGTCAGAGAAAGATCCAGCAATTGAAGAAATTATCAAAAGAGGAAAACAAGAACAAGAGAAGAAATTGTCGGGAACAAATAGACAGAAACAGCCGCACAGAAATCAAAGAAAACATACCAGCTCCAAGAAACTTGCCCGAAACCCTAAACGGAAACACCCGCCCGCCACCAGACCTTTGGAAATCGCACCACCCTAGAGTTTCTATCTCCTAGCACTGTAGTCTTCCAGGAGACTACCTTTGTTAGTGCCTTTCAGTTTCAGTAATGTGTACGCTGACTTCTCAAATTATATCCATGTATCTTGGTGGTGTGCTATGGCGTATGAAGACATTTAACTTCAAGAACTTGGAAAATACAATTAAAAATAAACTCAGTATAAGCATATCCGAACATCATACGTATAAGCACAAGACTTAACCAACTCCCAACCAGTATATTCAATTAAATGGATTCCAACCTTCATCCCCATATAGTACCCACATCTCTTAGTGCTATACCATGATGCATGAAGATGCTTAAACGAGCAAAAAAAAATATTGTTACTAAAAAAATATGATAAGTAAAAAAATAAACGAAGTCTCTGCATCAAACAGTTACCACCAAGATACAAGTAACATGTACATCTGAATAGAGTCAACTGCTGAACATAATCTTGCATAAGCACACATCTCTAGGTCCCTTTCAGTTTCAGTAATATGTACCACCAACTTCTCAAATAATATCCATGTATATTGGTGGTGTACTATGGCGTATGAAGAGACTTGACTTCAAAAACTTGTAAAATACAATTAAAAATAAAATACTAAGAAAAATATATTAAGTAAAAAAGACAAAAGAGAAAATCTATGCATACGACAGTTACCACCAAGATACAAGTAATGTGCACATCTGAATAGAGTCAACTGTTGAACATGATCTTACATAAGCACGCATCTCTCGGTCCCTTTCAGTTTTAGTAACGTATACACCAACTTCTCAAATAATATCATTGTATCTTGGTGGTGCATTATGGCGTATGAAGATACTTAACTTCAAAAACTTGTAAAATACAATTGAAAATAAACTTAGTAATAGTATAAGCATATCCACACATCATATGTATAAGCACAAGAGTTAACCAACTCCCGGCTAGTATTTTCAATCAAATGACTTCCAACCTTCATCTCCATATAGTAGCCACATCTCTTAATGCTATAACATGATGCATGAAGATACTTACACGAGTAAAAAAATAACAGTATGGTTACTGAAAAAACATGATAAGTAAAAAAATAAAAGAAGTCTCTACATACAGCAGTTACCACCAAGATACAAGTAATATGTACATCTGAATAGAGTCAACTCTAGGTCCCTTTCGGTTTCAGACTTTCAGTAATGTGTACCACTACCACCAACTTCTCAAATAGTATCCATGTATCTTGGTGGTGTACTATGGCGTATGTAGAGACTTAACTTCAAGAATTGTAAAATACAATTAAAAATAAAATATATGCAAATACATCAAAACAAGTAAAATACAATTAGTGCCATGGTGACTTTGAAGGATGGGAGGTCTTTTATTTTGAGTATTGTTTATGCTCACAATGATGGGGTGTCAAGGAGGAGGTTGTGGAATGAGATGAGAATGGTTGCAATGAATTTTGAGCAGGCTTGGCTGGTTTTAGGGGATTTTAATATTGTTTTGCAGGCTGAAGAGAAGGTTGGTGGGGCTGCTGTTAGGCCTTGTGAGGTGGTGGATTTCAGGGATTGTTTGTGGGATACCCACCTTTTTGACTGCTCTTTTTCTGGTCATTTTCTCACTTGGACAAATGGTCAGCAAGGGGATAGTTATATTGGTGAGAAGTTGGACAAAGCCTTGGCAAATATTGAATGGGTTTCTTCTTTTCCTAATGCTAAGGCTGAATTTTTAAATCATGGTATCTCTGATCATTGCCCATTTGTGGTGTCTTTGTTTGAGCATGGAGTGTCTGGACCTAGGCCCTTTAAGTTCTTTAACTGTTGGGCAGAGGATGAGGATTTTGAGGAGTTGGTTAAGAAGGCTTGGAGTATTGAGGTGATGGGGAATCCCATGTATAGGCTGGTATGTAAATTGAAAAAGGTGAAGGCTGCCTCGTGTTCTTGGAGGAGGGACAAATTTCATAATTTTTCTGTGCAGGTTCAGGAGGCTAGAAATTCTATGCATAACTTCCAAACATTGCTTCAATCTGACCCTTGGTGTGATTTTGTGAGGGAGGCTGAAAGGAAGGCTGTTGCTACTTATGTCAAGCTTGCTAGGACTGAGGAGGCTATGGCTAAGCAGAAGTCCAGGGTCCAAAAAATCCAGCGCGGGGATGGAAATACTAAGTTTTTTCACTGTTCCATGAAGGAGAGGAGGTCTAGGAATAATATTCCTTTTCTTTTTAATAATGAGGTGGAGAAGGTGGCTCAGGATAAAGAGGTGGCTGCTGAGTGTGTTGGATTTTATCAGAAGTTGTTTGGGTGTTCTTCTGGAGGGGATTTTGCTAATAAGTTGGAGGGGCTCAGCTTTGCTCATGTTCTCACTGAGGGCCAGGCTTTTGACTTGATGAGGAATGTGACTAGAGATGAGATTACTTTTGCTCTTTCAACTATTGGCTCTGATAAGGCTCCAGGTCCAGATGAGTTTTCCTCCTTTTTCTTTAAGGTTTGTTGGGACATAGTTGGTGATGATTTTTGTGATGATGTCTCTAGGTTCTTTTCTTTTGGGAAGTTGCTTGGTGAGGTTAATTCTACTTTGGTAACCTTGGTTCCCAAAACTCCTAATGCTTATAGGGTGGTGGACTTTAGGCCCATTTCTTGCTGCAATGTTATTTATAAATGCATCACTAAGATTCTCACTTTGAGAATGAAGGATGTGATATATGATTTGGTTAGCCCTTGTCAATCTGCTTTTATTGCAGGTAGGGTTATTCAAGATAATATTCTCTTGGCTCATGAGCTTACCAGGAATTATCGTAGAACTAGGGGCCCTCCTAAATGTGCTATCAAGATTGATCTTCAGAAGGCTTATGATACTATTGAGTGGGAAGCCATCTTCAAGATTTTATCTCTGTTTGGATTTCTTGAGAATTTTGTGGGTTGGGTTAGGATGTGTGTCTCCACCCCTAAATTCTCTATCATGGTGAATGGCAGTTCCTATGGGTACTTTAAGGGTATGAGAGGGCTTAGGCAGGGCTGTCCTATGTCCCCATATCTCTTTGTGATGGTTATGGAGGTCTTGAATGTGTTTTTGTTGGACATGGTTCATAATGGTAGATTTCATTTGCATCCTAAGTGTGCTAATCCTATTATTACTCATCTTAGTTTTGCAGATGACCTCCTGGTGTTTCTTAAGGGAGATGTGGAGTCTGCTTCTGCTCTAGCAGATGCTTTGGAGATGTTCCAGGCTTGCACTGAGCTCAGTGCTAATAAGAAAAAGAGTTGTATTTTTGCTGCTGGGATTCCTGATGCTCAGATAGGATTGATCAAGGCTATTTTGGGATTTAATGTGGCTGCTCTCCCTGTGAGATATTTAGGTGTTCCCTTGCTCTCTTCTAGGCTTACTTATGCTGATTGTCAACCTCTTCTTGATAGAGTAGTGAGTAAGGTTCAGTCTTGGAAGTCTAAGTTTCTTTCCTATGCTGGTAGGGTTACTCTCATTTGTTCTGTGGTTAATGGTATGATTCTGTTTTGGATTAGTGCTTTTGTGTTACCTAAAAGGGTGTTTCAGGAGCTCTCCTCCATTATTAACAACTTCTTATGGGCTGGCACTGCTATGAAAACCAAGACAGCTCCTGTTAGAGGTGAAGTCCTTAGTCTTCCTCATAGTGAGGGTGGGTTAAATCTCAGAGATTTATGGAGCCTTAATGTTACTGTTACCCTTAGGCATGTGTTGGAGTTGTATATTGGGAAGGATACTTTATGGGTTTCTTGGGTTGAAGCTAATCTTATTAAGGGGAATATCTTTTGGACCATGAGTATTCCTAATGATGCTTCCTGGAGTTGGAGGTGTATTCTTAAATGCAGGGAGCTATGTTAGCTAGGAATCTTGTTGGGAATGGTAATTCCATTGATTTCTGGTTTGATTGTCCATATACAGGTTGTTTCTATACATGGTCCAACAGGCAGGTGGGGGTAGCAAATATCAGTTGTAAGATTGATCGGGCTCTCATTAATAGTGGTTGGTTGACCTGCTTTCCTCTAGCTAAAGCAGATTTTCCACCGCCTGGAGATTCAGATCACTCTCCTATTATTATACCGCTTGTTGAACCCAACATACACCGGCGTACTCCGTTTCGGTTCTATAATGCCTGGACGGAGGATCCCACGTTTCGAGCTCTTGTTGCTGATGTATGGAAGGTGTCAGTACGGGGTAATCCGATGTTCCGAATGGTGACAAAACTCAAAGCTTTGAAGGCTCGTTTGAATGAATGGAAGAAAGATCGGTTCAACAAGGTGACGAACTAGGTAACCATTACCCGGAATTTTTTACATTCAGTGCAGGTCCGATTGCAGAGAGATCCAGCAAATCCGGTCTTACGGAGGCAAGAGAGAGTAGCTACTGAAAACTATAGAGGGACAGTGAGAATGAGGAAAGGGTGGGGCTAATGAAATGATGTAATTTGATTTCTTTGTTGTTTCCTTTTTTGGTTTCTTTTTTCTTTGTATCGGTTCGGGCTTCTCCCGCTTATCATTATAAAAAAAAGACATATATTTGATTAGTTCAAATTAGATTTGAACTCAATCGAATAAAATTGAAAGGCTTTCAATGTGTAAAACTTAAAATTCTTCGATTTTGAAAATAGTTTTCGAAAGAAGATGAAAAGTTGATTAGGTTTTTATAAAAGTTTTTCAAAAACTGCTTTTTAGATAATAAAAAATACTCAAAAGCAGCAGCTATGGTCGGTTAGAAGAGGAAGAAGAAGGTGGGAACAACAATTTCTATTTCGAAAACAGAAACTTCTCCGGTCTGGGCAGCCAAGACGCGTCTAGGACGCTTTTGGCCGCTGAGACCGGATCCCGTGAGATATTCCCGGGCGCGGGAATATCTGGGATATCCTAGTCCGAGATAAACAGGGAGTCCGAGACTAGGTCTCGGACATCTAGATGCATCTACATGCGTCTAGAATCCCGGTAGGTCTCGATATAGTTCCGAACCGAAACCATATCCCAGACGCGTCTGGGACTCGTTTGGTAAGACCTGACTTCTCGGACTTCCTGTCCGAGAAGGTAAAAAGACTTAGTCAGACGCGTCCGGACCTATGGATTTGACATGTTTGGGACATGCCGATCCAGTCCGGCCAGTGCTAGGCTTTAGTCCTAGACTTGTCATGGGGCAACCCGGGCTAGTAAGGGCATGTTGACCAAGTTTGACTTGGGTCTTTCGAGTATGACTCGGGCCTTAATCCGAGTGGGAGGTGTTGACTTTTCTTCTTCCGACTTAGCAAATTTTTCCGACTTTGACTCGGGTCATCCGAGGGCCCAAACGGAGTTTTTCCTTGAACCGATTATCGAAATCGTTGAGGAAGAAACATAACGTGCCATTAGTTCATATTTTACGAAAATAGACTTTGAAGCCCGTTAGACATTGATATGTCACAATTTCCCACAAATAGCGAATCTAGGATACATACTTTATTTTCGTCAATGTATATGTGAATAGTCGATAACTTGCCTTTAGACAAGTTATCGACTCTTGTTTCTAAGCACAAGTAAGGATGTGCCCGAATAATACTTAGAGTATAGGGTCATAGGATCCATTGACGAACCGAATGATTAGATCATGGTTCAAGTGGGAGTAATCAATGGAGGTTCAAGGACGTAAATCCAAACGAACAAAATCATGCTATTGAAGTTTTTGCCTCTGTTTTAGTGTTTAGTGGCGGCTGGTCTGGCTCTAGGGAGCAAACTCCTTCTTCCTCCACCTGATCCTATGGTGGAGGAGGGAGATTCGCAAGGTAATAGTGAAGAGATTCCAGTAAGATTTAGCTGGGCAAATTTATTTCAGAAGAAGGATGATATTGATAGAGAGAAGTTGGTGTTCTCTCCTCCTAAGAAGGTTAATGAGGAAACTGTTCAGGTTATCTCTACTGCTGATTATCAAGAGGATATTAAACAGTGTGAACAGTGGTTAGTAGGATCGTTTATTGGTCGAAGGATGGATTTTGTGCTGGTTAGATCTACTCTTCTACGAGTCTGGAAGCCTAAAGGGGAGATGCACGTTACAGTACAAGGAAATTCTGCATATATCATCCGATTTGATCTTGATGAGGATAGGCAGAAGGTAATGGAGCTGGAGCCACTCTATATAGCAAATAGGTTGTTCATAGTACGTCCTTGGAAGATGTTTATTGAAGAAGACTTGGATGTAATGGATTCTTTACCTGTTTGGGTGTGTTTAAAGAAGGTTCCTGGTTTTTTTTGGAATAGAAAAGGATTAGCTCAGATTGCTAGCTTTTTGGGTATTCCAATTATGCTGGATAAACCAACTGAGAGTAGGTCCAGAATGTCCTATGCTAGAGTTCTGGTGGAGATTAGTAAGGATAGTTTGTTTCCTTCAATCATACCTTTGTTAGTGGATGATGCTCGACGTGTTGAAGTTCAGGTTGAATACGCCTGGAAGCCATTAAAATGCTCTGGATGTAACACATTTGGTCACTCAGTTGGTAAGTGTGCTTTAGGTGTTCGACGAAATGCCACTAAGAAGTCTGGTAAAAATGATAAGCACTCGATGGGTACTGAAGAGGATGGTAGGGATTCTCGTGCTAAGGTATGGGTTCCTAAACATAGTTTTGATCAGCCTAGTGTTCATATGAAGGGTCAATCAAGTAATGCTCATGAGGTTCTTTCTAGGCCTGCTCCAGCTTGTGCTCAGAAGTTAGAGCCTGAGAAGGCTCCTTCTGCAAAAAGTTTGGATGCTCCTCATGGTCAGGATCAGGTTCCTGGTGGTCCTGGTCTTGTACAAAGCATGGTTAAAGCTGATGACCCCAATACTGATGTTAGTGTTCCTATGGAAGCCACTGGTGAAGGTTGGTCAGTGGTTACAAATAAGAGGAACAAGAAAACCAATACTTTCTTGGGGACTGTTAATACTATCTTACCTGATGAAATTGATGGAAATAAAGGTCCTAAGAGGCAGTGTGTTGTTATGGCTGAAGAACAGGTAGAGCTTGAGGGGGTAGCAAATAAAGTTGCTCTGTTTACTAGGGATGTGGCTGTTGTGCAGCCTAAACCTGGGTTGAGGGGGAGGGGTCCTGCTAGGACTATTAATGGGTTAACTTAGGTAGTTGGAATGTGAGAGGGTTAAATAATCCTCTAAGAATAAGAGATGTTAGGGATCTCACTAGAATAAAGAAGTTGGCTCTTTTGGGGCTGGTTGAAACTAGAGTTAAGGCAACTAATAAACAAAGTGTCCAGAGGAGTATTAGCCCTTTTTGGCACTTCTTAGATAACTATGAGGAAGATGAGGGAGGTAGAATTTGGATAGGATGGGACCCTAGAGAGGTGGGGGTGCATCTTTTGTTTAAATCAGACCAAGTTATAGCTATTCATGTGTTCTTACTTGATGGGACAGAATTCTTGCTTGCTCTGGTTTATGGTAAGAACTCCATTGCTGAGAGAAGAACCCTTTGGAAGGACTTGCTAGATTTGTCTCTTTCTTTTGAAGCTCCTTGGATAGTCCTAGGTGATTTTAATTCTGTTATGAGTTGTGATGAGAAGAAGGGTGGACAGCCAGTTAGGCCTTGTCATTATGAGGAGTTTGTGGAGTGTATTCAAGACTCTTTTTTGTTTGATTGTCCTTTTACTGGTTGCTTTTTTACTTGGTCTAATGGCAGAGAGGGGAATGAGAGTATTTGGTCTAAATTGGATAGAGTGCTTATCAATTCTGATTGGTTGGAGTTGTTTCCTAATGCTAGTGCTGTCTTTGAGCAACCAGGGACTTCTGATCACTCTCCTGCCTTGGTTACTCTTGAGGGGGAGGTGGCTAGAGGTAGAAGACCTTTTAAGTTTTTTAATTGTTGGGTGGATGAGCCAAATTTTAAAGAGATGATTAGTGAAGTTTGGGATTGCAAGGTCAGGGGTAATCCTATGTTTAGATTGGTCTCTAAACTTAAGGCAGTCAAGAGTTGTATTATTCAATGGAAGGCTAATAAGTTTAAGGACTTCTCTGCCACTGTTTGTAAGGCTAGAGAAGATATGATTAAAGTTCAGCTGCAGCTTCAGGAGGATCCTCAGAATGCCCTCCTTAGGCAGGTTGAAAGGAAGTCAGTGGAGGAGTATTCTCATGTGGCCAAGGCTGAAGCATCTATGCTGAGGCAGAAAGCTAGGGTCAAGTGGCTCACATTGGATGACAATAATAACAAGTTTTTCTATAGTACTATCAAAGGAAGGAAAGCTAGGAATACTATTAGGAAACTTGTGGGAGTTAATGGTGAGGTTATTGAGGGCCAGGAAGCAGTGGCAGCTGAGTGTGTGGCCTTTTATGAGAGGATGTTGGGCTCAGAAGAAGGTTGTGAAGCTGAGGATGCTATTCTTGAATCTTTTCAGTTTCAGAAGGTTTTTGATGTTCAAAATAGTGAGGATCTGATCAAGCCAGTAAGCAGGGATGAGATTTTGGAGGCTCTTTCTTCCATTGGGTCTGAGAAAGCCCCTGGTCCAGATGGCTTTTCATCTTTTTTCTTCAAAAGTTGCTGGAGCATTGTAGGAGATGATTTTGTGGCTGCTATCCAGAACTTCATTAAATCAGGGAAGCTGCTTGGAGAGGTAAATTCTACCCTTGTCTCTCTTATTCCTAAGATTCCAAATCCTTCTTCTATGGGAGACTTTAGACCTATTTCTTGTTGCAATGTTGTTTATAAATGTATTACTAAAATTCTTACTATGAGGTTAAAGGGTGTGATTTTCTCCATGATTAGTGAGAATCAGTCTGCATTTATATCTGGAAGGTCTATACAGGATAATATTATGCTTGCCCATGAGATAGTTAGGAACTATAATTGCAAGAAGGGTCAAGATAGATGTACTGTAAAGATTGATCTTAAGAAAGCCTATGACACAGTGAGGTGGTCAGCTTTGCTGAAAATTTTGCATAAGTTTAACCTTCCAAAGGAGTTTGTTCACTGGATTTATGTATGTGTTTCCACTCCTAATTACTCTATTGTTGTGAATGGGGGTTCTTTTGGTTTCTTCAAGGGCAAAAGAGGATTGAGACAAGGATGTCCTATTTCTCCTTATTTGTTTGTGATGGTTACGGAGGTTTTTTCTGCCTTGCTACATAAGGAGGCTGAAGAGGGAAGGTTTCACCTTCATCCTAAATGTAAGGATCCCATTGTTACTCATTTATGCTTTGCTGATGATTTGATGGTGTTCATGGAAGGGGATGGAGGCTCAGCTGTGGCTCTTAAAAGTGTGCTTGATAATCTCCAGAAGAGCACAGGTCTAGGGGTTAACTGTGAGAAGAGCTCTATGTTCTGGGCTGGTGGGGCTTCTGATTCTAAGGAGATGTTTCAACAGACCCTGGGTTTTCAATGGGGTTTATTGCCTATTAGATACCTAGGTCTTCCTCTTCTCTCTTCCAGACTCTCTTATAATGACTGTTTACCTCTTATCCAAAGTGTTCAGAACAGAATACACTCTTGGAAGGCTAGGTATTTGTCTTATGCTGGGAGATGTTTGCTTATCAAAGCTGTTTTGTGTAGTTTGTTGATTTATTGGGCTGCTGTTTTTGTGCTTCCAAAGGGAGTGTTTAAGAAGCTTAATTCCTTATTCTTTAAATTCCTCTGGAGTGGTGTTGATTTAGGTTCTAAAAGGCCTTCTGTTAGAAGGGATATGGTGCTGCTGCCTAAGGAGGAGGGTGGTCTTGGCATTAGAAACATTGAAGTTATGAATGAAGCTCTCAACTTTAGACACATCTGGGACATTGTGAGTGGGAAAGATACCTTATGGGTGAGATGGGTTTCTAGAAATCTCATTAAAGGCCAGAGTTTTTGGTCTATGAATATCCCTTCTAACTGTTCCTGGTGTTGGAGAAGAATTTTGGGCAGCAGGGGTAAAGCTCAAGATCTTATTACACACATGATTGGCAATGGCAACAAGGTGAAGTTTTGGCTAGACTTGTGGCATCCTTTAGGTCTGCTTCAGCCTTGGTTTGAGGAAAGCAGAAGATTCTTACCTGATCTTAGCTTAAGTATGGAGGTTAATAGTTTCATCTGGCAGGGGGAATGGAAGGTACCTGAGAATATGGAGTCCTTTTTGGATCCTATTGTAGATAGGTTGCATGAGGTTCCTATTGGGATGGTTGCTGAGGATACTGCTGTTTGGAAGGTAAATCCTTTTGGAGTTTATACTGTGAAAGATACCTATGAGCATGTGAGAAGGAAGGGGCAGGATGTGGCCTGGTGCAAGCTGATTTGGTTCCCAAATGCTATACCTAGACATAGCTTTGTTACTTGGATGGCCTTTCACAGGGGTCTTAAAACCAACATGAAACTTATAGGCTGGGGTATGAATGTTCCTAAAGCCTGTTTCTTGTGTCTTAAAGATGATGAGACTGACTTTCATCTATTTTTTGATTGCTCTTTCTCTAAAGTGGTTTGGCAGAACCTTATGAACCTCATGGGGTTGGTGTGCTCTGATTTTGTTGACTGGAATAGTGCTATATCTTGGTGTCTTCTGCACTTCAAGGGGGTGAGTTTCTTTTGTCAGCTGGGCTGTCTTGTTCTCAACTCTTTCTTTTATCATATCTGGCAAGAAAGAAATTGCAGGGCTTTCAGGAAAGAGTACAAGACTGAGGTTGCCATTGTCCACCTTATCACTAGTGAAATTGAAATCAAAATAGCTTCATGGAAGGGTAGAATAGAGTGTAATGCTTTGAATAAGAAGTTGTTGGAGAACTGGAACAGTTCTCATCCCTTGGTTTCTTCTTATGTTAAAGGATATAGATGGGCAGCTCCTGCAGAGGGTGTTGTGTTAATCAACTCTGATGGATCCATGGAGAGAGATAAAGGTGGTTTTGGAGCTATTCTCAGGAATGCCTCAGGAGCTCCTCTTGCAGCTGGAGCAGGATCTTCTCAAGGAGTTAGTGTTCTCTTTCATGAACTTCAGGGTGTCTTGCTTGGGCTGCAGCTGGCTGTGCAGCTAGGGGTTGATAAAGTGTCTATTGCCTCTGACTCCTCCTCTGTAATTGCTGTTCTCAACTCTCTAGATGGTACTACTGTACCTTGGAAGGTTAGATGAGTGTGGACTGAGATCAAAAGGCTGCTGTTGGGGTTCAAGCAGCGGATTACCTCTCTAAGATGGGAGTCATGGGCACGGTGATCCTGGATATTTCAAACCTGCCTTTAGAATTAGTGTCCATTCTGAAGGAGGATTGTGGTGGTGTTGTCAGACTTCGAAGACATTGGCCCAAGGCTGCTTGAATTTTGTTGATTTGTTGTTCTGTTGTTTTGATTGGTTTGCTCTTGTTTTTTGCTTTGCTGGTTTGCTTGTAAGAGACCTCGGTTTTTTGTTTAGGGGGGGCCCTTAAAATCCCGCTTACCTTTGCAAAAAAAAAAAAAAATCCAAACGAACCATAGGCGAACAAGAGGTAACCTAAAAGATTAGATCTTTTAGGGGCTATACTAAGAACTAATTAATTCCTTACGAAAACTCACATAAACTTTACATATTAAGTCATGAATGGTTATGATAGAGTTCACAGTAATGCATACTTGATAAATTACGTAAAAATCCCCAAAAAGAATTTTGAGTAAAGCCTACCCATATTAAGACATCTGCTGAGCCCTTGTTCATCGATGGTGGGTATGCCTCCGCAGGATGTCATCTTTTACATCGGGACAGTACGGGCAGGTATATGAAGAGGTCTACATGTCTAAATGGTTATTCTCGACGAGTCAGCAAAAGGGTTTTGGATTTCGAGGCAAAGGATGAGTTTGACGCTCAAGTGTGAAACTCATCAACCAAGAGTCATAAGAGTATGATCAGTAAGAGTTACTCACCCAGTACAACGAAGTTGAGGGCAGTGTCCTAGTACGCTTAACTTCGAAGGAATGGGATCTTGGAATCATATTATTCAAAAGGGGACGGTTTTAATTGGAGAATATGGTAAAAACTGTTTTACAAATATTGAATGTAATACTTAGTAAAAAACCTTTTTCTGTTTTAAAGAGAGTAGAGATGGCAAATAGTATTAGTTCAGACTTAGATGCATTCTTTCAAACGGGAAAATGGATCTATATAATTTTCTAGATTGGAAGAACTTGAGAAGTGGTCTCGAGACTTCGAACGAAGAAAGCGTAGGAGAGAAACCAGTATGTGATCAGGAAATAAGTGCCTATGTTATAGAGGTAAACTTGGCAGGTATGGCTTATTCCCCCTCATGGGTATTTGATACCGGATGTGGAGCTCACATAATATCTGATTTAGATGAGCTAAAGGAAATACGGTATCTAACAAAGAGTGAAATGGTTCTATGAGTTGCAAACAAGGCAAGAGTTGTTGTTGTAGCTGTAGGAACCTATAATCTCAGTTTAGACACTGGATTGATATTAGTGGTACATAATTGCTATTACGTACCATCTATTTCAAGGACCATCATCTCTGTGTCCGTAATGGACTAAGAGGGAAATCATCTAGTAATAAAGAACAAATGTTGTTCCCTATACGAAGGTGAGATGTTCTATACCAGTGCCAATTTCTGTAATAGTCTTTATCTTACGAACATAGAAGACGAAATCTTGAACATAGTCACGAAACGGCTTCGTGCTCATGATTCAAACTAAGGATATCTCTGGCATTGTCGTTTAGGCTACATTAACATGAAACGCATGCGGAAGCTCCATGCAAATGGACTTCTGGGTTCTTGTGATTTACAATCATACGACACATGCGAATCATGTTTAATGGGGAAAAAGACACGTTCAGCGTTCAAAGGGAAACGTGATCGAGTTAGTAAACCATTAGGACTGATACATACAGAGGTATGCGGACCTATGAATACACTAGTAAGAGGTAATTTGGATATTCATCATGTTCACTGACGACTTCACGAGATATGGTTACATATATCTAATGAAGCATAAGTCAGAATCGTTTGAATTGTTCAAACAATTTCAAAATGGAGTAGAGAATCAACTTGGCAAGAAAATAAAAAGCATTTGATCGGATCGAGATGATGAATATTTGAGTCAAGAGTTTGAGGATCATCTCAAGAGTTGTGGAATAGTGTCCCAACTCATCCACCAGGAACACCTCAGATGAACGGTGTGTCCGAAAGGAGAAATCGAACCTTGTTAGACATGGTCTGATCGATGTGAACTTAGTCGGTCTTCCAACCACTTTCTGGGGATATGCTCTCGAAACGGCTGCTTTCACACTAAACCGAGCTCTGTCTAAAGCTGTGGAAAAGACGCCAGATGAGTTATGATTTGGAAAGCCGCCAAAGTTGTCTTTTCTTAAAGTCTGGGGATGCAATGTTTATGTAAAGCGTTTATAAGGAGATAAACTAGCACCCAAATCAGCAAATGTCTCTTTGTGGGGTATCCAAAAAAGACAAGGGGATATTACTTCTACAACCCATCAGAGAACAAAGTGCTTGTTGCTCGTGATGATGTCTTCCTTGAAAAGAAGTTCCTTTCCAAGAAGACAAGTGGGAGAAATATAGAAATCAAAGAAATTCGATATGAGCAACAAACTGACAACGATGTACCACCAATGGCAATAGTCGCGATTCCCAACTATTCTGCGCCAATAGAAAGGGAAAAAGAGGGAGAAATAATGGATCTCACAGAGCTTCCCGCAAAGCGAATTAGATTCGCAGGAGAACCCTCAAGAAGTTGAGAATGTCCAACCTGTTGTTCAAGCCCCGCGTAGGTCACAAAGGCTAAATGAATTATCTCAAATAACAGACCTGCTGTTAATTAAAGATAATGAACCTAGCACCTACAAAGAAGCTATGACGATCCCAGACTTTGAAAAATGGCTAGGAGCCATGAAATCCGAAATGGAATCCATGTCTGAGAATCAAGTTTGGAACTTGGTTGATTTGCCCGATGGAGTAACACCCATAGGATGCAAATGGATTTTCAAGATGAAAACAGACAAGGATGGAAACGTCAGTGTTTTCAAAGCTAAACTCGTGGCAAAAGGTTACAAGGAGGTATAGACTATGAGGAAACTTTTTCCCCTGTCGCAATGCTTAAATCCATTAGGATTATTCTAGCAATAGCCGCTCATTACGACTATGAGGTTTGGCAAATGGATGTAAAAATCGCCTTCCTAAATGGAAATCTGGAAGAGGATGTGTATATGACACAACCTGAAGAGTTTGTAGACACCAAACATGCTAGAAAGGTTTGCAAGCTTCAGAGATCCATTTGTGGATTGAAGCAGGAAAACAGGAGCTGGAATCTTCGGTTCGACGAGAAGATCAAAGAGTTTGGTTTTCAGAAAAACGAAGAAGAATCTTGTGTATACAAGAAGGTTAGTGGGAGCAACCTAGTTTTCTTGGTCCTGTATGTAGATGACATATTGCTCGTTGAAAACAATATTCTGATGCTAGAATCCGTAAAGGAGTGGCTACGGAAGTGTTTCTCAATGAAAGACCTAGGAGATGCAGAATATGGGCATCAAGATCTATAGATCAAGAAGGATGATTGGACTCAGTCAAGAAACTTATATAGATAAGATTCGTGGAAGATTCCAAAAGAAAGGCTCTAAAAAAAAGATTTATATCCATGACACATGGTACAGTGCTTAGCAAGACTCAAAGTCCCGAAGACCTAAATGAGCAAGCACACATGACTAAGGTGGCGAGAATGTGAGGTAGCAGAGAGAGGTAATGAGATGGGGGAGAGAGAAATGATGACTGGTTAACGGAGTTATAACGATAACCGAAAAAGGGGGTCATCTAGGTATTTTTGATAAAGTAGGGGGCTAAGCATAGGGGTGGGAATTGGGACGAGCGGGTCGGGCGCGGGCAGTGCAGTGCAGTAGTCGGGCACGGGCGGGTTCGAGCAATATAACATGCTGACCGACATTCTTTTCGGGCGGGCAAACCAATACTCTTGGTCCGCCATTGCCGCATGATTGACCGGGTAACTTAAAGACCGGGCGGGTAGCGCCCGGGTAGCCCGACACTGCCTCTAAAAAATTAAGCCCAGTGCGAAATCCAAGTCTCAAGCCTTACGCCCATTTCTAGTTATAAACTAAAAAGTTGACCAAAGTTTCAATTATAAACATCCCAGATTCTTCTCTATTTCAATGTAGACAATGTGGGACTAAATTCTTAATGTAGCAAGGGACTATGTGACCAAGTTCCATTTATCAACATCCTAGGTTCTTTTCTATTACAATATAGACAATGTGGGACCAAACCTTAGATTTAATGTCCTATTTCACTATCTGAACTGTGAGAACAAAACGCAGCCATGATACAGGTTTGAGGTCGAAGAAAGAGAGATATTCTCAACCAATTGCTAGATCTTCCTCTCTTCATCACACCAAAATACTACTCTTCCATACTTACCCACACACACTCTCTCTATATATATATATATGTTGTGTCTACACTACTGTTCTTTTGTGATTGACACTGTTGAGAATGGACACTCATGATAACTACGTTATTGGGTTATTTGTTGTTGGAGTACTCATGATAAGTGAAGAAGACAAACTAAGTACGGGAAGAAATTCTAACTATTTTGATCAATTTGTTTGCTTGATTAAATTTGGAAAAACATTTGTATTTTGATCAATTTTGTTAACAGATTTGTTCTTTTGATATATTATATACAAATCTTGATATTATATTTATGTTTGTTATCATTTGAATTTTGTGATGGATTATGCTCTTTTGTTATCTATTTCTTAGAACAGGATTTGAAAACTCTAGTCTAGGAATTGAAACATGAACATTTTTCGGCTTAGTAATCATAAACTATATTTGCCATGTTAAATTTACATACTTGAAGATCAAACAAAGGAAACAGGTGATGATAGAGTAACAACTAGCTTGGTTGCAATGAAAAAATTTGAAACAAATGAAGAAGAAAGAAGGATTGAGTTGTGAAACAGAAGTAATATAAGGTGGCAACGGAAATCGGTGAGTTCGGCCCTAGTGTAGAATTACATGTCCCTCTCCCTAACGTTGTTAACATTCCGTAACTCAAACACCTTGATTAACACCTAATGTCTTTCACCCGTTACAGAAAACAATTGGCTAGTGTACACGTCACTAAGACGGTATGGTGGGGAGTAATGAGGACGGGTATTGCATCACGATTGATAAATAATATGGGAAATAGCTAGAAAAGGAAGAAGTTAGTAGGGTGGGGTTGGTAACTGGTTAGGTTCCGATGTTCGCATCTCTTGAGTAAAAGGAGTACATATGTGTGGAGTCCCATTTAAGGATTTAAATGTGCTACAAATTACAAACAAGTATGCACCCAAGAACACATTTTCCCTCACGACATCAAGTATGCGCCCATGAATATTGAATGGAAGAAAGTTCAGTCAATTTTGTTGAACCAATATATCATGTACATGGGTTTAAAGAAACATACTTGAGAAGATTTTTGTGTACTAATCATATGGGAAGTGCTTGAGAAGATTTATACAAGCTCAAACATTTACTATCCATAAATGTTTCAATGTGGGATTATACTTAAACATTAATTTAAGTTTGGTTCCTTTTCAACTTAACCCCACATCTGAAAATGAGAGATAGAAGTAAGAACTTGAGCATGATATATAGCTTAGACGTGAGGCTATCTACCAAATTAGAGCTGGTCCCGCATTCGGGCTAAGTCGAGCAGCTAATCGGTACGGGCTCGGGCGGGTAGCCGGCCCTATGCTGCCACCCGAGCCCCCCCATTTTCGCTTGGCAGTACGGGCGGGTACTGCCTGATAGCGGATAGCGAGTACCGAATTAAATGACGGGTTACAGGTACCCGCGGGCGGACTCGGGCCCGCAAGCATTATTCCCACCCCTAGCTAGGCAGGAAGCTGGTCACAAAGTTGGGGCCTATTTGAGAAACAACCAAATACTTTATTGACACAAAGCATTGTGACAGTTGCAGTTTATTTCTTTGAAGTCCAAAGAAGAGTCAGGTAATATGAGTACTATACTCAGGGGATAAACTATGTGCTCTCAAATTTATATGTATAATATATTATATGTTGTAAAAAAAGTGCAATTAAAAGGGTTATTTCTCAAATAGCCCACAACTTTGTGACCAGTTTCCTGCCTAGCCCCCTACTTTGTAAAAATACCCAGATGACCCCCTTTTTGAGTTACCGTTGTAACACCGTTAACTAGTCATCCTCTCTCTCTCCTCCATCTCATCACCTCTCTCTGCCACCTCATCTTCTCGCCACCTCATCGTCTTCACGGGCGAAGGTCGCCAGTCGGTCAATGTTTCGGCCGGCAACCTTCAAACATTAAAAAAAAAATATTTTCTCTATCCTCTATCTCTCTCTAAAAATAAAAATAAAAAATATATCTCTCTCTCTAGATACTCCGGCGAAAGGGTGTCCCTTCACCGGAACTAGGTCTGTTGCCGAACAAATCTTGGTCTGTTCGACGAACAAACCTAGCTTCGGCGAAGAGAAACCCCTTCACGCGGAGTATTTAGAGAGAGAGAGATGACAGAGAAAAAAAGAATTTAGAGAGAGAAAAAAAAGATTTTAGAGAGAGAGGAGAGAGGTGATGACATGGTTAACGGTGTTATAACGGTAACTCAAAAAAGGGGGTCATCTGGATATTTTTGACAAAGGGGCTAGGCAGAAAACTGGTCACAAAGTTGGAGGCTATTTGGGAAATAACCCTAATTAAAACTCTACCATAAGTTTCAAAAATGTTTGCTTTGTTGATCAATAAACAAAATGTTTGACTTAATTACAAGTGCAAAATATGGGACCCTAAACTATTTAAACCTCAGTGCCTATTATTTTCTTTCTTGTAAAATTTATACCTAATTGCGTTATAAACTAATTACAAATTAAGGATGACCAATACTTGTCTTTACCTTAGGTGGTCAATATAGGGACAAACATATATTTTATGTGGGCAAAAAATTTCGGACTCGATACAACTCAATTATATTTGGCTTAGTTTACTAATACTTTATACCTAACGACATTACAAACTAATTATGGATTCATGGTGACCAAGAAATGTCTGTCTTAGGTGGCCAATATATGGACAAACATATATCTTATGTGGAGAATAAACTTCTGGTTAGATCTAACTCAACGATATTTGATTTAGTTGATTCTATTTAATAGGGGGCTCGGTCTTAAGACGCGCCTGACGAAGTCCGTCTCGCGTCCGTCTTAGACTTCTCATGAACTCCTAAAGTGCATGGCAGAATACAAGACGTGCTTGGACATTTGCCTGAGCCACGTTGCTTGCCTGAGAGCGTCCTGACCAGCAGCTTCTCTCCAATATTTTTTTTATTTGTTGTTTCGCTTATTGTTTAGAATTATTCAAAACGGTGAATTTCTAAATTTTTGTTTTTGAAGCCTTTTCAAAACTGAAATTTTTAAAAACATGTTCATAAAACCTATTTCAAATTTTAATTTTGAAAACAGCTTATATAATTTTAAATCTAATTAAAAACTAATCAATTGATATTTGAAACTCATTTTCAGATTTATCAATCTAAACAAACAAGTCAAAATTTTGTCCAAAAGTAGCCAAAAATTAGCTCGTGCAAGAGGCTCTAACGCCATTGTTGGATAATTGAGTCTCCTAATATTATAAGTGGAATCTTAAGCATCTATACGTCTAACACTAGGTTTGTCAGGATCTCATGCATGCAAACTAATGATGAACTAGGTCGGGTTAGTAATATACCTGCTCGCTTTCCCATAGACTGAACTGATCGCTTTTGCTGAAGAACACGAGCTCTAAATTAGAGCTCCACTGCTTGAGACACCCGAATAATCGACTTAATCTTTCGACTTTCAAGTCAGCTAAGACTTTATTCAGATGTTAAGACGAAAAACTGAATCATCTTTAGACTAAATAAGTAGCTGGAGCTTTTTCTCTATTTTTGTCTTCTGCTTGATTTTGCAGAGATGGAATTTTTCTTGAGAAAATTCATCACTCAATTATGTTCTAACGGGGTCTTGATATAAAGACTCCTAAAGTCAGAATCCTGAATCAAGATTCAATAACGACCACAGAAAAGAAGAAACCCGTAATCCTATTCTTAGTAGAATTCCCTTTGTGCCATCTGGGACTCTATGTCCTAGTCGGTCATGCTCTGGTCTAGGACTTTATAAGGTCGACCTTAGCGAGGCCCGGGCCATGGGCCCAGGCAATTTTTTCGCACTTTCACCTGCTTTTTGCTATCTTTGTTCGGGCTTTTCCCAGACTCTTTTGGGGTACTTTTAGGCGCATTTAATTAGGGCCCTTTCATCTGATTCCCTCTAGTCATATCTTTTCGATTGAGTTGACTCTCATTTATTTAACCCGTTGTAGGATCCGATCGAAGTTAGTCGCAAATCATCCAAGTGATTCGTAAATCGTAGTTGGTTTATAACTAAAGATTACGATCCTTAAAACAACAGACTTGATGATCTTATTCATCATTTGTCCTATCTGACAAATTGAGCGCATAGTCATCTTGGTTGAAGGGCATTTCCTTTAATGTACTCAAATAAATATTATCCTCTAACAGCGCTAACACATGACTTTCATCAAGCAAGTATCCTCACAGCGCATGGTCATCTTGGTTGAAGGGCATTTCCTTACAAGACTTAACTGACTTTAGCATCAGAGTCTCTATTTCGCAGACCCCCCATTCCAGATCATTATTTATAAAAAAACATTCAAGAGAGATACGTTCAATTTTCTAGAAATGCCTAGAAAATCACTTTCCACGACAACAATGGGGACAATAAATCTTTCGGACATAGTGCAGAACCACGGGGACGAAGCCTCCATGAGCAATTGATGGAGTCTTTCTCAATACTTTTGTTTGTTGTCATAACATCTTTACTAACTGTTTGAGTAGTTTTATCAGTCTACATTTCACTAGTATAAAATGAGTAGTAAGTTTTTACCGTGGTGATTCTTTTAACCTCGTATTGTGAATGAATTGTTTCATCAAAACTAATTAGTAGTCTATATCGAATTATTAGAGGGCCTACCACAAATATAGTTGAGTAGTAAATTGGTAAGACGGTTTGCTTATTTGTATAACTATTTGACGATCTACTTCAACATTGCACCTAGGGAGTAAGGGTTGTACAATCGTCCGGTAACTGACATTTAAGACCTAACCATAAACCAATCTAAAGGGTTAGGTTGCTGGATAATTCAATCAGAATCAATCTGTTTATGGTTTGGTTCAGTTATCGAACCAATATACCAACTCCAAGAGCCTTACAACCGCTGGGTATTTTCCTATTTAACAACTTTATTGTGTCCAAATCATATCCAGATACAAACACTGGTTAGATATAACATGATCACTCTTTGTCATGTTTTTTTGTACTCAGAAAGTCTCTAGAATAAATATTCTTTCCTATGCCAAACATAAGATTCAGGCACAATATATGTCACCCTAACTATTTAAATGGTCACTTCATGTCTCAAACAATAGCTATAGATGTCAATGATCCAGTAAACAGATCAAATCAAACCGTAAGATAAATACACTAAGAAACAAGTCTTTATGTGTACAAAAATAAAAATGTAGCACGCCCAAGTGCTAAATTTAGTATTTACGTTACTCTGATCAATCACAGGCCTACAAAAGAGGTCAAAGAATATTTCTATAAAAACTACAATTTCTAGAAGACTAATTCAGTACATGCAATGGCGGACCGAAGAGTTTTTAATTCAGGGGCACATTTTAGTAGTAGTAAATAAAGATTTAGATGAAAGTGGAAAATATTCATAACACACACACACACACACACACACACACATATATGTATATATAGTTGACCGCACCGAGTCTTCGTTTTCTGACACAAAATTAGACTAGAAGCTTCTCAATTTTCAACAATTTAATACCTTCTCAATTTATTCTAATATGAAAATGAAAAATACAAACTCGCAGAAAGAATATGAAATAAAAGTACAAAATCATAAATTAAAAACTAAACCAAGTAAATCTTGGAACTTATATTAAATATTGTTAGTTGATTAAAGTGATTAGAGTATGATAGAAAAAAAAAGTGTGTATTAAACTTCCCATGAAATAAAACTGCGATGAAAGAGTTGTGTTTAGAATAAATATGAATCTATTGACTAAATAGAACCCACCATGAGCGGATCAAGATTTTAAGTCAATCCTGACTTACCTAAAATTATTAGAGAGTAAATTTTGACTTGTCACGTATATGAATATGTAGAGTATAACTTAAAGACATTTTTTGGTGAATACACTATCTCTCTATCAATATTCTTTTTTTTTGCTATTGGTAAGCGGGTTAAGGGCCCGACCCAGACAAAAGACAGCTACAAAGAAAAGGCGCACAAAAAAACAAAAACAAAGAAATCAAAAAGCAAGCACAGCCACAAGGCCATTACACTTTAGTACGTCGAAACCTAACCGCACCCCTTCTGTCTTCTTCAATAATGATGGCTAGGTCCTTAGGAAGTCTGGACGGATCCAACTCCACATACCCATGCCCAGGCCTCATCTTAGATAACCAGTCAGCAGCTCCATTAATCTCACGCACCACATGCTGAATGCTACAAACATCAAAGGAGCTCCAAAGGGTATTAATCCTTCTCCACAGCCACCAGGCTGCCCAAGGAGGCTCCTTACTCTTGTCCAACAACAAATTACAGACCAAGGTGGAGTCAGAGGCAATAACCACCTTCCTGAGACCCAACTGAGTAGCTAGCTTCAAGCCCAGTTCGACCCCTTGAAGCTCATGGATAAGAACACTGTTCCTCATGGTTGAACCAGCAACAGCTGCCAGCACAAACCCATCATGGCTCCTACAATAGCACCATACCCTGTTGTTACATCATTCAGAGCACCATCGGAGTTTATAAGAAAGAAACCCTCACTAGGGGGTTTCCACACATAGCGTTTAAGGACCTCAGGCTGAATTTGCAGCTGCACATTCCATCTATCTAAAAGGTTCTTATTCAGGTCAGAATAAGCAATTTTGCCTTTCCAAGCTCCCAACACTATCTTGATCTCACTAATGATCAGACTCAGAAGGGAAGGAGCAGGCCTACCTTCTTCACCCTTAAAGAACCTCCTATTTCTTTCTCTCCAGATGTGGGAAATGTAGGTGGTGAAAGCCAACCCACCTAAACTCACTCTAAAATTACTACCCTACAGTTGAGACAAGTACCAAGAAATCTCCCCTTCCCAAGAGTGATTGAGCTACCTGTGTACTCCCATGAGAATTAAAATGCCATACCACACCTTAACAGAATACTCACACCTAAAGAAGAGATGGAAATCATTTTTAACCTCCTTCTGACATAGCCTGCATAAAGGATCCACATTCATCTGTTGTAGCTAGTATTGGTAATGTCTCTATTGATGAGGGGGTTGAGGATATGAAGGTTTGGACTGCTGGTGAATCTGGGGTCTTCTCCCTGAAAGCCACTTATGAAGGACTGAGGAGGGTTTCTGCTAATGTGTATTGGAGCTCCTTGGTGTGGTTTTCTCATAATATTCCTAGGCAGAGCTTCATCTCTTGGTTAGCTATCAAAGGGGGGTTAAAAACCAAATGTAAGCTGCTGTTTTGGGGCATAGAGGTGGATCCTGCATGTTTGCTTTGTGGCCAAGACAGTGAGGATGAGCAGCACTTATTTTGTCTCTGCTCTTTTTCCCAATTCATATGGGCAAGTATTTTGAATTTGCTAGGCATTGTGAAGGTTATCACTAGGCCTTGGGCTGAGGAGGTGAGGTGGTGCTCTTCCATGTTTCAGGGCAAGGATGGGTTTGCTGTTTTGGGCAAGTTAGCCTTTAATGGATTCATATATCATGTTTGGTGGGAAAGAAATAGAAGGTTGCATAATGAACAACCTCTGAGCAAGGAGGTTGTTTTGCATAAAATATTAGAGGATGTAAGAATTAAAGTCTCTTCATTTCAATGCAAGGCTGTTGACAACTTCAGGAATAGAAGTGTTGCTGCTGCCTGGAATGTGGACTTCTTGTTCCATGTCCCTAGAGTGCTGGAGTGCCAATGGCAAAGACCCAGGTTTGGAGCTGTCCTCATAAACTCTGATGGTTCTTATTCTTTGGAGAGGGCTGGTTATGGTTGTGTGATTAGGGACCATGAAGGGATTGTCTTGGCTGCTGCTAGAGGTAATTCAGTCCCTAAATCTGTTGCTTTCCATAAACTTGAAGGCATTGCTGCTAGGCTTAGGATTGCTAGGGAGATGTGTATCTCTGAGATTATCATTGCTACAGACTCTTCTGTTGCCTGTGCATTGTTGAGTAATGCTGAGTTGAAGCCTCCTTGGAAGCCTGCTTTTATTTGCAGGAAGATTAGGCTTTTAATAGAGGAGTTTAGAACTTGTTCTGTTCAGCATGTCTATAGGGAAATCAATCAGGTTGCTGATTGGCTTTCAAAGCATGGGCCTGCTGAAGGGGAGGAGGTTCTTGGTCCAGGAGACATTGGAGAAGAGCTTGAGCAGCTAATTGAGGACGATAGGCTTGGTGTAATAAGGATTACAACTAAATGATGTTAGGTGGTCCTGCTTTTCTCTTGACTCTTAGAGTTTCCATGTATAGGTCTGTTATTGAACTGCTGCAGTTTCTTTGTTTTTGTTTGAGTAGGGGATTTGTCCCTACTGGTATTGGTTAGTTGGCTGTTGGCCTTTGTTTGTTCTGGGTCTGGCTCCCTTAGCCTGCTGATCAATGCAAAAAAAAAAAAAGAAAAAAAAAGATCCACATTCATACCCCATTTCAGCAACCTGTCACAAGTTTTAAGCTTTCTATGAGCAGCTACCCAGGCAATAAAGCCATGTTTAGGGATCACCCACTTAGACCAGATCAGCTGAGGCCATTGCAACTTAGTGCCCTGGATCCTTAAAGATTTATATGTCTCCTTAAGAGTATAGACACCTTTCTCAGAGGCAGTCCAGACCACCTTATATTTGTCAAAGTCACCAATCTCCACTTGGTCCAAATCTTGCACAATACCTTCCATATGAACTCTGATGTAGTGAGGAATTGCCCACTGACCTTCAGCAATAACATCAGCCAACTTAGCATTGGCATGAAGCAGAGAGCTAAACTTAAGAGCATCAGGGAAATGAGCCCACAAAAGACCCTGAGGATGCCACACATCCTTCCAAAACAGAGTTTGATTACCCTTACCAATCAGGTGGAGAACCATGCTCTTGGCATCCACTCTACTGTCCAAGACTCTCCTCCAGCACCAAGAACAATCTTGAGGAGTGGACATGAGCCAGAAATCCTTGTCCTTGATCAAGTTGCTCTTAACCCATCTCACCCACAAAGTTCCTTTATCAGACACTATATCCCAGATGTGCCTTAAATTCATAGCTCTATTCATAGTTGCAATATCCCTAAGCCCCAATCCACCTTCTTCTATAGGCAAGCACACAGTAGCCCACTTAACTGACAACTTCCTGGCTTCCATGTCTATTCCAGTCCACAAGAACTTGCTGAAAATAAAATTGATTTATATACTCTTTTAGGAAAAACAAATACAGATGTCTAGTAGATTAGCATGCTATTAAGGACAGCCTTCAAGAGAAGCACCCTGCCAGCAAAAGATAAAAATCTAGCCTTCCAAGACTGAATTCTGGCTTGAATTCTACTAATAAGAGGGATGCAATCATTATAGGGGAGTCTGGAAGATAAGAGAGGGAGACCAAGATATCTAACAGGAAGAACTCCCTTCTCAAACCCCAGAATAGCTCTTACCCTTAGCTCTTCATCCAAATCACCAGCCCAAAACACTGTGCTCTTGAAGGTATTTACTGCAAGACCAGTGGCTTTAACGAAGTTATCAAGGACCAACTTTAAGGCCTCAGCAGAACTAGTATGCCCTTTTATAAAGACCATAAGGTCATCAGCAAAGCACAAGTGGGTCACTTGAGGATCCTTACATCTAGGGTGAAGGTGGAACCTGCCTTTCTCCTCTTCTTGGACCAACAAGGTGGAAAAAACCTCCATAACCATAACAAACAAGTAAGGAGAAATGGGACGTCCCTGTCTAAGGCCCTTCTTACCTGCAAAAGAACCATGAGCACCTCCATTGACCAAAATAGAATAATAAGGGGTGGTAACACACTCCATCACCCACTGGACAAACTTTTCAGGAATTTGAAATTTCCTCATCACCTTAGCTAAAGCAGACCACCTAACTGTGCCATAAGCTTTCCTAAGGTCAATCTTCACAATACATTTGGAGGAATCTGAATGCCTATGATAATTCCTCACAATTTCATGAGTCAGCATAATGTTGTCTTGGATAGACCTTCCAGAAAAAGATGATTGATTCTCACTCACCATGGAGAAGATAACCCCCCTTCAACCTCTCTGTTAAGATCTTAGTAATACACTTGTAAATCACATTACGACAAGAAATGGGTCTAAAATCAGAAAGAGAAGCTGCATTAGGAGTCTTAGGAATAAGAGAAACAAGGGTAGAGTTAACCTCCCTCAACATCTTACCTGCCTTGAAGAAATTCTGAATAGCTCTGACAAAGTCATCTTCTACAATATTCCAGCACTTCTTAAAAAAGAAAGAAGAGAATCCATCAGGTCCAGGGGCCTTCTCTGAGCCAATAGTAGACAAAGCAAACACAATCTCATCTCTGGAAACAGGCTGAGTAAGACCCCCCATAGCATCTATTGAGAGTGGGGACTTAAACTCAATAGAGTCCAGAATCCTATCCTCATCAACAGAAGCAGTATCAGACCCCAACATTGCTCTATAGAATTTCACACATTCAGCTATGACCTCCTCCTGATTCTCTATCCTTGCCCCATTTCCATCCAAGAGAGTAGAAATATTGTTCCTAACCCTTCTTTCCCTAATGGAACAATGAAAGAATGTGTTGTTATGATCATCCAAAGTTAACCATTTAATCCTAGCTTTCTGCCTTAACATAGTGTTTTCAGCAGAAGGCAAGTGTGTACAAGTTTCCAGAGCAACCCTCTCTTGGTGTCTAAGAAGATCATTGAGAGGATCATTGCATAGGGCTTTCTGAATATCATCAAGACAAGTCTTAGCTTGTTCCACTTGACCAGAAACATTCTCAAACCTGCCTTTCCTCTACTGAATAAGCCTAGCCTTAACAGCCTTCATCTTAGTGACAAGGCTGAACATAGGATTCCCTTGAACATCCTCTCTCCACACCTCCTCCACAAGCTCCATGAAATCAGGTTCATCCACCCAACAATTGTAAAATTTAAAAGGCCTCCTGCCTCTCTTCTGAGGTCCCAACAAAGATACCACAGCAGGGGAATGATCAGAAGACCCAGGTTGTAAAAACTCAGTTTTAGCCTCAGGGAAGAGCAACAACCACTCTAGATTAACAAGAGTTCTATCCAATTTGGCCCACAGCCCATTTTCACCCTCTTGTCTATTAGACCAGGTAAAGAAACACCCAGTGCAAGCACAACTGTAAACGCTTTACATAAACATCGCATCCCCAGACTTTAAGAAAAGACAACTTTGGCGGCTTTCCAAATCATAACTCATCTGGCGTCTTTTCTGCAGCTTTAAACAGAGCTCGGTTTAGTGTGAAAGCAGCCGTTTCGAGAGCATATCCCCAGAAAGTGGTTGGAAGACCGACTAAGTTCATCATCGATCAGACCATGTCTAACAAGGTTCGATTTCTCCTTTTGGACACACCGTTCATCTGAGGTGTTTCTGGTGGAGTGAGTTGGGACACTATTCCACAACTCCTGAGATGATCCTCAAACTCTTGACTCAAATATTCATCGTCTCGATCCGATCGAATGCCTTTTATTTTCTTGCCAAGTTGATTCTCTACTCCATTTTGAAATTGTTTGAACAATTCAAACGATTCTGACTTATGCTTCATTAGATATATGTAACCATACCTCGTGAAGTCGTTAGTGAACGTGATGAAGTATCCAAAATTACCTCTTACTAGTGTACTCATAGGTCCGCATACCTCTGTATGTATCAGTCCTAATGGTTTACTAACTCGATCACCTTTCCCTTTGAACGCTGAACGTGTCATTTTCCCCATTAAACATGATTCACATGTGTCGTATGATTGTATATCACAAGAACCCAGAAGTCCATTTGCATGGAGCTTCAGCATGCGTTTCATGTTAATGTAGCCTAAACGACAATGCCAGAGATATCCTTAGTTTGAATCATGAGCACGAAGCCGTTTCGTGACTATATTCAAGATTTTGTCTTCTATGTTCGTAAGATAAAGACGGTTACAGAGTTTGGCACTGGTATAGAACATCTCACCTTTGTATAGGGAACAACGCTTGTTCTTTATTACTAGATGATATCCCTCTTAGTCCTTTACGGACACAGAGATGATGTTCCTTGAAATAGATGGTACATAATATCAATCCAGTGTCTAAACTGAGATTATAGGTTCCTACAGCTACAACAACAACTCTTGCCTTGTTTGCAACTCGTAGAACCATTTCACTCTTTGTTAGATACCGTATTTCCTTTAGCCCATCTAAATCAGATATTGTGTGAGCTCCACATCTGGTATCAAATACCAATGAGGGGGAATAAGCCATACCTGCCAAGTTTACCTCTATAACATAGGCACTTATTTCCTGATCACTTACTGGTTTCTCTCCTACGCTTTCTTCGTTCGAAGTCTCGAGACCACTTCTCAAGTCCTTCCAATCTAGAAAATTGTATAGATCCATTTTTCCTGTTTGAAAGAATGAATCTAAATCTGAACTAATACTATTTGCCATCTCTACTCTCTTTATAACAGAAAAGGGTTTTTTTGCTAAGTATTACATTCAATATTTGTAAAACAGTTTTTACCATATTATCCAATTAAAACCGTCCCCTTTTGAATAATATGATTCCAAGATCTCATTCCTTCGAAGTTAAGCGTACTAGGACACTGCCCTCAACTTCGTCGTACTGGGTGAGTAACTCTTACTGATCATACTCCAGTGACTCTTGGTTGATGAGTTTCACACTTGAGCGTCAAACTCATCCTTTGCCTCGAAATCCAAAACCCTTTTGCTGACTCGTTGAGAATAACCATTTAGACATGTAGACCTCTTCATAGACCTGCCCGTCTGTCCCGAGGTAAAAGATGACATCCTGCGGAGGCATACCCACCATCGATGAACAAGGGCTCAGCAGATGTCTTAATCTGGGTAGGCTTTACTCAAAATTTTTTTTGGGGATTTTTACGTAATTTATCAAGTATGCATTACTGTGAACTCTATCATAACCATTCATGACTTAATATGTAAAGTTTATGTGAGTTTTCGTAAGGAATTAATTAGTTCTTGGTATAGCCCCTAAAAGATCTAATCTTGTTCGCCTATGGTTTGTTTGGATTTACGTCCTTGAACCTCCATTGATTACTCCCACTTGAACCATGATCTCATCATTCGGTTCGTCAATGGATCCTATGACCCTATACTCTAAGTATTATTCGGGCACATCCTTACTTGTGCTTAGAAACAAGAGTCGATTACTTGTCTAAAGGCAACACTATTCTACACATTCACATATATATATATATATATATATATATATATACATACAAAATATGACATTCATAAAATAAAGTATGTATCCTAGATTCGCTATTTGTGGGAAATTGTGACATATCAATGTCTACCGGGCTTCAAAGTCTATTTTCGTAAAATATGAACTAATGGCACGTTATGTTTCTTCCTCAATGATTTCTAAAATCGATTCAAGGAAAAACTCCGTTTGGGCCCTCAGATGACCCGAGTCAAAGTCGAAAAAATTTGCTAAGTCGGAAGAAGAAAAGTCAACACCTCCCACTCGGATTAAGGCCCGAGTCATACTCGGAAGACCCAAGTCCAACTTGGTCAACATGCCCTTTGACTAGCCCGGGTTGCCCCATGACAAGTTTAGACTAAATCCTAGCACTGGTTGGACTGGATCGGCATGTCCCAAACATGTCAGATCCATAGGTCCGGACGCGTCTGACTAAGTCTTTACCTTCTCGGACAGGTCTTACCTAAGGTTTTGGCTCGGAACTATATCGAGACCTACTGGGACTCTAGACGCATGTAGATGCATCTAGATATCCGAGACTTTCGGTCTCGGACTCCCAGTTTATCTCGGACTGGGATATCCCAGATATTCCCGCGCCCGGGAATATCTCACGGGATCCGGTCTCAGCGTCCTAGACGCGTCTTGGATGCCCGGACCGGAGCAGTTTCTGTTTTCGAAATAGAAATTGTTGTTCCCACCTTATTCTTCCTCTTCTAACCGACCATAGCTGCTGCTTTTGAGTATTTTTTTTTATCTAAAACAACAGTTTTTGAAAAACTTTTATAAAAAAGTAATCAACTTTTCATCTTCTTTCGAAAACTATTTTCAAAATCGAAGAATTTTAAGTTTTAGTCATTGAAAGCCTTTCAATTTTATTCAATTGTTGCCTTAAAGGGTGTTTAAGGAGATAAATTCTGTTTTCTTTAGGTTCCTCTGGTGTGGGGTGGACATGGGGAAAAAGAGGCCTACTGTTAAGAGGGATATTGTATTCCTTCCTAAAGAAGAAGGGGGTTTGGGTATTAGGAGTATTGAGAATCTCAATGAGGCTATGAATCTTCGACATGTCTGGGACTTAGTGAGTGGTAAGAAGTCTCTTTGGGTCAGGTGGGTGCAGCATAATCTGGTTAGAGGGAAGTGTTTTTGGCTCATGGATGTTCCTCATGACTGCTCCTGGTGTTGGAGGAGGATTCTTGGTAGTAGGGAGATAGCTAAATCTCTTATTTTTCACTTGATAGGAAAGGGTGACAGTATTCAGATGTGGATAGATGCTTGGCACCCTCAGGGGGTCCTATACTCTGCTTATAAGGAATCCTTAAGATTTACTTCTAATTTGCCTCTTCATATGTATGTTTCTGCTATTATTAAGGATGGGTCTTGGAATGTGCCAAACCATCTTAAGCCCTTCTTGGATTCTATCTTGGGTAACCTGGAGGGTATTGAGATTGGTAAAGTGGAAAGGGATACTGTAGTATGGACTGTGAGTAAGTATGGGGAATTCAACCTAAAATCAACCTATGAGTTTGTGAGACAGAAGTGTGCTAAGGTGGATTGGTATAGTTTGGTGTGGTCTAGTCTAGCTATTCCTAGACACTCTTTTATTGCCTGGGTTGCTTTGCAGAGGGGATTGAAGACTACCATGAAGCTCAATTCTTGGGGCTTTCATGTGCCTAAGAGGTGCTTTCTCTATGGCTTAGTTGATGAGACTGATTTTCACTTGCTCTTTGAGTGTTCTTTTTCAGGAGTAATTTGGAAGGGGCTGCTGGAGCTGTTAGGGCTTAGTCCTAGCCTTTTCTTTGATTGGGACAGTGCTGTTAGCTGGTGTTTAATGCACTTTAAGGGTGGAAAGTTTGTGCATAAAGTCAGGTGTATGCTATTCTCTTCTTATATATATCATGTTTGGAGGGAGAGGAATTTGAGAGCTTTCCAGAAAACCAGTAGGAGTGCAGACACTATCCTAGCCATTATGAAACAGGAGGTGATGGTTAAGGTTGAAGCTTGGAGTGGCAGAATTGAAGCCTGCATTGAAAATTCTGAATTGTTGCTTAATTTGAACATTGTTAAGCCTGTGGTTTTTCAATGTGTAAAGGGCTTAAGATGGAGGGCTCCAATTGCAGGTTATGTCTTGATCAATACTGATGGTGCTTTTGATAGGGACTATGCAGGATTTGGTGCCATTATCAGAGATGAATATGGTATTGTGCTTGCAGCTGGGGCTGGTAGAGCTGAACCTGGTAGTGTTTTGTTGCATGAAATGCAAGGAGTATTATTAGGCCTGAGGTTGGCTAGGGAGAAAGGGCTGCACAGGGTGTTCCTTGCTTCTGACTCGACCAATGTGGTGTCTATTCTTAATGATAAGGGTGGGAAGCCACCTTGGACTGTGTGGAGCACCTGGAGGGAGATCAGAGGGCTGATGCAGGAGTTTGAGAGTTGTGTTGTGCACCATACCTATAGAGAACTTAATCAGGCAGCTGACTTTTTGTCTCGGCTGAGCAGCAATGGAGTTGTCTGTTTGGATGTGGAGCAACTTCCTAGTATGCTTGCTTCAATTGTGGACCAAGATAGGAGAGGAATGGTTAGGATTAGGAGATTTTGGCCTACTGAGAGTTAATGTTGTTTTGTGCTTTTCTTTGTGGACCATTATAGCTTGCTATAATGTGGGATTTTGTATTTGTTGGTTTATTTCAATAAAAGGGTCAGGGTCCCTTTAATCCCTGTTGACCTTTTCAAAAAAAAAAAAATTTATTCGATTGAGTTCAAATCTAATTTGAACTAATCAAATATATGTCTAAATCTCTTATTCAAACATAAACATCTAATCAATCAAGTTCAAATCTAATTCGTCTAGTCAAAGTTAGTTCATGCAATCGGCTCTGATACCACTGTAGGATTTTGTGTGTATCTAATACACTAACTAATGTTGTAAGAAGAATCTCAAACATCTAATGTTCAACACTAGTTATCCAGGATCATATGCAATAACTAATAAGAACTAGAATCGGGAAAAACTAACCTTAAATGCAATTTTTCCCTCGAACCTTTCCAATCGCGAGTGAAGATCAAGAGCTCCAATTGTCGCTCCTCTACTTGAGACACCGAGTAGGTTACCTTGATCTCCCTTCCTTAATGTCTGCTAGAACTTAATGGAAGGTTGAGAAGAACCTTTCTTCTTGATTAGATAGATAGAATTAGAGCTTTTTCTCTTTAATCTTCTCTCTCTTTTATATGTGAGAGAGACGATTCTTTTTGAGAAAATTCCACACCTTTTCTGAATTCTCAATGGTCCTTATATAGGCCTTACCTTGGTAGAGTCCCACTCAAATAAGGAATCTTAAAAGTCTCTCAGAAAAGATAACCATTAGATAGAGTTTTATCAAACTGGGATTTCCTAATTAGGACTAAACCCAACTGATATGGGGCGTGTTCTTCTCATAAAGGTGGTTTTGAATAGTATGTTACTATATTGGGCAGCGGTGTTTGTTATTCCTAAAAGGGTTATGAACGACATCAAATCCATCTTTAGTAAGTTCCTTTGGTCAGGTGCTGATATGGGGTGTAAGAGAGCTCCTATTGGCTGGGAAAGCTTTGTTACCCAACTGATGAAGGGGGCCTCGGATTTCGTAATATCGAGGTGTTGTTTGAGGCGTCTAACCTTCGCCATATATGGGATCTGGTTAGTGGTAAGACGACTTTGTGGGCTGATTGGGTGAGAAATAATCTCATCAAAGATCAACACTTCTGGACTTTATCGACTTCGAGTAGAAGTTCTTGGTGTTGGCGTCGGATTCTAGCCAGCAGACCGATGGCCCTTCGACTCATTTGCACTTCTTTGGGGGATGGTCATGATACAAAATTCTGGACTGATTTATGGCATCCTCGTGGTCTTCTATTTCATGCTTTTGAGGAGACACATAGATACGACTCTTACCTTCATTTAGATGCCCGGGTTTCTCAGTTTATCGGGCATTCAGGCTGAGTTTTCCCTACGCATGTGGCAGCTATGTTAGGGACTATTGAGGTCGAGGCTAGAGAGGTGGTGGTAGACAGTACTCTTAGAGACGAGGTGATCTGGACGCCTAACCAGAATGGAGAGTTCACTCTCAAAGAGACGTATGAAGTTATTTGACCTAGGGGAACTCGATTGAGCTGGATTTCATTAGTATGGTCACCGGGTGGTATACCCAAACATTGCTTCATCACGTGGCTTGCCTTCCAACAATGCCTCAAAACCAGATCGCTTCTGGCTAGTTGGGGTATGGCTATAGACACTACTTGTGTATTCTGTGGGGGAGATGAAGAAACGGTTTTCCACTTATTCTTTGGCTGTTCGGTTACAAAGATTATATGGGAATCGCTATTACTCAAGATGGGATATTAGAGAGTATGTGCTGCAGATTGGGAAGGGGAGCTACAGTGGTGTATTAATCACTTTGGTGGGCTTCTATTGCTGCCCGAGTGGGCCGTCTGCTTCTAAATGCCTATGTTTATCATATTTGGAAGGAGCGTAATAATAGGGTATTTAGAAGTAATGTCATGTCACCGGAGCTGATTATACTATTTGTGATGAAGTGAGGATCAAGCTGAATACTGTTACCAAACGGTTTGAAGATACGGAGGAGAATCAGAGAACCATCGAGCGCTGGAATCTTACTATCTCTCTCCAAAAGCCGGTTTACACTTTATGCAAAATGGACTCGGCCGATGGCAGGGAGATATATGATTAATACGGATGGTGCACTGAACGAGGTGGATGCTGGGTATGGAGCCATTACTCGAGACTCGGAGGGGACTGTTGTGAGAGCAGCCACAGGTCAGGTTGATGGACAGACTATTTTCATACACGAGCTACATGGTGTTGAGTTGGGATTGGAGTTAGCACTTAGTGCCGGATTGCAGGAAGTTGAACTTGGTCTTGACTCGATGAATATCAAGTTACTTCTTGCAAAACCACATCAGAAATTACCAAGGAGGGCGAGGCGTTTGTGGAAGAGGGTTCAGAGGCTTCGGAGTCAATTTCGGAGTTTTCGGGTTTTTCATGTCTATAGAGAAGCCAATCAGGCTGCAGATTTCCTGTCGAAGATGAAGCTCGGACCGGGGGTGACTCACTTGAATATTAGTCAACTTCCGGTGGAATTAGTCAATATCGTTAATGCGGACTCTAGAGGAACTGTGAGAATGAGGAAAGGGTGGGGCTAATGAGATGATGTAATTTGACTTCTTTGCTGTTTTTTCTTTTTTTGATTTCTTTTTTCATTGTATTCGTTTTCGGGCTCCTCCCGCTTATCATAATAAAAAAAAAAAAACCCCTTATTAGGGTTTTCCCTTAGTGTGGCTGGCCATAACTGCCCCTTATAGGATTGTCTTGGCCGGCCCACTTATGTTGGTTCATTCTCACTTTGTTTTGAATCTCCATTCGAACCCTTTTGACCTATTTTGTTGGATCCAATCCATCTTTAGCCTAGCTCGCACTAGTCAAATCTCTCCGATCAAGTTACCCCTCTTATGTGTAACCCGTTGTAGGATTCGGTCTATTTTAGCTGCGAATTACCGAAGTAATCCGACGATCGTAAGCGGCTTCTAGCAAAGTATTTCGACCCCTAATTGGAGCGGACTGGATGATCTTCATGATTAGTTAATCGTTATCCTAGCTGACAAATTGATCGCATTGTTACCTTGATATACCATTGGAAACCCTAAAATAAAAACTAAATCTGACCATCCACCGACCTTTAATCTAACGGACCTTATAAGTCGGGCCTGTGACTCGGGGTATGTACTCGGGTGAGGGTTTTTTTGGTAGAGCCCAAGCCCGCCCACCAAATTTTAACGGGTCGGGCGGGCAGAGCCTATCTCGGGCTTCGGGCTGAACGTTTCTCTTTCGGACTCGGGCGTTCCGGGCCGGGTTTCGGGCTCTCGGGCCAAATTCCCACCCTTAGGACCGGGAGTAACTCACTTGAATGTTAGTCAACTGCCGGTGGAACTAGGCAACATTGTTAATGCGGACTCTAGAGGGACAGTGAGAATGAGGAAAGGGTGGGGCTAATGAAATGATGTAATTTGGCTTCTTTGTTGTTTTAGTTTTATTTCATTGTATTTGGTTCGGGCTTCTCCCGCTTATCATTATAAAAAAAAAAAAAATATTTTTCTATTAAATTTGCAATGGACTAGGAAGAGCTCCCAAAAGGAAAAATTTCAGCAAATATTTTCAATTTTATAAGATTGAATCAGAGGGACTAATTAAGGAGCGAAGGATGATCCAACTTTTCTAGGGGGATGTACCTTAAATTGCTCACAATTCAGAAGAGGATTTCCAATCATTATTCAAATGCATATTAATCACTAAAAAGACTAATTAAGAAGCAAATGAGAGTCCAACTTCTCAGAGCACATGTACCCTTAATTGACCACTATCCCTTTCTATTGAATTTTCGATGGACTAGAAAGAGATCCCCAAGTTGTAGTAAATATAATAAATGCAGAAAATTGAATTAGATAGACTAATTAAAGGAGCAAGGATGATCTGGTCATATATACCATTAGATGATCACAAACTTTTTCAACAAATATATTCAAATGCAGAAGATTGAATTAGAAGGCCTGTATAAGGAGCTAGGCATAACCCAACTTCAGTGGGAATATATCTGTAATTGATCACAGACCCTTTTATAAAATTTGTAATGAACTAAGAAGAGCTATGAAAGAAGGATTTACTAAGTACTATATATAGATGTAAAAGATATAACTAAAGGGACTAATAAAGAGTGAGGGATCGTCCAACTTCGGCATGCATATAAACCCGCAATTTATCACAACAGAAGAGCTCGTAGAGAAGGATTCACCGTCTATATTTAAATGCAAAAGATTGAATTATAGGGACGAATTCTGGAGCGAAGGATGATATAACTTCTTTAGGGTAATGTACCTCGATTGATCACAATCCAAACGAGGATTTACAATAACTATTCAAATGCAGATGATTGAATTACAAGACTAATTAAGAAGCGAGTGATCATCCAACGTCTTCAAGCATATGTACCCTTGACTGACCATAATCCCTTTCGATTGAATATTCGATGGTTAAAGAGCTCCCAAAATTGTAGGAAATATATTCAAATGCAGAAGATTGAATAAGATCGACTATTAAGAGAACAAGGGATGATCCAGGCAGATGTACCATTAATTGATCACAACCTTTTGATATCAGATGAAGGAGTTAAAAGTTAAATGTGAGAGAAAATCCCGTGAGGAGAGAGAAAGTGACGTGAAAAGTGATTTTTTAGGGTTTTTCTAAGGTTTTGTTGATCGGAAAGGCTGCTGGTTGGATTTTCCAGCCATTAAGGAGCTTTCTCACGGCAAAGATACTAGTTTAAGTCCGGCAATGATTGATTCTTATCTTAGTATTGATAAAGACATGAGAGATGAAGGTGAGATCGGTGAAGGAAGGTTCCTCTTGGCTGGGAACCGAGTGATTAGTGAAGGTGAAGAGGAGGACATGGAAGAGGAAACCTCTCTGGTTTCACGTGAAGAACAGCATGGAAAAGGTCATGACCGTGTGAGAGAAGATGATTCCCCATCAAAAACAGTTGAGGAAACTAATCCAACGTTGGACAGATTGGCGAACAGAGAAGGGCTTGTGTTCTCGGCAAGTAAACCAAACCCTAATACAAACCCTAATGCACATAAGTCAAGGAACCAGGAACAACGTGAAGACGGACAACTTAAGTCGCAAACAGGTCAGAATTTGGGTAATAAATCATTAGCAGACGCAATAAAAACCAATATGTTCTCGAGTATCTTGCGAAACACTTCGAGGAATCAGCAACCAGTTATTACAATGGAAGGTTTAAACCACCACTCACCGGTGATAACAGGAAGAAACAATCACAACAGCAGTTTTTCAGCAAACCCTAGAGTTCCGTTAGCTGCTAGGGTTCCTGTTGCACCGGGACAGATTACTTCACCATTATTGAATAGTGAAGAGTTGAGTGCTGCACCTCACACGGAAGGACAACCGTTCAATTGGACTCGACTATTCACAAAGGAGAACTCCTCACAGAAAGCTCCACTGCGTTATACTCCACCTCTAGAGGTAAATGGCGAACGAGTAGCAGATTTTGACATTGCTGATTTTGGTGATCGTGTAAAATCATTTGATGATGTTTTAATTGGTAATTTTGTTGGTGAGAGATTGAGTTATGGTCTAGTACATAACGTCTTGATCAAAAAGTGGAACCCTAAGGGTGGGTTGAAACTAACAATTCATGGAAACTCGGCATTTGTGATTAAATTTGCATCAATGGAAGATAGACAGCGAGCAATGGAACATGAACCCATTTTTATTGCAGGAAGACTCTTTGTTGTCCGCCCATGGCGTCTACATATTGAGAAAGAATTACAGGAAATGAAAACATTACCAATGTGGGTTACCTTCCGTAATATCCCACTTATTTTCTGGACACCTGAAGGTATAAGTCGTATTACAAGTATTCTTGGTAAGCCAATCATGCTAGATAGTCACACCAAATCGGAAGAGAGAATGGCTTATGCTCGTGTATGTGTTGAAATTAATGCGGAATGGGAGTTACCAAAATAACTCAGAATTCGTGTTAAAGATGGTTCACAAGACGTGTTTGAGAAAGTGGCAGTTGAGTAATCATGGTTGCCTTCTCGTTGTGCCACGTGTAAAGTGTTCGGACATGACGATGTTGGGTGTCCAACACTACCAAAACAGCATGTGACATCAGACGTACATAAAAACCATCTTCTACCACCAAAGAGACTACCCGAGGAGCAACCACAACACAACATCCGAGAACTACTCAATTCCAGCAACCTCATGCCAAAAAGGGACCTCATATGAAACAAGATGGTGGGAGGAAAAGATCAGCAACAGGAGAAGGAAGAGATTCACAAGTTGTTCGTAATGGGGATGACAAAGACGAGACAACCGAGTGGACGATTGTTGCAAATAAAACTAAGCAATTCCAGGTGGGTTCGGGGCAGATTAGTAAAGTAGATCAGCAAAGAAGGAAGATACTTAAGAGGTTACCATCTCAAAACCAAGTCATCACGAGTGGGAGCAACCGCATCCAAACAGGTAACTCATTCTCAGCCTTGTTGTCTATTGATACTACTGGGAATGATGTGCAGAAAACCCATGAAAATAATGTTATTTCATGTGAGCCAGACCCTCATCAAGAGGACTTAACCCACCCAATGGAGGGTCAGCAACCATTATTGAGTAACTCCGAGAGTTCGAAAGGAATTACTCAGAATCCCCCATTAGTTTAATGATTAATCTCGCATGTTGGAATGTGAGAGGTCTTAATGACTCTCTCCGTACGAAGAGTGTGAGAAATTTTGTGAGATTGAATCGTATTGGTTTGTGTGGCTTTTTGGAAACTCATGTCCAGGAATGGAATAAGACTCGTATTCAGCGTAGTCTTAAACCTAACTGGACTTTTATTGATAATTATGTGGTTGTTCCGAATGGACGGATTTGGATTGGATGGGACCCGAGTAGGGTTAATTTCACTGTGTCCCATGTTGGAGGACAAGTTATTGCAGGTGGTGTTCGATTTCCGGATGGTTCGGGTTTTCTTTTGGCAGTGGTGTACGGTAGCAATAACACTGTTCGTCGCCGGGAGCTTTGGAGGGACCTTGAGTTTCTCATGATGGGTTCTGAGGCTCCGTGGCTAGTGCTAGGTGACTTTAACACCACGATGTTGGCCAATGAAAAGAGGGGCAGTAACAGCTTACCGTCTCAAGGCTCCAATGAGATGTTTGACTTTATTACCGATTTGGGACTGTTCGATTGCCCGTATACAGGTTGTTTCTATACATGGTCTAACAGGCAAATGGGAGTTGCTAATGTCAGTTCCAAGATTGATCGGGTTCTTATTAACAGCGGTTGGTTGACCTGCTTTCCTCTATCTAAAGCAGATTTTCCACCGCCCGGGGATTCAGATCACTCTCCTATTATTATACCGCTTGCTGCACCCAACATACACCGGCGTACTCCGTTTAGGTTTTTTAATGCCTGGACGGAGGATCCCACGTTTCGAGCTCTTGTTGCTGATGTATGGAAGGTGTCAGTACGGGGTAATTCGATGTTTCGTATGGTGACTAAACTGAAAGCTTTGAAGGCTCGGTTGAATGAATGGAAGAAAGATCGGTTCAATGGGGTGACAAACCAGGTAACCATTAACCGGAATTTTTTACATTCAGTGCAGGTTCGATTGCAGGGAGATCCAGCAAACCAGGTTTTACGGAGGCAAGAGAGAGTAGCTACTGAAAACTATAGTAACGTTGTACGGGCTGAAACAGCAATGCTCCGACAACGTGCTAAAGTTGAATGGCTCACTCTCGATGACAGCAATACAGCTTATTTCCATAACTCTATTAAGGAGCGGAAGTCACGAAACACTATTACTCGACTCACCAGAGAGGATGGTTCGGTGGCTGAGGATCCAGTGGAAATAGCCAATATGTGTGTGGATTTCTATCGGGGCTTATTCGGTCGGGATGATGAGGATAATGAAGCATCAGATCACATATCTAATGTGGAGTTCTCACGCCCGCTGACTGAAGCTGAAGGAGCTCTTCTTACTATGAGGGTGACTAGAGATGAAATATATGCTGCTTTACAAACTATTGGTTCTGATCGATTGTCGGGGCCGGATGGGTTCTCTTCCCATTTTTTTAAGGCGTGTTGGTCGATTGTGGGAGATGACTTTGTGGAGGCTATTCAGAACTTCTTCAGCTCTGGGAAACTTCTCAAAGAGGTAAACTCTACTTTTGTGACTCTTATTCCAAAAATCGATAATGCTTCCTCAGTTTCGGACTTTAGACCTATATCTTGTTGTAATGTGCTGTATAAATGCATTACCAAGATACTCACTATTCGACTGAAGGGAGTTATTCATTCGATGATTAGTCCGAACCAGTCAGCCTTTATTTCAGGCCGTACTATCCAGGACAATATCATGCTAGCCCATGAGATTGTCCGGAATTACCATCGACCCACTGGTCCAGCGCGGTGTACGGTTAAGATTGACCTTAAGAAAGCGTATGACACAGTCCGTTGGTCTTCTCTATTCTCAGTCCTTGGCAAGTTCCATTTTCCAAGGATATTTATAGAATGGATACGGGCTTGTGTCACTACGTCTAAGTTCTCTATTTTGGTCAATGGTGAAGCCCACAGTTATTTTGATGGGAAACGGGGTTTACGGCAAGGCTGTCCGATATCTCCATATCTGTTTGTTTTAATGATGGAGGTATTCGCGGTTCTTATTGATTGAGAGGAAAGGGCAGGTCGGTTTCTGCTACACCCTCAGTGTCTAGTCCCGAAGGTTACTCACCTTTGTTTTGCAGACGACCTCATGGTCTTCTTTCGAGGAGACATGGGTTCGGCTCAATCTCTAAAAGGTGTGCTAACTGGCTTTCATCGGGCGACGGGGTTGCAGGCCAACGTGCTTAAGAGTACTATCTTCTTTGCTGGTCTCTCGGCTCAAGGTCAAAGTGATATCACCACCATCCTGGAATTCGGTACTGGTTCTCTGCCTATTCGATATCTGGGATTACCTCTCATATCATCTCGTCTTACCTATAGTCATTGCATACCGCTGATCGATAAAATCAAGGGACGAATCCAATCTTGGAAGAGTCGTTTTTTATCGTTTGCGGGGCGTGTTCTTCTCATAAAGGTGGTTTTGAATAGTATGTTACTATATTGGGCAGCGGTGTTTGTTATTCCCAAAAGGGTTATGATCGACATCAACTCCATCTTTAGTAAGTTCCTTTGGTCAGGTGCTGATATGGGGTGTAAGAGAGCTCCTATTGGCTGGGAAAGCCTTTGTTACCCAACTGATGAAGGGGGCCTCGGATTTCGTAATATCGAGATGTTGTTTGAGGCGTCTAACCTTCGCCATATATGGGATCTGGTTAGTGGTAAGACGACTTTGTGGGCTGATTGGGTGAGAAATAATCTCATCAAAGATCAACACTTCTAGACTTTATCGGCCTCGAGTAAAAGTTCTTGGTGTTGGCGTCGGATTCTAGCCAGCAGACCGATGGCCCTTCGACTCATTTGCACTTCTTTGGGGGATGGTCATGATACAAAATTCTGGACTGATTTATGGCATCCTCGTGGTCTTCTATTTCATGCTTTTGAGGAGACACATAGATACGACTCTTACCTTCATTTAGATGCCCGGGTTTCTCAGTTTATCGGGCATTCAGGCTGGGTTTTCCCTACGCATGTGGCAGCTATGTTAGGGACTATTGAGGTCGAGGCTAAAGAGGTGGTGGTAGACAGCACTCTTAGAGATGAGGTGATCTCGATTGAGCTGGATTTCATTAGTATGGTCACCGGGTGGTATACCCAAACATTGCTTCATCACGTGGCTTGCCTTCCGACAACGCCTCAAAACCAGATCGCTTCTGGCTAGTTGGGGTATGCCTTTAGACTCTACTTGTGTATTCTGTGGGGGAGATGAAGAAACGGTTTTCCACTTATTCTTTGGCTGTTCGGTTACAAAGATTATATGGGAATCGTTATTACTCAAGATGGGATATCAGAGAGTATGTGCTGCAGATTTGGAAGGGGAGCTACAGTGGTGCATTAATCACTTTGGTGGGCTTTCTATTGCTGCCCGAGTGGGCCGTCTGCTTCTAAATGCCTATGTTTATCATATTTGGAAGGAGCGGAATAATAGGGTATTTAGAAGTAATGTCATGTCACCAGAGCTGATTATACACACTATTTGTGATGAAGTGAGGATCAAGCTGAATACTGTTACCAAACGGTTTGAAGATACGGAGGAGAATCGGAGAACCATCGAGCGCTGGAATCTTACTATCTCTCTCCAAAAGCCGGTTTACACCTTATGCAAATGGACTCGGCCGATGGCAGGGAGATATATGATTAATACGAATGGTGCACTGAACGAGGTGGATGCTGGGTATGGAGCCATTATTCGAGACTCGGAGGGGACTGTTGTGAGAGCAGCCACAGGTCAAGTTGATGGACAGACTATTTTCATACACGAGCTACAGGGTGTTGAGTTGGGATTGGAGTTAGCACTTAATGCCGGATTGCAGGAAGTTGAACTTGGTCTTGACTCGATGAATATCAAGTTACTTCTTGCAAAACCACATCAGAAATTACCATGGAGGGCGAGACGTTTGTGGAAGAGGGTTCAGAGGCTTCGGAGTCAATTTCGGAGTTTTCGGGTTTTTCATGTCTATAGAGAAGCCAATCAGGCTGCAGATTTCCTGTCGAAGATGAAACTCAGACCGGGGGTGACTCACTTGAATATTAGTCAACTTCTGGTGGAATTAGTCAATATCGTCATGGCGGACTCTAGAGGAACAGTGAGAATGAGGAAAGGGTGGGGCCAATGAGATGATGTAATTTGATTTCTTTGCTGTTTTTTTCTTTTTTAATTTTTCTTTCATTGTATTCGTTTCGGGCTCCTCCCGCTTATCATAATCAAAAAAACCTTTTGATATCAGATTTGCAATGGACTAGGGACAGTTCCAAAAAGCATAATTTTTAACAAATATATTCAAATGCAGAGAATTGAATTAGGGAGACTACATAAGGAGCAAGGCATAATCCACCTTCGAGGAGAAGATATATATGTAATTGATCACAGTCCATGTTATAAAATCTGTAGTTAACTAAGATGGGCTCTGAAGAAGGAATTTGAGTAAGTACATATACAAGTAGAAGATAGATATAAAAGGACTAATTAAAGAGCGAGGGATCGTCCAACTTCTATAGGCATATAAACCCACAATTTGTCACAACAAAAGAGCTCGTAGAGAAGTATTTACCGTTTATATGCAAACGCAGAAGATTGAATTATAGGGATTAGTCAAAGAATGAAGGATGATATAGCTTCTAGAGGGTGATGTACCCTTGAGATCACAATCCAAAAGAGGATTTACAATAACTATTCGAATACAGATGACTGGATTAAAGGGACTAATTAAGAAGCGAGTGATCATCCAACATCTTCAAGTACATGTACCCTTAACTGACTAATAATCCCTTTCGATTGAATTTTTGATGGACTATAGAGATCTCCTAAATTGTAGGAAATATATTCAAATGCAGAAGATAAAATAAAAGGGACTATTAAGAGAACAAGGGATGATCTGGGCAGATGTACCATTAATGAATCACAACCTTTTGGTATCACTCCAAAAAACATAATGTTCAGCAAATATATTCAAATGCAGAGGATTGAATTAAGGGGACTACATACAGAGCAAGGCATAATCCACCTTCAATGAGAACATATATCAGTAATTGATCACAGTCCATTTTATAAAATTTGTGATGAACTAAGATGGGCTCTGAAAGAGGGATTGTAGTAAGTATATATACATCTAGATGATAGAATTAAAAAAAACTAATTAAAGAGGGAGGGATCGTCCAACTTCTACAGACATATAAACTCACAATTTATCACAACAGAAGAGCTCATAGAGAAGGATTTACAGTTTATATTTAAATGCAGAAGATTGAATTATAGGAACCAATTAAGGAGCGAAGGATGATCTAGCTTCTTTAAGGTGATGTCCCCTTGATCGATCACAATCCAAAAGAGGATTTACAATAACTATTCAAATGTAGATGATTGAATTAGAGGGACTAATTAAGAGAGCAAGGAATAATCTGGGCAGATGGTAGGAAGATATATGATTAATACTGATGGTGCACTGAACGAGGTGGAAGCGGGGTATGGGGCCATTATTCGAGATTCGGAGGGGATTGTTGTCAGAGCAGCCACAGGTCAGGTTGATGGACAGACTATCTTCATACACGAGCTGCAAGGTGTTGAGTTAGGATTGGAGTTAGCACTTAGTGCCGGACTGCAGGACGTTGAACTTGGTCTTGACTCGATGAATATCAAGTTACTTCTTGCAAAACCACATCAGAGATTACCATGGAGGGCAAGGCGTTCGTGGAAGAGAGTTCAGAGGCTTCGGAGCCAATTTCGGAGTTTTCGGGTTTTTCATGTCTATAGAGAAGCCAATCAGGCTGCTGATTTCTTGTTGAAGATGAAGCTTGGACCGGGTGTAACTCACTTGAATATTAGTCAACTACCGGCGGAATTAGTCAATATTGTTAATGCGGACTCGAGAGGAACAGTGCGGATGAGGAAAGGGTGGGGCTAATGATTTGATGTAATTTTGATTTCTTTGCTGTTTTTTGAATTCTTATTCCTTTGTATTCGGTTCGGGCACCTCCCGCTTATCATTATCAAAAAAAAATTAAGAAGCGAGTGATCATCCAACGTCTTAGAGCATATGTACCCTTAATTGACTATAATCCCTTTCGATTGAATTTTCTATGGACTAGAAAGAGCTCCTCAAAATTGTAGGAAATATATATTATAATGCAGAAGGTTAAATAAGAGGAACTATCTAGAGAGCAAGGAATAATCTGGGCAGATGTACCATTTTGCTATCATATTTGCAATGGACTAAGAACAGCTCCCGAGAGCAAAATTTGCAGAAAATATATTCAAATGCAAAGGATTGAATTGGGGTGACTACATACAGAGCAAGGAATAATCCACCTTCAATGGGAAGATATATTTATAATTGATCACAGTCCATTTTATAAAATTGGTTATGAACGAAGATGGGTTCTGAAGAAGGATTTGCACCAAGTTTATATACATCCAGAAGATAGAATTAAGGGTCTACTTAAAGAGAGCGAGGGATTGTCCAACTTCTACAACTATATGCACCCACAATTTATCACGACAAAGAGCTCGTAGAGAAGGATTTACCGTTTATATTCAAATGCAGACGATTGAATTATAGGAACCAATTAAGGAGCGAAGGATGATCTAGCTTCTTTAGGGTGATGTGCCCTTGATTGATCACAATCCAAAAGAGGATTTACAATAACTATTCAAATGCAGATGATTGAATTAGAGGGACAAATTTAGAAGTGATGTGACAATAAAATGTCACATTTGGAGAGCCTAACTTAGACTAATTATTCATTTTCGAGTGTTATCAATAATATTTTATGTGTTTTTCATGTTAGGTACCTATCTTGGAGTTAGACATGAAAATCGGAATAAAGGGAACGAATTGTCACTATCATTTCATGTGCCGAAAACGAGAGAAAATGACTTCAAGCAAATCAAATTACAAGTGGAGGCAATGACGAGTCCGACGGTGAAAACGGAAGTAAATTCCGAGTTCGGACGGAGAAGATATGAAGGGAAGAAGCCAAGGTCTTTTCTTGAAGACACTCTCCTTTGTTTCTAGTTGGGAATCAAAGTCAAGCCCACAAAGAAAAGAAGAAGAAAGAAAGGAGTAGAGATTTTAGAGGCACCTCTTTAGGGTCCAAGATGAAATGGTCTAAAGACTTAGTCAAACTTTGACTAAGTCAAGGGTTTGACTCAAGTTTGAGAAAGGGGTCAAAGGCTACTATTCATCTTCTTCATCATTCATCAAAGGGCAACCAAGCAAGAAGAGAGAGAAGAAGGAGGTAGGGCTTGTTCTTCTAGGGTTTTTGGTTCTTGAAGTTGGAAACTTGAAGGAAGAGAGAGAAAAGAGAGAAGGAAGGAGCTGTTGCCGGCCAAAGCTTGGCCGGCCAGCACTCAAGGCCGGCCAAGCCTAGGCCGGTACAGCAGCAAATATGGGCTGGCACGCGAGGAGGAGCAGCTCGGGCTGCACATCTCACGGGAACAGCAGCTGCAGCCCGAGCAGCTGCAGCCCGAGCAGCTGCAGCCGAGCAGCACCATTAAAGCACGGGACAGAAGCTCCTCATATGCTCGGAGCTGCTGTTCGCTTCACGAGAAGCTTGCTCGGAGCATGGAGGACGCGACCGCAGGGACGTGCTCGGCATGGAGGACGCGGCTGCAGAGCTAGGGACCCGGATTTGGCCGGATACCATGGTTTTTGAACGGACTTCTTCCCTTTCTTTGGCCGGATTATTCTAGGTTTTCCGGCCATCTTCTTGGCCGGAAAACTTAGGGTTTTTACTCCCCATCATCTTAGCTTGCTTCTCATATGAATTGATTTGATATGTGAGTTGAAATTTGTAGAGAGAGAAAGCTAGAGTTAGCTTTAATGGAAGTTGTGTTTTAAATGGAGAAGATGATGGTGGTCGCTATGGGGAACCCTGAAAATTGCTAAGGGGAGATCGGCTGCACCTTAAAGACTCATATTTTCCGACGATCTTAGCCTCGAACCAACATCGAAAAAGGGGGATTCTCTCACCATTTCCTTTCCATTTCTTATTGAATCACCATGTTTAGCTAACTTTAGTTTGTCGATTATATGAGATGGAATGTGATGAATTCGTGACTATGTTTAATATGATTTGATGTTTTGATTATAAATTGATGTTCATTTATTTCGATTATCATTTTGATCGTATTTTCATCTGTCTTGTCAAGCACTTCGCATAGTTAATAGACGAAACGAAGTATTCGATATCGATCGGAATCTAAGTCATAATTTCATGTGTCTTGTCATGCACTTCACATGTTAGGCGACTAGACGACACTTTCGATGACTCGGGATTAACCGATTTAGACGTTTGTTTGACTAAGTATGATCTCCGGATATACATAGTACTTAGAGACATCTACTTTAGGAGTCGAATATCGATTGTACCTCGACACATCAAATCGGACTACACATAGTCGTAGGTTTATCATTATGGATTCCCGGACTTCGACACCTCTCTCAGTTATTTATCTCCCGACTCTTGTTGCCTCCCGACTCTTGTTTCTCCGACACTTCTCTCGAATCTCCCTCGCCCGTTTACTTTTATCGTTTAATTAGTTTATTTGTTTTCTTTATTGCTTATTCAATCAAAACCCTCGTTTACCTTTGTTTTTCTCCTTTTAGTCTAAGTTAGCTTTTAATATCTAGACCGAGGGATAAGACCCTTCGATATCCAAATTGCCTTCCTATCCTTGGATCGATCCCGGCTTTGCCGGATTACTACTTGATACCTCCGCTTGGGTGTGTAACCTTTTCGGGTGCATCAAGTTTTTGGCGCCGCTGCCGGGGATAGATTTAGTAGTTAGGATATCGTTTGTTTGTTTTGTTCATTAGTTTAGTGTTATTTGTTTCTTAGACGTTTTTAATTTATTTGTTTTTTTTTAGTTTCTTATCTTTTTTCTTTTTAGGCACCGTTACAAGAAAAGAGCCAAAAGTTACATAAAGGCGAAGGAAAAGGAAGGAATCGAGAAGCTTAAGAATAAAGGCGAACGAAACGAGAGGAGCACTCGATAGTATCGCATTCTATCTCATCCTTTTTACTTGTGTGTGATTGTTTAGTATATAAGTGTTAGCTCTCATTTTGTGATTGTGTGTTAGTATCCTTGAACATCGTGAGATCATGGCAAGTTGGTCATTTGATGAGAATGACCTTATGCGAACCCTTTCCAACACTAGTCGACCATCTACAAGTCATCAGGACTACTCAAATTTATATAGGAATGTTACGACTAGTGATAGGAATAGGCGAGTTGAGTCTGACCGACCTAGGATGACCATGGGTGAATATCGACGAATGTATGGAGTCGGTCAGACTCGTGATGGATATGGTCTTAGGGATTATGAGCATGAGGGTAACCAACCCCGTAGCAGTCTTCGAGACAATCGACAAGAATTTGGGATGACCACACCTTCATGTATGAATTTGTCATTTGATGATAACCGTAGTTCCATTAGTATTGATCGACCATGTCGAAGTCTTCGTGACTATCGACAAGCATATATGAATGGTTCACTTAGGGATGACAATTCCCGACTCGATGATTTCACTTAAAGAGTCGAGTCTAGGTATCTACATGAAGGTAGTGAAGAAAGGACCATGGAGACCATTAGCCCGGTTTGTGCTATTTGTGCAAGCTTAGACCATTTGACCGAGTATTGTCCCATGATCCGTGTTCCGCGAGAGTCTTCGTCTAGTTATACTCATGTGCCTTATTACGAGGAGATGTCTGAAGATACTCTCCAAGCAATTTTAGAGTACCAAACTAGATTTAATCGAGATATAACGGAGATCACGGAACGGATTCTCAAAATTGTTGATAGACTTGAATCAGAGCCTATCGTCGACGAGGAAGGGGTTTGCGCACCCCAAACTCAAGAAGAGACTATGATTGATGGTGAGGGTAATACACCTAACTCTGGTCTTAAGTTAAATGTCGAAGAAGCTCTTGATAGACCCTTAGAGCATGAATTGACCAACGAACCTTATTGCTCAATCCCTCGACCACTGTCATCTCACCATGATCCGACTACATTAGATTTTAATGTTCAGGATGATAGCTCTACGAGCAAGTTTGGGGATCACAAAATGTTGAACTTTCCAATTTTTAGCACATGTGATTATTTGGATGGGTTATGTAGAATGGAAGGTGTTATAACTGACTTTGAGGCTCCCGATGCCTTTAAGGATGTCGATAACATAGTAGTTGAAGAGATAGCGGATAGCTTGTTGGATTATTTACCTAAGGAAATTATGGACCTTGACTTGGTCCCCGAGTCTATTGCCTTACCCTTAGAGTCTAGTTCGGCCTTCCACATGATCTCAGACTCGGTTGTTGACCCCTTTTGGGACACTTCGGACGTCTTCCCTAGCATGTCTAGGGACTTAGTGGATGTTTTATCCACTAAGCTTGAGTTTGACTTTTTACCTGCGATTGACTTCCTGGCCCTTCATTTGTATGTCGATCCTTTTGACGACTTCTTAGTCGTCGCCCCTAGCATTCATGCTTACTTAGTGGACCGTGCATCCACTAAGTTTGGGGATGGCTTCTTTTTGCTTTTCGTCTCACTTGCACGTTATAGCTTGTATATATTTGTGAGACGATTACCATGTGTATATAGTTTTCTTTGGGTTGACCCCCAAATCTTCCGTCTTTTATTATATAATCGTTAGGTCGATTGAGATGGGCCTTGATGTTTGTGGGTATCATCTCTGGAAACCCTCCGCGAGACATAACTCGTGCTCTTGTGTGAAAACAAGAGAATCAAAGGCTAATTGCATAGCTCAATGTAATCGTGTATACCCGCGTTAGTGGTAGAGTTCTATATGGTCATGTTTTTATGTGCTTCATTCTCATTATATTTTTGGATATTTTAGGAGCATTTCTTATATGTTTTATTTCTAAGGCGTGGTTTGTTCCAAGTTTGGGGATGGCGTGAGCTTGGCATTACTTGGAACCTCGTTATACATGAGCCTTGGTAGTATCATCTTTTATCTCCTTCGGTTATGGTAATATCTCTCCACTCTTCTCTTTAAATTGATGTGCCTTTTTATCTTTTGGTGAGTGTATGCTTAGAACATTGAGGACAATGTTAGTTTTAAGTTTGGGGATGCGGGATATGACCATAACCAATGCATGACCATGGGTTTCAAAGACAAAAGGGTTCAAACTAGCCAAAATTTGAAAATTTTTGAACATTTTGAGTAGATTTGCATGTGATTATAGTGATAGTTTTAAGAATGTTGATGCATATGTATCGAGTTGATGGGTTTTGTGATTGCTAATGGTCTTTGCATGAAAGTCGAGTCTTTAAGTGTTTGTGTTATACTATGGGAGTAACATCTTAGAGAAGAAGAAACATCTCTAAGAGACCTAGAGTAGTCATTAGTGGAGACTTAACCCATGTGAGAGCTCAAAGCATAAATTGTCCTTCGAGTGTACTCTTCCGCGCTAACTCCGAGTAGAATGAAGAGCTACTCAACCTCGTAACTATTAAAAGAGCTCATTTGATCTCGTGTGCTCAACTTCCTTAGCCACTAAGAGTGACATTAGGATAGCGAATTAATCTTGCCCTTGTAGTCCATGAAACCCAATGAGAATGCCAACTAGAGGAAGGCGGATACTCCATCACCATCCATCATCTTATATCCCGAGAATGAAGACATGAGAAGAAAGAATGAAGAATGTCAAAAGCAAGTATGAAATGAAAAGTTGATTGCAAGAATAGAGTCATGTGTGTTGTATTTTGTTTTGGTTGATTGTATTTGTGTTATGAAAAAGGAAAAAAAAAGTGAAAAAGCGAAAAAAAGTGATGAAAAAAACAAAAGAAGAAGAAAGAGAAATGAAATAAAGTGGTTTATGTGTATGTTTGAGCATGTTAGCTCTTTTGTGTGAGTGATGTGATTGTATATATGTGTGTTTGTGTATATGTTCATGAATAAGTATTCGAAGCAAGAAACGAATGTGGAAGTGCTTAAGAGGTTCAATCATGAAGAGTTCGACATTCTCGGGAATCCTCCATCGTTATCCATCTCTAGTATCCGTTAACCTTTGGAAGGCATTCTTAGAGGGTATAATGGGTGAGAAGGGTGAGTGAGCTTCCCCACTCTGTTTAGTGGCTAATTCCTTTTCGAAGATCATTCGTTCCAAAATGTTGTCCTCACCCCTTTTTATGTGTTGAGTCCATGTTAGTGATCACACTCACACATACGAGCGAACCATTCTTGAGTGATTTCATATTTGGAGTGTATGCCCGTGAGGCCGAAGTCGAGGCGAAATGTACTAACTTAGGAATCAAGGTTTTGTGACTTCGGAACATAGATGTTGCTCATTATGGTATGACACTAGCACTTTAGGGTAAGATCATTAGTGAAGGGGCCTTTAGCTTTTACAAAAACTTATTTACTTGATTCATTATGTGTTGACATGCTTAAACCCCTTACTATGTGAACTATGCTTATCTATGATTTGGATGTTGGACCCTTGTGTCTCATGAGACTCGATGTTTGTGGGTGTCATCTATGGAAACCCTCACGAGACGACACTCGTCCTTTAGGGGCAACCTAGGGGTTTAAAGGCTTGTTGCATACGCTAAATGCAACCGGGATGCCTCCGAAAGTGAGTTAGGCTTTTATTTTGTTTTATTTGCTCAAGGACTAGCAAAGTTTAAGTTTGGGGATCTTGATGTGACAATAAAATGTCACATTTGGAGAGCCTAACTTACACTAATTATTCATTTTCGAGTGTTATCAATAATATTTTATGTGTTTTTCATGTTAGGTACCTATTTTGGAGTTAGACATAAAAATGGGAATAAAGGGAACGAATTGTCACTATCATTTTAATGTGCCGAAAACGAGAGAAAATGACTTCAAGCAAATCAAATTACAAGTGGAGGCAATGACGACTCCGACGGTGAAAACAGAAGTCAATTCCGAGTTCGGACGAAGAAGATATGAAAGGAAGAAGCCAAGGTCTTTTCTTGAAGGCACTCTCCTTTGTTTCTAGTTGGGAATCAAAGTCAAGCCCACAAAGAAAAGAAGAAGAAAGAAAGGAGTAGAGATTTTAGAGGCACCTCTTTAGGGTTCAAGATGAAATGGTCTAAAGACTTAGTCAAACTTTGACTAAGTCTAGGGTTTGACTCAAGTTTGAGAAAGGGGTCAAAGGCTACTATTCATCTTCTTCATCATTCATCAAAGGGCAACCAAGCAAGAAGAGAGAGAAGAAGGAGGTAGGGCTTGTTCTTCTAGGGTTTTTGGTTCTTGAAGTTGGAAACTTGAAGGAAGAGAGAGAAAAGAGAGAAGGAAGGAGCTGTTGCCAGCCAAAGCTTGGCCGGCCAGCACTCAAGGCCGGCCAAGCCTAGGCCGGTACAGCAGCAAGTACGGGCTGGCACGCGAGGAGGAGCAGCTCGGGCTGCACATCTCACGGGAACAGCAGCTGCAGCCCGAGCAGCTGCAGCCGAGCAGCACCATTAAAGCACGGGACAGAAGCTCCTCATATGCTCGGAGCTGTTGTTCGCTTCACGAGACGCTTGCTCGGAGCATGGAGGACGCGGCTGCAGAGCTAGGGACCCGGATTTGGCCGGATACCATGGTTTTTTACCGAACTTCTTCCCTTTCTTTGGCCGGATTATTCTAGGTTTTCCGGCCATCTTCTTGGCCGGAAAACTTAGGGTTTTTACTCCCCATCATCTTGGCTTGCTTCTCATATGAATTGATTTGATATTTGAGTAGAAATTTGTAGAGAGAGAAAGCTAGGGTTAGCTTTAATGGAGGTTGTGTTCTAAATGGAGAAGATGATGGTGGTCGCTATGGGGAACCCTGAAAATTGCTAAGGGGAGACCGGCTGCACCTTAAAGACTCATATTTTCCGACGATCTTAGCCTCGAACCAACATCGAAAAAGGGGGATTTTCTCACCATTTCCTTTCCATTTCTTATTGAATCACCATGTTTAGCTAACTTTAGTTTGTCGATTATATGAGATGGAATGTGATGAATTCGTGACTATGTTTAATATGATTTGATGTTTTGATTATAAATTGATGTTTATTTATTTCGATTATCGTTTTGATCGTATTTTCATGTGTCTTGTCAAGCACTTCGCATAGTTAATAGACGAAACGAAGTATTCGATATCGATCGGAATCTAAGTCATAATTTCATGTGTCTTGTCATGCACTTCACATAGTTAGGCGACTAGACGACACTTTCGATGACTCGGGATTAACCGATTTAGACGTTTTTTTTTTTTTGCAGAAATCAGCAGGGATTAAGGGACCCTGACCCATTTATTGAACTAAAAGATCAAAACAATCATCCCTCATTATAACAACTATAATGAGACTCAAAACAGCCACAAATCAAAGCTATTAGATAAACCTAACAGCACACAAACTAACAAAATCAACAAAGTAACAATAGGCCAGCAACCAAAAAGAAGTGACCAGCAACAGACCAGCCACCCAGCAACCTATCTCACTCTTTGGCGCACAGCTCCCTGCTGCTCCTCCATGATCAATCTCTGAAGCTCCATACCAAGGTCTAAAGGACCAAGCTCCTCATCCCCATGAATAGGTCTATGACTAGCCAGCCAATCAGCAACCTGGTTAGTCTCACGAAATACATGAATAGTGTTACAATAAGTCAGCTGCCCCATCAATTTCCTAATCTTAGCAACCAAAAACTTTGACTGCCATGGAGGAGCCAAGTTACTGTTAGTAAGCAGATGATACACCATCTTTGAATCAGTAGCAACAACCAACTTATCACAGCCATACTTAATAGCTAGCAGGAGCCCTCTTTCCACCCCCTGAAGCTCATGGTGCACTACAGACACAGGATCAGCAGCACCATGAGCAGCAGCAAGTACCTGACCTCTATGGTCCCTCATAACACAACCATAACCTGCTGAATCCCTGCAAAAGGAGCCATCAACATTGAGCATAACAAACCCAATAGCAGGCTTTTTCCATTCACACAAAGTAACAGCAGCAACAGCAAACTCAAAAGTTAGATTAAAGTTGAGGGCAACCCTCCTGCTCCTCTGGTTATCTTTTGCCTTAACCTTCAACCCAGTACACTTCATCCTGATGTCTGCTACAATTCTTCTCAAGACTTCCCTCTCTGATTCAACTTTACCAGTAAAGACCCTCCTATTCCTCTCAAGCCAAATATGATAGACATAGGCATTAAAGGCCAATTTACCAACAAGAGCAACCATATCCTTACCAGCAAAAAGCTTGACTAACCAGGCCACTTCTTGAGTCCAACCAGACTTAGATATCTTAGAAACAGCAAGAAGTTCCAAAATAGACTTCCAAACAACACAAGAAAAGCTGCAAGAGAAAAGAAGATGAAAATCATCCTCCACATAACAAGCACATAAAACACAAGTATTGTCAGGAGTAACACCCCACTTGTGAAGCTTATCCTTGGTCTTCAAGGCCCTTCTCATAGCTACCCAAGTGATAAAACTTTGCCTAGGTATGTTATGGGAAAACCACACAATATCACACCAAGGAACAACTTCTTCTTTCCTTCTAATGGCCTCATAAGTTTCTTTAAGAGTAAAGGTGCCAGATTTACCTGCAGTCCACACTCTCTCATCATCAAAACCAACCTGAATACCCACCTCAGGTAATCTATCCAAAATCTCAACCAAAGCTCCTTGAAGCATATGAGGAACAGCCCATTCACCATTAGAGATACAGACACTGACCTTAGCTGAAGCATTAAGCCTGCTATCAAGCCTAAAGAAAGGGTCCAAGAAAGAATAAAGAACACCCAAGGGGTGCCACACATCAAACCAGAAATCAGTGCTCTCACCATTGCCTATAAGGACCTTGGCAAGGTGAAGACCTTGTTCTCTGCAATGCAATATACATCTCCAACTCCATGAAGAGTCCTGAGGAACCTTCATGACCCAAAAGTCATTCCCTGAAATCAAATTGGCCTTAACCCAGGAAACCCACAAAGTATCCTTACCAATGAACAGCTCCCATATATGTCTCAGGGTAGCAGCAGTATTAAGTGTCAATAAATCCCTAAGGTTCAAACCACCTTCTTTATAGGGCAGACACACCACATTCCTACTTACAGTAGCCCTCTTAGCTTTCAAATCAGTACCAGCCCAAAGGAAATTATGAATGATAGAAGAAAGCTCTTGAAAGACCCTCTTAGGCAAAACAAAAGAGCTAATCCAAAACATAACCATACCATTGATAACAGAAGTAATAAGAGTAACTCTACCAGCATATGAAAGGAATTTAGACTTCCAAGATTGTACCTTCTTAAGCACCCTATCAAGCAAGGGCTGGCAATCAGCATAGGTCAATCTAGAAGAGAGCAAGGGAACTCCAAGGTATCTTACTGGCAAGGCAGCTACATCAAAACCCAACACAACCTTGATAACCTCAAGAGTGCCAGCATCCACACCACCAGCAAAAATAGAGCTCTTCATGTGATTAGCTTTCAATCCAGTACAAAAGGTAAAGCTTTCCAAAGCACCAGCCAAAGCACTAGCAGACTCCACATCCCCTTTGAGAAAGACCAAAAGATCATCTGCAAAACTAAGATGAGTAATAATAGGACTAGAACACTTAGGATGCAAATGAAAACTACCATCCCCAACCTTCTGCAGCAGGAAAATATTAAGGACCTCCATAACCATCACAAAAAGGTAAGGAGACATAGGACACCCCTGTCTCAATCCCCTTTTCCCCCTGAAATAGCCAAAAGAACTCCCATTCACCATAATAGAAAACCTGGAAGTAGAAACACAGATCCTAACCCAATGGACAAACTCCATAGGAAATCCAAAAAGCTGCATAATCTTGAAAATGGCTTCCCACTCAACTGTATCATAAGCTTTCTGAAGATCAATCTTCACAGCACACCTAGGAGGGCCTCTACCCCTGTGATAGTTCCTGGTAAGCTCATGAGCTAAAAGGATGTTATCCTGAATAGCTCTCTCAGCAATAAAAGCAGATTGACAAGGACTAATCAACTCAAAAATCACCCTCTTCATCCTCAAAGTGAGAATCTTTGTAATGCATTTATAAATAACATTACAACAAGAAATAGGCCTAAAATCAGTTACCCTAGATGCATTAGGAACCTTAGGAACCAAGGTAACTAAGGTAGAGTTTACCTCACCAAGCAGCTTTCCAGAAGAGAAGACCCTAGCCACAGCCTCACAGAAATCATCTCCCACAATATTCCAACAACACTTAAAGAAATGAGATGAAAATCCATCTGGCCCAGGGGCTTTATCTGACCCAATAGTAGATAGAGCATAAACAATCTCTTCTCTAGTCACTTTATCAATCAAACCAGCAGCCTGGTCACTAGAAAGAGCATGAGCAAACTTCACCCCTTCCAGCCTCTCATGAAAGTCAACATCAAGAGAGACACCAAACATGTTCTGATAGAAATCCACACATTCAGAAGCCACCTCATGACAAAGAGATAATTTCTCACCAGCCCCATTAAAGAGAAAAGGAATATTATTCCTGGATCTTCTCTCTTTCATGGAACTATGAAAAAACTTAGTATTTCCATCCCCAAGCTGAATCTTTTGAACTCTAGACTTTTGTTTCATCATAGCTTCCTCAGTCCTTGCCAATCTAACATAAGTGCCAACAGCCTCCCTCTCAGCCTCCCTCACCTGATAATCACCTGGCTCAGAATGAAGGAGAGACTGCATCATATCCATAGACTCCCTAGCCTCCTGAACCTGCAAAGAAAAGTTATGAAACCTAGCTCTCTTCCACTCATTCAGGACAGACTTAACCTTTTTTAATTTGCACACCAGTCTATACATTGGGTTACCCATCACTTCCATGCTCCAAGCATTCTTCACTAACTCCATAAACCCTTCCTCCTCTACCCAACAGTTAAAGAATTTAAAGGGTCTAGGACCAGCACCACCCTTCTCAAGAAGAGACACAACACAAGGACAATGATCTGAAACACCATGATTTAGAAACTCAGCCCTTGCATTAGGAAAGCCAGACACCCATTCAATATTAACCAATACTCTGTCTAGCTTTTCTCCTATATGCCCATCACCACTCTGTCCATTAGACCAAGTAAAAAAATTACCAGAATAAGGACAATCAAACAAATGAGCATCCCAAATACAGTCCCTGAAATCAACAGTATCACAAGGCCTAACAGCAGCCCCACCTATCTTATCTCCAGCCTCTAAGAGTGAATTAAAATCTCCCATGACTATCCAGGCCAAATCATAATTCCTGGCTACCATTCTTATCTCATTCCAAAGTCTTCTCCTGGAAATCCCATCATTATGGGCATACACAATACTCAGAAGAAAAGACCTACCATCCTTCATAGTTAACATAGCAGTAACCATCTGATCAGATAAAGAAATAACATATAACCCTATCTGAGAACCATCCCATAATAGCCAAATCCTGCCTGTCCTATCCCATTCATAATTAGCAACCCAATTCCAAGTAGGCAACAATCTTCTTCTAACAACATCCTTATTATCCATATCCACATGAGTTTCAATCACACCACAAACACACACATTATTAGTCCTAATAAGATGAATGATTTCTCTAGTTTTCAAGGTATCATTCAAACCTCTAATATTCCAGCAAGCTAAATTATCCATGAGAGTCACTAGGAAAGGAAGACTTACCTCTACCTCTATTAGCTCTCTTGCCACCACCAGCTTTGCCTTCAAACACTCTAATACCACTGCCTACTGGACCAACCAAAAGAGGAGCAGCAACAGCCAAGGGCTCCTTGATTACATCAGACCCCTCCAAGTGAACACTTCTATCTTCTGCATCCCCATTTTCCTCATTGCAAGATAATGGTACCAATGCCAGAGACCCATCAGTAAACATACCACCACCCCTACTCAACTCATCATTAAACCCTCTCATAGGACAACCATCAAAAACAAAGTTCTCAGAATCAGGAGGACTTGCACCCCTATTCATGGCCTTTCTCTTTCCAGAATGTCTACCTTTTACCTCAGTCCACTCTTCTTCAACCATAGCAGTATCATTATTCTCTTTACTACCAGAGGATTCACCAGACTCCTTACCCATCTTCCCAACAGTATCATCTTTAACCACCTTAGGTATCCACACCTGTTGAACAGGACTGGTAACTTTGATACACTTAGCTGTGGAGTGTCCTAACAGAGCACACTTAGAACAAAAGAGAGGTTTCCAATTATACTCCACAACAACATCCACATCCCTCTCACCATTTAGAAACACAGGAATGATTTTAGGTAATTCCTTATCAAGACTAACTTCAACACATACCCTGGCATAGGCCATCCTAGCCTGGGTAGCAGTAGGACCATCAAGAAAAAGAGGTTTCCCAATCCAACTAGCCAAAGACTGCAATCCCTCCTCATCCCATAACACAATAGGGACATTCCTCAAATTGACCCAAATAGGGATAGTCTTAAAGCTAGTCATCTCCCTTTCAATATTAAGACTCCAAGGCCTCACTATAAATATCCTATTAGCAATGGTAATAGGCTCATGCTCCAAAATACGAATTCTGTCTTCCTCAAGGTCTGGTTTAATAATAAAGACACTATCCCCATGAATAGTGATAGACACAGTACCCTTTGGCCTCCAAACATTCAGCAAATTCCTCCTAACAACCTCAAAAGACAATCGACCACCAATGAAACTACCCACAACCCACCTCTCACACTCACTAATCCGAGTCTGTAGATTGGGAGTAACAAAATTTACACCTCTCACACCATTAATCTCAGTAGGGGGAACATAAGATAGAGGCTTCCTACCTGGAACATTGTGTCGAGCAAACAAACTAGCCCAGTTAGTAGTAGAATGCCCATTGTCACCATCACCTCTCTGGTTTGAAGGAATTTCTGTTTGAGGTCTTTCATCAAACACCTTACGAGCACCAAACCGAAAGGAAGAACCCATACCAGAAGTACCAGAAGAAGGATTCGCAGGAGTACCAAGAGCAGGATTAACCACCTCTCTGGTTAATCCTGCTCTTGGTACTCCTACGAATCCTACTTCTGGTGCTTCTGGTATGGGTTCTTCTTTTAGGTTTGGTGCTCGTAAAGTGTTTGATGAAAGACCTCAAACAGAAATCCCTTCAAACCAGAGAGGTGATGGTGACAATGGGCATTCTACTACTAACTGGGCTAGTTTGTTTGCTCGACACAATGTTCCAGGTAGGAAGCCTCTATCTTATGTTCCCCCTACTGAGATTAATGGTGTGAGAGGTGTACATTTTGTTACTCCCAATCTACAGACTCGGATTAGTGAGTGTGAGAGGTGGGTTGTGGGTAGTTTCATTGGTGGTCGATTGTCTTTTGAGGTTGTTAGGAGGAATTTGCTGAATGTTTGGAGGCCAAAGGGTACTGTGTCTATTACTATTCATGGGGATAGTGTCTTTATTTTAAACCTGACCTTGAGGAAGACAGAATTCGTATTTTGGAGCATGAGCCTATTACTATTGCTAATAGGATATTTATAGTGAGGCCTTGGAGTCTTAACATTGAAAGGGAGATGGCTAGCTTTAAGACTATCCCTATTTGGGTCAATTTGAGGAATGTACCTATTGTGTTATGGGATGAGGAGGGACTGCAGTCATTGGCTAGCTGGATTGGGAAACCTCTTTTCCTTGATGGTCCTACTGCTACCCAGGCTAGGATGGCCTATGCCAGGGTATGTGTTGAAGTTAGTCTTGATAAGGAATTACCTAAAATCATTCCTGTGTTTCTAAATGGTGTGAGGGATGTGGATGTTGTAGTGGAGTATAATTGGAAACCTCTCTTTTGCTCTAAATGTGCTGTGTTAGGACACTCCACAGCTAAGTGTATCAAAGTTGCCAGTCCTGTTCAACAGGTGTGGATACCTAAGGAGGTTAAAGATGATACTGTTGGGAAGATGGGTAAGGAGTCTGGTGAATCTTCTGGTAGTAAAGAGAATAATGATACTGCTATGGTAGAAGAAGAGTGGACTGAGGTAAAGGGTAGACATTCTGGCAAGAGAAAGGCCATGAATAGGGGTGCTAGTCCTCCTGATTCTGAGAAATTTGTTTTTGATGGTTGTCCTATGAGAGGGTTTAATGATGAGTTGAGTAGGGGTGGTGGTATGTTTGCTGATGGGTCTCTGGCATTGGTACCATTATCTAGCAATGAGGCAAATGGGGATGCAGAAGATAGAAGTATTCACTTGGATGGGTCTGATGTAATCAAGGAACCATTGGTTGTTGCTGCTCCTCTTTTGGTTGGTCCAGTAGGCAGTGGTATTAGAGTGTTTGAAGGAAAAGCTGGTGGTGGTAAGAGAGCTAATAGAGGTAGAGGTAAGTCTTCCTTTCCTAGTGACTCTCATGGATAATTTAGCTTGCTGGAATATTAGAGGTTTGAATGATGCCTTGAAAACTAGAGAAATCATTCATCTTATTAGGACTAATAATGTGTGTGTTTGTGGTGTGATTGAAACTCATGTTGATATGGATAATAAGGATGTTGTTAGAAGAAGATTGTTGCCTACTTGGAATTGGGCTGCCAATTATGAATGGGATAGGACAGGCAGGATTTGGCTCTTATGGGATGGTTCTCAGATAGGGTTATATGTTATTTCTTTATCTGATCAGATGATCACTGCTATGTTAACTATGAAGGATGGTAGGTCTTTTCTTCTGAGTATTGTGTATGCCCATAATGATGGGATTTCCAGGAGAAGACTTTGGAATGAGATAAGAATGGTAGCCAGGAATTATGATTTGGCCTGGATAGTCATGGATGACTTTAATTCAGTTTTAGAGGCTGGAGATAAGATAGGTGGGGCTGCTGTTAGGCCTTGTGATACTGTTGATTTCAGGGACTGTATTTGGGATGCTCATTTGTTTGATTGTCCTTATTCTGGTAATTTTTTTACTTGGTCTAATGGACAGAGTGGTGATGGGCATATAGGAGAAAAGCTGGACAGAGTATTGGTTAATATTGAATGGGTGTCTGGCTTTCCTAATGCAAGGGTTGAGTTTCTAAATCATGGTGTTTCAGATCATTGTCCTTGTGTTGTGTCTCTTCTTGAGAAGGGTGGTGCTGGTCCTAGACCCTTCAAATTCTTTAACTGTTGGGTTGAGGAGGAAGGGTTTATGGAGTTAGTGAAGAATGCTTGGAGCATGGAAGTGATGGGCAACCCAATGTATAGACTGGTGTGCAAATTAAAAAAGGTTAAGTCTGTCATGAATGAGTGGAAGAGAGCTAGGTTTCATAACTTTTCTTTGCAGGTTCAGGAGGCTAGGGAGTCTATGGATATGATGCAGTCTCTCCTTCATTCTGAGCCAGGTGATTATCAGGTGAGGGAGGCTGAGAGGGAGGCTGTTGGCACTTATGTTAGATTGGCAAGGACTGAGGAAGCCATGATGAAACAAAAGTCTAGAGTTCAAAAGATTCAGCTTGGGGATGGAAATACTAAGTTTTTTCATAGTTCCATGAAAGAGAGAAGATCCAGGAATAATATTCCTTTTCTCTTTAATGGGGCTGGTGAGAAATTATCTCTTTGTCAAGAGGTGGCTTCTGAGTGTGTGGATTTCTATCAGAATATGTTTGGTGTATCTCTTGATGTTGACTTTCATGAGAGGCTGGAGGGGGTGAAGTTTGCTCATGCTCTTTCTAGTGACCAGGCTGCTTGTTTGATTGATAAAGTGACTAGAGAAGAGATTGTTTATGCCCTATCTACTATTGGGTCAGATAAAGCCCCTGGGCCAGATGGATTTTCATCTTATTTCTTTAAGTGTTGTTGGAATATTGTGGGAGATGATTTCTGTGAGGCTGTGGCTAGGGTCTTCTCTTCTGGAAAGCTGCTTGGTGAGGTAAACTCTACCTTAGTAACCTTGGTTCTTAAGGTTCCTAATGCTTCTAGGGTAACTGATTTTAGGCCTATTTCTTGTTGTAATGTTATTTATAAATACATTACAAAGATTCTCACTTTGAGGATGAAGAGGGTGATTTTTGAGTTGATAAGTCCTTGTCAATCTGCTTTTATTGCTGAAAGAGCTATACAGGATAACATCCTTTTAGCTCATGAGCTTACCAGGAACTATCACAGGGGTAGAGGCCCTCCTAGGTGTGCTGTGAAGATTGATCTTCAGAAAGCTTATGACACAGTTGAATGGGAAGCTATTTTCAAGATTATGCAGCTTTTTGGGTTTCCTATGGAGTTTGTCCATTGGGTTAGGATCTGTGTTTCTACTTCCAGGTTTTCTATTATGGTGAATGGGAGTTCTTTTGGCTATTTCAGGGGGAAGAGGGGCTTGAGACAGGGGTGTCCTATGTCTCCTTACCTTTTTGTGATGGTTATGGAGGTCCTTAATGTTTTAAGGTTGGGGATGGTAGTTTTCATTTGCATCCTAAGTGTTCTAGTCCTATTATTACTCATCTTAGTTTTGCAGATGATCTTTTGGTCTTTCTTAAAGGGGATGTGGAGTCTGCTAATGCTTTGGCTGGTGCTTTGGAGAGCTTTACCTTATGCACTGGATTGAAAGCTAATCACATGAAGAGCTCTATTTTTGCTGGTGGTGTGGATGCTGGCACCCTTGAGGTTATCAAGGTTGTGTTGGGTTTTGATGTAGCTGCCTTGCCAGTTAGATATCTTGGAGTTCCCTTGCTCTCTTCTAGATTGACCTATGCTGATTGCCAGCCCTTGCTTGATAGGGTGCTTAAGAAGGTACAATCTTGGAAGTCTAAATTCCTTTCATATGCTGGTAGGGTTACTCTTATTACTTCTGTTATCAATGGCATGGTTATGTTTTGGATTAGTTCTTTTGTTTTGCCTAAGAGGGTCTTTCAATAGCTTTCCTCTATCATTCATAATTTCCTTTGGGCTGGTACTGATTTGAAAGCTAAGAGGGCTACTGTTAGTAGGAATGTGGTGTGTCTGCCCTATAAAGAAGGTGGTTTGAACCTTAGGGATTTATTGACTCTTAATACTGCTGCTACCCTGAGACATATATGGGAGCTGTTCATTGGTAAGGATACTTTGTGGGTTTCCTGGGTAAAGGCCAATTTGATTTCAGGGAATGACTTTTGGGTCATGAAGGTTCCTCAGGACTCTTCATGGAGTTGGAGATGTATATTGAATTGCAGAGAACAAGGTCTTAACCTTGCCAAGGTTCTTATAGGCAATGGTAAGAGCACTGATTTCTGGTTTGATGTGTGGCACCCCTTGGGTGTTCTTTATTCTTTCTTGGACCCTTTCTTTAGGCTTGATAGCAGGCTTAATGCTTCAGCTAAGGTCAGTGTTTGTATCTCTAATGGTGAATGGGCTGTTCCTTATATGCTTCAAGGAGCTTTGTTTGAGATTTTGGATAGATTACCTGAGGTGGGTATTCAGGTTGGTTTTGATGATGAGAGAGTGTGGACTGCAGGTAAATCTGGCATCTTTACTCTTAAAGAAACTTATGAGGCCATTAGAAGGAAAGAAGAAGTTGTTCCTTGGTGTGATATTGTGTGGTTTTCTCATAACATACCTAGGCAAAGTTTTATCACCTGGGTAGCTATGAGAAGGGCCTTGAAGACCAAGGATAAGCTTCACAAGTGGGGTGTTATTCCTGACAATACTTGTGTACTATGTGCTTGTTATGTGGAGGATGATTTTCATCTTCTTTTCTCTTGCAACTTTTCTTGTGTTGTTTGGAAGTCTATTTTGGAACTTCTTGCTGTTTCTAAGCTATCTAAGTCTGATTGGACTCAAGAAGTGGCCTGGTTAGTCAAGCTATTTGCTGGTAAGGATATGGTTGCTCTTGTTGGTAAATTGGCCTTTAATGCCTATGTATATCATATTTGGCTTGAGAGGAATAGGAGGGTCTTTATTGGTAAAGCTGAATCAGAGAGGGAAGTCTTGAGGAGAATTGTAGCAGATATCAGGATGAAGTGTTCTGGGTAGAAGGTTAAGGCAAAAGATAATCAGAGGAGCAGGAGGGTTGCTCTCAACTTTAATCTAACTTTTGAATTTGCTGTTGCTGCTGTTACATTGTGTGAATGGAAAAAAGCCTGCTGTTGGGTTTGTTATGCTCAATGTTGATGGCTCCTTTTGCAGGGATTCAGCAGGTTATGGTTGTGTTATGAGGGACCATAGAGGTCAGGTACTTGCTGCTGCTCATGGTGCTGCTGATCCTGTGTCTGTAGTGCACCATGAGCTTCAGGGGGTGGAAAGAGGGCTCCTGCTAGCTGTTAAGTATGGCTGTGATAAGTTGGTTGTTGCTACTGATTCAAAGATGGTGTATCATCTGCTTACTAACAGTAACTTGGCTCCTCCATGGCAGTCAAAGTTTTTGGTTGCTAAGATTAGGAGATTGATGGGGCAGCTGACTTATTGTAACACTATTCATGTATTTCGTGAGACTAACCAGGTTGCTGATTGGCTGGCTAGTCATAGACCTATTCATGGGGATGAGGAGCTTGGTCCTTTAGACCTTGGTATGGAGCTTCAGAGATTGATCATTGAGGAGCAGCAGGGAGCTGTGCGCCAAAGAGTGAGATAGGTTGCTGTTCTGTTGCTGGTTACTACTTTTTGGTTGCTGGTCTATTATGCTCTGTTTTGTTTTGTGATTTTGGGTGCTGTTAGGTTTGTCTAATAGCTTTGCTGCTTGGTTGTATTTGAGTCTCATTATAGTTGTTATAATGAGGGATGATTGTTTTGATGTTTTAGTTCAATAAATGGGTCAGGGTCCCTTTAATCCCTGCTGATTCTTGCAAAAAAAAAAAACAAGCCCCAAACAGAACTCCTTGGCACGCAGAGCTGGTTTCCTTTAAAAAGAAATCCATCTTGCAAATGGTACTTATTTGTAACTCCCTTTTTGCACTCATATTAGTTTTTCCAGCCTTGTACTTTGACACAAATGAGAAGGATTGTAGAAATTCTACCCATTTAGCATGTCGGTTGTTTAGCCTGTGCTGGTTGTTTATGAACTTCAGTGCCTCATGATCAGAATGTAAAACCAACTGACCTGGCCTCAAATTATGCTCCCAATGTGTCAAAGCTCTTACAATAGCATAAAACTCCTTATCATAGGTTGAGTAGTTTTTCTGTGCTCCTGTAAGCTTCTCACTGAAATAAGCTATGGGACGTTGTCCTTGGATAAGAGCAGCTCCTATACCAACTCCATTAGCATCACATTCAACTTCAAACACTTGATTAAAATATGGAAGTGCTAAAATAGGTGCTTCGCATAGCTTTTGTTTCACCACTTCAAATGCCTTTTATGCAGCACTACTCCATTCGAACTTGTCCTTCTTTAAGCATCCAGTTAGTGGTGTCACGACAGTGATGAAATTCTTCACAAAGCGTCTATAGAATGACGCAAGTCCATGAAAGCTTCTTACATCAGATTGGGTTGCCGGAACTGGCCAACTCCTTATAGCTTCAACTTTGCTCTCATCAACTGAAATGCCCTTATCTGAAATAATAGAACCAAGAAACACAATGCTAGAAGTAAAGAACTCACTCTTCTCTAGCTTAGCTTATAGCTTGTTTCTTCTCAACACCTTGAAAACTTCCCTGAGGTGTATAGCATGCTCGGCTTCAGTTTTGCTGCAGACAAGAATATCATCAAAATAAACCACCACAAACTTTCCAATTAAATCACGCAGAACATGATTCATAAGTCTCATGAAAGTGCTGGGTGCATTGGATAATCCAAATGGCATGACTAGCCATTCAAACAAGCCACTCTTTGTCTTAAATGCAGTCTTCCATTCATCACCTTCCTTCATTCTGATCTGGTGATATCCACTCCTTAGATCAATCTTCGAAAATACCATTGATCCATTCAGCTCATCTAGCATGTCATCCAACCTGGGTATAGGATAACGATACTTGATAGTTATCTTGTTAATAGCTCGGATGTCTACACACATCCTCATTGAGCCATCTTTCTTTGGTACAAGCAGAGCAGGTACAGAACATAGACTCATGCTCTCCCTGACATACCCTCGATCAATCAGCTCTTGCACTTGTTTATGTAACTCCTTATCCTCTTCTGGATTGCATCTATAAGTTGGACGATTTGGCAAAGGTGCACTAGGTAATAAATCAATTTGATGCTCAATACCTCTTTTTGGAGGTAGACCAGGTGGTAAATCTTTAGGAAAAACATCACTGAACTCATTCATCAATTTCAGCATCAATGGATGAGAAATCACTTCAGCTCCCTCATTCTTTTCAACCACCAGCAAAGCAAAGACCTCCTTGCCCCTTTCCATCTTCTTCATTATTTTGGTTTCACCCAAAAACATGTTCTCTTTGCATTTCTCTGCTGCAGACTTAGCACACATAGTAGGTGATAATGGTGCTAACGTAATGTGCTTTTTATCCTTATGAAAAGAATAAGTGTTCTTGTACCCATCATGTACAGCTCTCCTATCAAACTCCCAAGGTCTGCCAAGCAATAAATGACAAGCATCCATTGGAATGACATCACAGATTACCTCATCGTGGTAGTTCTTCCCAATAGAAAAGGAAATCACAACCTGTTTGGAAACTTGCAACTTGCTCCCATCAGTCAACCACTTAAGCTAATAAGGTTGTCGATGCTTTATAGTTGGCAAACTCAACTTCTCCACAAGTGTACTGGATGCCACATTAGTACAACTTCCACTATCAATGATCAAACTGCAAACTTTTCCTTCGATTGTGCACCGGCTCTGGAAAATAGCTTCTCGTTGCTCTTCTTCTGTAATAGGAACAGAATGCAACACCCTTCGAATCACCAACAATTCTCCTCGATCAGGTTGCTCAATGACTTCATCATCTTCCTCATGAACTTTCTGATCAGCAGCTTCTAAATCATGAGATTCCTGCCTTAGCTCTTCCTCAATCTCCTCAATCTTTTGAGTTGTCATAACTCTTCGATTAGGACATTCAGCCTGAAAATACCCATATCCTTGACACTTAAAGCACTTCTTCTTTAAATTCAAGTCCATAGGCTTTGCTGAATTCTGATTTTCCGGCTATTTTGTTGCTGCTACTAACATCACTTTTTATAGCTCCTTTTGGAATCAAAGAAGAAAATTGATTGTAGGGTTTGTTATATGGCTTCTTGCTTGTTTTGATCTGCTTCTCCACCTTGATAGCAAGTTTCTTTACGTCATCAAGATTCCAGAAAGGTAGCAACTCTACCTTGGTTGAAATCTCATCATTCAAACCATGTACAAAGCGTACAATAGTCCTCTCTTGTGGTTCTTGAATATCACAACGTAATTGCAGAAGATCAAACTCCCTTGTATATTCTTCTACAGTCATCTTCTCTTGCTGCAAGTGTGTAAGCTTTAGGTACAAATCTTGCTTGTAATCATCGGGTAAAAATCTCCTCTTCATAAGTCGTTTCAGCTTCTCCCAAGACCTGACTTTAGTCTTGCCTTCTCTTAAACGTTGCGACTTACAAGTATCCCACCAAAGGCTAGCATAACCCTTTAGCCTTAAGGCTACCATAAAATCTTTGTGACCGAACAACTAAAGAATAAGTGGAAATCTGTTTCTTCATCTCCCCCACAGAATACACATGTAGTGTCTATAATCATACCCAACTAGCCAAAAGCGATCTAGTTTTGAGGCGTCTTCGAAAAGCAAGCCACGTAATGAAGCAATGTTTGGGGATACCACCCGGTGACCATACTAATGAAGTCCAACTCAATCGAGTTGCTCTAGGTCGAATTGCTGCATACGTCTCTTTGAGCGTAAACTCTCCATTCTGGCTAGGCATCCAGATCACCTCATCTCTAAGAGTACTATCTACGACCACCTCTCTGGCCTCAACCTCGATAGTCCCTAGCATGGCTGCTACATGAGTAGGAAAGACCCAGCCCTACTGCCCTATAAACTAAGAAACCCGGGCATCTAGATGAAGGTGAGAATCATATCTATACCCCTCCGCGAAAGCATCATAAAGAAGACCCCGAGGATGCCATAGATCAGTCTAAAAATTGGTATCATGACCATCCCCCAGAGAAGTGCAAATGAGTCACTGAGTCGTCGGCCTGCTGGCTAGAATTCGACGCCAACACCAAGAACTTCTACTCGAAGCCGATAAAGTCCAGAAGTGCTGATCTTTGATGAGATTATTTCCCACCTACTCAGCCCACAAAGTCGTCTTACCACTAACCAGGTCCCATATATGACGAAGATTTGACGCCTCGAACAACAACTCGATATTACGAAAACCAAGTCCCCCTTCATCAGTGGGGTAACAAAGGCTTTCCCAACCAATGGGAGCTCTCTTACACCCCATATCCACGCCAGACCACAGGAACTTACTAAATATGGAGTTGATGTCATTCATTACTCTTTTGGGAATAACGAACACTGCTGCCCAATATAGTAGCATACTATTCAAAACCACCTTTACGAGGAGAACTCGGCCCGCGAACGATAAAAATGGAGTCTTCCAAGATTGGATTCGTCCCTTGATTTTATCAATCAGCGGAATACAATGACTATGGTGAGACGAGATGATATAAGAGGTAAACCCAAATAACGAATAGGCAGAGAACCAGTACCGAATTTCAGAATACTAGTAATATCACTATGACCTTGGGCTGAAAGACCTGCAAAGAAAACCGTGCTCTTAGTCACATTGGCCTGCAACCCTGTCGCCCGATGAAAACCTGTTAACACACCTTTTAGAGATTGAGCCGAACCAGCGTCTCCTCGAAAGAAGACCATGAGATCGTCGGCGAAACAAAGGTGAGTAACTTTCGGAACTCGACACTTAGGGTGTAACAGGAACCAACCCGCTCTTTCCTCTCGATCAATAAGAACCGCGAATACCTCCATCATTAGGACAAACAGATATGGAGAAATCGGGCAGCCTTGCCGTAGACCTCGCTTCCCATCAAAATAACCATGGGCTTCACCATTAACCATAATCGAGAACTTAGACGTGGTGACACAGGCCCGTAGCCATTATATGAATATCCTTAGAAAGTGAAACTTACCAAGGACTGAGAATAGTGAAGACCAACGAACTGTGTCATACGCCTTCTTAAGGTCAATCTTAAACGTACACCTAGCCGAGGTATCTGGTCTGTGGTAATTCCTAACAATCTCATGGGCTAGCATGATATTGTCCTGAATAGTACGGCCAGAAATAAAGGCTGATTGACTCGGACTGATCATCGAATAAATAACTCCCTTCAGTCGTATAGTAAGAATCTTGGTAATGCATTTATACAACAGATTACAACAAGATATCGGTCTGAAATCTGACACTGAAGAAGCATTATCTATTTTAGGAAAAAGAGTAACAAAAGTAGAGTTTACCTCTTTGAGAAGTTTTCCGGAGCTGAAGAACCTCTGGATAGCTTCCACGAAATCATCTCCCACGATGTCCCAACACGCCTTAAAAAAATGGGAAGAGAACCCATCCGACCCCGACGATCGATCAGAACCAATAGTCTGTAAAGCAGCAAAAATCTCATCTCTAGTCACCCTCGTAATGAGAAGAGCTCCTTTGGATTTCGTAAGCGGGCGTGAGAACTCCACATTAGGTATGGGATCTAATGCTTCATTATCCTCGTCCTCCTGACCAAATAAGTCTCGAAAGAAGTCCACACACATATTAGCTATCTCCGCTGGATACTCGACCACCGAACCATCCTCCCTGGTGAGTCTAGTAATAGCATTCCTAGACTTCCGCTCTCTAATAGAGTTGTGAAAGTAAGTTGTATTGCTATCATCAAGAGTAAGCCATTCAACTTTAGCACGTTGTCGGAGCATTGCCGTTTCAGCTCGAACAACGTTACTATAGTTTCCGGTAGCTTCTCTCTTTTGCCTTCGTAGAACCGGGTTTGCTGGATCACCCTGCAATCGGACCTGCACTGAATGTAAAAAATTTCGGTTAATGGTTACCTGATTCGTCACCCCATTGAACTGAACTTTCTTCCAATCATTCAACCGAGCTTTCAAAGCCTTGAGCTTTGTCACCATTCGAAACATCGGGTTGCCCCTTACTGACTCCTTCCATACATCAGCAACAAGAGCTCTAAACGTGGGAATCTCCGTCCAGGCATTAAAGAACTGAAACGGAGTTCGCCAGTGTATGTTAGGTGCAGCAAGCGGTATAATGATGGGCGAGTGATCTGAGTCCCCAGCCGGTAGAAAGTCTGCTTTAGCTAGAGGAAAACAAGTCAACCACCTACTATTAATAAGAGCCCGATCAATCTTGGAACTGATGTTCGCAGCTCCCATCTGCCTGTTAGACCAAGTATAGAAACAACGCGTATACGAACAGTCGAACAGTCCCAAATCGGCAACACAATCAAACATCTCATTGGAGCCTTGAGATGGTGAGGTATTACCACCTCTTTTCTCATTGGCCAACATCGTGGTGTTGAAGTCACCTAGCACCAGCCAAGGAGCCTCAGAACCCGTCATAAGAAACTCAAGGTCCCTCCAAAGCTCCCAGCGATGAACAGTACTATTACTTCCGTACACCACTGCCAAATGAAAACCCGAGCCATCTGTAAATTGAACACCACCTGCAATAACTTGCCCTCCAACATGGGACCAAGTAAAATTGACCCTAGTAGGGTCCAAACCAATCCAAATCCGTCCATTCGGAACAACCACATAATTATCAATGAAGGTCCAGCTAGAATTAAGACTACGCTGAATACGAGTCTTATTCCTTTCCTGGACATGAGTTTCTAAAAAGCCACACAACCCAATACGGTTCAATCTCACAAAATCTCTAACACTCTTCATACGGAGAGCGTCATTAAGACCTCTCACGTTCCAACATGCGAGATTAATCATTAAACAAATGAGGGGACTGTTTCGACCTCATCGGAGATCTCACGGTTTCCATCTACACACATAGTATTCAAACATGGGGTGTGATCTGTCCTGGGCCCTTCATTAACATTTACACCTCTCCCCAGTGTCTCATCATCACATTCCGGGCCTGGAAGGTCAGAACCTAAACCATCGGGACTAGAGAGTGGTGAGAAAGAATTACCTGAAAGTGGTGTATTCTGTCTGGTTCTGTCGTGGCCAGAAACACTCTTTTTTGCCATTTTTCGGCGCGACTGATCTGACTTGTCAAGTTGTCCAGTACCTACATTGAACCTATTAGATTTTGATAGAACCATAGACCACCCCTTTTCATGCTCTTGATCCCCCTCTCGGTTATGTTGAATTGAATCACTAACCATGGCAGGCCGCTTCTTGCCGAGACCATTCACCCGATTAGTTTGGTTGTTAAGCTGCTACCTTGTATTGTTGCTGCCAACCTTATTCATCTCCACACTTTTCTGACCTAATTTGGGATTTGGAAGGTTATTGATACGCTGACTGCCATTTTGTGGTGTGACATGGGCTGGTTCCATTTCTCTAGTGACAGTAGTTGATACAGTAGAAATTGCTTCCAACAATGGCAGGGCGTCAAACTTTCGAAGCGAAGTTGAGTGAAATGGAAAGCTACCCCACTTACAATTGTGTGGGGAATATGGGAGATCAAAGGGAAAAGTACTATTTCCTATTACAAAATCTTATCTGTCGATGGGATAATAGGATTCATTCAGTCGTTCACGCGATCCTATATTGCTGCAGTAGGAACTCTTTGGGCAAGTAATCTTTGGAGATCTTTTCCATCTCTTGAGATCTCTTCCTTACTAAATATTATCAGTAGCCAATGCATGTTGCATGGAGGAAGGATGTGCTCGAGCTTTTTAGTTGCTTGAAGTTAGGAATATGCATGCCTAAGATGCTGGTCGTTTATCATTTTTCATAGTCGGGCGTATGAGTTTTCTATTTTGTGGGATTTTCTGAGTCTGCTTGAGTTTTAATAGAAAGAAATTGCAAGCCTCCTGTTCTTACCAAGGTTAAGCCGAGGATTTTTTAAATGCTAGTGGATGTTGGTCTATTAGTCACACCTCAAGTAATGTAGTACCTCCAAGGCTCCAACCCACTGGCAAGTCAGTCTTATTCATAAAAAGAGTTATAAACTGGGTTAGTTATCTAATGGAATTAGGAATAGTTTTGTAGCTTAAATTGTTCAAGAATATCCCTATGTTGCATTGCTATAAAGCCTCCTTATGCAAGGATGGTCGTAAATATGTAAACTGTGAACGATATCCTGTTGACCTAGGTAAACGCTTTCACATTAGTACAGAATGTCAGGCTACGTACAGAAGGCTTCATGGGTAAGTACTTTATGATTGATTTTATTGTTGTCATGAGTTCTCTAGATCAAATTTGAATCTTCAAATAAAAATTCGTCTTGATGGCAAGAGATTCGTACCTTTTAGGTTTGGCCTTGTATTTGTCTTTTTGTTGATGTCAAAGAAAGAGGTCAGTTTTTTCTAAATTTTCTTGATTTTCTTAACAATCTGATTTCATACAAACCTGCACTTCGGAATCAATGATAGTACGATTGCTTTCCTTAGGAGCACATGAACTAGAGTTGTGAAATTCATATTACTGAAATTGAAGGTTTACGGTATAAATCAATGGAGAGGGTCTTACAGAGGAATTAAGTACTCTTCTATCTATGAATGAGTACGTTGGTTGAGAAAGTTGGTTTCCTTCTTCCTTAAGTACTGTTATCTTAATTTTGGCAAAATCCATTTTTCTTATTTATTTTTATGAACATGTTTAAGTCTGCCTTAATGGTTTCCAACCAACTTGTAGTTAGATGTGTAGCCCTTAATCAATCCAATTGAGCAGATCCATTGCTATTAGCAGTCACTCGAGGCTAATATTAACATATCACAATTGAAACCCAGATGATGTGATATTTGCATGGTAGAATTGGTTATTGAGATTTAAGAGGGAAGAAGAGATGAAGGCTAGAAAGGGGAAGGCTTAATATTGATGGTCAAACAAGCAAGTGAGTTTTCGGCATATTTGGTATTGCTCGAAAGACTTGTTAAATAATATTAGTAGTGTTTGTTGTCTCTACGAGAGCAGGTCCTTAAGGGTATGTACGCCTAGGATGTTGGTTATCCATCACTCATAAACTCTCGGAGTACTTTGTGAACCATGAGTGGTTCTTTAGTTTTCCTTTAATCCTTATAAAGGCGATATATATGCTAGGGGTAGCTGCTCAACCTCATGTAGTAAAAAGGTAGGGGTAGTTGCTCAACCTCATGTAGTAAAGAGGTTTGTGTCAAAAGTTCGGAAACTAGAACATAAAACTATTTAGCTTAAGTCAACGATTCATAAAAGAAGAATAAACAAACCACATGATTTATAAGATTGAATTGTAGATATATAAATCACATGATTTTTACAATTTTACTATGCATGACCATTGAAAGTCAAAGTTTTAGTCAGCAATTATTCATTAGAAATGTCGGCATGAGACCTGATCGGCAAATAGCAGTTCATGAGCTAACAGCTTAATAAGAGACAGTCAATTGGGTTTGCACTTGAAAGATTTAGCAGACTGAACTAGCAATTTTGTGGTACTCTTCTTGATTTTTTGCCGTGGTGATGTAGTTACTGAAATCGAATTGTTTTTCAATTTGGTATATGGAATCTTCGTGAAATAATAGAGCTATTTAGTAAGTTTCAAGAGTAAATCGCACATTTTACAATCAAAACACAGATGCTTGTCTTGGCATGGCAGGGTATTGAAGATGATTGTCGAGGACCTTAAGTTGAAACCCCCACATGGTAATCAGAGACGAAAAAACCATGGCAGGGCTAGGTGGGTCACCTGCCTTATATTACATCTCACATTATATAGTATGCTACTTCACATATATATGTAATTGGATGTTTGAATGAAGGACCATAGACGAAAAACGCTAAGTAGGGTTTTAATAACGCGAATCAAATAGGTGCTAAATCAAAGAAATGACAAAAATAGATCCTCTTAAGAGGCGGAAACCATAGACGCCTAGTTGTTTAGTTTATTGATGAACTCTCGTTATCAACCTGTTCTGTTATTTAGGCTATGGTTAGCAAACTTAGCATATTTTAAAACCAAAAAAACAGAGAAGAAGAGAGTAAGACTAGAAAAGAGGCTTCATCTTGAATTCTTGATGATGTTCAAGTGTGCAGGTAACGTTTTGGCATGTTTGCTACAACAATAGGATAATATTTGAAGTTTTTTCTCATCACCTCCAGTTTTTTCTTTTTTCGTGTCTTTATGAGTTCACACATATCTCTATGAAATGAACATCGTCACATTAACACACAGGTTGCATGTCTACAGTGTAATGTCACGGGTATCACGAAAATCTTGGTCGAAACCCATTATGTTCATTTCGACTGAGAAATTTCAGCTGCAATCACTGTCTATGTCGAACTGAACAGTCACTGACACTGCATGTTGAATTTCATTTCTGTTGCTAAGCGAAAAATTTGGGATCATAATACCAAGCTGGAGTCTTGTGACATGATAGATTAGCTAATAGTTAGTAAATAGTTCTTAATGACTATAAAAGGGTGAAACCCATGGAGTTATTAAAAACCTATTGATTAGCTTATGAATCAACCTGCTGTTTTATTAGTATAATATCTAGTAAATTCCTTTCCTCTTGCCTGTTTGGAAGAACATCTATTGTTGTAAATTGGTCATATTGGTTAAGCAGTTATTTGTGGAGAACTCACAATATGCTTTTGGTGCACTACTGACATGGTGCTTTTGTAGGAAGGCTTTAGATACACTATAGCTATGCTATTAAATGTGCTTGTGTTGGTAACCTATTATGCATTTTACAAATCACTTTAGGTGCGGTCTTGCATTTGTGACACTTTTATACAGTGCTTTTAGGTGACTCTTGTGACCTCTTGACTTGGGTTTTTTGCTATGGTTGAGTTGGGCCTTTTCCAAGTGCCAACAGTTCTATAATGTCTTTCCAGTGACTTTTAGGTAGTTTTAAGTGATTTTTTGTTGAAGGACTTTATATTTAGAAAGGTTTCTTTGAAAAATTAAATTATATCCCCAAAATGACATCAGTTTGGACATTAAGGGTCTGTTTCATACGTGGGAAGACATGGATGAGAAAGTCGTTTTCGCCGAAAAATCAAGTTTCCGCTGTTTGGTTAGTCTAAAAAGATGCGAAAACCGATTTCTCGTGGGAAAAAACGTAGGAAAAAGAGCTGAGATATTTTCCCATGCACAAAAGTTGAATTTCTGTAAGAAAACGTGGGGTTTCTTTCCCATCGGAAAAATATGGTTTTCACATCAAATATTTTCACACGTAGCAAACGGACCCTAAGTTCATTAGAGTTCGCCCTTGGTACTGCATCTTAAACTGTGATCCGAGAAGACCTAAAAAGTATTGTAAAAGTGCTCTCACTTGTGTTGCAGATACTGCAAAGCGTCCCAGAATCTAAAAATGGCCAGACACTTGAGTAGTGGTAAACTAAAAACATGGGTGATTGACATGCCTCTCACACAAACTTTTGAGGGTGGTCAAACGGAACCTTTGCGAACTTTCACGGACTTTATGTCTACCAGCATTTTCATTGACAATGGAGAGTCCATATTTTGCATAAATTGTCATTGATATTGTCAATGACATTATGTTGAAGTTGTTTAGAATTTTGTGGACTTCTGTTGTTCAATTGATTTCCATAGATTCTCATGGATTTCACCATAAAAACGTAATACATCTTTTCGCATTAAAATGGATCAACAATTAAGATGATATTATTATATATATTATACCATATAAACTATATCACTATAACATTATTAATAATATGATATATTATTATTATATAACTATAAAATATGCTATCGTCGCAGTATTGATGTGATTTTGGCCGATTAGATTTCTGAGGGCAAAATAAAGAGGATCAAATACGCCCTTGGGTCACTTACTTTGAAGTACCAAGATGCAAAAACAACCAATATTCACCAATTATCTAATATTATGTATTAATGTTTACAAACATCCAAATATCCATAAAAGATAGAAGATACAGCTTTGAAATATTAGCAAATAGTATGTTCTTTCATATGATAAGCTAATAATAGTATTATAACATATATCCATCAATATCCACATCCAACTAATTCTACGGAAAATTGCGAATATATCTTGAAATATTTACCGACCCTACTGTATCGACACCTCAAATTGTAAACAAAACTGTAGCATTATGAAACTGCATCAAATTGGGTAACAAATTTTTTCGCATGAGTTGTGATTTTTTTATCAGATATGTTTTATATGTCCTAACAATCCATTCCATATGATGGTTTTGGGGGTTTACCTCAATTTCAACCCCTCAAATTGTAAACGAAACTGTAATGAAACTGCACCAAACTGTGTAACAAATTTTTTCGCACGAGTTGTAATTTTTTTCATCCAATGTGTTTCATATGTCCTGAAAATCCATTCCATATGATGTTTTTGGGGTTTTACCTCAATTCTAACCCCTCAAATTGTAAACAAAACTGTATCAGCTCCTCAAATGGTTAACGAAACTATAGCAATATGAAACTGCACCAATGGAATCTGCTGTGAGGAGAGTGAAAGTGACGTGAGGAGAGAGAAAGTGGTGTTTTTCTACGGTTTTCTGACCGAAAAGCTTGCTGTCTGGTTTGGTTTACTCTCCGGATGAGGGATGATGCGGATGTGAGAGAAGGGGGGTTTCTCTTGTCTAGAAACCAACCAAGCAGTGAAGATGAGATGGAGGAAGAGAGAGAACTGGTTCACAAAGAGAAGCAACAGAACTTAGGAGCCGAAGGTTCAGACTTAGTTGGTTTAAGATTCAAAGCCACAGAAACATCGAATCAGTCCAGTGATGGGTCTACATCACAAGTTGTTGTTTCAAAGAGTGTTCTTCCATCGAGTTCAGCTAGGGTTTATGATAGAAGTTCGGCACTTACAAAATCTGTTGTTTTTGGAACCAGTCCTTTGGCAGACACAATAAAAAATAATATGTTCTCTAGCATTCTCAGAAACCCTATGGAAGGTGCAACAAGGGGATCCGACAAGTCGTCTGCTGTTCAACCACCGGAACTGGTAGTTTCTGTTCCGACTGCTGCTAGGGTTCCGACTACTGTTTCAATGGGTCAGGGACAATCGGTTACTAGGCCTGCCAAAACAGGTGTTACCAGCAACAATGGCGTGAACACTAACACTGAATCTAATTGGACAGGACTGTTTCAATCACAAAAGAACTTAAACCAAGCTGAACTGAGATACTTTCCACCTAAAGAGGTGAATGGTAGTCTGATGGCAGAGATTGATGTTGTTGAATTTGCAAATGAAGTTAAGTCGTTCGAGAATATCCTAATTGGTAGCTTCATTGGAGAGAGACTGGGATATGGACTTGTGCATAGTGTTCTATAAAAAACGTGGAACCCAAAAGGAGATATGAAGCTAACAGTGCATGGTAGTTCAACATATGTAATAAATTTTTCGTCCCAAGATGATAGGCTACGTGCATTGGAATATGAGCAAATATTCATCGCCAGACGACCGTTTATTGTGAGGCCATGGCAACTTAATGTTGAACAGGAACTACAGGAAATGAGAACCATTCCTATTTGGGTTACCCTAAGAAACATCCCCCTTATTTTCTGGAACCCTAAAGGGATATCTTTATATAGCTAGTGTGTTGGGTGTTCCACTTAGGCAAGATAATCGAAAGGAATCAAAAGAACGAATGTCGTTTGCCCGAGTTTGTGTGGAAGTGCAAGCAGATAAGAGCCTACCAAATGAAATCCCTATCAAGGTTAAAGAAAGAACTATTGACTACATGGTTACGATACAGGTAGAGTATTCATGGAAACCGGAAAGGTGTGCGACATGTAAAGTGTTTGGTCATGACGATTCAACGTGTCCCAAGCACATGGATAATAGAGCTAATAGTGGTGTTCAGTAGATAGTTCTGTAGCGCATCCATTGGTTCAGAGAGGGAACGAACTGAATAAGCAGGTCAGCAATCTTAAAGGCGGTCAAAACAGTGGTCAACCTAATAAAAAAGTGGTGTATGTGCGTCATGAAGGGGGCAGGAAACGTCCTGCTTTGTTGACGAGTCGAGATACAAACTAACATCACTCATAGGGGGACAAGAGAAGGTAGGAGAATGGTCGGTTGTACACTCAAAAACCCACAAATTCAACACAGGGGCAGCTCCAACAGAAAAAGTAGTACAACCGAGCAGAAAGTTAGCTAAAACACATCTATCTTCTCAAGGTAAATCAACTTCAAACGGTCTTCTCACAGGTAGCCCTTTTTCAGCTTTATCCACTTCCAATGGTTTAGATATTGCTGTTTCGAACAAAGAACATGAAAATTAGGCCTTGGATAATGCCAACCACCACTATGATGAAGATGAACTCATGTTAAATAGTGCCCGTACAGTCCTACTATTACTCAGAATTTAACGAGATTAGAGAGCCAAACTGAGACCTCTGAGGGGGTCGAAACACCAGCCCAATAGTTTAATGACTAATTTAGCATGCTGGAATGTGAGGGGTCTAAATGACGCTCTCCGTATGAAGAGTGTGCGTGATTTTGTGCGATTGAATAGAATTGGTTTGTGTGGATTGTTAGAAACTCATGTTCAGGAGGGTAATAAGACTCGTATTCAGCGAAGTCTTAATTCCAACTGGACCTTTATTGATAACTATGCGGCTGTTTCGGGAGGCCGGATTTGGATTGGCTGGGACCCTAGTAGGGTCGACGTTACTGTGTCCCATGTTGGAGGGCAAGTTATTGCAGGTGGTGTTCGGTTTACAGATGGTACGGGTTTCCATTTGGCAGTGGTGTACGGAAGTAATAGTACTGTTCATCGTCGGGAGCTTTGGAGGGACCTTGAGTTTCTTATGACGATTCTGAGGCTCCGTGGCTGGTGCTAGGTGACTTTAACACCACGATGTTGCCCAATGAGGAGAGAGGTGGTAACAACTCACCTTCTCAAGGTTCCAATGAGATGTTTGACTGTGCTACCGATTTGGGATTGTTTGATTGCTCGTATACAGGTTGTTTCTATACTTGGTCTAATAGGCAGATGGGAGTTGCGAACATTAGTTCCAAGATTGATCGGGCACTTATTAATAGTAGTTGGCTGACTTCATTTCCTCTAGCTAAAGAAGATTTTCCACCGGCTGGGGATTCAGATTACTCCCCTATTATTATACCACTCGCTGCACCCAACATACACCGGCGTACTCTGTTTCGGTTCTTTAATGCTTGGACGGAGGATTCCACGTTCCACGCTCTTGTTGGTGATGTATGGAAGCTGTTAGTACGGGGTAACCCGATGTTTCGTATGGTGACAAAGCTCAAAGCTTTGAAGGCTTGGTTGAATGAATGGAAGAAAGTTCGGTTCAATGGGGTGACGAACCAGGTAACCATTAATCAGAATTTTACATTCAGTGCAGGTTCATTTGCAGGGGGATCCAGCAAACCCGGTGTTACGGAGGCAAGAGAGAGTAGCTACTAAAAACTATAGTAACGTTGTTCGAGCTGAAACTACAATGCTTCGACAACGTGCTAAAGTAGAATGGCTTACTCTCGATGACAGCAATACAGCTTACTTTCACAATTCCATCAAAGAGCGGAAGTCTCGGAATGGTATCACTCGACTCACTAGGGAGGATGGTTCGGTGGCCGAGGATCCAGAGGAGATAGCTAATATGTGTGTGGACTTCTATTGGGAATTATTTGGTCGAGAGGATGAGGATAATGAAGCATTAGACCCCCATATCTAATAAGGAGCCATTCTCATTACGAGGGTGACTAGAGATGAGATTTTTACTGCCTTACAGACTATTGGTTTTGATCGATCGCCGGGGCCGGATGGGTTCTCTTCCCATTTTTTTAAGGCGTGTTGGAAGATCGTGGGAGATGATTTTGTGGAGGCTATTCAGAGGTTCTTCAGCGCCGGAAAACTTCTCAAGGAGGTAAACTCTACCTTTTTGACTCTTAATCCTAAAATAGATAATGTTTCTTCAGTGTCAGATTTCAGACCGATATCTTGTTGTAATGTGTTGTATAAATGCATTACCAAGATTCTTATTATACGGCTGAAGGGAGTTATTTATTCGATGATCAGTCCGGAACAATCAGCCTTCATTTCTGGTCGTACTATTCAGGATAATATCATGCTCGCCCATGAGATTGTTCGGAATTACCACCGACCAGACATCTCGGCTAGGTGTACGGTGAAGATTGACCTTAAGAAGGCGTATGACACAGTTTGTTGGTCTTCTTTAATCTCAGTCCTTGGTAAGTTTCATTTTCCAAAGATATCCATAGAATGGAACAGGGCTGTGTTACTACGTCTAAGTTCTCGAATATGGTCATTGGTGGAGCCCGTGGGTATTTTGATGCGAAGCGAGGCCTGCGACAAGGCTGCCGGATTTCTCCATATTTGTTTGTGTTAGTGATGGAGGTATTTGCAGTTCTTATTGATAGAGAGGAAAGAGCAGGTCGGTTTCTCCTGCACCCTAAGTGTCGAGTTCCGAAAGTTACTCGCCTTTGTTTCGCCTACGATCTCATGGTCTTCTTCTGGGGAGACGAGGGTTCGGCTCAATCCCTAAAAGGTGTATTAACTGGTTTTCATCGGGCGACGGGGTTGCAGGCCAATGTGCTCAAGAGTACGGTTTTCTTTGCTGGTCTTTCGACCCAAGGTCAGAGCGATATTACTGGTATTTTGGAATTCAGTATTGGTTCTCTTCCTATCCGATACTTGGGTTTGACTCTTATATCGTCTCGTCTCACCTATAGTCACTGTATTCTGCTGATTGATAAAATCAAGGGACGAATCCAATCTTGGAAGAGTCGTTTTTTATCGTTCGCGAGGCGAGTTCTCCTCGTAAAGGTGGTTTTGAATAGTATGTTACTATATTGGGCAGCAGTGTTCGTTATTCCCAGGAGAGTAATAAACGACATCAACTCCATCTTTAGCAAGTTTTTTTTATTATGATAAGCGGGAGGAGCCCGAGACGAATACAATGAAATAAGAAATCAAAAAAACAGCAAAGAGGTCAAATTACATCATCTCATTAGCCCCACCCTTTCCTCATTCTCACTGTTCCTCTAGAGTCCGCATTAACGATATTGACTAATTCCACCGGAAGTTGACTAATATTCAAGTGAGTCACCCCCGGTCTGAGCTTCATCTTCGATAAAAAGCGACTCTTCCAAGATTGGATTCGTCCTTTGATTTTATCGATTAGCGGGATGCAATGACTATAGGTAAGACGAGACGATATAAGAGGTAATCCCAGGTATCGAATAGGCAGAGAACCAGTACCGAATTCCAGGATGGTGGTGATATCACTCTGACCTTAAGCCGAAAGACCAGCAAAGAAGATGGTACTCTTGAGCACGTTGGGCTGCAACCCCGTCGCCCGATGAAAACCAGTTAGCACACCTTTTAGAGATTGAGCTGAACCCGTGTCTCCTCGAAAGAAGACCATGAGGTCGTCTGCAAAACAAAGATGAGTAACCTTCGGGACTAGACACTGGGGGTGTAGCAGAAACCAACCTGCTCTTTCCTCTCGATCAATAAGGACCGCGAAAACCTCCATCATTAAAACAAACAAATATGGAGATATCGGGCAGCCTTGCCGTAAACCCCGTTTCCCATCAAAGTAACCCATGGGCTTCACCCTTGACCAGAATAGAGAACTTGGACGTAGTAACACAAGCCCGTATCCATTCTATAAATATGCTTGGAAAATGGAACTTACCAAGGACCGAGAATAGTGAAGACCAACGGACTGTGTCATACGCCTTCTTAAGGTCAATCTTAACCGTACACCGAGCTGGACCAGTAGGTCGATGATAATTCCGGACAATCTCATGGGCCAGCATGATATTGTCTTGGATAGTACGTCCAGAGATAAAAGCTGACTGGTTTGGACTAATCATCGAAAAAATGACTCCTTTCAATCGAATAGTGAGTATCTAGGTAATGCATTTATACAGCACATTACAACAAGATATAGGTCTGAAGTCTGAAACTGAAGAAGCATTATCGATTTTAGGAATAAGAGTCACAAATGTAGAGTTTACTTCTTTGAGAAGTTTTCCAGAGCTAAAGAAGTTCTGAATAGCCTCCACAAAGTCATCTCCCACAATCGACCAACACGCCTTGAAAAAGTGGGAAGAGAACCCATCCGGCCCCGACGATCGACCAGAACCAATAGTTTGCAAAGCAGCATATATTTCATCTTTGGTCACCCTCATAATAAGAAGAGCTCCTTCAGCTTCCATCAGCGGGCGTGAGAACTCCACATTAGATATGTGATCTAATGCTTCATTATCCTCATCCTCTCGACTGAATAAGTCCCGATAGAAATCCACACACATATTAGCTATTTCCACTGGATCCTCAGCCACCGAACCATCCTCTCTGGTGAGTCGAGTGATAGCGTTCCGAGACTTCCGCTCTTTAATAGAGTTGTGGAAATAAGCTGTATTGTTGTCATCGAGAGTGAGTCAGTCAACTTTAGCACGTTGTCGGAGCATTGCTGTTTTAGCCCGTACAACGTTACTATAGTTTTCATTAGCTACTCTCTCTTGCCTCCGTAAAACTGGATTTGCTGGATCTCCCTGCAATCAAACCTGCACTGAATGTAAAAAAATCGGTTAATGGTTACCTGGTTCGTCACCCCATTGAACCGATCTTTCTTCCATTCATTTAACCGAGCCTTCAAAGCTCTGAGTTTTGTCACCATACGAAACATCGGCTTACCCCGTACTGACACCTTCCATACATCAATAACAAGAGCTCGAAACGTGGGATCCTCCGTCCAAGCGTTGAAGAACCGAAACGGAGTACGCCGGTGTATGTTGGGTGCAGCAAGCGGAATAATAATAGGATAGTGATCTGAATCCCCAGGCGGTGGAAAATCTGCTTTAGCTAGAGGAAAGCAGGTCAACCAACCACTATTAATAAGAGCCCGATCAATCTTGGAACTGACATTAGCAACTCCCATCTGCCTGTTAGACCAATTATAGAAACAACCTGTAAACGGGCAATCAAACAGTCCCAAATCGGTAACACAGTCGAACATCTCATTGGAGCCTTGAGATGGTGAGCTATTACCGCCTCTCTTCTCATTGGCCAGCATAGTGGTGTTAAAGTCACCTAGCACTAGCCGCGGAGCCTCAGAACCCATCATAAGAAACCCAAGGTCCCTCCAAAGCTCCCGACGATGAACCGTACTATTACTTCCATACACCACTGCCATAAGAAAACCCGAATCATCTGGAAACCGAACACCACCTGCAATAACTTGCCCTCCAACATGGGACACGGTGAAATCAACCCTACGGATCCCATCCAATCCAAATCCTTCCACCCGGAACAGCCACGTAATTATCAATAAAAGTCGAGCTAGAGTTAAGACTTCGCTGAATGCGAATCTTATCACGCTCCTGGACATGAGTTTCTAGAAGTCCACACAAACCAATTCTGTTCAATCTCACCAAATCTCTCACACTTTTCGTACGGAGAGTATCATTAAGATCTCTCACATTCCAGCATGCTATATCATTTAACTATTGGGGTAATGTTTCGACCCCCTTAGAGGTCTCTGGATTACTCTCCATTCTCAAAGTACTCGAAATAGGGACAAAATCATTCCGTAAGTTGTTGACCGAGGGGTCATCTTCCTCATGGAGATGTTCATCACCTTTGTCTATATGGTCCCTATCCATGTCCTCCCTTTCCTATTCACGGTTATGATTTCCTGATTCTAAATCATCATGAGTATTTAAAACCGAGAAAGTATTACCTTGTGCGAACCATTCGTACCTGATTTGTTACGGAGATTTGTCGCGTTCCTCGCTATTTTCCGACGTGGTTGATCCATTTTTTCTAAATTTCCAGCACCGATGGTGAATCAATTATTCAGTGGGACTACCATTGACCACTCACCATTTGTATCACAGCTCTCTTTTGAGGTTTGATGGACTGAATCGTTAGTCGCTGCCGTTGCCGAGCGTTTCCTACCACCTTCCTGTCGGTTGGGACCAGAGCCCCTAACATTAGAAACATTAATTTGACGATTGTCTTGATAGTTTCTTGATTTCATCAAGTTCGAACCATTCTTTCCAGATTTTGTGGTGTTCAAACTCTCTCCTCGAGCCCCTTCTCTAACTTGCAAATTACCTTCATTTAGGTCAGCACCCTTACCATTTGAATTCAACCTCAATTTGGGACACTTAGATTCATCATGTCCAAAAAATTTGCATTCTCCGCATCTGTCCGGTTTCCACGAATACTCCACTGGCAGCTTCACTTTATGCTCCAACAGTCCATCCTTTACTCGCAGCTCAACTACATCGGGTAAACATTGATCAGCACTCACTTCCACACAAACACGTGCAAATGCCATCCTTTCTTTTGATTTCGTTCGGCTATCTTGTCGAAGAGGAGTTCCCACCACACTAGCAATGTAAGAGATCCCTTTCGGATTCCAACAAAGGAGAGGTATGTTCCTCAAATAAATCCATATCGGGATGGTCTTCATCTCTTGAAGTTCTTGTTCGACATTGGTTTTCCACGGTCTGACCGAGAAGATACGCCCCGATATAAAGATAGGCTCGTGTTCCAAAGCCCGTTGTCTATCTTCCATTGACGAAAATTTAATTACGTATGCCGAGTTTCCATGCACCGTAAGTTTAAATTCTCCCTTCGGTTTCAACTGTTTTGATAAGACGTTATACACCAATCCATAACCCAATCTCTCTCCTATGAAACTACCAATAAGAACATCATCAAATGATTTAACTTCTTGAGCAAAATCAGAAACATCAACGGCAGCTACTAGTTTTCCATCCACTCTCCGGGGTGGAAAAAATTGCAATTCAGCTTGATTGTCTCCTGTTTGAGTTGTGAATAGAGTGGACCAGTTCGGAATTTTATTGGCACCACCCTGACCCTCAGAAGAAATGCCCAGAACAGTTGGCCCGAAGCCCAGCAACCTATTCCCTGCCTGAACCCTAATTTCTGTCGTAACCCTAGTCTCCTCTGCCGGAATTTTCTTTGATTCCGGCTGCTGCTGCTGTGTTAATGGAAGTGTTGTTTTCATCATACTACTCGGAGCTGGGTTACGAAGAGCACCCGAAAGCATGTTATTTCTAATCGAATCTGCTAAAAATTTGTTGCCTAGACCAGCAGCTTTCCCAAATGCCGTCCTACCTTCACCACCATGAACTGAACTCTTTTGAAGGTTACCATTAACTCGTGGAACAGACCCCTCCTTTATAATTTTCGGTTTTGTTGTAGCTTTGAAACACAGACCAACAGAACCGAGATCATCTTTTGGTGATTCATTGATTGTGATCGGCTTTTGGTGTTGCAACACTATAGAAGTTTCGTCCATGTTTGCTGCAACCGATTTACCCTCTATCATCTCATTTACTTCATCTTCACTTGGTATTCGGTTATCAGCCAGCAAGAAACGACCTTCTCCTATCTCTCCTTCATCCCTTAAACTAGTATCTTTGCCGTGAGAAAGCTCCTTCATAAGGAGCCGAGTGGTGCGAAATTTTAGGGTTATTTTGTCTTGGCTTTTCCGGCAAGTTTGGCGGCGGTTTTCTCCTATTTTTGTGGATGAGTGGCGGCGCTAGCTATCTGGTTTCGATTGTTCTTGTTTTTCCGGCAGCTCCTTAGCTGTGAGCTGATTCTCCTCGGAGATTATGCTTGTAGTGAAGGGGGTGAAGGTCTCTTCCTCCTCTGATGGTGAAGGTTTATCATCCTCTGAGCAGGGTGGTTTAGCTTCGAAACATCAAAGTGATGGGAAAGAGCCGGTGGTAGGTGATAAATCTAATTTGGCTAGGTTTAGAGGTGTTGCTCGAGTGCTACCTGGGTTGAAATCTGGAGCTTCCTTGGATGATCGGAAATCCTCTACAACTCAGGGTTTTTCAGATGCAACAACTAGAGGAGTTGCTGAAGATTTTCCTGATTTATCGGAGGGAAATTCCACCAATTCTAGTGGTCGAGGTGCAACAAATTGGGCCAATCTATTCTCGAGTAAGTTTGGATCAGGTAAGAAACCTCTGTCTTTTACTCCTCCTGTTGATTTGAATGGTAAGCTTGTTGCTCAAGTGATGAGTTCTGAGAGAGCTCATCAGGAGCATTTGAAAGATTGTCAAAATTGGTTAGTTGGTAGTTTTGTGGGTGGTAGGGTGTCTTATGGTTATGCTACTACTACTCTGTTAAAAATTTGGAAACCTAAAGGTCATGTTTAGTTTACTTTATATGGTGATTCCATTTTTATTATTAGAGTTGATCTTGAAGAGGATAGAGAGCTTATTTTGAGCCATGAACCTGTGTATGTTGCGAGTAGGCTGTTTATCACTATGAAATGGTAACCTGGGATTGAAAAGGAAGTTAATCAGTTAACTTCTTTGCCCCTCTGGATTATATTGAAAGATATCCCTACTTCTTTATGGTATGAAGAGGGGATAGCTCTTGTTGCTAGCTTTGTGGGCAGGCCTCAGTTTGTGGATGGTCCAACAGCCTCTAAGGCTAGGATGTCCTATGCTAGAATATGTGTAGAGGTTGAGGTGGGGAAGGATCTACCAGGTATCATTCCTGGTCTTATGGATAATGATGAAGAGGTTTCAGTTAGAGTGGAGTATGCTTGGAAGTCTATTTTCTGTTCAGTTTGTAAGGTGCTAGGCCATTCTATTGCTAAGTGTCCTAAAGCTATGCCTAAGCCTAAGCAGGTTTGGGTTCCCAAGAACCCTCAGGTTAATACAGTTGCTCCATCTATAGTTGTTCCTACTGCCCCTGATTCTACTTCAGCTGCTTGCTCCTCTGGGGTTGATAAGAGTGATGGGGTGGGATTGGAGGAGACTTCTCCTGTTGATGAGGAAGAGGGTTGGGCTGAAGTGAAAAGGAAAAACTCTCTTAAAAGGAAGGATAAAGATAGGGACAAAGGGGCCTCTTTGGGAGGGGCTCAGATAGACCCTGTTGTGATTGGAAATGTAGGCAAGGAGCCTCCTGGTTTGGGTACAAGTGAGGATACTATTGAGGGTTTGGTTAATATTCAAGAGTTTTGGTCTAAAAAAGATGATGTGATGGAATGTAGTGGTAGTGCTATTATTCCTTATATGACAAAAAGCCAGTTGCTGCTAGTGTTCAAACTTTTGAAGCTAGGATTTTGGAGGGTAGGAAGGGCCCCAAGATGAAAAGGGTTACTTATACTGATACTAATGTTTAGTGTTGGATGTTGGAATATAAGGGGCATGAACTCCCCCCATAAGTTGAGTGAGGTTACTAAATTCATTAGAAGTAATAATTTGGGTATTTGTGGTTTGGTTGAAACTCAGGTTGCTGCTAGTAATAAGGAAGCTATTAAGAGGAAGCTTATGCCTTCTTAGAATTGGTTTCATAATTATAATAGTTCTGATAGTGGTAGAGTGTGGGTCCTTTGGGATCCTGGGCTGGTTTCTTTGAGTCTAGTAGGAGAATCAGCTCAAATGTTAACTATTCTTGCTTCCTTAAGGGATGGGAGGTGTTTTCTCTTGGGGTTTGTCTATGCTCATAATGAAGGAATAAAGAGGAGGGCTTTGTGGCAGGAAATTTGTGATTTTTCTAATAAGTATTTTCTCCCTTGGTTGGTTTTGGGAGATTTCAATGTGGTTCTTGAAGCTAGGGATCAAATGGGAGGTGTAGTGGCAAAGAAACATAATGAGTTTGAGTTTAAAAAGTGCCTGGATGAAAGTAAGTTGTTTGATTGTCCTTTTTCAGGCTGCCACTTTACTTGGACAAATAAGCAAGTTGGAGAGGGGGCTATAGCTAAAAAGTTGGATAAATCTCTTGTTAATATTGAATGGATTATGGCTTGTACTAATGCTAAGGCTGAATTTCTCAATATGGGAATTTCAGATCATTCTCCTTGTGTTGTTTCTCTCTTTGAGCTGGCTAGTGTGGGTCCTACACCATTTAAATTCTTTAATTGCTAGATTGAAGAGGAGGGTTTTTTTCCTACTGTCAAGAAGTCTTGGGACATTGAGGTTATGGGCAATCCTATGTATAGACTAGTTACTAAGCATTAAAAAAATAAAGTCTTGCCTGGGAAAATGGAAGAAGGATAAGTTCTCTTCTTTTTCTTCTCAGGTTCAGGTTGCTAGGTCTACTCTTGATGCTGTTCAGACAGAGCTGAGGACTAGACCTCTTTGTACTGAAGTAAGGAAAAGAGAAAGAGAGGCTGTGGCTGTAGGGTTTTGTGTGTATCCTATACACTATCTAGTGTTTTAAGCGGAATCTCAAACATCATATGGTAACACTAGATTTTCCCAGGATCATATGCATAAACTAATCAATGAACTAGAAGAGGGATAAATACCTTAACGCGTTTTTCCCTCGAACCATTCCAATCGCGTGTAAAGATCGAGAGCTAGAAGAGGGATAAATACCAACTTCTTTGATGGTCATCAAATTTTGATTCAAATATTTATCATCTCGATCCAATCGAATGACTTATATTTTCGTCAAGTGGATTCAGGTTAACTCTAGTTAGTGTATTAATAGTTTTACGTACATCTGTGTGTACAAAGACTATTAGTTTACTAGCCATTTCTCCCTTTCTAAAAGGTGACTTTGTCAAATGGCCACGTTGAACAAAATTCACATGTGTCGTATGATTCAAAATCATTAGACTTAGAAGTCCATACCATTGGATCTTCTTCATGTGTTTTATGTCAATTTGACCAATGACAAAACATGGGTTGACCTCTTTGAATCCTTTGATTATAGCCTATATCATTGTTAATGCTCTTGGTTCTCTAAGAACCTTTTGTTAATTTAGCACTATTTTAAAACATCTGATGTTTCTAGAAGAACGTAATAACGCTTATTAAGTTCTACCTAGATTAGTGTCTAAAAGAAAACTTTGATCCCTTTCAGCATCCTTAGCAACTCTTTGCTTCTGCTCCCTCTTGGTTCCCTTCTTCTTTTAGTCAAGTATGTTATTTCCACGAAGAGAATCTACAAAACTTGCTAGATTAACTTAGTCAACAAAGATACATGAATCGGAATTCGTAATTCCTTTTCTTTCATCTTCCAGGTACTCAGGGTAGTTTCTTTGAATGGCCTAGCCAAACTTTTACGTCGACCCTTTAACCTTTTGAATCATAAGAACTCTTCTTATATTCCATTGGTTTTTGAATCTTTAAGAACGTTTCATAGATTCACTTTTCCTCAATGTTCTTTTCAAGACGACTTTCTTAGAGGCACCATCCTCTCCATTCACGACTTCTAGTGGAACTCTTCCTTTAGTTGTCGAATGGTTGTGTACGCATCCATATCATTAATCTCTACGTGAGAGAAGAATTTTATGGATGTTCACAAAAGACTTTGGATAATCATATCCTCAGTCGTCTGAAGAAACAATGAACATTAGGAATGAGATATTCTCGGACGTTTTCTTTATTTCGAATTCGAGAACGTTTCTCGGATTCCTTTCCAATCATGAAAATAATTTTCGTTTAATTCCTTCTGAAGGAATGAACGAAGGTTGGAAAACTATTTTCTAATAGTCATATATCTTCTACTTTTAAAAGAAAAATAAAACAAAATCCTAAAACTTATTATCATTGCATAAACAGTTTTTGCCATATTATTCAATGAAAACCGTCGCCCTTTGAATAATACGATTCCAAGATCCCATTCTTGTGGAGTTAAGCGTACTTTGGTACTGCCCTTAACTCCACCCTCCTGGGTGAGTAACTCCTTACTGATCATACTCCTATGACTCTTGGTTGATGAATAACACTTATGTGTTCAATTCATCCTTTTGCCTCGAAATCCAAAACCCTTTTGCTGACTCGTTGAGAATAACCATTTAGACATGTAGACCTCTTCATAGGTCTACCCGTATTGTCCCAAGGTAAAAGATGACACCCTGCTTTGGCATGACCCACCATAGATGAACAAGGGCTCAACAGGTGTCTTAATCTGGGTAGGCATTACTCAAAATTCTTTTGGGGACTTTTACGTTTTTGTTTGCATGCATTACTGTGAACTCTAACATAATCATACACCACATAAAACGTAAATAAGTAAATGCGCGCGAGAAAATAAATCAAGCAGACATGATCCTAGTATGGCCCCTAACCTAAAAGATCTAATCTTCTTAGGTTCTTGCTTGGTTTACCTCTGTTCGCCTGGATCTCCATCCTCGAACATCCATTGAATTCTCCCACTCGAACCACGATCTCATCCTTTGGCTCTTTAATGGACTCTTAACTTTAATTACAAGACTCAACGATTCGCAGATCGTATAAAACTTGGAATTAAATTAATTACATCGGGCACCTATCCGTGCTTAAAAACAAGAATAGAACAATTTTATGGCCATACTAGAACCCGCATTCACATTCATACATACATAATAATATGACACTCATAAAACACCCAAGTTTGTATGAGATTCACTTCCTTAGGTTGAATCTAGGTTTGTTATGTTCTAGATAGCTATTCGGGAAATCCTACCGACATCTCTATGTCTAACGTGCCTTAAGTCTAATTTTCTCAAAATTCTGACTAATGGCTCGTTTTGGTTTTATCGTAAAAGATTTTGAAATCATTTTGGAAAAACTTCGTTTTAGGCTTTTGATTGGCCCAGGTCGCTTTCGGAAAAAAATACGGTCAAAGTCGGAAGAAGAAAATAGAAATCTCCCACTTAAGTCAAGGCCCAAAAGACCCGAGTCAAACTCTAAAGACTTAAGTCAAAGTTGGTCAAGGACCCCTTTGACTAGACCAAGTTAAGTCACGGTCAAGGTCCGAGCCAAGGTGGGACCCGGATTGGCACGTGCCAAGTCCGTCCTGGCCCTAGGCCCGACGCTTCCCAAGCCCCGCGGACGCGTCCTAGACGCTCTGTCCAAGTTTATGCATCTCGGACTCCCAGTCCGAGATGGCTTCTGGCTTCACCAGACGCGTCTAGTCTGGAAGGGACAGTCCTGGTCGCGTCCGGATTCTCAATCCGAGACGCGTCCGGACTTCTCTGGTCGCGTCCTGAAGACGCGACCTCACGTGCTAGACGCGGATCTCACGGGATCCCTGTCCGAGACGGTCTCGGACTCCCAGTCCGAGACGCTCTCGGATTCCCAGTCCGGGAAGGACTGGGACGCGTCTTGGGCGTCCGCGACTGGCCAGACGCGTCCTGGTCAGTCCGGCTCCTGGACAGCACCTTCTCCCTTCCAATTTTTTGATTCCAACCAACTTTTGCTGCTGTTTTTTATGAAATTCATCCAGAAACCAGCAGATTTTGAAAACTCTTTTCAAAAAACCATCTACTTTAAAATTTCTTTTTGAAAACTCTTTTCAAAAACTCGAAATTTTAAAGTTCTCCCATTGAAACATTTTCAATTTCTATTCGATTACGTCTAAATCTAATTTAAACTAATCAATTTCATGTCTAAATCCCTATTTAAACATAAAATCATCTAATCAATCAGGCTCGAATCTAATTCGACTAGTCAGAGATAGTTTCATGCAACTGGCTCGTGATGCCACTGTAGGGTTTTGTGTGTATCCTATACACTATCTAGTGTTCTAAGCGGAATCTCAAACATCATATGTTAACACTAGATTTCCCAGGATCATATGCATAAACTAATCAATGAACTAGAAGAGGGATAAATACCTTAACGCGTTTTTTCCCTCGAACCATTCCAATCGCGTGTAAAGATCGAGAGCTCCAAGTGTAGCTCCTCTACTTGAGACACCGAGTGAATAGACTTGATCTCCCTTCCTTTCAGACTGCTAGGACATACTAGAAGGTTGAGAAGAACTCTTCTTCTTGACTAGATTGATAGAACGAGAGCTTTTTCTCTATATTCCTCTCTCTCCACTAGCTGTATATTGAGAGAGAGAGAGCTGTATATTTTTCTACCAGAGAAAAATCCACACCTTTTCTGTTCTCAACTGACCTAATATATAGACAAACCCTAATTAGAATCCCATTCAGATTAGGTCTTTCTATTTTCGGGTCATAGAAAAGATAATTACCAAAATACCCTTTTGGGGTATTTTGACAAATCCCTTAAGTGTGGCCGGCCAGAACAGCCCACCATGGGCTTTGTATGGCCGGCCCACTTACTCTGGTCGGCCATCACATGGCCGGCCTAATGAGCCTTCTCCCGGGCACCTCTTTTAAGGCCCCGTTCTTTCTATCTTGTTCCGAATCTCCATTCGAACTCTTTCGGCCTTTCCAGTTGGATCCCATCCATCTTTAGCCTGTTCCCGTCTAGTCAAGTCTCTCCGATCAAGTTACCACTCTTATGTGTAACCCGTTGTAGGATCCGATCTATGTTAGCCGTGAATCAACTCCTTGATCTGACTATCGTAGTTGGCTTCTAGCAAAGCATTACGACCCCTAATTGAACCGGACTGGATGATCTTCACGTGTGATCATCGTTATCCTAACTGACAAATTGATCGCATTGCCACCTTGGTCGAAGGACACTCCTTCGGAAGGACATCTCCTTCGGACCGAACGAATATATCCTTCAGTGGCTGATTTTAGTTTTAAAGCTAGAATGGAAGAGTCTATGATTAGACAGAAATCCAGAGTTCAATATGTTGATCTAGGGGGCAGTAATACTAAATTTTTTCATAATTCTCTTAAAGAAAGAAGGAGCAGAAACAATATTCCTTTGCTATATGATAGAGAGGCTAGGAAACTCCTTGAGACTAAGGAGGTTGCTAAGGAGTGTGTCAGTTACTATGAGGAGATGTTTGGTACTTCCAGTTATTCTCTTGAGGGTGTTAATGCTCTTGGTGAGATTCAGTTTAATACTATGATCTCTCCTTCACAGGCTTCTGATCTCATCAAGAAGGTTTTTAAGGAGGAGATAGTCTATTTTCTCTCCACTATTAGTTCTGATAAGGCTCCAGGGCCTGATGGGTTTTCTTCTTTTTTCTTCAAAGCCTGTTGGGAGATTGTAGGTGATGATGTTGTGAGTGCAGTGAGTAGGTTCTTCTCTTCTGGGAAATTGCTTGGGGAGATGAATTCTACTTGGGTTCCTAAGATACCAGCTGCCTCTAAGATTACTGAATGTAGACCCATTGCCTGCTGTAATGTGATCTATAAGTGTATCACTAAGATCCTGACTTTGAGAATGAGGGGGATCATTGGTGGTTTGGTGACAGTCAGCTTTCATTCCCGGGAGGGTTATTCAAGATAATATCCTCTTAGCTCATGAGTTAACCAAGAATTATCATCAGGGGAAGAGTCCCCCCAGATGTGCTATAAAAATTGACTTACAAAAAGCTTATGACACTGTGGAATGGGAGGCTCTTAGGATAGCTATGGAGATTTTTGGTTTTCCTTCTCTTTTCCTGGATTGGGTCTTTGCTTGTGTGACTTCTCCTAAGTATTCTATCTTGGTGAATGGTAGTTCTTATGGATATTTTGAGGGGAAGAGAGGCATTAGACAGGGTTTCCCTATGTCTCCCTTCCTTTTTGTCATTCTTATGGAGGTTCTTAATGTGCTGCTCTTGAAGAAAGTGAAGGAGGGTGGAATTCATTTACATCCTAATTGTTCTAATCCTCTTATTACTCATTTATGTTTTGCAGATGATCTCCTTGTTTTCATCAAGAGTGATGTGCATTCTGCTGTGGGACTTAGTCAGGTTTTGGAGCAGTTTCATCTCTGTACTGGTCTAAGAGTGAATCAGCACAAAAGTTTTATCTTTGCTGCTGGTGTGGATTCCATTACTCTCTCTTTGATTAAAGCTGCTTTGGGCTATGATTGTAGCCCTCTTCCAGTCAGGTATCTTGGGGTTCCCCTCATTTCTTTTTTTGATAATGATAAGCGGGAGATGCCCGAACCAAGAACAATGAAATATAAAATCAAAAAACAGCAAAAAAATCAAAATTACATCATTTCATTAGCCCCACCATTTCCTCATTCTCACTGTCCCTTTAGAGTCCGCATTAACGATATTGACTAAGTCCACCAGAAGTTGACTAATATTCAAGTGAGTCACCCCCGGTCCGAGCTTCATCTTCGACAAGAAATCTGCAGCCTGATTGGCTTCTCTATAGACATGAAAAACTCGAAAACTCCGAAATTGACTTCGAAGCCTCTGAACTCTCTTCCACAAACGCCTCACCCTCCATGGTAATTTTTGATGTGGTTTTGCAAGAAGTAGCTTGATATTCATCGAGTCAAGACCAAGTTCAACTTCCTGCAATCCGGCACTAAGTGCTAACTCCAAACCCAACTCAACGCCCTGTAGCTCATGTATGAAAATAGTCTGTCCGTCAACCTGACCTGTGGCTGCTCTCACATTAGTCCCCTCCGAGTCTCGAATAATGGCTCCATACCCCGCATCCACCTCGTTCAATGCACCATCCGTATTAATCATGTATCTCCCTGCCGTCGGCCGAGTCCATTTGCATGGAGTGTAAACCGGCTTTTGGAGAGAGATAGTAAGATTCTAGCTATCAATGGTTCTCCGATTCTCCTCCGTATCTTCAAACCGTTTGGTAACGGTATTCAGCTTGATCCTCACTTCATCACAAATAGTGTGTATAATCAACCCCGGTGGCATGACATTACTTCTAAATACCCTATTATTCCGCTCCTTCCAAATATGATAAACATAGGCATTTAGAAGCAAACGACCCACTCGGGCAGCGATAGAAAGCCCACCAAACTGATTGATACACCACTGTAGCTCCCCTTCCCAATCTGCAGCACATACTCTCTGGAATCCCATCTTAAGTAATAACGATTCCCATATAATCTTTGTGACTGAACACCCAAAGAATAGGTGGAAAACCGTTTCTTCGTCTCCCCCACAGTATACACAAGTAGTGTCTATAGCCCCCCAACTAGCCAGAAGCGATCTGGTTTTGAGGCGTTGTCGGAAAGCAAGCCACGTGATGAAGCAATGTTTGGGTATACCACCCGGTGACCATACTAATGAAGTCCAGCTCAATCGAGTTCCTCTAGGTCGAATAGCTTCATACGTCTCTTTGAGAGTAAACTCTCCATTCTGGCTAGGCGTCCAGATCACGTCATCTCTTAGAGTACTATCTACCACCACCTCTCTAGCCTCGACCTCAATAGTCCCTAACATAGCTGGCACATGCATAGGGAAAGCCCAGCCTGACTGCCCGATAAACTGAGAAACCCGGGCATCTAAATGAAGGTGGGAATCATATCTATGTGTCTCCTCAAAAGCATCAAATAGAAGACCACGAGGATGCCATAAATCAGTCCAAAATTTGGTATCATGACCGTCCCCCAAAGAAGTGCAAATGAGTCGATGAGCTGTCGGTCTGCTGGCTAGAATCCGACGCCAACACCAAGAACTTCTACTCGAAGCCGATAAAGTCCAGAAGTGTTGATCTTTGATGAGATTACGAAGTCCGTCTTTGGGGGAGGTTACCACTAACCAATCAGCCGATAAAGAACTTCTACCCAATCAGCCCACAAAGTCGTCTTACCACTAACCAGATCCCATATATGGCGAAGGTTAGACGCCTCAAACAGCATCTCGACATTACGAAGTCCGAGACCCCCTTCACCAGTTTGGTAACAAAGACTTTCCCAGCCAATAGGAGCTCTCTTACACCCCATATCAGCACCTGACCAGAGGAACTTACTAAAGATGGAGTTGGTGTCGTTCATAACCCTTTTGAGAATAACAAACACCGCTGCCCAATATAGTAACATGCTGTTCAAAACCACCTTAATGAGAAGAACACGCCCCGCAAATGATAAAAAACGACTCTTCCAAGATTGGATTCGTCTCTTGATTTTATCAATTAGCGGGATGCAATGACTATAGGTAAGACGAGACGATATAAGAGGTAATCCCAGGTATCGAATAGGCAGAGAACCATTACTGAATTCAAGGATGGTAGTGATATCACTCTGACGTTGAGCCGAAAGGCTAGCAAAGAAGATGGTACTTTTGAGCACGTTGGCCTGCAACCCCGTCGCCCGATGAAAACCAGTAAGCACACCTTTTAGAGATTGAGTCGAACCCATGTCTCCTCGAAAGAAGACCATGAGGTCATCGGCAAAACAAAGATGAGTAACCTTCGGGACTAGACACTGGGGGTGAAGCAGAAACCGACCTGCTCTTTCCTCTCGATCAATGAGGACCGCGAAAACCTCCATCATTAAAACAAACAAATATGGGGATATCGGACAGCCTTGCCGTAAACCCCGTTTCCCATCAAAGTAACCATGGGCTTCACCGTTGACCAGAATAGAGAATTTGGACGTAGTAACACAAGCCCGTGTCCATTCTATAAATATGCTTGGAAAATGGAACTTAACAAGGACCAAGAGCAGTGAAGTCCAACGGATTGCGTCATACGCCTTCTTAAGGTCAATCTTAACCGTACACCGAGCTGGACCAGTAGGTCGATGGTAGTTCCGGACAATCTCATGGGCCAGCATGATATTGTCTTGGATAGTACGTCCAGAGATAAAAGCTGACTGGTTTGGACTAATCATCGAATAAATAACTCCCTTCAGCCGTATAGTAAGAATCTTGGTAATGCATTTATACAACACATTACAGCAAGATATCGGTCTGAAATCTGACACTGAAGAAGCATTATTTATTTTAGGAATAAGAGTCACAAAAGTAGAATTTACCTCTAGGAGAAGTTTTCCTGTGCTGAAGAACCTCTGGATAGCTTCCACAAAATCATCCCCCACGATGTCCCAACACGCCTTAAAAAAATGGGAAGAGAACCCATCCGGCCCCGGCGATCGATCAGAACCAATAGTTTGCAAAACAGCATATATTTCATCTCTGGTCACCCTCATAGTGAGAAGAGCCCCTTCAGCTTCCGTCAGCGGGCGTGAGAACTCCACATTAGACATATGATCTAATGCTTCATTATCCTCATCCTCTCGACCGAATAAGTCCCGATAGAAATCCACACACATATTAGCTATTTCCACTGGATCCTCAGCCACCGAACCATCCTCTCTGGTGAGTCGAGTGATAGCGTTCCGAGACTTCCGCTCTTTAATAGAGTTGTGGAAATAAGCTGAATTGCTGTCATCGAGAGTAAGCCAGTTAACTTTAGCACGTTGTCGGAGCATTGTTGTTTCAGCCTGTACAACGTTACTATAGTTTTCGTTAGCTACTCTCTCTTGCCTCCTAAAACTGGATTAGTTGGATCTTCCTGCAATCGAACCTGCACTGAATGTAAAAAATTCCGGTTAATGGTTACCTGGTTCGTCACCCCATTGAACCGATCTTTCTTCCATTCATTTAATTGAGCCTTCAAACCTTTGAGTTTTGTCACCATACGAAACATCGGATTACCCCGTACTGACACCTTCCATACATCAGCAACAAGAGCAAGAAACGTGGGATCCTCCGTCCAAGCGTTAAAGAACCGAAACGGAGTACGCCGGTGTATGTTGGGTGCAGCAAGCGGAATAATAATGGGAGAGTGATCTGAATCCCCAGGCGGTGGAAAATCTGCTTTAGCTAGAGGAAATCAGTTCAACCAACCACTATTAGTAAGAGCCCGATCAATCTTGGAACTGACATTAGCAACTCTCATCTGCCTGTTAGACCATGTATAGAAGCAACCTGTAAACGGGCAATCAAATAGTCCCAAATCGGTAACACAGTCAAACATCTCATTGGAGCCTTGAGATGGTGAGCTATTACCGCCTCTCTTCTCATTGGCGAGCATAGTGGTGTTAAAGTCACCTAGCACTAGCCACGGAGCCTCAGAACCCATCATAAGAAACTCAAGGTCCCTCCAGAGCTCCCGGCGATGAACAATGCTATTGCTTCCATACACCACTGCCAAAAGGAAACTTGAACCATCTGGAAAACGAACACCACCTGCAATAACTTGTCCTCCAACGTGGGACACAGTGAAATCAACCCTGCTCGGGTCCCATCCAATCCAAATCCATCCATTCGGAACAACCACGTAATTATCAATAAAGGTCCAGCTAGGATTGAGACTACGCTGAGTACGAGTCTTATTCCTTTCCTGGACATGAGTTTCTAAAAGGGAAGGGAAGGGAAGGGGAGGGGACAGGTCACGAACTGTCCCCTAGGATTGAGACTACGCTGAGTACGAGTCTTATTCCTTTCATTATCGTCAATGCGGACTCTAGACCAAAATATTCATGAGGGAAGGGAAGGGGACAGGTCACGAACTGATCATGAATATTTTGGTCCTTTTCCAAACCCTCCTCTCCAGGCTCGTGTTCAAAAGAACCATGATGGAATTCGTCAGAATTAGATAGAGCCGAAAAAGAATTACCTGGAAGGAGACTATGTTGCGTAGTTTACCACGAAGCAGTTCATTTCTTTTTGCTATTTTCCGACGTTGATTATCATGCTTCTCCGAGTGGCCTGCTCCAATGACGAAAGCATTGGATTTCGAAACTACCACCGACCAACCTCCTTCTCTCTCTCTCGGTCTTCATCCATACTGTTCAGACCTGACTCCCGATTAACCATTGCTGGTCTCATCTTACCCCTCCTCTTCCACCATTACTATTTGTCCAAACCAGATTTGTTACCATGTTGCCTCCCACTAGCATTCTGAGTTTGGTGTTGCAAGTCTTGTCTTTTGGGCCCCAAACGAGTGGTAGAATTATTATCTACCAATCTGACCTCTTTAGGTCTTGATTTACCACCTTCGTCAACATTTGTAACAGCATCTGGTTTTGGTTGTTTCTTGCATGTCCCTTCATCATGCCCAAAAACAGAGCAGACTTCACATTTAGTTGGTTTCCATGAATACTCTACTTGAACCTGGACAAAATATTCAGAATCACCCTCCTCAATCGGAATAGTTATGTCGTCGGGTAAGTCAGTGTCTACTGCCACTTCCACACAAACACGAGCAAACGCCATCCACTCTCTTGATTCCGTTCGACTATCTTGCATTAAAGGAACACCCAATACACTAGCAATGTTTGAAATACCTTCCGGGTTCCCCTCATTTCTACTAGGCTTAAGTACTCTGATTGCTTGCCCTTGATTGATAAGCTGCTTGTTAGAGTGAAGTCTTGGAAGCTTAAATTTCTTTCTTATGCTGGAAGTCTCACTATGATAACATCTGTTTTATATGGTATGGTCCAATTTTGGTTTGCTGTGTTTATCCTGCCTATGAAAGCTATTGATGAGATAAACAAGATTATCATGAGGTTCTTATGGACTGGTTCAGACATGAGAATTGGTAACAATGCTGTTAATTGGACTGTGGTGTGCTCTCCTTTTTCTGAGGGGGGTCTTCAATTAAGAAACTTGAGAAAGATGAATGTTTCTGCTTGTTTGAAACATCTTTGGCATATTGTGAAGGGCAGGGACTCTTTGTGGGTTGTTTGGATTCAAAAGCATCTCATTAGAGGTAGATGTTTTTGGACTATCAATATACCAGAGGACTCTTCTTGGGTCCGGAGGAAGATCCTTCAGTATAGGCAGCTTGGATTGAAGTTTGCTAGGCATCTTGTGGGTAATGGTCAACATAGAAGTTTCTAGAAGGATAATTGGCATCCATTGGGTGTGCTCATTGAGTATCAAACTGATTTTTTAGATTTGATAGCAGACTTCATTAGAATGCTAAAGTTAGCTGTTGCATCGACAATGGCAAATGGGATGTTCCTGTTATGATTGTTGGTCCTCTTGATGTTATCTCTTCTAGGTTGGCAGAGGTTCCTATTGGTGGAGGGGAAGATGTTCTTGTCTGGACTGCTAGTACTTCAAGTGATTTCTCCATTAAAAGTACTTATCTGGCCTTGAGAGATGTTTCAGTTCCTGTTTTTTGGCATTGTCTGGTATGGTTCAGCCATAATATACCTAGACACAGTTTCATTTCTTGGGTTGCCATGCATAGAGCTCTGAAAACAAAGAAGAAGCTGCTTAGTTGGGGAATGGATATCAGCTGCACTTGTGTTCTTTGTTGTGAGTTTGATGAGGATGATACTCACCTTCTGTTTGGTTGTGAGTACTCCTGTTCTATATGGAGGAGATTGATGGGCTTGATGAATCTCCATTGTAGCAATCATAAGACCTGGGAGGATATAGTGGCCTGGTGTGTTTCCTTGTTTGCTGGCAAGGATAATTATGCTCTCTTGGGGAAATTGACTTTTAATAGCTTATGTTATCATGTGTGGGCTGAGAGAAACAGAAGAGTGTTCTCAGGGAAAACAGAGAGCAGTGATGAGGTCTTTCATAGAATCATTTCTGATGTTAAACTCAAGATGGCTAAGGCTAGTAAGGAAGTTTTGGACTGCAGCAGGAACAGGCTGGTTGCTTCTAATTGGAATTTTTCTTGGGTTTTTGTGTCTATAAAGGTCATTGTTTGCAAATGGGCTCGGCCTCCTGTGGGTACTATCATGATAAACTCTGATGGGTCCTTGGCTGATGGTAGAGCTGGTTTTGGTAGTGTTTTGAGAGACCATCATGCTGAGGTGATTGCTGCTATCTATGGTAGGTCTAATCCAATTAGTGTGCTCCACCATGAGCTTGAGGGGGCTGAGGCTGGGTTAGCTTGTGCAGCTGAGATGGGGATTACCAAGGTGATTCTGGCTACAGATTCCACGATGGTTCAAGGGTTGCTTACTAAACTTGGGGTGGAGCCTCCTTGGAAGTCTCTATTTCTTTGGCGCAAAATTAAGGCTCTTATGGATACCTTTGAGGTTTGTACTGTTCAGCATGTTTTTCGTGAGGTGAATGGGGTGGCAGATTTTCTGTCAAAGGCCAAGTCAGATCATGGTGTTGCGACTGTTGGAGGTTCGGCTCTTGGAGTTGAGATACAGAGAGTGCTCCTTGAAGATAGGAATGGCCTTTTAAGGAGAATATATCATTAGTTGTTGTTTGCTAGTTTTTTTGTTTCTTTTTCTAGCAAGTAAGACCTATGGTCTAACTTCTTCTTTGTTCTTTTGTTGTGTTCTTTTGTTGGGTTCGGGTCCCTTATAGCCCGCTGACCTATGCAAAAAAAAAAAGAGAAAGCTCCTTCATGGCCGGAAAATCCAACCAGCAGCCTTTCCGATCAGCAAAACCTTAGAAAAACCCTAAAAAATCACTTTTCACGTCACTTTCTCTCTCCTCACGGGATTTTCTCTGTAATCGCACAGTTTGGTGCACACAATTTGGTGCAGTTTCATATCGTTACAGTTCCGTTTATAATTTGAGAAGTCGATACAGTTTTGTTTACAATTTGAGGGGTCGAAATTGAGGTAAAACCCAAAAAACATCATATGTAATGGAGTTTTAGGACATATAAAACATATTGGATGAAAAAAAATCACAACTCGTGCTACAACATTTGTTACACAGTTTGGTGCAGTTTTTTTTTATTATGATAAGCGGGAGGAGCCCGAAACGAATACAATGAAAGAAAAATCAAAAAAGAAAAAAACAGCAAAGAAGTCAAATTACATCATCTCATTAGCCCCACCCTTTCCTCATTCTCACTGTTCCTCTAGAGTCCGCATTGACGATATTGACTAATTCCACCAGAAGTTGACTAATATTCAAGTGAGTCACCCCCTGTCCGAGCTTCATCTTCGACAGGAAATCTGCAGCCTGATTGGCTTCTCTATAGACATGAAAAACCCGAAAACTCCGAAATTGACTCCGAAGCCTCTGAACCCTCTTCCACAAACGCTTCGCCCTCCATGGTAATTTCTGATGTGGTTTTGCAAGAAGTAACGTGATATTCATCGAGTCAAGACCAAGTTCAACTTCCTGCAATCCGGCACTAAGTGCTAACTCCAATCCCAACTCAACATCCTGTAGCTCGTGTATGAAAATAGTCTGTCCATCAACCTGACCTGTGGCTGCTCTCACAACAGTCCCCTCCGAGTCTCGAATAATGGCTCCATACCCAGCATCCACCTCGTTCAGTGCACCATCCGTATTAATCATATATCTCCCTGCCATCGGCCGAGTCCATTTGCATAAGGTGTAAACCGGCTTTTGGAGAGAGATAGTAAGATTCCAGCGCTCGATGGTTCTCCGATTCTCCTCCGTATCTTCAAACCGTTTGGTAACAGTATTCAGCTTGATCCTCACTTCATCACAAATAGTGTGTATAATCAGCTCCGGTGACATGACATTACTTCTAAATACCCTATTATTCCGCTCCTTCCAAATATGATAAACATAGGCTTTTAGAAGCAGACGGCCCACTCGGGCAGCAATAGAAAGCCCACCAAAGTGATTAATGCACCACTGTAGCTCCCCTTCCAAATCTGCAGCACATACTCTCTGATATCTCATCTTGAGTAATAACGATTCCCATATAATCTTTGTAACCGAACAACCAAAGAATAAGTGGAAAACCGTTTCTTCATCTCCCCCACAGAATACACAAGTAGTGTCTAAAGGCATACCCCAACTAGCCAGAAGCGATCTGGTTTTGAGGCGTTGTCGGAAGGCAAGCCACGTGATGAAGCAATGTTTGGGTATACCACCCGGTGACCATACTAATGAAATCCAGCTCAATCGAGTTCCCCTAGGTCGAATAGCTTCATACGTCTCTTTGAGAGTAAACTCTCCATTCTGGCTAGGCGTCCAGATCACCTCATCTCTAAGAGTGCTGTCTACCACCACCTCTCTAGCCTCGACCTCAATAGTCCCTAACATAGCTGCCACATGCGTAGGGAAAACCCAGCCTGAAGGCCCGATAAACTGAGAAACCCGGGCATCTAAATGAAGGTAAGAGTCGTATCTATGTGTCTCCTCAAAAGCATGAAATAGAAGACCACGAGGATGCCATAAATCAGTCCAGAATTTGGTATCATGACCATCCCCCAAAGAAAAGAAAATGAGTCAAAGGGCCATCGGTCTGCTGGCTAGAATCCGACGCCAACACCAAGAACTTCTACTCGAGGCCGATAAAGTCCCGAAGTGTTGATCTTTGATGAGATTATTTCTCACCCAATCAGCCCACAAAGTCGTCTTACCACTAACCAGATCCCATATATGGCGAAGGTTAGACGCCTCAATTAACATCTCGATATTACGAAATCCGAGGCCCCCTTCATCAGTTGGGTAACAAAGGCTTTCCCAGCCAATAGGAGCTCTCTTACACCCCATATCAGCACCTGACCAAAGGAACTTACTAAAGATGGAGTTGATGTCGTTCATAACCCTTTTGGGAATAACAAACACCGCTGCCCAATATAGTAGCATACTATTCAAAACCACCTTTATGAGAAGAACACGCCTCGCAAACGATAAAAAGCGACTCTTCCAAGATTGGATTCGTCCCTTGATTTTATCGATCAGCGGTATGCAATGACTATAGGTAAGACGAGATGATATGAGAGGTAATCCCAGGTATCGAATAGGCAGAGAACCAGTACCGAATTCCAGGATGGTGGTGATATCACTCTGACCCTGAGCCGAAAGACCAACAAAGAAGATAGTACTCTTAAGCACGTTGGCCTGCAACCCCAGTCGCCCGATGAAAGCCAGTTAGCACACCTTTTAGAGATTGAGCCGAACCCATGTCTCCTCGAAAGAAGAACATGAGGTCGTCTGCAAAACAAAGGTGAGTAACCTTCGGGACTAGACACTGAGGGTGTAACAGAAACCGACCTGCCCTTTCCTCTCGATCAATAAGAACCGTGAATACCTCCATCATTAAAACAAACAGATATGGAGATATCGGACAGCCTTGCCGTAAACCCCGTTTCCCATTAAAATAACCGTGGGCTTCACCATTGACCAAAATAGAGAACTTAGACGTAGTGACACAAGCCCGTATCCATTCTATAAATATTTTTGGAAAATGGAACTTACCAAGGAATGAGAATAGAGAAGACCAACGGACTGTGTAATACCATTTCTTAAGGTCAATCTTAACCGTACACCGCGCTGGACCAGTGGGTCGATGGTAATTCCGGACAATCTCATGGGCTAGCATGATACTGTCCGGGATAGTACGGCCTGAAATAAAGGCTGACTGGTTCGGACTAATCATCGAAAAAAGAACTCCCTTCAGTCGAATAGTGAGTATCTTGGTAATGCATTTATACAGCACATTACAACAAGATATAGGTCTAAAGTCCGAAACTGAGGAAGCATTATCGATTTTTGGAATAAGAGTCACAAAAGTAGAGTTTACCTCTTTGAGAAGTTTCCCAGAGCTGAAGAAGTTCTGAATAGCCTCCACAAAGTCATCTCCCACAATTTGGTGCAGTTTCATATTGCTACAATTTCGTTTACATTTTGAGGGGTCGAAATTGAGATAAACCCCAAAACATCATATGTAATGGAACTTTAGGACATATGAAATATATTGGATGAAAAAAATCACAACTCGTGCAAAAACATTTATGACACAGTTTGCTACAGTTTCGTTTACAATTTGAGGGGTCGAAATTTAAGTAAAACCCCAAAAACATCATATGGAATGGATTTTAAACACATATGAAACATATTGGATGAAAAGAATCACAACTCGTGCAAAAAAATTTGTTACACAGTTTGGTGCAGTTTTTTTTTTTTTTTTTTTTTTATAATGATAAGCGGGAGAAGCCCGAACCGAATACAATGAACAAAAAACAAAGAAATCAAATTACATCATTTCATCAGGCCCACCCTTTCCTCATTCAAAAACATTTATTACACAGTTTTTTTTATTATGATGAGCGGGAGGAGCCCGAAACGAATACAATGAAAGAAAAATCAAAAAAGAAAAAAGCAGCAAAGAAGTCAAATTACATCATCTCATTAGCCCCACCCTTTCCTCATTCTCACTGTTCCTCTAGAGTCCGCATTGACGATATTGACTAATTCCACCGGAAGTTGACTAATATTCAAGTGAGTCACCCCCGGTCCGAGCTTCATCTTCGACAGGAAATCTGCAGCCTGATTGGCTTCTCTATAGACATGAAAAACCCGAAAACTCCGAAATTGACTCCGAAGCCTCTGAACCCTCTTCCACAAACGCCTCGCCCTCCTTGGTAATTTCTGATGTGGTTTTGCAAGAAGTAACTTGATATTCATCGAGTCAAGACCAAGTTCAACTTCCTGCAATCCGGCACTAAGTGCTAACTCCAATCCCAACTCAACACCCTGTAGCTCGTGTATGAAAATAGTCTGTCCATCAACCTGACCTGTGGCTGCTCTCACAACAGTCCCCTCCGAGTCTCGAATAATGGCTCCATACCCAGCATCCACCTCGTTCAATGCACCATCCGTATTAATCATATATCTCCCTGCCATCGGCCGAGTCCATTTGCATAAGGTGTAAACCGGCTTTTGGAGAGAGATAGTAAGATTCCAGCACTCGATGGTTCTCCGATTCTCCTCCGTATCTTCAAACCGTTTGGTAACAGTATTCAGCTTGATCCTCACTTCATCACAAATAGTGTGCTTAATCAGCTCCGGTGACATGACATTACTTCTAAATACCCTATTATTACGCTCCTTCCAAATATGATAAACATAGGCATTTAGAAGCAGACGGCCTACTCGGGCAGCAATAGAAAGCCCACCAAAGTGATTAATGCACCACTGCAGCTCCCCTTCTAAATCTGCAGCACATACTCTCTGATATCCCATCTTGAGTAATAACGATTCCCATATAATCTTTGTAACCGAACAGCCAAAGAATAAGTGGAAAACCGTTTCTTCATCTCCCCCACAGAATACACAAGTAGTGTCTAAAGGCATACCCCAACTAGCCTGAAGCGATCTGGTTTTGAGGCGTTGTCGGAAGGCAAGCCACGTGATGAAGCAATGTTTGGGTATACCACCCGGTGATCATACTAATGAAATCCAGCTCAATCGAGTTCCCCTAGGTCGAATAGCTTCATACGTCTCTTTGAGAGTAAACTCTCCATTCTGATTACACAGTTTGCTACAGTTTCGTTTACAATTTGAGGGGTCGAAATTGAGGTAAAACCCCAAAAACATCATATGTAATGGAGTTTTAGGACATATGAAACATATTGGACGAAAAAATCACAACTTGTGCGAAAACATTAATTACACAGTTTGGTACAGTTTTTTTTTGTTTGATAATGATAAGCCAGAGAAGCCCGAACCGAATACAATGAACGAAAAACCAAAAAAACAAAGAAATCAAATTACATCATTTCATTAGCCCCACCCTTTCCTCATTCTCACTGTCCCTCTAGAGTCCGCGTTGACAATATTGACTAACTCCACCGACAGTTGACTAACATTCAAGTGAGTTACTCCCGGTCCAAGCTTCATCTTTGACAAGTGATCAACAGCTTGGTTAGCTTCTCTATAGACATGGAAAACCCGTAAACTCCAAAATTGGCTCTTAAGCCTCTAAACTCTCTTCCATAAACGTCTCGCCCTCCATGGTAATTGTTGATGTGGTTTTGCAAGAAGTAACTTGATATTCATCGAATCAAGACCAAGCTCAACTTCCTGCAGGCCTGCACTAAGTGCTAACTCCAATCCCAACTCAACACCCTGCAGCTCATGTATAAAGATTGTATGTCCATCAACCTGACCAGTGGCTGCTCTAACAACAATCCCCTCTGAATCTCAAATAATGGCTCCAAACCCCGCATCCACCTCGTTCAAAGCACCATCGGTATTAATCATATATCTCCCTGCCATCGACCGGGTCCATTTACATGAAGTATAGACCGGCTTTTGTAAAGAGATAGTAAGATTCCAACGATCGATGGTCCTCCGATTCTCTTCGGTATCTTCAAACCGTTTGGTAACGGTATTCAGCTTGATCCGCACTTCATCACAAATGGTGTGGACAATCAGCCCCGGTGACATGACATTACTTCTAAATACCCTGTTATTCCGCTCCTTCCAAATATGATAGACACAGGCATTTAAAAGCAGACGACCTACCCGGGCAGCAATAGAATTCCTTTCAAAGTGATTAAGACACCACTGTAACTCCTCTTCCCAATCAACAACACATACTCTCTGAAATCCCATCTTGAGTAATAGCGATTCCCATATATTCTTCGTAGCCGAACAACCAAAGAATAGGTATAAATCCGTTTCTTCATCTACCCCACAGAAAACACATGTAATGTCGTTAACAACCCTTCGTTGGAGTAGTAAGAGGTATAATCTTCCACTTAGAGGTCAAGGGTTCGAGACACGTTGACCAATTAAAAAAAAACACATGTAGTGTCTATAACCATACCCCAACTACTCAGAAGAGATCAGGTTTTGAGGCGTCTTCGAAAGGCAAGCCACGTGATGAAGCAATGTTTGGGTATACCACCCGGTGACCATACTAAGGAAGTCCAGCTTAATCGAGTTCCTCTAGGTTGAATTGCTTTATACGTATCTTTGAGAGTAAACTCTCCATTCTGGCTGGGCATCCAGATCGCTTCATCTCTGAGAGAACTATCTACCACCACCTCTCTAGCCTCGACCACAATAGTCCCTAACATAGCTGCGATATGAGTAGGAAAAACTCAGCCCGACTGCCCGATAAACTGAGAGACTCGTGCATCTAGATGTAGATGAGAATCTTATCTATACCCCTCATCGAAAGCATCATAAAGAAGATCTCGAGGATGCCATAAGTCAGTCCAGAATGTAGTATCCTGGCCATCCCCAAACAAGTACGCAGGAGTCGCTGAGCCGTGGGCCTGCTGGCCAGAATCCGACGCCAACACCAAGAACGGTTACTCGGGGCTGAAAGAGTCCAGAAATGCTGATCTTTGATAAGATTATTTCTCACCCAATCAGCCCACAAGGTACTCTTTCCACTAATCAAATCCCATATATGGCGAAGGTTGAACGCCTCAAACAACACCTCGATATTACGAAAACCAAGTCCCCCATATCCGCACCAGGCCACAGGAACTTGCTACAGATGGAGTTGATGTCGTTTATTACTCTCTTGGGGATTACGAACACTGCTTCCCAATATAGTAACAAACTATTCAAAACCACCTTAACAAGGAGAACTCGCCCCGCGAACGATAAAAATCGACTCTTCCAAGATTGTATTCGTCCCTTGATTTTATCAATCAGCGGAATACAGTGACTATAAGTAAGACGAGACGATATAAGAGGCAAACCCAAGTATCGGATAGGAAGAGAACCAATACTGAATTCCAGAATACTAGTTATATCACTCTGACCTTGGGTCGGAATACCTGCAAAGAAAACCGTACTCTTGAGCACATGGGCCTGCAACCCCGTCGCCCGATGAAAACCAGTTAACACACCTTGTAGGGATTGAGCCGAACCCTCGTCTCCCCAGAAGAAGACCATAAGATCGTCGGCGAAACAAAGGTGAGTAACTTTCGGAACTCGACACTTAGGGTGCAAGAGAAACCGACCTGCTCTTTCCTCTCTCTCAATAAGAACTGCAAATACCTCCATCACAAACACAAACAAATATGGAGAAATCAGGCAGCCTTGTCGCAGGCCTCGCTTCCCATCAAAATACCCATGGGCTTCACCATTGACCACAATCGAGAACTTAGACGTAGTAACACAGGCCCGTATCCATTCTATGAATATCCTTGGAAAATGAAACTTACCAAGGACTGAGAATAGAGAAGACCAATGAACTGTGTCATACGCCTTCTTAGGGTCAATCTTAACCATACACCTAGCCGAGATGTCTGGTCGGTGGTAATGCCGAACAATCTCATGGGCGAGCATGATATTGTCCTGAATAGTACTTCCAGAAATGAAGGTCGATTGGTTCGGACTGATCATCGAATAAATAACTCCCTTCAGCCGTATAGTAAGAATCTTGGTAATGAATTTATACAACACATTACAACAAGATATCGGTCTGAAATCTGACACTGAAGAAGCATTATCTATTTTAGGAATAAGAGTCACAAAGGTAGAATTTACCTCCTTGAGAAGTTTTTCGGTGCTGAAGAACCTCTGAATAGCCTCCACAAAATCATCTCCCACGATCTTCTAACATGCCTTAAAAAAATGGGAAGAGAACCCATTCGGCCCCGGCGATCGATCAAAACCAATAGTCTGTAAGGCAATAAAAATCTCATCTCTAGTCACCCTCGTAATGAGAATGGCTCCTTCGGCGTCTGTAAGCGGCGTGAGAACTCCACATTAGATATGGGGTCTAATGCTTCATTATCCTCATCCTCTCGACCAAATAAGTCTCGATAGAAGTCCACACACATATTAGCTATCTCCTCTGAATCCTCGGCCACCGAACCATCCTCCCTAGTGAGTCGAGTGATACCATTCCGAGACTTCCGCTTTTTGATGGAATTGTGAAAGTAAGCTGTATTGCTGTCATCGAGAGTAAGTCATTCAACTTTAGCACGTTGTCGAAGCATTGCTGATGCGTTTTCCCGGAAGCGGGAGTACGAAGTGCATGTAAAATCGTAACAGGTAACTAGGAAGATCCGGATCACCACACTTTGATAAAGTTGCCACCACAAAGTGATAAAGAAACCGGTTGAGCTAACATCATACCTGGATAAAGTTTCCACCACCAGATGATAAAGACGCTCGAAATCCACCACCAATGGTTCTTCCAAAACCAGAGGATAAAGGAGATGATCTAAACAGATCCAAAGTCACAAAGACTCTATAATTTCCAATTCAATATTCTCTGATTTTTTTCCATTCATAATAAGCCTCATTATATAGAGGAGAATACATTAAATGAGAAATAAAAGCTAGTCTACATGCATAGAAACTAGTTACATTGGAAACAACTTAGTTTAAATGCATGAATGTAGAAAGATGAGACTAACTTTAATACAGATTACTAAAAACGAAAATGGCTCTTCAAGTCTTCGATAATCCTTTTTAAAGTCCATATTTAATCATTGCTTAGTTGGTCCAACTTCAGCAAAGTAACGCTCAGCCCGTTGGTACACTTGTCTGCGTATTCCAGCGCTGCTTGCTCTAAAAATCATTGTTCCATCCATGGCTGATCCAGCACTGTTGCTCCCGCATCAGACTCTCCGGGTTGGAAAGGATTTGTCCTCAAATATGATAGCTTCTCGTCTTCAAGATAGGGAGAAAGATCACCCACATTGAAAGTACCCGAAACACCATAGTCACCTGGAAGCTCCAGCTTGTAAGCATTATCACCAAACTTCTCAAGTATTTTAAAAGGACCCTCTGCCCTTGGCATCAGTTTGGACTTGCGTTTGTTTGGGAACCTCTCCTTCCTTAGGGGTAACCAGACCAGATTTCCTGGATCAAAAGACTTAGCACGTCTATTTTTGTTGGCCTTTTTCTTGTACTTCTCATTGGCTCTTTCAATTTCTGCTCGAACATTCTCATGTAGCTTCTTCATGTTAGTTACCTTTTCTTTTGCTTCAAAGTCTGCCTTAAACCCTAAAGGTATTGAAATCAGATCAATAGGAGTAAGTGGATTAAGACCATACACAATCTCAAAAGGTGAAAGTTTTGTAGTGTAGCTTGTTGACCTATTATAAGCAAACTCAGCTTGAGCTAGCTTCAGATCCCATTGCTTCAAGTTCTTCTTTACCAAGCCTCTAAAAAGAGTAGTTAAGGTTTGTTTGTCACAATTACAAGGAACGCGACCTGAAAAACCCTAAAAAAGAGGAGAGAGAAAGTGTCGGGTGGAGCGATTTTGGCAGCGACGGTGGTTTTCTTTTTTCCGACACTTGTTCCCGGTGTTCTTCTTTGGCCGACAGTTAATTTTCTTCTGGGTTTCTCTCCTGGTGTTTGGATCTCATCTCTTTCTCTGCGAATTCAAAATCTTTGCACTCCTGGTTGCTCCTTGGAGTTACTTTGGTAGTGTTTAGGATGAAAGGTTCCATCCGAACTCCTGGTGAGAATTCTTCTGGTCCTGTTGGATTGGAAAAGCTCTCAAAACAGGGTAGCTATATTGATGGAACTTTGAATTCAAGCCAGACGATTGGTGGGTCTAGGGTTCTTCGTCCTCCTTCGAGGGTTCCCGTTCAGTCTCAGGTGACTGGTGTGACTACTGAAGGATTAAATTCAGAGCTTCCTTCGAACCAATTTTCTCCTGCTTCTGAGAAAGGTAAGGATTCTTCTTTGGATTGGGCTAAGTTGTTTTCTAGGAGCAAGTCTGCTGGTCGGAGATCACTGGAATTTCAAGATCCTGTTCTTGAGAATGGTAGAACTGTTATATCTTCTTCCAATTATTTGGATAGACTTGGGGATTGTAGGCGATTGATTATTGGTAATTTTTTTGGTAGTAGGCTCCCTTTTATGGTAGTTAAAAAATCCCTTCTCAATATTTGGAAACCTAAGGGAGAGGTATCATTTACTATTCATGGTGATTCTGTTTATGTGATTAGAGCTGCTCTTGAGGAAGATAGGTTAATGATCTTGGAGCATGAGCCTATCTCTATAGCTAATAGAATCTTTATTGCTAGACCATGGGCTCCTTCCTTGAGAAGGAAGTGATGAGATTGACCTCCATGCCTATTTGGGTTAAGCTTAAAGGAGTTCCTATACACCTATGGCATGAAGAGGGCCCGGCTGACATTGTTAGTTCATTAGGTAAGCCTCTGTTCCTTGTTGGTCCTACTTTGTCTGGGTTAAGGATGGCTTATGCTAGGATTTGTGTAGAGATCCCTATGGATAGGGAATTGCCTAACTGTCTGGAATTATGTGTGGATGGGGAAGATGTGGATATTGGTATTGAGTATGCTTGGAAGCGTAGATATTGTGTTCACTGTTGTGAATTGGGACATAGTTCGGCTCTTGCAATAAGAAACCTAGGCCTAAGGAGGATGTAGCAGAGAAGGTACATCAGGCTCCTATGGACAGTGAGCCAGCCACTGATCCTTCCACACAGTCTATCATTCCTCCTGTTGAGAGTGAACCTATGAATGGTGTTAATGTTTCCAATGATGGTTGGACTGAGGTTAGGCATAAAGGCAGCATGAAAAGGAAAGGGAGGGATGTTGGTGGTTATGATGGTGCTCCTAGTGGTACTGGAAAGAAGGTGGGGGTGATGTCTGAGATGGTTGTTGTCAGGAAAACTCCTAGTGGTGATACTAAGAACATGTTTGAACAAGGGGTGGATACGAGCTTTAACAGAATGGGTGATAGGGAGACAATTCATATGAAGCCTAACATGGTGAGTGCAAGTCATATTAGCATTCTCAGTGTTGATACAGAGATGTATACTGCTGTTGAGGCTGTTAAGGTGATTTCTTCTCAGACTAATCTGGTTGGTAGTAGTGTGCTGGCCTTTGAGGCCAAGATTGTGAATGAGGCTAAAGATCCTAAGCCTAGGAAAGGGTCTTTATCTATTATTAATGATTAATGTTGGGGTTGGAATGTGAGAGGGATGGATCATCCCTCCAGAGCTAGTGAAGTTATCAAGTTTGTTAGGAGTAATAATTTGTGTATGTGTAGTATTTTTGAGACCCATATTGATGTTGATAGGAGTGATTTGGTTTAAGAAAAGGTTGTTACCTACTTGGGATTGGCTTCATAATTATGAGTTTGATAGGGCTGGCAGGATTTGGGTATTTTGGGACCCTTCTTCTATGGTGAGAATTCAGGTTATTGGCATGAATTCTCAACATATTTCTGTGATGGCTCAGTTTGCTGATGGTACGTCTTCTTTGCTTAGTTTTGTTTATGCTAGCAATGATTGTGTGATTAGGAAGGATCTTTGGAGCTCTTTGTGTCAGCTAGCTAGTTCTTTCCAGTGCCCTTGGGCTGTTTTGGGTGACTTGAACACTATTCTTGAAGTAAAAGATAAGTTGGGTGGTGCAGCTGTTAGATTAGGGGGCTTGGCGGGGATCGGGTTTATCTAGCTCTGATGCCCCCGCATCAGACTCTCCGGGTTGGAAAGGATTTGTCCTCAAATCTGATAGCTCCTCATTTTCAAAATATGGAGAAAGATCACCTACATTGAATGTAGCCGAAACACCATAGTCACCTGGAAGCTCTAGTTTGTAAGCATTATCACCAAGTTTCTCAAGTATCTTAAAAGGACCCTCTGCTCTTGGCATCAGCTTCGACTTGCGTTTGTTTGGAAACCTCTCCTTTCTTAGGTGTAGCCAGACCAAATTACCTGGTTCAAAGGACTTAGCTCGCCTATTCTTGTTGGCCTTCTTCTTGTACTTCTCTTTGGACCTTTCAGTTTCTGCTCGAACCTTCTCATGAAGCTTCTTCATAGTAGTTATCCTTTCTTTTTCTTCAAAGTCGGCCTTGAATCCCAAAGGTAGTGAAATTAAATCAATAGAAGTAAGTGGATTAAGACCATACACAATCTCAAAAGGTGAACGTCTTGTAGTGTAGCTTGACCTATTATAAACAAACTCAACATGAGCTAGCTTCAGATCCCATTCCTTTAAGTTCTTCTTTATCAAGCCCCTCAAAGAGTAGTTAAGGTAGCTTAGTACCAAGTCATCTCCACAAAGTCTTCCAGAAATAGCTCAGGAACTTTGAATCACGATCGAAAACAATAGTCTTAGGAATACCATGAAGGCGTACAACCTCCTTAAAATACAAGTCAGCAACCATACTAGCATCATCAGTCTGGTGACAAGAAATAAAATGAGCCATTTTGCTGAATCTATCAACTACCACCATGATAGAATCTTTTCCCCTCTGAGTTCTTGGTAGTCCCACAATAAAATCCATGCTCACATCATCCCAGGGCTGGATTGGAACAGGTAAAGGTGTGTACAGACCTGGCTGGAAATGGCTTTTCATTCTTTGACACGTTGTACATCTTTCTATGATTGAATGAACATCTCTTACCATCTTGGGCCAAAAAAATGCTCTTGAAGCATGTCCAATGTTTTGTTAATCCCAAAACGACCAGAAAGACCTCTGCCATGTGCTTCACGAATCAGCAACTCCCGAACAGAACTCCTTGGCACGCAGAGCTGGTTTCCTTTAAAAAGAAATTCCTCTTGCAAATGATACATATTTGTAACTCCCTTTTTGCACTCATTATAGACTTCACCAAAGTCTAGGTCTTCATTGTATAGAGTCTTCAACAAATCCAATCCCATAATTCGAGAATCCAGAATAGAGATTAAACAATACCTTCTTGAGAGTGCATCAACAACAATATTAGTTTTTCCAGCCTTGTACTTTGACACAAATGAGAAGGATTGTAGAAATTCTACCCATTTAGCATGTCGGTTGTTGAGCCTGTGCTGGTTGTTTATAAACTTCAGTGTCTCATGATCAGAATGTAAAACGAACTGACCTGGCCTCAAATAATGCTCCCAATGAGTCAAAGCTCTTACAATAGCATAAAACTCCTTATCATAGGTTGTGTAGTTTTTCTGTGCTCCTGTAAGCTTTTCACTGAAATAAGCTATGGGACGTTGTCCTAGGATAAGAACAGCTCCAATTCCCACTCCACTAGCATCGCATTCAACCTCAAACACTTGATTAAAATCTGGAAGTGTTAAAATAGGTGCTTCGCACAGCTTCTGTTTCACCACTTCAAATGCCTATTGTGCAGCACTGCTCCATTCGAACTTGTCCTTCTTCAAGCATTCAGTTATTGGTGCCACGACAGTGCTGAAATTCTTCACAAAGCGTCTATAGAATGACGCAAGTCCATGAAAGCTTCTAACATCAGATTGGTTTGCCGGAACTGACCAACTCCTTATAGCTTCAACTTTACTTTCATCGACTGAAATGCCCTTATCTGAAACAATATAACCAAGAAACACAATGCTAGAAGTAAAGAACTCACACTTCTCTGGCTTAGTATATAGCTTGTTTCTCCTCAACATCTTGAAAACTTCACTGAGGTGTATAGCATGCTCTTCTTCAGTTTTGTTGTAGACGAGAATATCATCAAAATAAACCACAACAAACTTTCCAATTAAATCACGCAGAACCTGATTCATTAGTCTCATGAGAGTGCTGGGTGCATTGGATAATCCAAACGGCATGACTAGCCATTCAAACAGTCCATTCTTCGTCTTGAATGCAGTCTTCCACTCATCACCTTTCTTCATTCTGATCTGGTGATAACCACTCCTTAGATCAATTTTCGAAAAGACCTTTGAGCCATTTAGTTCATCTAGCATGTCATCCAACCTGGGTATAGGATAACGATACTTGATGGTTATCTTGTTAATAGCTCGACTGTCTACACACATCCTCATCGAACCATCTTTCTTTGGTACAAGCAGAGCTGGTACAGAACATGGACTCATGCTCTCCCTGACATACCCTCGATCAATCAGCTCTTGCACTTGTTTTTGCAACTCTTTAGCCTCTTCTGGATTACATCTATAAGCTGGTCTGTTTGGCAAAGGTGCACCAGGTAATAAATCAATTTGATGCTCAATACCTCTGTTTGGGGGTAGACCTGTAGGGATTTATACCCTTATACTAGTGTTTATAGCGGATAACGACATCTAATGTCTAACACTAGTATCCCCAAGATCATCATGCAAAACTAGTAATTAACTAATAAGAAGATAGTAGATTACCTTAATCGCTATTTCCTTCGAGCTAGTTGACTAGATTAAAGAAGACCAATAGCTTCAAACGTAGCTCCTCTACTTGGGACACCGAATAGTGTATTTAATCTCCCTCTTTGAAAGCTCGCTAGCACTCCAATGGTGGTTTGATAATAAGAAGACCTTCTTGCTTGACTAGAAGATAGCTTGGGAATTAGCTCACTTTCTTTTTCTTGCATAAATCAGCAGGTTTAAGGAAAACCCGAAACCTAACAAGGAAGGAAAGACATCAAAACAAACAACAAACTAATCCCAACCCAAACAAAGACACCAGCAGCCCACCAAAAACATATGGTCCCATAAGTACATTACACTCATTAAAGCAAAACCAAAGAAGGAAAAAACACTCAACAAAAGGAAAACCTCAATTACTTATGTCTCATCCTGATGAGACCCAATCTGTCCTCCAAAGCAACGCACTGCATATCAGCATCAAATTCACTGGCTACAAGGGTCTCAATCCCCACTGAGCTCCTTGCCTTGGACAGCATATCAGCAAGTTGGTTTACTTCACGAAAAACATGCTCAAACCTACAACTCTTGAAGCTAGTCATGTATCTCTTAATATTTCTCCGTACTTCTATAGATTTCCAAGGAGGAACAGCAGCAGGAGAGCATAACATCTCACAAGCACATTTGGAATCAGTTGCCACCAACACATTATCAAATCCATAAGCCAAGGCAGAGCTAAGACCCACCTCAATACCCTGCAATTCATGATGAAGAACACTATCAGGAACAGCACCTCCTTGAACAGCTAGAAGGACAGAACCTGTGAAGTGTCTCAAAACATAACCAAACCCAGCATGATCACTGCTGTATGAACCTCAGTGTTGATCAAAATAACCCCAGGTTTAGGAGCAACCCAGACACAAGGAGTAAGCTTAGGAAGAGTGATGTCGAATTTCAAATTCCAGTGACTAGCAATTCTGTCCAACCTAGGACTATTAGTAGAAGTGCAACACTTCAACCCAGTCAATTTCATTCTAACTTCTTCAATAATAAGCCCCAACAGACTCTCCTTACTCTTAGAATGGCCAGAGAAGATTCTTCTGTTCCTTTCACACCAAATATGGTATATAAATGCATTGAAAGTCAGCTTCCCAAGAATAGCAATCTTGTCCTTACCATGGAAAAGCCTCACACACCAATTTATCATATCATTCCAGGAAGAGCAAACAGGTTGCCTAAGAGCCAACATCTTCACTAATTCCCTCCAAATACCTTTGGAAAAGCTGCACTTGAAAAAGAGATGAACATCATCCTCCTCCCCTCTCAAAGCCTCATAAGAGCATTTTAATTTAAAATCACCCTTATCATTGGCTACCCAGATTCTTGAGTCCTCATAACCTCAGCCACCCTAACCTCCTTGAGCTTACTAGCCACAGGACCCAAATAGATAGACTGAAGGACAGAGAACTCCCAATTACCAGCATTGGAACATAACAGTACCTAAGAAATAGTGCAACAAGAAGGAGAATATCATATCGAAATAAGAGAGAGAAAGTCCCGGGTGGTGTTTTCTAGGGTTTGGCGGCGCCGCTTCCTTTTCTCCTTTCTTCTCCGGTTTTCTTGGATCGATCTCTGTCCGAGTGTTTCCCTGTAGCCAGCATATTCTTTTTCGAGAGAAATGTTAGCTGATAGGGAGACAAAGTTTCTCCTTCCTCCTCCTGGTGGTGGAGGTTCAGATTCTTTGGGATTTGAATCTCTACCAAAACAGAGTGGTTATGGTGAGGAGTCCTCGGATCAATCTGGTGGTTCATCTGAACGGAAGAAGGATTCTAGTTGGGCTTCTCTCTTTCGTCCTGACGAGAGGAGATGCCGGACGAAGCTTGCGTATTCTCCACCTTCGACCATTAAGATAGGAGAACCTCCTGAGATTGTGTTGGAAGATTTTGAGGATGAAATTCGTGACTGCGAGAATTTATTAATTGGTTCTTTTGTAGGAGTAAGGATGCCTTTTCCTTTGGTTCGTCGAGTGTTAACTGATAAATGGAAGCCTAAGGGTAATATGTTCTTGACTGTTCATGAAGAGGCAGCTTATATCATTCGCTTTGATTTAGAAGAGGATAGGCAGAGGGTATTAGAGATGGAACCTCTGTATATCTCTAACAGACTTTTTTTCGTTCGCCGTGGAGTTTATTCATTGAGGATGATATTGCAGCTATGGAAACGCTACCAGTCTGGGTATGCTTTCGTAATGTTCCCATGTTTTTATGAAATCCTAAGGGGTTGGCTCTGATTGCTAGACAAATAGGGAAACCGGTCATGCTAGACGAACCAACTGCTAAGAAATCCAGGTTAGCCTATGCTCGTGTTTGTATCGAGATTTCGAAAGAGTGTTTGATGCCTGAGCTCTTATCTTTTGTGGTTAAGGATCATAGGAAAATAGATATTCGTGTTGAATATGCTTGGAAACCTCTTAAATGTTCAGGGTGTGGAGCTTTTGGACATTCTGTAGGAAAGTGTAGAACAACTGCTCGACAAAATGCTCCAGTGAGACCTCCTAGTAATGGTGCTAATGATAAGCCTGGGATAGGGAAGGTAGGGGTGCAGCCTCGAGCCCCAGCTCGTGCTCAGGGTGTGGAGCCTAATAAGACTCCCCCTGCTAAGAGTAGCAACTCTAATACCTTTACTTGTGCTCAAGATGAGACCTCTTTAGGGGTTTCTCTTGCAAAAAGTGAAGATGGGGTTGCATCCTGCTCAGTCATTAGTGATGATTGTTCAATGGATCCTGAATGGACAGACGTTGGGAGATCTAAGAAGAATAAGTTTCTTGATGGAGCTCGAAGGCTTGTAGCTCCTTCAATAATTGAAGATAGGGGGGTTAGTAAGTCAGTTAAGAGACTCTGTGTGGTGGACTCTTGTGTTGAGGGAGATGCTATGGAGGTTAGTAAAGCCTCTGAGGAGCAGAGAGGTGTGGCAACAAAAGTTGCTTTATTTGGAGGGGGTCAATCAGGTGCCCAGGTGGGGTTGGGTTTGAAAGGAAGGGGTCCTATTAGGATTCTTAATGATTAGCTTTGGTTTTTGGAATGTGAGGGGGTTAAATGATTCCCTCAAAGTTAGAGAGGTAGTGAAATTCATTAGAAATAATAAGTTAGGTATGTGCAGTGTTTTGGAAACTCATGTGGCTGAAGCTAAGAAGGATAAGGTGCATCAAAGTTTAATGCCTTCTTGGAATTGGTTACACAATTATGATTGTGATAAGTTTGGAAGAGTGTGGCTGATCTGGGATGCTGGTCAGTTTTCTGTTACTTTTGTTTCTATGTCTGATCAGAGTTTAACTGTTAGAGTTAAAGGATGGTAGGTTCTTTATGCTTTCTTGTATCTATGCTAAAAATATTTTAGTAGATAGAAGGATTCTTTGGAATGAGTTGAGAAGTGTTTCTCTTGATTTTTCATGCCCTTGGCTTGTTATGGGAGATTTTAATACTTTTTTAAAGGAGGATGAGAAGTTGGGTGGGGCTATTATCAAACCTAGTGAGCTTCTTGATTTTCAATTGTTTGTTAGAAATTCTCAGCTGTTTGATTGTCCTTTTAGTGGGTGTTTTCATACCTGGTCTAATTTACAATCAGGAGATAGATGTATCACTCAGAAGCTTGACAGGGTATTAGTGAATATTGAGTGGGTCCAAGATTTTTGTTCTGCTAGAGCTGAGTTTCTTAATAGAGGAATTTCTGACCATTCCCCTTGTGTTATTAGTCTTTTTGAAGATAGTGGTGTGGGTCCTAGATCATTCAAGTTTTTCAATTGCTGGACTGAGGAGGAAGGATTCATGAAGCTAGTGGATAAGGCTTGGAGCATTAAGGTTATTGGTAATCCTATGTTGAGGTTGGTTTGCAAGTTGAAGAGAGTGAAAGCTGATCTTTTATTGTGGAAGAAAGAGAGGTTTAGGGACTATTCTCTTCAAGTGCAGGAGGCTAGGCAGGAAATGGAGGTGCTACAAACTAAACTTCAAGACACACCACTTTGTGAGAACACTAGATTTGCCGAGAGGAAAGCTGTAGCTTTATTTTCTGCTAAAGCTAGAATGGAAGAGTCTATGTTAAAGCAGAAGTCTAGAGTGCAGAAGATTGATCTTGGTGATAGTAATACTAAGTTTTTTCATGCATCTCTGAGGGAAAGAAGATCAAGGAATAATATTCCCTTTCTTTATAACCTTGCTAATGAAAAGATTGTCCAATCTGATTTAGTTGCTGCTGAATGTGTTGATTATTATCAAAACTTGTTTGGTGTTTCAGCTTTTCAGGGAGGGACTTCTGATTTTTTGAAGCAGATGGAGTTTAGTTCTGTGCTAGATGAGCAAGATGCTGAACAGCTGGTGAGAGGAGTCACTAGAGAGGAGGTTGTTCATGCTCTATCCACCATTGGTTCTGATAAATCACCAGGCCCTGATGGTTTTACTGCTCATTTCTTTAAGTCTTGTTGGAATATTGTTGGAGATGATTTCACCAAAGCTGTGTTGAGGTTCTTTTCTTCTGGTAAGCTTTTAGGTGAGGTCAAATCTACTTTGGTCACTTTGGTTCCTAAGACTAAAGATTCTTCTAAGGTCAGTGAGTTTAGACCTATTTCCTGTTGCAATGTTATATATAAATGCATCTCTAAGATTCTTACTTTAAGGATGAAGGATTGCATTTCTAAGTTGGTTAGCCCCTGTCAATCTGGGTTCATATCAGGTAGATGTATTCAAGATAACATTCTTTTGGCTCATGAATTGGCTAGGGATTATCACAAAACATTGGGCCCCTCTAGGTGTGCTTTCAAGATTGATTTGCAAAAAGCATATGATACCATAGAGTGGGATGCCTTGATGATGGTAATGGAGAGAATGGGATTTCCTTCTGCATTCAGAAAGTGGGTGTATTCTTGTATTGCCTCTTCAAGGTTTTCTATAATGGTTAATGGGAGTTCTTATGGGTATTTCAAGGGTAAGAGGGGAATCAGACAAGGTTGTCCTATGTCCTCTTACCTATTTGTTCTTGTGATGGAAGTTTTCAATTTGTTATTGCTGGATATGGTGAAGAATGAAAGGTTTCATGTGCATCCTAAGTGCTCTAAGCCTTTGATTACTCATCTTGCTTTTGCAGATGATGTCCTTGTCTTCTCTAAAGGTGATATTGATTCAGCCCTAGCTTTAGCTGAGGTGCTGGAGGTGTTTTATAGGTGCACTGGCTTGAAGGTTAATAAGAGAAAGAGTTCTATGTTTTTAGCTGGTGTTTCTGATGATATTGGAAGTGCTTTAACTGAATGTCTTGGTTTTTCTCAAGCTGCTCTTCCAGTTAGGTATCTTGGGGTGCCTCTTATTTCCTCTAGACTCAAGTATTCTGATTGTCTATCTTTGCTTGATAGAGTTACTGCTAGAATTCACTCTTGGAAAGCTAAATTTCTTTCTTTTGCTGGGAGGCTCACCATTATCAAGTCTATTTTTCAGGGCATGGTTCTTTTTTGGCTTAGTATGTTTGATCTTCCTAAAAGAGTCCTTAAGGAGCTGCAATCCTTATTCAATAAGTTTTTGTGGACAGGGTCTGATACTAGTTTGAAGAAAGCTGCAGTTGGCTGGGTTCATGTG